>NC_062284.1:54399434-55599434 GCF_902655055.1 Lutra lutra
GGAAAGCTGATCGTCTTTTGTCAGAGAGATGAGCTTTTTGGATGTAGTCTGAGTCTGGAAAGGAATTCCCCACCTCTAGGGGCAGGGTTATTTCCTAAACCACAGTCTTCTTCCGAGGTTAGATGCCTGGGTTCATCACCATGATGTGCGGCGCCATGTCTACTAGTTTTCGTACTGGCAATAGCACTTGAGACTCGATTCAGTTCTTTTTAGGCACATCGTGCTGTAGTGTCAGGTTGTCATGAGACCAGAGTTGTCCCGGCCGGGTCGTATTCCACTTACCACCTCCGGACTACAAACCTCTTTCCCATGGCACACCGGTCTCGTTGGAGCGAATGTTCATTATGAGTGAGGTGAGAGGTTAGTTCAGCCCTGCTTTTCCCAGCACTCTCCTCTTGGCAAAAGCATGCTCATGTGAAGCCATGGCGAATTTACATGTCAGCATTGGAAATGTCAGTTGTAGCATCACAGTTTTCTAGGACTCGTCATCTAGTTCTTTCTCCTGTTCCAGGCACCTCCATTCCCCACCACAGAGTTGGCTCCTAAGTTCTTAAAAAAAAAAAAAAAAAAAATCACCTCTATTCCATGTCTTCATTCAGTAATGCATTCCAGATGAATAAAACCCGAGCTTAATTTTTCTTTAGAATCATTTGACTGACAGTGGCATCCGAAGGTCACTTAGGAGCCCAAGCTGTGTCAGTTACATTTCGTGCTGAGTCTGTGTCTGGTCGTGAATGGAATGCACTTGACCTTGTGTTGTCATCCTGATGAAAGGAGTCCCGGTGCTGATGTTGGCCCAGAACGTGTGTTTTAACGTGAGAGGGGCTGCCATGAGAACTGACTGAGGCTGGCCAGCTGGCAGCCAGGCAAGGTCACACAGCACATCAGCCCTGGTGAAATGACCAGAGTGCTGAGGCTGTTCTTCAGCCTGTGGTCATATGGTCATCTTTGTCAAAGCACAAAGACAGACGCTCTAACTTGCATTTCCCAAACTCATGAGGAGCTGATGTAGAACCCCAAAAGTGAGCATATTCACTTAAGGAAAAGAATTTTCCTTCACCATGATGAAACTGTTGATCACATCTGTTCATCACTGCATCCATATCACTTGCCTCTCCTCTCTCTGTGTATTTGTTTATGCTCTTTTACCCCTTGCTGGGATGACAGTGTAGTCACCTTGATAATGGTTTTGGGTATGTCTGTTCACATATGTTACCCCCCCCCCCCATAGCTGGATAATCCATTTATTTCCGGTTCAGCTCTTAAAAAGCAACCTTGTGGGACACCTGGGTGGCTCAGTTGGTTAAGCCGCTGCCTTCAGCTCAGGTCATGATCTCAGGGGCCTGGGATTGAGTCCCATATCAGGCTCCTTGTCCAGCAGGGAGCCTGCTTCTCTCTCTGTCTCTGCCTGCCACTCTGCCTGCTTGTGCTCTCTCTATGACAAATAAATAAATAAAACCTTATTTAAAAAAAAAAATCTCAAAAAAAAAAAAAACAAAAACCTTGTCTTCCTCATTTGTAAAGGTGGCCACTCTTCCGTTGTCCACAAGACACTGCCTATGAGCCTATGATGTATATTGAAGAAGTGGGATTCTGAAGCTCTGTACCTCCAGGTCTTACAGAAAGCCAGTGTGCTCCTTTATGCCATGTTGCATTTTTTCTAAGAATTTCTCTGATCATTAAGCCTTGTTTACAACTCATCGGGCTAACATATCATGTATAAAAGCCACTCTTTTTTTTTTAAAATAATTTGATTTTTAAAAAGTAGACTGAACCTTAGAATAGATGGAATCAGACTGTCATGTGTCCTACTCCAGTACATTTGGGCAAAACTCACTTCCTTTCCTCCTGCCTTCCCGCCTTCCCTCCCTCAGGAAACATGGATTGAATGCCAGTTCTATATCAGGCCCCATGACCACCACAACACGTAAGATCCAGACTCTAACATTCTCAAGAGTGCGTGGGGTGGTGGGAGACACGTACAAGGCAGCCCAATGGGATGATTATTCTTAAGATGAGTCTTAAAGATAAAACAGTGGTCGTCACACACAGAAGGACAGAAGGCAGGTGAATAGGCGGCCTGCTAGAATATACAGATGACACGTGAATGTGGGTTGTTTCAGGGCACAGGGCTAAAAGGCAAGTGGCATCCAGACCAGGCAGGGCCCTGAATATCATCATACAAACTTAGGATATTATCCCATGAGTAACAGGGAGACACAATTCAAGAGTGTCGGTGCTATGATCTAATTCCAAGTACAGAGCCTCTCGGGCTGTGGAAGACAGACCTCCAAGGTCTTGCGTGCTCTGGCCCAAGCTGGTACCTCCAACTTGGCTTGGTTGTGCTTGCTTCCCGTCTCACCACACACTAACCACAGCAGTCCTCCTTGATTCCTTAAAAAAGCCAAGTTTTTTTCTTCTTCTGTGTCTTTGAAGGCGTAGCCTTCTTGAATGAGCAGCATTGCACATTCCCTCTGTTTGAAATGCTTTTCCACCCCACTAGATTGAGCTCCTTTTCCTTGCTTGGTTTTGGCACATAGGACACCTAAGAGAGCCTACACTAAGTTAATTCTTTTAGTCTACCCAACACCTAATACCTCACTTGCTCCTTTATTTATGTTTCCATTTACACCCATCACCAGAGTATAAGTTCCAAGAGGGAGATTGCTCAGTGATGTGTCCCTAGCACCTTGCACTGTGCCTAGCACCTGGGGGATGGTCCTTGAGTGTCTGTTGAGTGGAGAAACAGAAATCCTACCGAAGGAGGATCGGTCTGTTAGAAAGGGATTGTGATGATTGAGATAATGAATGTGAAGGCCAGAACTAAGGCTGTGTCTATAGAAATATGGGGGAGACCACAGAGAAGGGCTATTTGGAGAGAGAATTATTCCATTTAGCCACATCAGAGGAAGCAGTGATGGAGAAGAAGTCTTATATGTACTTTCGATTTCTGGCTTCAACAAGCATGTATATAATGAATGGTACCAAAACATAAACTGGAAAGAAAGGAGAAAAGGCATAGGTAGATGATTTGAGCCTGAAATGACTAGAGACATTGAAGCTAACGTGTTCAATGAACATCTGAAAACTCTAGCCTGATGTGAAGTAGATAGGGCTATGTTGGAGATAAAACATCGCCAAAAAGGTAACCACTTTTATCTGTTTGTCCCTACCCAAGATGGTGTTGGATATCTTGGAGAAGAAAGCCAAGTCCCTAAATGGACTGAGGTTTGAAGCACTGTGTGACTCAGGGCAGGACCTTGGTTGTGGGGGAAGAATGGTTTCAGGAGACTGACCATAACCCCCCCAGCACCTGTATTTGGTCCAGGAGAAACTCTGAATAAGTGATTTACTTCTTGCCGCTTTCCATCTGCTAAACTGGATGACTTGTATTTAAAAGCATTTGGCATCCTTGGACACAGTGACTGTCTACATGATTGCAAATTAGTGTTTTCATTCCACGTTAGTGATTTCCTCTCATTCTTTTCCCAGGGGAGATGGAAAATTGCTGTTGACTGTTCTCGACATAAACCTCTGTATGTCTTGCAACAGACGAGGTGCCAGAAACCTCCTGGCATTCATTTGGAATTTCCCGTACACTCAGAATTTATATTTATAATGTTTAATCTAACATCAAAATAAAACATTTTTCAGCTTAGTTTCTACCAGCCCAGAAACTCGGTTTGGGAGTTCGGTTGCATCAAAGACTATCTTTCTGTTTAGGAATCTCAAATCAAAATGTGAAAGGATGCCAGTGAGTTATGTGCCGGGAGTCTAAAACCCAGATCCGAGAATGCTCACTCTACTTTGCTCCCTTTTACCTAATAATTTCTAGAAATTGCTGTCAAGGTTAATGCCGGGTGTCTAAAACAGAATGAATTTTACCAGGCATCTGAAATTCACCATGATTTGTCTAGGATTTTCCTAAGGAATGTTCTAAGCTAGCCCGGAAGACCCCATACTGAAGGCAGGAGGTCTCCAAAGTCTTTATAGGGCACCCCTACCAGTTAAGAGTTTCAGAGCATGCTTCTCAAGCTGTGTTCTCTGAACCATGTGTGTCATGTAAACGTATGACAGAACTAATATTCATGTTATAAAACACATGCCAAAATATGAACTAAAGTGAGATTAATGTTTTTTTAAATGTCTTACTAACTTTAATTTTGATGGCTTTGAGTTTTTATTGGCTAATATCACAAGGGTCGATATATAAATAGAGTACAACTCACTATTAAAAATAGTGTATCGAAATCCGCATTTCAAATAGTCCCTTGATAAATTCTCTTATAATTTATGGAGGTCAGTGTCTTAGCAAATCTGATTCAACTATCCTTGCTCTTTAACTCCTTCCATGGCTGATGGAGAACTTGAACTGGCCATCAAACTGTCTGCTCTGCCATTTTCTTACTGTTGATGGATTATCTTCCAGGGTTTCTCTGCAGGAATCTTTTGAAGGCAACTTGTTTATTTTGTCAAGTTTAGTTTAGTTAAAACCAGATTTAGAATCAGAAAACTTCATTTCAGTGGGCCCCCCCAAAATCAGAGGATGTTGAAAGCAAAAGAACAAGTGAGGATGCCATGTAAGGAGTCTACCCAGCAAAGGTGACGTGGGCTCCTTACCTGTGGACCTACTAAATGCAGGTGCCAGGGGCAATCAACTTACTAAATTGAAAAATCTCAAAAAAAAAAAAAAAATCACTCAGTGAATGGAAACAATAGCCCCAATCCTTCCCTTCGCTTCCCACCTTTTTCTTCCTCCTACTGAGTCTGAAACACCTGAGCGGCAGGGTTCCCACCCACCCCTTTCTAAGCCACGTACATTCCTTCACCCCCCGGGCTGAGTCCAGAAAGCAGACGGTGGTAAGTCTTTGTACTTTACCTTCAGGCAACTGGCTGAGACCATCCAATCTGCCTGGAATGTAATTTTGGCTTAAAAGAACCAGAACTAATGGAAGAACAGAAGCAGCTTAGCCCAAACTCTTTCTCATTCCACTGCCCTACAGAGAATAGAGGGGCTGACGGAGGGGAGGTTTTGTGAATTCCCTGCCTGTGCCCTTCTTTGAGGTTTGAACCATGGACAATTTTAATTGCACCTATAAAATGGCATGGTGGGCACCTTGCGGCATAGTACATGCCCGAACTTGGGTGAGAATTGGGAGTTTTGCTTTATACGATTGAGTGATTGGAACAGATTAGATAAGTGTCCCTTTCACGACTGTTGTGTCTTCCACCACCCAACAAGCTCCTGCTCACTGTGTCACTCACACTTGCCTCCTGTTTCCATCACAGCCTAAATTAAGGTCCGCACCAACTAACATGCCACACTAGCAGGCATTTGGCAATGTAGGGAAGACTGTACACATGGTCCCTTGATCGTTCATGTGTTTAATGGATCCGGAGGCAACTTTTGTTTGTTTCTTCATGCTCTGTGCCTTTGCTTCCCTTTTCAGTCTATTCTGGGATGTAGTATAAAATTGCACTTACTCATATTTTTCCAAGAAAATTTGACTTTATATTACTCTAGAGTTTATTTTCTTTTTATATTTTACATTTTCTTTTTTTTTTTTTAAGATTTTATTTATGTGACAGAGAGCACTAGGCAGGGGAGCAGCAGACAGGAGCAGAGGGAGAAGCAGACTCCCCGCTGATCAGGGAGCCCAATGTGGGACTCTATCCCAGGACCCCCGGATTATGACCTGAGCAGAAGGCAGATGCCCAACTGACTGAGCCACCCAGACACCCTATATTTATATTTTCTTCTAAGACGATGCCTTTTCAGTTTCCACATTTCTATTTTTTAGAAATTCTTCTTGCTGTGATTTTAACTGCAATCATGTTTATTTTGAATAACTGCAAATAACTGGCAAAGATTAAAATTGGGATTGTTTTATTATGCATATTGAGGTAGCATATGAGAATTGAATTATTAGTGATAAATAATGGCGAGGCTATGGGTGTGCATAATATGCAAATGAAATTTTTGTAGCATGGGCTATGTATGGTTCCCATGAGGAGGCTGCTGATTACCATAAAAAGCGTGCAATGCCATTTAGAGACAAGTGCCAATATAGGCTGTTGTGTGTAGCTGGTTCACTGATTTTTTTGTTTGTTTTTTTAAGAGGGTGAGGATTTTAGGTGGAGTGATCATTCATAGCTTAACACTTACAAAGGATCAAAGAAGTGCAATCTGGGCACCTGGGTGGCTCAGTCCATTGAGTGCCCGACTCTTGGCTTTGGCTCAGGTCATGATCTCATGGGTCCTGGGATTGAGCCCTGTGCCTTCTGCTCCTCTCTCAGAGGGGAGTCTGCTTGAGATTCTCCCCCTCTGCCCCGTCCCCCACTCACAGGCATGTGCTCATTCTCTCTCTCTCTCATAAATAAATCTTTTTAAAAAAAAAAAAAAAAAAAAGAAGTGCAATCATAGCCCAGTAATTTGATTATGGAGCTCAGCTCAGGAAATCCAGTTGTGGGGCTTCATGCCTTGATTTCATCATCTGTAAAACTAGGGACAGCAATAGCACCCATCTCCAGCAAGTAAATGTAAAATACTTACTTAACAAAACAAATTGCCCAGTATATGCGGCAATTAATTAATTAAGTATTCATCCCCAGTAAGGTCTGCCTACGAGACCCACCCTCTGGTGTAGTAGACAGAGATTATTTCAAGCTGCTTTAATAATTGGTGTCCTTAGCATTTCGTCTGGGTAGAGCTAGGCTTTGTGCTTACCTCTATCTGCACAGGTGTGCCTGGTGCTAGAGGCAGGGCGTAGTGGGACCTGTAATGGGAAGAGGAAGGCATATTGACAATGGCGAACAGACCTAGTTCCAGAGATCTCAGTGGAGGTAGGCTCTCCCCCAACCCACCCTTCTCCCTGCCAGGCCCTCTTCTTTCCATTCATGCCCAGTTTTATCATAAATTGGTCATCCCTCTCAGTGATGGCCCCATCGTTATGAGGTGAGCCTGTGGGGAAATGTTCCTGCTGTGCCTTTCCTCAGCTCTCCGATTCTACTTCTGTCTCATTCCATGACCTCACATCCTTGCACTTTCCTTGGTAGAGGTCAAGGTAGTTGCTCTGTGGGAGTGTTAAGGGGTAGGTTACCTGAGAGTTTTGTTCTTTTTTTTTTTAAAGATTTTATTTATTTTTGAGAGAGAGAGAACATGAGTGGAGGATAGAGGGAGAAAGAGAAGCAGACTCCCCACTGAGCAGGGAGCCCGAGGCGGGACTCGATCCCTGGACCCTGAGATCATGACCCGAGCTGAAGGCATATGTTTAACCAACTGAGCTACCCAGGCTCCTTACCAGAGAGTGTTTTTTTTTGTTTGTTTGTTTTTGTTTTAGATTTTTATTTATTTATTTGACAGACAGATCACAAGTAGGCAGAGAGGCAGGCAGAGAGAGAGAGGGAAGTAGCCTCCCCACCGAGCAGAGAGCCCAATGTGGGGCTCGATCCCAGGACCCTGGGATCATGACCTGAGCCGAAGGCAGAGGCTTTAACCCACTGAGCCACCCAGGTGCCCCCTTACCAGAGAGTTTTAAAAACCCAAAGCCTTCTTTAATACCGTCCCCATTTCATTATCTTTCCCTTACAAGTTGAATGTTAAGGAAGCCCTAAGAATATCAGTAATTTGGGCATAATAGCAAGTTTTACATTGGCCATTTGGAAGTTAACATTGTTAAGAAAGCAATCTCTACTAGTAGAGTCAAATAATCCTATTAATCTTTGCTTTCATGGGCTGAGAATAAATCTAGTCCATTTGCAAACAATTTAATAATTAATTTAACACACACTTTTTGCAAGATGTTCACGCCAACAACTTAAGAAAGGAAACGCAAGGAGGCATAGACTGGGCTGCAGAGATGTGATTTTTAAAATCAACAGTAGCCCGGAGCACCTGGGAGCCTCTGCTTTCGCCTCAGGTCATGATCCCAGGGTCCTGGGATTGAGCCCTGGATCGGGCTCTCTGCTCAGCCGGGAGCCTGCTTCCCCCTCTCTCTCTGCCTGCCTCTCTGCCTACTTGTGATCTCTGTCTGTCAAATAAGTAAATAAAATCTTTAAAATCAACAACAGCCCAAGCCTAGCAAACCACCCCAGCCCTATCTGTCTGTGGCATCTGCCGCACCTCAGACAGTTCGATTGACTTTGGCTAATCCAACAGACTGAGGAGTGTGCCTTTCCTCCCTCAGTCTTCCACATGTCTCTTGCCCAGTGGTGCTCCTTCGGTCGAAAAGAACAGCTCCTTTAAGTAACTGCTTGTTTTTTACTCAGTAGAAGCCCTTCAGACAGCAAGCACAGTCATTTTTTGTTTATTTGCAAATGGTGCACTTGAAGATAGAAAAGTGTTGAGGGTTAAAAATGGCTGGAGGGCTGAGAGAATTCCTGCATGTTCTCTCTCCTTGCCTTGGTCTTGTGAAAAGCCGCCTCCAACCCGGAGAGGGAATTTCCCTATCGTGTGAGACCCTGACCCCGCGCCTGTGCCTGAAGCAGGCATGTAATTTTTATGTGCGCCTGTTAGTTTCAATCGGGGATACTGATCTGCTTTTTGTCCCTGCTGACGGTTATTATATCTTAATGGGCGAAACACTACTCTAATGATCCTTGCGTATGTAATTCTTGGAGTACAGAGCAGGCACCAGAGGACCACATAAAAATGTTTGCCTCAATTTCCCTGCAAAAAAGGGGGCCCAGAAACCAGACTTGACCAAGTAACAGATTTTTAAAGGTAAAGGAACCCAATAAAATTACCAGCTTTTCACAGCGTGTGTCTATTTCCTTTCGACATATTGTGAGGTGTAGGTGAAGTATTCTAACTGAACTGACAGTGTGAGTGGGGAGAACTAAGGAGAAGGGGGAGATTAAAGTAAAAACCACCAGCAATGATTGATAGTGCAGTAGCACTGAGTTGTTGGGGTCTCCCCTTTGTGGATTTGACACCTCACCTTTCTGACACCATATGCAGGCATGTTAGTATAATGAGCCCTAGACAGAAGGGAACAAAAGCTAGCAGGGCTTGAAACTACAATATCAGGGCTTTGAGGTGTGCTGTAGAATTGTGTAGGCTAGGATTTGCTTCTCCAACTTAGAAGATAAAAGGTGTGTGTGTGTGTGTGAGAGAGAGAGAGAGAGATAGAAAGAACAAGAAAGACAGAGTACATTTTTTTTTTTTTAAGTTTAAAATGAAGGGAGCTACCCCATCCCAGGCAACTCCAAGAATAATTTAATCAAGGACTGATTTCTTCTATATTGTAATCCTCAGTTAAATAATTAAATGGGTTCATGTAAGGCTTATAAGTTTGATTGATAAGAGCCTTCAAGAATCAATTCTCTAAGATACTGTGCCAGTATTTGGGAAACAGAATTATCAGGTATTGATTCCAACCCTGTGTGGGAACTTAAACTGTTCTCAGTGAGTAGGAAGCATAATCATGTACACACAGAAAACAGCTCTCCACAGAGTCCTAGTTACCTCTGCCTTTTTACTTTGTAGACCTTTGGTCAGTAATCTAACCTTCCTTGGCAACTCTGGAGAAGAGAAATAATAGAATTCTAATGATTTCCTTAAGCTCCTGGACTCAACCAGCATATCTCTTCATAATGCTTCTTCCACCTCTGAATTTTATTTTCCTTTTTTACTTGTGTTTTTAAGATCCTTACATGGAAGAGGGAAAACCTCAGTGGAATACGTAGTGTTGATCCTTAATTTGTCTATCTAATTCTTCCCTCACCAGTAGGTTTCCTCTCTCCTGTTCCTCCCCGTAGGTCCTTCGGGCAAAATCAACAGGCCTATCCAGCTCTCTGCCTATTTCTGTGGGTGGCCCAAAGCCCTTCCTCCAAATCTAGATGCAAAGCCTCATGTGGTTTCAACTCCAGCTTCCTCAGCCCCAAGCTGGTTAGTGATACTGTTCTGTAGTGCTCTGTCGTGCCCTGCTCCTCTGTCCTGTGCCTTCCCTCCACAGTATTTGCTACCTCTTGTTCACCGGAATAGCTTCTGAAACCAGTTTTTTTCAAATTTCTACGTGTCCCATGGACTATAACTCTGTTCCGTTCCCTCTACTACTCATAACTGCTCAGTGCCTCCCTGCTGGATACGGAGCACGTTAGAGACTCCTCCTCAGGGCATTCAGAATTCTATGGTCTTGCTCCAAAGGGGAATGAATGCTCTCTTCAAGCCAAAAGTGAACTACACGCCATCGCCTGCACCTTCCATGAGCCTCTGTCCACATCTGCTTCTTCCATCTGAGACATCTCACGTCCTTCCAGTTGGTGTTCACTGGCTCTTGGTCCAAATGCACAGATTGTCCTTCCTCGGGAAGAATTTTGCTTGATTAATGGTAATTAATAAGTGGGTGTTTCATGTGTCTGCCTGAAGCAATATAACCGGAATTTTTACTCGTAACCTTTCTCTCTAAGTAATACTGCTGTTTATTTTGTTTTTCTTTAAGATTTTATTTGTTTATTTGACAGACAGAGATCACAAGTAAGCAGAGAGGCAGGCAGAGAGAGAGAGGGGAGGAAGCAGGCTCCCTGCTGAGCAGAGAGCCCCATGCGGGACTCGATCCCAGGACCCTGAGATCATGACCTGAGCCGAAGGCAGAGGCTTAACCCATTGGGCCACCCAGGCGCCCGTGATACTGCTGTTCAAAACATTACTGGAGGTTAAGAATGAAGGGAAAGCTATTTTCCTTACTTTTTCCTTGAAAGTGAGAAAAGTTACTTGTGAAGCTGAATCAGTTTTTGGTATGGACTATCCAGGGCAAGCTGTGCATCTACACCGAGGGTGTGGCTGAGGACTTGATAATACAACTAGACTGACTAAATCTTGATTTTCTTTTTAAACGAGGAACTAATGGGGATGAGCAAATGACCCTAATTCAGATACACCCCTCCTATGACAACACTTTCACCTACCAAAATCCTATCCCTTTTTAAAGTTTCTTTTTTTCCCCCCCAAGACGCCATGCTCTCTTTATCAAGAAACTTTTCTTGATATCCAACAGAAGGACTCCATTTGGGGGGATTCCTGTAGCCTCTATTGCATCCACACACTTTTATCCCTGTCACACCCCAGGAGCTATGCCAGGTGCTGGGGTTGTCAAAATGCAGAGAGATGATCTGTGATTGCAGGGCTTCTGCTGTCCGACAGAGGAGGGAAACTGTTCTGCTACACACCGTAATACAGGTTCTTCATTAGACTCTTTTCCCTTGTTCAAAATACACGTGCAGGGCCACAGAAGAGGAAAATAGTGAGGATTTAAGAATCCAATGGTCAAGGGGTTCCTTCCAGGGCAGGAAGGTTCTCCCCTGGGCTCTGGGAGAGGAGGTATAGGAAAGGAGGAAGCTATGGTTATGTTGCCCCAAGAAGCTGGAGCACAGGGTAGCTGGGAGAAGTACAAGTGGTAGGGGATGAGATTGGAAGTATAGCTTGGGACCAGAAAAGAATGGGCTTAAACATCAGGCCAACGCATTTGGACTTTACCTGCTATTTAAAGGAAAGACATAGGAGGTATTGTAAATATCAAAGTAAAACGTTGAGACCCGTGGATTAGAAAAATAATATTGTTAGTACAACAAATGGTAGATTGGTGGGAAAGATGGAAACTGGAGACGCAGATGAGGTCGACTTTCTAAATGGACCCAAAGGTACCTTGTATTTCTTGTAAGACATTTGGGGCAATATTTTCTATCATTACATCTCTTTGTGCATATACCTTGACTATTAATAATGTTTCCTGACATTGGGCTTCGAGCAGGGTTTTGTGAAGGACCAAATGGGTTTAACAGCAATGACTCTTATCTGAAACACTCATGAATTCTGGAAAGTTTCATTTATAACACAAACTACTCCATAGTCTGCTTTCTCTAATTCTTTCCAGGTGTTAAAGGAGATAGGGCATTAGCAAGCATTAAAACACATTGACCATGTGTATATTTAAAAATCATAATGGTCATCGTTCGTTGGTACCATTTTGACTTCATACCATGCTGTAGGTGCTATGCCGTGCACACATATTACCTCATTTAATATTTTCAGCACATGATATTAGACCCATTTTATGGATATGCTGAGGCTCGGGCACTTGAATTTGCCAGGATCACATAATGAGTGACAGTCATCCTGGTCTTTTTCTGTACCTTGAGCTTGTTCCCTCAACAGACAAAGAAACTTCCTTTTGCAGTTACCTCTCCCTGGAAAGTTCTTCTCCCAGACATTTACAGAACTGACCTCTTCAGCTCTTAGCTTAAATGTTGCCTCCTCAAAGAAGCCTTCATCAACCATCCTATTTAATGCTGCTCATTTCTCTACTTCCTTCACAGCATTTTGTTACCTGAAATCATTTACTTGTTTCTTTCCTGTCCCCTCAGCTTGAGTCTAAATTTCATGAGATCAAGTGTTTTGAACCTCTCACACAAGTTTGATTTATATAATCACAGCATTTTAGAACAGTTTCTAGAACTTAATACACATTCAGCAAATATTTAGTCAAGGGCTGGGTGAATGAATAAATAAATGTCCCCAGAGCCCACACTTGTTCTCCAGTCCCATCCTCTAGATGTTTCCTTGCAACTGCCTAGCACACTGGAGAAGAAATAGCTGATCATACAACCTGTCAAACTATGTATCTGGGACTCAGACTGATTAGCTTTTAAAAAACCAAATATTTACTCACCAAAAACACAACCCACAGGTCACTGTCTTTCTCATCAGTTAAGATCACTTGGTTACATCCAAACTTGCAGCTCATATAGAGTATCTACAATGTAGGGTTAGTTCAGAAGACAACTTGTCTGAGTAACTGTTTGTAGACCTTTACCTTTTTATAGGAGAATATTGGAATTCACAGAAATGAGGCATTATTCCTGGCAATTTTTTTTTTTTACAGCACCAGCCATGTAGAAATTCATGATCTTTCTAATAAATTTGTGAATTCTTATGATCTCCACACACAAAATAACCATCCTCAGAGGGCAAATTCTCTCATTCTTCCCTCAAACTACATTTTTCTTTTGTGATTTCAGATTGGGCTTTTTAGAAGTGTGATTTTTCCTTTGTCTTAGTGCCATCTGAGCCGACTTTGTCACTAGCACGTTAACCTCTTCTTTCCCCACTCTCCCATATCTGAGAATAGCTTTCTAAATTAACCCTAAGTTAGGGTGGCCCGCGGAGGAATTTTAAGTACATTTCTCGGTGTCCTGTGAAGTTACGTGATCTTAGCTCAGTTAATTAACTTTGTTAAAATTGTATGAGGGGCTTTGTATGATTCAGCTACAGAAGGCACAAAACAATTTGAAAAGAACCTGCCCTTTACCTTGATCCCTACCTTCTCCAAAAACCATGGTGTAATGCCAATGAACAGAATAATGGTTGACAAGCAAAATTTTAAGGCATTCTAAATATCACTGGTTGGTTTAATAAAATTAATTAGCCTGCCACGGAGAAAATTTACTAGCGTGCTGGTTAATTTCACAATGTAAAGTCAGAGAAGGGAGGTAGGGTTGAGAGAACAAACCTTATTAGTTTTGAATAATTATTTAAAGATGTGGAGCTGCCTATTTCAAACACTTTGATTGCCAAATCCATTAAGGCTTTACAATCTCAATGTTTGTATCCCAGTATATATGGGAAGGAATCTCCCTAGGTGAAATCATAATCATATTAATGAACAGCTAAATGACCTAAAGATACAGAACAACAAGTAGGATCCTAATAAAACCATGAGCATGAGAACTTGCCTTAAGACTATCTCATGGGAGGTTTCCATAATCTTAATTTGCCATTGATGCAATTATTGCTTTTTCTTGTCTTTTTGATCCAAACAAGATGTTTGCAGTGGCCATGGAAAGGTGCCTAAAATCACATGCCTGAATTCATTTAATTTGCCAACATTGTCTTTTTTCTCTCTTCCTGGTAATGGGCAAGAGTCAGTTCTGGTGCATTAGGTACTAAATCTCCTCAATTACCAGCCGGGAAGAAAGATTTAAAATTGTGCTTCAAACCTACAAACTGATTTAGTTTTAAAGCACAAACCCTTTTCCTGTGGAGCCTAAATTGAACTGCAGAGAGGATCCAGAAGTTGAGGAATTAAACCAGGCACGGCCAAGGCTCAGGCCAGTGATAGGAACCGTTTTGGTTTCTTTCATCAGATCCCCCCTGGTGCAAAAGGAAAGAAAGAGAGAGAGAGAGTAAGAAAGAAAGGGAGAAAGAAGAGAAAGAAAGAAAGGGAGGGAGGGAGGAAGGGAGAAAGGAAAGAAAAACACAACTTATATAAGGAAGTGCAGTGTTCTACTGCCTGGAAGCTAGACGTGGAGTGTGGCTAGCTCATTAGTGTGGGGGAGTCTAAACAAACCTCTTCTCTTTTTTTGTTCCCTCTCTCTTTTTGGGTCTTTGGCAGCCATTTTCAATGTGGATGACTCTGTGGTTGATCTGGAGACCTTGGCAGCTTTATATGAAAATGTGAGTATCAAAGACATACAGAGGCAAGAGTTTTCAGATTTTCATATCTTCACTAATTAAAAAAAATGTTAAGGTCTAAAAAATGGTTATATGTGACTCCTTCTGCCCTCCCACCCTCCCCCCTCCCCAGATCACTAAGCCATCCATGCTCTTTGGCCGTGAGGATTTTGACATAGCATGGGAGAGATTCAGGCATAGTTTCTATAAATGTACACTCAAACAAGAACAGACGTGAGCAAAGCACTGGGTTCCAACCCCCTGTGGTATCTGGGTTAGCAGCTCTCTTTGCCTGCCTGCGTCGTGGGTGGTTCAAGGTGGAGACCCCTTCTAGGCTGTGGAATCCAGCCCTGTGCTTACGGTCAGAGTGAGCGAAGCTAAACTACCGGCTTACTGTTGGGGCACACCACTGTCTTCCTCTGAGGAATGGGAATACTAATGCTACCTTGGATGATTCCTTTTGGATCAGATGAGCTAATGACACTGAATGTGGGAAGTAGTATAAGATGGTGGGTGTGTGCTTTGCGTTTAGAGTCAGACAATTTTAGATTTGAGGTTCCACTCTATTATTGACTCTGAGTGACTTTGGAACCAATTAAATTCCTTCAGCCTGTTTGATCATCAGTACAGTGGGGTTTATAAAGGGCTCTATCTGATTTTTGTATTAAAACAGAATTCGATATAGGTAACAATAACAATATATTTGAAAATACACAGCACTGGACACATAATGTGCTCTTTAAATTTAGGTTATATGTGGAATAACCAGCAGAATTGGGAGGCTCTCTTGAGAGGAACACACAGGAGAGTTAGAATTCCCATGGTTGTTAACATTTCTGATTCATTGACTCTGCTAGAATTTGAAAACCGTGAACCAGATTCTCTTTATTGAAGTTATGGTATTTCCCCGGGAAGCTGCCTGGAGCTCTATAGTATTTTCCAGTCACCAAGTTTAAAAAAAAAAAAAAAAAAAAGATTCATTTCAATTCTATGTCTCCTGGGACCTTATGTCCCTTATAGAAAATTCCCAGAGTGCAGTGATCCAACCTCATGCAATTGCCAGTTCCCTAAACATTTTCACATCTTTTATATCTATCAGGAGCTGTTTAGTACAACTGGGTGGGAACTTCTCATGTCCCATCAGCAGGGCTTTTGTTAATAGGAAGGTGAAACAAATACCAGGCCACTGGGAGCTAATAGTGCATTTGTGGTGTACCTGGGGGGCAGCATGGTGTTATGGGGGAAAGAGAAACACTGAGTCAGGCCCTTTATCCAGTATATGGTCTGAGCCTTGGTAGAATCATCTGAAAAACAAAGATACAGTAATTGACATTGAAGGACTCTGTAAAAGGCAGAGTGCCTTCTAGATGCTTCTTGCTGCTGCCGTGAGCTCAGGACTGGGCACGTGGGCAGTACTCGTTAGCTCACAGCAGAGGAGAGCTGCCTGCAGTGGCCATGGCTGGGTAAATTGAGAAAATAACGTAACTAAATGCCAAAAGGAGCAGCAGAGATGAGTGTTAACAAAATTCAGAGAAAGAGAAAGTGGGGACCAGAAACGAAAAAGCCAGGAGCATACGTAAGTTGGGAGGGCTGTTATAAGGGTCAGGAAACAAATACTGAGGACAACTGACTGCTAACCTGCTTACAGGGGAGGAGATAGGGGATTCGGCAGCAATCCAGCATCCTGGCTTCCAGGACACCCTGCGGTCTCCTGGTATGGCCGTTGGCTTTGACCAGTGATTCTCTGGTGGTAGCATGCGTCAGAATCCCCTGGGGGGGCTTGCTGCTCCTCCCCACCCACCCCCCAGCTTCTTAGGACCGGGAGAGAGCCAATCATTTGCATTTCTAACTAGAAGCAGGTGGGTGATGCCAATGCTGCTGGTCCAGAGACCACACTTGGAGGTACGTGGCTTTAGACTGATTCTCATTGTTCGTTTTTTCTGTGCTTTGTTTGATTCCTGCTTCAACCCAGCGAGCCCAAGAGGATGAACTGGTTAAAATAAGGAAGTACTATGAGACATCCAAAGAAGAAGAACTGAAGCTGCTGGACAAGCCTGAGCAGTAAGGACGCTTGAACTCTTTGCTATTAAGCCCAAAGGACAAGTGTGATCCCTGTCCCCCTGCCTCCCTGCTCAGAGTAATTGCACCTAAACCGTGCAGTGAGCAGAGTCTTAGGGCCATCATCCCCGTGACCCACTGCATGCAGCAGAATGACCTGACTGCCAGGAAACGCAGCCGGGGGATTTGTGCTGCTGGATCTAAGATGTCTCAACCCCTCTCCCCACTCCTCATGGTTCCCCTTTCTCGTTCTAGCAGCTTGTTAATTCCTCCTAGACTAAACATTCTGGCCAAAAGGGTAGCTGAGGAAGGAAGAAGGCATTGCTCTGTTTAAGGTTCTCCAGATACAGTTAAAAAAAGATGATGGCAGACTCACAGAATTCAAATTGATTTTCCTAAATGTTGTATCCAGTAAACACAGCCTGAACGTGCCAGCTTTCCCTCAGATCCCTCCACCTGCTCTGCCCAATGGACAGGTGACCTTCTCCTACTCTTGGCATCTGCTCGTTTTTCTCTCTATTCACCATCTAGAGTTGTTTCTCTCCAGTTTGGGCTGTTAAGCCATGGCCTTTGAAAGCCTAGACCTCTGATGAGGAATGGAGTGGCTCTTGCTTTGGCTGGGCTCTTCGGGTCTGCACACCGCAGATAAGTGTATGGGGCTCTGAGTTCCTGGACCCCACCTACCTTTTCATGGCCCAGGATTGAGGCTGTAGAATGGGTCCAGAGTGGACAGAGGGATCCTTTGTCTGTCGCCCCCTTGAATGCTTCATTCGTGTCCAATTCAGGCCACTCCCCTCAGCCTGGAGAGGAGGCAGGGGATAGAAAACACAGCAAAAACTAAGCAATAATGTTTAGGGCAACAAGTGAGCCCTAGAGACATCTAAGTTTCTGTGGCTCATATCAACACTTTCATGGCTTGCCCTTGGGTCCACTAGAATGCCCCACAGCCCTTGGATTGCCTGGAGAAAATGACTAGGTGGGGGATTTCTAGGTTTACTCAGTTACTGGCAAGCCTCCGGGATCATTTTGGGACCCTTTGATGAATTGTTCTCACACGGAAGAGAGGCCAGGAACCACTCTCTACCCGACCCCCACCCTGCCTCAAGTTAGTTCATGAAGCCTAAAAATACTGTGAATCAGCGCAAAGGGGGTTCTGCTGCCATTCTGGCCCATCACTTTGAGCTACCGTCCCTACCAATTCCTGCCCCTGACCAATCCTGGTCATGTTTCCTAATAATAAATAATAAATTAATTCCCACTAAGGAGCTAATGATGGAACGTGAAGTGACTCATAATGGGATACTTAGACACTGACAAGGCCATCAGGAGTATTTGAAGACTGTCTTAGTCAGCTTGGGTTGCTGTAACAAAGTACCCTAAGCTGGGTGACTTAGAAACAACAGAAATTTATTTCTCGTAGTTCTGGAGCTCGGAAGTCTGAGATTGGGGTGCCATTCCGGTTGGGTTTTGGTGAGAACCCTCTTCTAGACAGACTGCCAACTTCTCTCAGTGTCTTCCCATGCCAGAAAGCAAAGAGAAGGAAGCAAGCTCTGGTGTCTCTTCTCCTAAGGGTACTAATTTCACCCATGAGGACTCAACGCTCATGACTTAAGTGCCTCCCAAAGGCCCTGCCTCCTTAAACCATCACATTGAGGATATCAACATATAAATTTGGGGGGAACATAAACACTCAGTCCTTAACAGGGCCAATAGGACATATCAAGCATTTGGGCAGCGCCAACTGTGTCACACTAAGCTGTGATCTCTCAGCCTAGAGTTCACATACTTTTCACGTAAAGCATCATAGAGTATTTTAGGCTTTGTTGGAAGTACTTAAACCATAGACTATATGCAAACAAATGGGCATGACTCTATCAGTAGAATTTTATTTAGGGACACTGAAATTTGAATGTTATATTATTTGTGTAGAAGTCAAAAAAATGTTATCTTTATCTCGATTCTTTTTCATCCAATTTAAAAATATAAAAGCCATTCTTAGTTGGTGGGCCATACAAAAACAAGTGATGTACTGAATTTGGCCTGTGGGCTATACTTTGCCAACTCCTGCTCCATGCTCTGGGAGGAGCTGACCCAGTGAAGAGTGGGTTTCTGCTATGGGAAGGGTTCCCCTTTTCCTTTCCTTTTCCTCCCATTCCTAATGTCTTTCTAGCATTATTTTTGGAGATTAATTGCCAGGACACAGAATAGCAGTGGCAGGTAATTAACAGATAAATTTACGAATCCTGCTTTCTCTGCCGATGATCTGGATAAGAGAGCATCTTCCAAGTTTGTACATGGTCATGGCAGCGGCTCCCCAGAGACGCTAAGCCATCACTGACAGCTGAGAGGACTGTCGTGTTGTCCTGGTGAGGTGATGTGCTCAGGCTCAGTTGCACAGAGGTTGGGGCTTCAAGCCCGAGTGAATTTCACCCTCGCTCTTGACCTCCTGCATCAGGCGGCATTTGTTTGATGTTGGCCAGAGTCCAATTTCCTGGCAACTTGCTTGCCATCAGCTCCAAGTTAGTTGACTATAAGCATGTTTTACCTACTGGAAAATATGAATCATTTATAGTTTCAACATTGCGATTGCCTAAGATCCCTGTGATGCCCAGTCCTATAAATCATAGCATGGAGAGGGTGGTCTCCTCACTCACCTCATCGGCTTTCTTGCAGCCCAGTGCCAGACTGAGAATGCCATTTCCCATAGAGGGGTCACCTGCTGGGGCCCGAGCTGTCTGAGAGCCACCCCTTCCAAGGATGGCCCTCAACTCTTTGCATTCTGCCTTGGGATGGTGGTGAGGGGAGGGGAGGGGAGGGGAGGGGAGACGCTATCGGGTTTGATTAGGCCAAACACCTGTTTTCTGTGGCCTGGAGGGAGGACACCAGGTATGGCCTACTGGGATGCTCTGCTAGGGTCCCCAGTTACCTCACAAAGCAAACAGGAAGCGACTTGGTGTACTGTTACCATACTCCTTGTGGGAGAACAGAATACATGACGCTGGGTGCCCAGCCCTTGTTCACACACACCGGAGATGATACCATGTGGGGGTCTAGGGGATGATAACCTAAATGTGAGTCCCTTAAAACAATGGGCCATGTTGCCTCATTCCACCTGTCAGCTGAGTCGGCGCCGCGGATGGGGAACCCACGCAAGGTCGTGGGCCGAGCCTCTCTCCTAAAGACAGACTGGTGTGGCAGCCCTTCCTAGGAAAGTAAGCCTACACTGGGGAAGAATGGGAAGATCCAATCTGCGGCTTCTTTGAGCTTGTTTGGTCCTCTTTGTAATTGGCCCTAGAATATCAAGTTAGACCAGTCCAAAAGGAAATCAACCTCTACGTATTCCTAAGTACCAAGGCCCCATGTCCAAGACCCATACTTGGGGCTTTGTAATAGAATTCTTATCCCTGCCCTTATGGGGAGAGTAGAAATCGCAGCTGGGGGAATCAGATACTTACCAGACACTCCCAGCCTTTGGGGCTCCTTTATACTTTAGGTACTCTTCTGGATAAACAGGAAAGGAGCTATGGTGCCTTCCCTCAAGCCTTTGCCTGGCTGTTTTGGGATGGAAAGTAACAAAAAATCATAGTTTTTCTAAATGTGTGTCTCCAGTAAATCTTATCTTCACATCCTACCAGATGTCTAAGCCCAAAACCCGCAAATCTTCCTGGACAGTTCTCAGCATTCCTCGGGGTCGGTCAGTTACTCTGGTTCATGCCGCCAGAATAGCTCGTGCCCTGGCCCTTCCGCACTCACCCCTGGCCTGCCCTCTTAGAACACCGCAGCTGCGGTCTAGATGGTCTTCCAGCCTCAACTCTGCTGCCCCTCCCACTAACCAGCCAAGCCACTGCCGTGGTGCTTTTTAAAACTAAAGGCCCAAAGTATCACTTACTTCTCTGTTCAGAACCCTTCGTTCATTTGGGAAAAGTTGAAACTCTTGGTTTTAGAACACAAAGCCCCCATTTGAGCATCTGAGTTCTAGTTGTCTTCCCCCACAAACACCATTCATCCCGTCTGGGCTCCCCACAATGGTCGCTCCCATGTGTCCTGCACCAGCCCTGGAGGGCTCCAGGGAACCTTGGCTGACATGGTCCATCCCGGGCTCTGACTTGGAAGCCCTGCAGGTGGCTTTCATAGGCCCCATCACTGATGATCCTTACCACACTCTGTGGTAATCTGTGATTTATTTTTCAGGATATCAGGAAGGAATGGTGTGTAAGTTAAATTCTGTTCTCGAGTCTTAGCATGGTGCCTGACACACCACAGAAGCTTAATGCATGTCTACAGGACTGACTAACATTCTTGGGGACTGACTGTCTGGTATGAATTTCCGGTGACACATTCCCTACAGCTTTATCCAAAAGTAGTGTAAAATTCTGGAACTTGCCTTCCTCCTCTAACTCTGGATATGCGTTTCAGACCCTTCTTCCTGCACAGAACTCTGGATCTTTAAGGGTCTTTGAGAAACCTCTTAGTCCAATTCCTAATCTCAGTAAAGCTTGATCCTGGAGAACCGTGTGGTTCTTTTTGACTCTTTCCTGGGTACCATTAAGTCGGTGAGCCCATGGCCACGTCTTCTTATATGGGCCCTACACCTCCTTTTCTTGAGACTAGTTTTTTTTTTTTTTTTTTAAGATTTTATTTATTTGACAGAGAGAGAGAGAGATCACAAGTAGGCAGAGAAGCAGGCAGAGAGAGAGGAGGAAGCAGGCTCCCCGCTGAGCAGAGAGCCCGATGTGGAGCTCGATCCCAGGACCCTGGGATCATGACCTGAGCCGAAGGCAGAGGCTTTAACCCACTGAGCCACCCAGGCGCCCCATCTTGAGACTAGTTTTAAGTCATCGTTCATCCAGCATTTCATCTTTTTTGCCTGTGTCCTTGCTGGTGAACTGAGGCATCCATCTGCATCATCTCTCACACTGTGGTCTCCATAAACGCTTCACTCACTGTGTTTATTTAAACTACAAAGTGCACATACTCCGCAGATCTTGGTCCTACTTGGGGAAGAGTGTCTGGCAGTCACTGTTGGAAGAGGAGAAAGGCAGGTGGTGACCCCTGAGGTAGCTCTTAGCATTATCTGAATAAGTACAGCTTCCCACCTCACCCCTCAGAACCCAATGCCACCAGTCCCACAAGATTGCACTACTTACATTTATGAAACCCGGTGATACCCCTGACTTTTTTTTTAAAGATTTTATTTATTTATTTGACAGACAGAGATCACAAGTAGGCAGAGAGGCAGGCAGAGAGAGAGGAGGAAGCAGGCTCCCCACTGAGCAGAGAGCCCAATGCGGGGCTTGATCCCAGGACCCTGGGATCATGACCTGAGCCAAAGGCAGAGGCTTTAACCCACTGAGCCACTCAGGCACCCCATATACCCCTGATTTTGATCATAAACGAATCTTTTAATACTAATCTGTAAGAAGCAATTTACATATAAGGTATAATTTTTAATTCTGTCCTTACTCATAACTCCTGTGGGTTTCCATATTTTTATCCCATCACATGGTTTTCATAATAATCAGAGTTACAGAACTTTGAAGCAAGCTTTTATGGGCGTTCCTTGCTTTACCTTAGTGTCATGAAAAATAAAAGAATGAAGAAGAAGAAGAATGGGGCACCTGGCTGGCTCAGTCAGTAGAGCAGGTGACTGTTGATCTCAGGTTCTTAAGTTCAAGCACCACATTGGACACAGTGCTTAATTTAAAAAAAGGTGGCATTGGGGGTTTGTGGACAGGAAAGAAAAGAAAAAAAGATTATGACCTGGATCCTGGTTGTAAGATAAGTTTTTTTTAAACAGCTGGTAATTAGAATCTTACTAAAAGCTAAGTCTCCCTAAAAAAAAAAAGCAAAGTAAAAGAGGCACAGAGTATAAGCTAAGGAAATTCTTTGGTATGGAAAGAAGAAGGGTTCAGCTTTGCTCCTATGGAAAACATTCTTGGTGAGAGATTGCAAAATGTCAAAGTAATGACATTATGCGTTGACCAAGACTTTCAGAAATATCAGGTAATCATCATTTCAGCCCCAGAATGAATTTAATAGCTGTTAGTGGATTCTCTCCTTCCCTGAATTCATGCCCAACTCTTTCCACCGTTTTAGTGTGTTTTAGTTTATGCCCCCTCTTCTGGAGGTTGGCCTGGAGAGCATGTAGCTCTTCCAACTTAATTTTGCAAAGGGCACCAGTGCCCAGCTGCTCAGACAGTGAGCTTCTGTGTGTAGATTAGTACTCACCTTTAGCTTTAAAAAATCTGTCTTACCATAGTTTTTAAGATTGATGTCCACTTCATGAGTACCTGCTTTGTTCCACGTACCGAGCTGTGAACTCTGTCTTCCTAGGTAAGCTGATGTGGGAAAGTAAACAAATTATCTGTAGAATAGTGCCTCTGTAGACCATTATCTAATCCAGTGTGCAAGAAATAGTTGCCATCTCATTTCAGGTAGAGACATTTTGTCATTTTTCTACAGACGTTTGCCTCCAGCCTTCACTTGACTCTGCCTGTGCAAAATAGACCCTTAGAGAATCCTGCATGATAGAAGGCGTTCATTATGTGTTTTCATACACTAAAAGTAATGCTTTTTATTTGGGTTTAATCTCCTATTTGCACAGCAGGAGATAACTCCTCGTGGTTCCATATAACTGCACTTCCTGCTCCTAAAGTAATTTATACACCATACATTTATACACCATCCTAGAAACCAATCTGAAAAATGGCTTCTCTGTCAATAATAGAACACATACCCTTGGAGTTCCTCAAGTGTGCCTCTTGGATACATTTTATAATTGTTAAATTGATATCGTAAAATAAGGTATCTTTTTCAGCTATGGTGGATGTTTTTCAGCTTTTTTTTTTCTTTGTGATTGTATAAGCAGCTAGATGATTCATTGTTCATTTCTGCAGATTTTTACATGAGTTAGCCCAGATCCCAAATTTTGCTGAACGGGCCCAGTGCATAATCTTCAGATCTGTCTTTTCGGAGAGTATCACCTCCTTGCACCGAAAGGTAGAGATCGTCACAAGAGCTTCTAAGGTATGTTTGCTGTCTAATTTAAGAAGCTAGTTGTACCCTTACTGAGGGTAAAGGGGGAAGTAGGGAGTGGGAGGATCAACCAGAGTCCCTTTGTAGAAAACCTTTGGACTTAAGATCGTGTTTTTTTAAATATAGCTGTGGTGATTATCGTTAAGTGTGAGTATGTGTGTGAGTACAGGTGAATGAGTGGGGAAGAGAGAGAGAGAAAGTCAGATGCAGACTGATGGGGAGAAGGAGGAAAAAATGATACTTCTATAGATGTCTTCTTAGATATTCCAGACACTTTCTATGGTACATACTGGCCACTTAACACCAACCCAGCTAGTGTAGTTTGTCTGCTGCTCGACCAGCTGGGTTGCAAGAGATGTTGCATTAGACCCATGCACCTGATCATCTGAAAGGTGTCTACAGAGTGAAATAAAGATTCTAGAGACTTGATAAGTGAAACAAATGATTACGATAATGGGTGGCAGGCAAGTACATTTTTGTTGGCTTTACCACACTGGTATTCCTTGTAAATTCTAATACTTGTTTTTTCTCACAGTAACCCATGTCCTTAAGAACATGATGATCCTTTCTATGCACTGTAGTATTTAATTCTTACCTGAAAGCATGATTCTTTTCCTTCCAAAATATAAAAGATTTCAATAAAGAAAGTATAAATACTTCCCAGGTATAATGTATACCCTCTAATAACACCCTAAAAGGTCTGAAGAGAGGTTGGCCTAGAGCTGCATTTGCCTTTTCTTCTTTACCCTAAAATAAAAGAAAGTGAAATCAATTAAGACTCTAGAGAAGGAGGGGGGAGGGACGTATCAATTTTAAAAATTTGCACTTTGAGAGAAAAAACAGGAAAGTAAATGGGACAAGGAGGTGAAGAAAACCCTAAAGCAGATTTAAATTGTCAAAAGTAGTAGACATATCAACAAATACTTAATAAACATAACCCATGGCCTTGAAATACATTATCATAGTTCACCTCTGAGGAGTATACCCAAGGATAAAGAAAATAAACTTGCTTTTAAACCTATCCTACATTTAACTGTGCTGTTTATTTAGATGCATTGTCCAAAAACATGTCCTCAAATGATATTAAACTAACCCTTTCTGCTTAGAAGTCACCAGATGTAAAGTCTGACTATAGCAACTCTTTCTGAAATACACAAATATTTTAAAATAAATATTTGGAAAGTGAAACTGGCTGAAGTAAAAATACAAAAACTCATTTTAATCCACAATATTAAGACAGGCACAGTTCATAATTCATTGAAAGGCTAGAAAATGATGACTGATTAATGTATTTTTTCAGACTCTTAAATGTCTTAATAAGGTGTATTTTCCATTTCACCAGCTGCCAAGGCAGTTGGCACCATACCAGCAAACAGCCTGATGGGTGCTCAGTAAATATTTGTTGTTGAATGAACATAGGCGCCTTTGAAGTTCAACTCCCTAATAATTGGTGTTTGCCATCACAGGGCTTGCTGCACATGAAGAGTGTGAAGGATATTTTAGCTCTCATTCTGGCTTTTGGAAATTATATGAATGGAGGAAATAGGACTCGGGGACAAGCAGATGGATATAGCTTAGAAATTCTACCCAAACTCAAGGACGTCAAAAGTCGGGTATTTATTTTTCGTAACTAGATTCCATGATTTGCCATTATGTTCCTCCTCTACCTGTAATTTAAAAAAAAAAAAAAAATTCTTGTTTGCTCCATTCATCTCCTTTCTCCCTCTAACAATACATGTTTTTCTTTGCTTTCTTTTGACTCTTGAATAAAGAGAGGTTTTTCATGTTTGATCTTACTGAGATGACAAAATCCCCAATATTGGTTTGCCCTAAAAGAACACAATTGCATGTTGAACTGTAATGAGGGAAGAAAACAGATAGCACAGCAGTAGCAGTCAGAGCACAAGTCTTGAATCTGTTTGAATTTAGGGTTGGCTACTTGTAATTTACTCATTCTTGAGTCAGGAGCAATGTTGAATCACTAGTAGAGCTGAGCATTTGAATTATTCTTTTGCCCACAACAATTGGGCTGGCGGTCTACTGTCAAACTCTCTGAGCCTGATTATCATTTGGCTCCACACCCCTGCAGAGCTCCCTCTTTAGAAACAACCAGCCCATATCTAGGAGTCCCAGGGGGAGCAGGGGGAGTGAAGGGAGGGGAAACACACAGGCAAATTAGAATTAGACCCATGTGAACAAGACACAAAGCCTGCCTTGTGGGAGGGCCTGCTTGCCCCTGGCCTCCTAGGGTCATAAAGTGGCATGGCGTTCCTTTTAAGCTGTCCTGATTGTTTTTCACGCCATTAAGAACACACATTTTTTTGAAAAGTGGGAAGGGAGGGATGGTTTTCTGTTCTAGTCCCTGGTTCCCTTTGGCACTCCCCCACTCCCTCCTGTCTTGGCTTTCTGCCAGAAAATAATGAGACAGTGTGTGTATTTGTTTGTTTGTTTTAGCCATTATCTCAGAGGTCTTGTGGATTATCTGTTTGGGTTTTTTCCCCCACAAAGAATTGTGGAGTGTCATTTCTTTGTATAGATACCATTAAAAAAAAAAAAGAAAGAAAGAAAGAAAAAAAATGATGGGACAAAGAGGAGAAAGGAAAAACTTGTCAGTCACAAACAGAAATCAGGACCGGGTATCACAGATTAAAAGTATTAGGGTCACAAACTGAGATTTCGGTACTCAACTATATAATAATGGCAGTCTCATGTGAATGATTTTCATTTAAGCTTCTCTTTAAACCTAGGATAATGGGATTAATCTGGTGGACTATGTCGTGAAATATTACCTGCGTTACTATGATCAGGTAAGAAATGGCATTCTGTGGAAAACTACACTAATGGGATTTCAACTCTTACACATTGTTGGCATTCAGAAATTGGATGATGGATGGATGGATGGATTTCAAGTCCAACACAGAATCTGAGAGCTCTCCGGCCTCCTTGGTTTACAGATGGGAACACTGAAGCCAAGAAAGTTTAGTTGACTTTTGGAAAGAGAAGCATTATTCATTGCCTCTCAGTCTGCTGCCTCCTAATCCGCTATATAATGCAGTTTTAGAGAGACCCCCAGTGATCTGGGCCTTCCGGCCAGTTCGTGAAGGTCTCCGTGTAATATATATCCATTCAGTAATTGTTTCTATCTGAAACTAGTTCTGGGCTCCAGACCAAAATTGAGGAATTTAAGAGGCAGTAATGCCCCATACCTTATCAGTCGTGGTCATCTGTGAACAAGTTGAAGAAGTGGGATTTGAAATCCGTCCTCTCTGCTTCCATTACACGAGCCATGAGAAATAAAAATTTCAGTGGGAATCCACCTGAGCACAATTTTCTAAGTTCTGTTCCTTCTCATTAAATTGAGAACAAGGAGTCCTAACTTTGCGAAGAAAGAGGTACTATGGTAAGGTGTTGGGAAACCTAGCAGTCAACACGAAGGGGGAAGGTCTCAGGAAACTGTTGTTGACACTCCTGCTTAGCTATCCATGCAAGCAGGGTTTTTTCTAGGCACCAAGGGAAGAAAAGTAAAGGTTCCAGCGCCGTGTTTTCCAAAGGCCTATAATTCCCCCCGGAAGACAAGTGAAACACTGATGAAGTCTACCACCTTGCCTCCTCCCATCCTCATCGAACCCTTCTCAGTGCACCTGCAATGAATCATCTCCCACCCCCCTTCCTCAAACTTCTCCTGTTTCTGCCAAGGACATTATCATTTCGGTCATTCAGGCATGAAGCTCGTGCTCCTCTCTGGCTCGCCTCTGTCCTTCAACTAAATTGTTTCTCGTGTTTCTTTCCTGATTTTCATCCCTGTGCCTCCACTTACCAGGCCTTAAGCTAACTCACCTAGAGTATTCCTGTTGCTTCCCAGCTGGTGTCCCCACCCCTCATCCATCACTCCCCCACCAGTCCATCCCACACCTGAGGGATGTGGGAGGCCCCACCAGTTTTTAGAGTCGTGGTCGTATTGTATCACTTTTTTTAATACAAAAATAGAAATGGCTCCCCCATTTTCAAAAAGTGAATTAAGACTCTACCCAATTGAATTCCAGTCTTTTACAACCATGCTTTTATGACCTTCCCCCTACACACACGGTGTGATCCAACTCAAGACCCTGTGTTTTTCAAACACACCCTATGGTTTTCTCACTGATATGTTTTTACATCCGATGTTCTTTCTAACTGGACCTATCCTTGTCAGTAGCCTATTTTTTTTTAATTTTTAATTTTTTATTACCATATAATGTATTATTAGCCCCATGGGTACAGGTCTGTGAATCGCCAGGTTTACACCCATCACAGCCCTCACCATAGCACATACCTTCCCCAGTGTCCATAACCCAACCACCCTCTCCCTACCCCCCTCCCCCATCACTAGCCTTTTTATAGATCTTTTGTTTTGTGTTATTAATACTCTCTTAAAATAATACATTAAAAGGCCTTTTGGGGAAAAGCTCCCAGTAGCAACATACATATTTGCAACATAATAGGCAACATGCTTTTCAGAATCAACATGGAAAGGACAACTGGTCTCCTTTCATTTAAAAAGAAAAGTGACGCAGGAGACCGCAGGTAATTTACCAAAACAACAGCAATGGCAGCAGCAGCAACAACAACAAAAAACCAAATAGAAGGCATAAATTGCCGACTAGGTTTATAAAGTTGGCAATATAAATGGATCAGACCTTTCTCAGGACTATCCAAATGGCTGACTGAATTATTCTCAGTTTAAGATCTCTAGGTATTACAGGACCCATATCTTGCCTGCTCTTGACTCACCAAATTGTGTTCTATAAAGGACACTTTCAAAAAAATTCACAGGGAGGTGTCATGTGCTTGTCAAGCTGTCTCCCGAGGGGGCTGTGCCTGTTGATACGGGACACCCTTTCTTTCCTCATCCATGCAGATGTGCCGTGTGGATTAGCAAGACTTTGACCTCTCTAGACCAGAAGCCCTAGATATATGTATAATCTTGCTAGGAACTTTTATCCTAAGGAAGTAAATAAGGACATGTATCCCTATTTTCCTTAAAGTCATTTGTAATAACAAAGTATAGCAAAATTTTTGGTAGCTGTCCAAACGTAGAGACTAGGGTCAAGTGAATTATGCTAGAATTCTGAAATGGAATAATATCCTGCCATGGAAAAGAGAAAATTTAGTGACATTGAAAAATACTCAAGCTTCTTTTATATTACAGATGCGTGCTTAAAATAACATATAATCTAATTTCAAATATATAAACATAAATAAACACACAGAAAAAGCCTGGAATATCAGATATATGTAAACATGTTTGATTATCTCTGGGTGGTAGGAATGGAAGAGATTTTTTCTTTCTTCTGTCTTTCAATTAGACTTAATGAGCCTGAGTCACTTCGTAAAAGGGGAAAAAAGATAAAACAAAAAGTAGCACAATTGTACATGGCCCTTCTTCCATGAAGTCTTTGTTTACTTCCTCATCTCATGCTCGTTTGAAACCTGGGAGCACTTGTGTTGAGCCTGTCATGACACGTCTTATTCCGTCTTGCATGTGGATATCAGTGAGCAATTACCTGTTAGCTTTGCCTTGCTCCTTGAGGTCCAGAACTTATCACTGTCTGTTTTTTGGCGTCTGTAATTTAGGTGTCTGACAGATTTACTAGGTTGAATCTACTGTAAATATCTACAAGAGTGCAGTGAGTGGCCTCTGTAGATAACTAGGAGCAAAGAGGTGAGAGCTTTTTTCTAGTAGAGTGGGGAAGGCATGTTGAAACTTCGAGTGATATGCAGATACCCAAAGTTCTGACAGCAGGTACCAGTATGACAGGAGAATTATCCCAAAGAATCTCAAGAGGTCACATTTCTAGTCTAGGGTTAGCGTAAGCAGATGTACCTTGTAGTCCCTGCCTCAACCGAGTCCCATGAATTGTGTCAGAGGGCTGAAATTTACCAACAAAATGTGACTCTCGAAGAGAGCTGAACGCAGTCAAATCAACTTCACCAAGGAAAATCTCACAGTACAAATCCTTTCAAACCAGGGATGGCCCAGTTGGGGAAAAATCAGAAGTCACTGTTTATGCGGTGGTGCTCTCCCGGTTTTCACGGTGCAAAAATTCATTCCACTCAGCAAGAGTATAGAATTATGTGATTTATTAAGCTCTCCCCTCCCCGTAGGAGCATAAGTGATGATTTTTGTGGTTAAGTGGTGATGAGCAATTAGCTGAAGAAAGGTGATTCCTGCTCCAAGCCTCCTTCCATGCAAGCTGGATTTGGGTCTAAGTCTAAGTCTGTGAAGTTTACAGAAATCCATCCAGAGCCTTGTCTTTTGAACTCTAATTGGGCAGCTCTCTCAAGAGCTGTAACCAGGCTCATTTGCTCAGCAGCACTTTCTCACTTTCTAGCTTAGAAAAGATAAGGAAAGGAAAGAAAAAAGAAAAGAAAAGAAAAGAAAGAAAATCGAAGCCAGGGCATGAATCTGATAAAGTTTTGGAAAACAGTAGGAGGTAATATTGATGATTTCTTGCAGTGTAGGTTGCTGTGGAATTCTGTGGCGAGCATGTTAGCTGATGGTCCATCTTGGCCCTCAGACTATAGTAAAGCTTCCATTGTTTTGAAAGAAGTAAAATAATTGTAGGGAGCTAGGGGGCAAGTACACTGATTGTGTAAAAGGTTTCACTGAAATGAGGGGAATCACCTTTCCTTAGCATTTGCAGTGAAGCTAAAGATCTTCAAGGAAGGGGGACAGGTTGCGAGCATTCCTGAAACCACAAGAAAGTAGGACAGTGAGGTAGACGGCTCTTGCTCAAGGTACACACTTTCCAGAATGGCCTCATGTGGGCTCTACGCAAGGGTGCTGAAGAGAGTTTGATATGCCAGATGTCGCGTGCCATCCCAAGAATAAGACACACTTCCTGCCTTCACGGTGTTTATAGTCTAGCGGAAGAAACACATAAGCTAACGTGGCAATTTTGAAATGAGCGTTGGTGAGTGCTATGATAACAGTACGCACCAGGGGCTCTTGGAAACACCCACATGCTGGGGGGCTAGGGATGATCTTTGAGATCTGTCCCAAGACCTGATCTTCAAATGCTATGAACAAAGGAGGCACGAAGAGTTCGTGTAGAAGAGTTAGAAAGGGGCGGTTTCATAGACAAAAGTCCAGATGCAAGAGGTTGTGGCCTGTTCTGTTACTTTATGAACGTTTAGGGGAGGGAAGTGGAGATAGGGGAAGATGGACAAAGGCTGAGGTTGTAGACAGAGGCCAGATCACAAAGTGCCTTATAAAGCAGTTTCAGAGTTTGGAATGAGTCCTAATGGCAGGAAAGATGGAATGTGATGGAAAGCTGGCAAAGTAGCCTGTGTGGAGAGAGGAAGAACTGAAGACTGCCTGAAATTCACAAGAGGCAGAGCTTACGGTAAACAACTAGGGGAGAAAGCAGGCTGGACTGGAAAAGGTATTTGAGACCCAGTTTATCTTTCAGTGTGCCTGAAGCTTGTGTCCCTCAAGTGATTTCCCAGCTTAGATCCTCTAGTAGGCATGATTGGGGAGCTTGCCCAAAACTATGGCCAACCATGCCCTCAGCAAGTGTCTACTTAGAGAAGCCAAACAGCATTTGGAAAATCTTTACAAACATGGGAAGAATGTGCTAGCACAAACCCTCCTCGGGAGCTCTCAGCTGCAGGGGCAGGTAGGTTACAGCAGAAGCGAGGGTGATTCTTCTGTTACGATGCTGTCTTGCCCAGAACCTTCCGAGTCACACCCGTTGGCACACCCCAAAGATGAGTTGGCTAATTGCTACCATGTGAGACTCAACAGGGACTTGAAATTTAAGTACTTTCATGTGTTCCCCCTGTGACTTTTTCCATGGGAGGAGGGTGTCCAAGATCGGGACATACCTGATAGTTTTCTCTTTGATTCATGAGGCAAAATAGAACGAAAGCCCTGCCAGAGCCAGAGCCAACCTCAGTGGCAGGAAGACCAAAGTGCTATTGTAGAAGACACAAAAGCATTTCAGAATAGCCAGTCCAAATTTAGGAATAGCAGAGGAGCGCTTCTCTGATTCACATTTGCACATCCAATGAAAGATGCTTTGGAATTTCAATTGAAAGTGACAATAGGGAAATATAATGTACTTTTGTTAACAATGTCTTTTAGGAAGCAGGAACCGAAAAGAGTATTTTCCCTCTGCCTGAACCACAAGATTTCTTTCTGGCTTCCCAAGTCAAGTTTGAAGACCTCATAAAAGATTTGAGAAAACTGAAGAGACAACTAGAAGGTAACAGGAACTGTTCTGTTATTATGATAATAGCTAAGTTTTGTTTTTTGGGTTTTTTTTTGAATGATTGAAGAGGATTATTTATGTCTGGTTCATGGAATGGAATTGGCACGGAGCTCAGTTATGGTACACCGCAGCCCTGATGAAACTTTCCATCTCTTCTGCTCTATGTGGAGACACTGTATTTGCATATCCTTTTCTTTTATTAGTGTTAATCTGTGCTTTTTATAGCTCCGTCTTTTATGTCTACATTTTCCAACATATAACAGATGTCATCTTAATAATCATAGCAGCAGGCCTTTGTTGACTGCTTACTGTCGTATCATATGTTGATGCCAACCACCCCAATAAGCAGGAACTATACCAACTCCATTTTGCCGATGAGAAAAATGAGGTTTAGAGAAGTTAGGTTCTCACAGTCAGTGAGAGGCCTGTTTACCGGGCTCTTATCAGGCCTATCTGGATGAGAACTCATGCCCTTTCTAAGCTAGTCGACTGTGCTGCCTTATACGTATCCCCCATGTGCACACACATACTCACACACGCACACCCTCCCCCCCCATGTACTTGGTTTATGTATAGGAATCTAACAAAGATGGCAGGACCCACCATAAGCATTCAATTTTAGTTGAATTTCCATTTTTAATTATTCACAACAAAAATGCTGACAGCTCTTTTGGCTTTTTTTAAAAGGTAAAACTATGTCTCTCTTGAGCAGGAATTTTCCTTTGGCATTGCTTGCATCTTGTGTTTTCACTGTGGAGACATCTCCTTATCCAAGTATATAAATACTTGCGTTGTACCTTGTGTAACTCCAACTGCCGAGCTCCATGGAGGATTTAGGGAGCGTGTTAATGTGGAAATGGAGCACAGAGTGCCAAAAGGAGAGCTTGAGGAAATGAAGAGCTTGAACCAGGAATCTTTTTACACTAAGACATAAAATAAACATTTTAAAAATGTTTATTGTGAAAGAGTGCTCAGAAACCCAAGTCTTAGAAGCAGAACAGCCTAGAAAGGGAAGCAAAGTGGGACAGATCTCCTGGTGGCAGGGAGAGCCATTTAGTTTTACTCTGGGCATAAAACTTGCTTAAATAAGGAGAGCGGTTACAAGTGAATATTTCTACCTTGTCAATTATTTTTAAAGGAACATGTGGATTTTTTTTTCTCTCCCGTTGATGTGGTAAAGAGCATGCATTCAACCATGTGGACACTGCATTTAGAATGTGATATATCTGAACCTGTCTGTGGTTATTCTTTTCCCTCTCCTAAAACACCGACGGTTTTAACCTTGTCTAAGACCAGGGGCTTGATTCTTGTTGTAATAAAACCGTGTGAGCCATCCTGTGGCAGTTTTTCCTGTCACTCTCCAATGGCAGAATTAGCGCCCCCGCTGGTCTTCAGTCTGGCTGCAAGGTTCGCCCTGGCCAAGAAGAGCCAGGCTTGTTTACGCCGTGGCTGTCGCTGAGTACAAATCCCCTCTGGTCTCCTGGACCTTTGCCCTCCTGAGGCGTTTTCTGAGCAGAAACCTGATGTACATGTGATCTTTCCTCTTCTCCCACCGTCCTTCCGGGGGCTGCCTCTCTCAGGCATCCCGAATGGGCCACCTCCCTTTGACGTCTGGAAGTGTTTGATGATTCATAACCAAGATAAGAATGAATTGGGAGGCCAGTGGAGAGGCAGGTGTTCCCACAAAGGTTCCCCCCTTTGGTGCACCTTGTCTTCTGCAAGGGGATCTCAGGTGCCATTCCACGTCTCTCAATACTCCACTGACCCTTGTCCCGCTGTCAGGAATTGCAAGAACTTCTGAAGTTGGAGGACCTATCTTAAAATGAGGGAAAACCAAACGTTGCCTCAGTTGTTTTTCTTTTTTGGCTTGGACTATACCAAAAGATGTGAGGCATCACAAGGCAAGAGGGAGAAGTGGGACTCCGCATGCACCCCCCCCCCCACATTGGATGTTTAAACAAAAATACCCTGCTAATCTTTAGAGATGCCAGTGTTTTTAACACATGAAAGGTACCTAGTAAATATTTAAAGAAAATACAGACCGTTGGTTCTCTAATGAATTTCTTTTTCTTCTAAATGCCATCTGGCAAGATGGCCAGAGTCGTGGCGGTCCGTTTCATCTCGCTTCCCATTCAGGTTCCACGTCCTTTTCCATAAGGCCTTGGTGTGAGCCTAGATTGAATGTTTAATTGAAGAGGACATAATTTTCACACATACAGCAAAGATTTGATGAGGCTTTGAGGTTTATTGTAGCCATTAAAATGTCGTGCTGTTGGCAAAACCCCAGAAAATGTCTAAAGCTAAACCAGATGTGATTAGCAAATTTCAAGACGTCTCAGGCCCCCTTTCTCCAGGCAGGCACAGCTCTTGAGAAGAAAACTGGTCTGAACCACACCTTAGCAACAGAGTGTGAATTAAATCAGAGTTTGTTGGTTGTGTAAATGTCACTGATACACGTGGATGTGGCCGGCGAGCATCTTTCATAGAAACAAGAACTTTGCAGGGCACTTTTACGTAGGTATAAACAGAGCAGGTCATTGATGATAATAGTATCAGCTATAGTTCATCCAATGCAACTATTATCTATCAGATGTTTTACATCATCATCTCTTTTAATCTTTGCAATGACCCTCTGAAGCAGATATCAGTCTCTCACAAGAGAAGGATACTGAAGTTCTAGTGCTCACATAATTTGCAAAGTTCCAGGGGGTGACCTAACCACATTTTGATGCTAAGTAGGACTCTAAGGTATGCACTTGGGATGCATCCTGCCTGTGACCCAGAGCTCCCCATACCTCCATACCTCCAAAACAAAAAGTTAGGTGTTCAAGGCAGAAAGGCAAGGCATAAATCCTCATGAAGGTACCAAGGACAGAAAGAGAGTTCCCGAGTGCACACATATGCACACGTGTGTGCTCACACACGTGCGTGCGTGCCCCCCACACACACACCCTTAGAGCCACACATGTAGACCCTCAGCTCAAAGGGAGATAAGAGAAGAATTTACTTCAGGCTGGGGATGGGGAAGGGAAGACATAAGGGAGAGATGGGTCATAAATGTGAACAGTCACATAGACACACGAAAGTGAGCAAAGTTGTTGTGTCGGGTTAAGATGGTATCAGATGGTGGGTTTTGGTGTCAGATGATGTACTTTTTACCGGTTTGGTGGAAGTGAGGTCTTGTCAGATAATAAAACCATAAAGAGGGTTAAATGGAACAATTACAATGCCTGTGTCATAGGAGGTAATGAGTGCACGGTCTGTTAGTAAAGAAAACTTGAGCAAAGCTGATTAGGGGTATGTACTTTTTCCTGGAAAATGCACACCTTGTTGAATTCAGCCCCAGGTCACTGAGAGGCTGCTGGATGAGTTTGTGGAGAATCTGATTCCCACTCGTGCTCTCTTCTCTATCTTGCGGAGACAGAACCATATTCGTGGTGCTTGGGAACATATTCCATATCTTGTTTACTGTTCTATATCCCTTAGTGAGATAATAATTTTCACTCCCCTGATACCATGATAAGTAATAATTAGGAAAAATACCAAATGACAGGAAGAGTTTTTCTGTTTCTTATTCATTGACCTTGTTTGCTGGCCAGAACCCTCAAGGTATTTTTACCAACCCATATGTGGTAGGCAGAATAATGGCTCCCAAAAATGTCCAGACCCTAATCCCTGAAATCTATTACCTTACACGGCAAAAGGGAACTTTGCCAATATAGAGAAGGGGAGATTATCTTGGACTATCCAAGCGGGTCTAATCTAATCACATGAATCTTTAAAATGAATCTTTAAAAACTGAGAATTTTCCTTGTCCGTGGCCAGCGGGAGATTGTACAGCAGAACAATCAGGGAGCGTGCAATGTTGTGGGCTTTGCAGAAGGAGGAAGCAGGCAGTGGACCAGGGAGTGTGGGGAACCTCTAAAACTGAAAAAGGCAAGGAGCAGATTTTCCCCTGGAGCCCCCAGCAGGGAATGCAGCCCTGTCAACACACCTTGATCTCAGCCCAGCAGACCCACGTTAGACTTCTAACCCACAGAACTACAAGGTAATACCTTCGTGGTGTTCGAAGCCACTTAAGTTTGAGATGATTTGTTAGAGTGGCAATAAGAACAAATGTACTGTGCATTGTATCCTTCCTAGTGGTGTCAGTTACACCAGGGACACACACACACACCCACACACACACACACCATTGCTGAGGTCATAAGATGTACAATTTCTCAAGTAGGGGCGCATCCCAGTACGGCATAAGATGTGAATTGGTGCTTTCTGACAAGGAGCCTATCGCCAAATAAACCTAGAGCTGCTCTCGACCAGAGTCATGTCCCACAGATGCACAGTGCACCTGAGCTTATTTAAAGGCTCTGGAAAGTTCTGAGGTGAAAACAAACAGACAAACAAAACCCAAAATGGTTCAACCCTGTTCAAAGCATGTCTCAACTTAAAAACTAAAACACTGGTTTTCCTTTGGTGTTCTTTCACTGACTACTTAGTAATGTGTTGCAGAACAACCAGTCTGCGAGATAAGTTTAAGAAGGGGTGTTGGAATTAATTTCATATTTTTAATATAAAGAAAACCATTGTTGGTTCAATGATCACTCTGGGCTAACAAGAGGAGGAGCTGCGGTGCACAATTTCAACCTATGCCCTTTGGTATTGCTCTTCGTTATCCTGGCTACCCTGTCCCCCCGAATCTGTTCTCCATGGAAACAATTCAAATGGGCCAGACATCTGATGCTACCAGGCATCCAGTGTCTTGATGCCTGGAAGCCAAAATGAATAACCTTAGTGTCATCCACAGTTACCCTGGCATCCCCAACCCCAAATCCATATTGACTTGATATGATCCTCTGGTAGTAGTGATCCAAAGGGGCACGTGCACCCGAATGTTTATAGCAGCAATGTCTACAATAGCCAAACTATGGAAAGAACCTAGATGTCCATCAACAGACGAATGGATAAAGAAGATGTGGTATATATACACAATGGAATACTATGCAGCCATCAAAAGAAATGAAATCTTGCCATTTGCGACGACGTGGATGGAACTAGAGGGTATCATGCTTAGCGAAATAAGTCAATCGGAGAAAGACAACTATCATATGATCTCCCTGATATGAGGGATAGGAGATGCAACATGGGGGGTTAAGGGGGTAGGAGAAGAGTAAATGAAACAAGATGGAATTGGGAGGGAGACAAACCATAAGTGACTCTTAATCTCACAAAACAAACTGAGGGTTGATGGGGGGAGGGGGGTTGGGAGGGGGGTGGGATTATGGACACTGGGGAGGGTATGTGCTATGGTGAGTGCTGTGAAGTGTGTAAACCTGGTGATTCACAGACCTGTACCCCTGGGGATAAAAATATATTATATGTTTATAAAAAATAAAATTAATAAAAATTAAAAATAAATAAATAAATAAATTACTCAATTAAATCATTTAATTAACTTTAAATTAAATTTTGAAAATTATTTTTATAATCTTTTCAAAGACTATTTAGGAGAGTAACATTTCAGGATGCTTTCTATAATAAACCAATAAATACTGTAAACTAAAAAAAAAAAAAAAAAACTTCATTGTGGCTATAGAAGTAGGAAAGCCGAATTAATTTTTGGTTGCTGGAAAATGAGACAGGAACTCTTCAGATAGCTGTTGGGAAGTCAGCATGTTCCGAAGAGTTGAAGAAAAAAACGAAATCACTCTTATTAGCTAACAGTAGTTACTCAGTAGCCACTGTTATTAAAAATAAGCTATTCCATCAACTAGCTATATACTTATTCTTGCTTTGAAAATGATGCTTTATTAGCCCTGACATCCCATAAATAAATTGGGAACACGTAATTGGTAGTTAGCCCTCGGTGTAAGATATTCAAACTTGTTTGAGATTGTTGGCTGAGATGCAAGTGTGTGTGTACGTGTGTGTATTTTAAGATAGTTCTCATGATGTCCTTTTCTCTAAATATTTAAGAATATGTATTTGAACATGTCCTTTCTTTTGAACCTTTGGAAATATTTGGCAATATAGCAGTTTAGGAAAGGCAAGAGCCTCTGTTGACATTTTGATATCTGTTATCACTCTATAAATGTTTATCCTACAAATATTTATCCTACAATGTTAACTTTTTTTTAAGCTTTCTCTAAATGAGATGCTTTGTGAAATGCATAGCCCAGGCTTCAGTAACAGTTAAAAATCTTCATTCTGAGTTTGAATCGTAGTAGTATCCCCTAACTAACTTTACATTAAAGTACATCTATCACATCTTTAGGCATTTTTAATCCTGATGTCCTTATTCTGATGGAGTGGCCAAATTAGCTCATAGCCATCTCGATGAACCTCTGTTTTGTACAACACTAGGAACTGAACATTCTACCTCAAAATATAAAGTACAGGAGAAAATTAATTCATACAGACATGAAAGTAACAGTTCAAGAAAGAGAGGGGCTTTTTGTTGTAGGCATTTGTTGCTGTTTGTAGATTGCTCTATCTAGTGTCAGTATGTCTCCCAGACATAGAAAGTAGATCAAATTCTTTCATTTAGCTCCAATCCTGTTAAAGGTCGACCCCAAAATTAATACGCATGTATTTAAGAGTCATACTGTCGGGGTGCCTGGGTGGCTCAGTGGGTTAAAGCCTCTGCTTTTGGCTCAGGTCATGATCCCAGGGTCCTGGGATCGAGCCCCGCATCAGGCTCTCTGCTCAGCGAGAAGCCTGCTTCCCTCTCTCTCTGCCTGCCTCTCTGCCTACTTGTGATCTCTGTCAAATAAATAAATAAAATCTTTAAAAAAAAAAAAGAATCATACTGTCAATACCAGTATAATCAGCCAAAAGAGGACTTGGGGAGGGAACCACACACCTCTACACGTAAAAGCAGGCAATGAGAATGTTTTTACCTGGTAGTTTCTCATGGTCCTGGGCAGAGCCTGAGGTAGAGGCAATCATTTAGCGGTTTGGATAAATACATGACATTTTTACAATTAAAATGAGATTTAAAAATGTAAGTTATCGGGGCACCTGGGGGCTCAGTGGGTTAAGCCTCTGCCTTCAGCTCAGGTCATAATCTTAGGGTCCTGGGATCGAGCCCCGCATCAGGCTCTCTGCTTAGCAGGGAGCCTGCTTCCTCCTCTCTCCCTCTGCCTGCCTCTCTGCCTACTTGTGATCTCTGTCAAATAAATAAATAAAATTTTTTTAAAAAGTACGTTATCGTCAACTCTTAGTTATAGGTAGGTAGATTAGTAAGGTTAAGGATTAGCCATAGCTTTTTCTTTTAAAGCCAATATATTCTTTCTAACCATCAGTGAATCAGCTATATTATTTACATGCTGGAAAACCTTTCCTGTTTGAAACTACATGGTAAGCAATAGACTACCTATTGTTTCTCCTGCGAGGTGGAAAACAGTCCTCTTCTAACTCACTTACTATAATGAACAAATTAGCTCTTCGGGCAAATACGTTGTTGAGCTAGTATTTGTGTGGTGCTGGAAGGTGAGGTGTGTGAGGCTGGGTTTGAGACTTGGAGCACTGATGGCTTCAGAAAGGGAAGCTGCCTGCAGGAGAGCTGGCGTCCCCAGTAATGGAGTGAGAGATGGCAGGAGGGCTAATCAGCAGAACTGCCCTTTCTCTTGCCCTTGACCAAGGCTTTTTATTTTTCACATTTGGATTTGGAGTGGTGTGGCGTGTCCTTTCCTCTTCTTAATACTGTAGTTAATCAAGATTTGGCTGTGAAAATTAAGGAGAAATGCTAATAACTGGTGTTTACATTTTTGGGGACACTGGAAGGATCCTGTCCCGACGCCACTGTCCAGTTCTCTAGTGCAAGTTTCAGTCACCACCATCCTCTCTGACTTCCATCTTTCTCACAAGCATGTTGGCTTCTCCTCCATCAGGAATCTACATTATCTGTCCACTGCTTGAATGAAAGTAGGGCCTTTGGCACAGTAAGTCAGTTAGTCTTACTGAGCCCAAAACAGAATTTTAGAAAAGTAATTGCCTACTGAGCTTATCTCAGGAACCAAAGAAGATGACTTAAAGAAACTCTGTGAGGATTATTCCTTTGAATTTGCAATAGACACAGTGAGGCAATAGGGGGCTATAATGGCTACGGTTCTGCCCCCAGTGCAGGTGATATGGGGGTATCCTTAGAGTTGCCAGATTGATTAAATAAAATGTGGGAGGCCCAGTTACATCCAAATTTCAGATTAAAAAGTTTTGTTTTTTGTTTTTGTCTTTTTGGTTTTGGGGTTTTTTTTTGCAGGAGTCTGTCTCAAATATTGCACAGGATACACTTAGATTAAAAAAAAAAGATTCCTTGTATATACCAAATTTAATTTGGTGCCCTTTTATCTACTATGTCTAGAGAAAGTTTAAAAGCAATAAGAAAGGCAACTAAAAGTTGGTTCCCTTTTTATTACTGTTACGTACCTGCAATTCTAAACAATCTCAGGGATAAAATTTTCCCTCCAAAGGTGGACAGTGGACCCAGGCACGGTATGTTCCAAGGTACAGGGCATATCCATTTCCACCGTCACTAGTGGCTGTAGTTGCTGTTTTAATGAGCATTTGTGAATACCTAAAAATTTGCTCACATCATTTCTGTTTCTTAAAACTACTTCCAAGTAAGTACCACCTGCATGTTAACCATAAGGAAGTTGAAGCAACTTTGCTGCTAATGATCAGAAGCAGGTTTATCTGATTACAAAGCTCATATTCTTTGCACTAGACCGTGCTTTATCCTTCGACTGTTTGTAGGCTCACCTCTCAGGCATGAACGATATGATCTAGAACAAGAAAGCTTGAAGAGTAAGCCCCACTTATTTTTCTAGTTCATCTTCTAAAGGTATTACATGTACTAATTGGATTGGCTTTAGGCTTTTTTGGTCTCTATGCATAACTACTCCACTAATCTACAGGTTGCAACCTCTGTCCTCCTACCACGTCCCTATGAGTTTCCTTTGGTCTCTCTGACACACTCTCTCTGTCTCAGTCTTTCTCTGAAAATTGCCTAGACCACGTTCTATTCCTTTATGACTCAGAAAGTAAGCACCGTGGTCTGATGTAGGTAGTTAGATAAATAGCAATGGCCACCCAAGACACCCCACATGGGTTTGATGCCTTGGTTATCTCTTCATTTGTAGAAATTACATGTAATGTGGTTCTGGTGTAGATGAGAAATTAATGGAACTTTCCAGGACCTGTCAAGTCACACAGCAGAGCAGACTGTTGCTTCTGTGTCTGGACTAGCCCTGACAGTGCAGAATAAATGATTTGTATGAAGTAGCGCTCTCTCCGCAAGAGTATAAGTGTTCTTTAAGACAGAAGGAGAAAAAATAAGACAAAAACTAGATCTCACCATGAGAATGAATGTTCTTTTTTTGTTTTTGCTTTTTTGTGTGTGTGTGTGTTTGTTTGTTTGGGTTTGTTTTAATTTTTTTTTTTTAAGAGAGGAGAGGGAGAGGGGGACAGTGGAGAGAGGCAGAGAGAGAATCTTAAGCAGGCTCCATGCCCAGTGCAGAACTTGACATGGGACTCCGTCTCACAACCCTGAGGTCATGACCTGAGCCGAAATCAAGAATCAGACACCCAACTGACTGAGCCACCCAGGCACCCATAATTGTTTTCTTTAATTACTCATTGAGTGTGGTCCATAAGCAGGATGGCTGGGGTGAGGGGAGAAAGAAGACTTCCAAAGACTTTTGGAGGACATCTGAGAAAGATGGTCCATTGAAAGCTTGTTTGGATTGAACACTCAGGTAGGATTTCAGTTCCTCCTGAAAACTATTTTAAAGATAGTAAAGAGAATTCTTTGAAAGCATAAAGTCAAGAGCACAGAATGAAAGAGAAAAATAGAACTGCAAAATTTCAGAAGCTTAAGAAATATATGGACAAGTAGTAAATGAATCTACCAAACAACACGGGGGAATTCTAATCCAGGAGTGGAGAAAGGTGAGAAGCGATCTGATTTTTACCACACGATTCATACATAACACAAATTCATATGTAAATTCATATATATACACACATAAACATTCATACATAGTCATATGTTGATACATCAACAAAATCATTCAAGAAAATTTCTCAAAATGATAGACACAGTTTTCTAATTTTAAAAGGACCAAAGAGGGGTACCTGTGTGACTCAAGTCAGTTAAGTGACTGCCTTTGGCTCAGGTTATGATCTTGGGGTCCTGGGATTGATCCCCATATTGGGCTCCCTGCTTAGTAGGGAGTCTCCTTCTCTCTGCCTCTCCTCCCCCTCCTCTCCCCATTCATGCCACTCTCTCTCAAATAAATAAAATCTTTTAAAAAATAAATGAAAGGCCCAAAGAGATTCCAGCACAGTGGAATAAAATAGATCCATACCATTGTTAGAATATTTCAGAATACTCAGGGCGAAAAGAAAAGTTTATATGCTTCTAGAAGGAGATGGGGTAGGGGGACGAGATGTAGGAACAAATTAACCAGAATCAGGAAGCAGAATGGCTTCCGAGTTTTCAATAGCAGCACTAGAAGCTAGAAATGGATTAGAGTTCTAAAGGAAAAGTATTCCCAATCCAGAATTTTACATTCACCAAATTATCAATCAAATATGAAGGCAAATGAAGAGTATTCTTAAACATGTAAGTTATCAAAAAACTTATCTCCCATGCAACCATCTTCAGGATGCTACTAGAGAATGTGCTTTTTCATGAAATGAGAAGACAAAGGTGACGGGAAATTACAGATCCAGTGGAGAAGGGAGGTGAAGAGATACTCCAGCGCAGACAGCCTAGGATGATAGCCAGGCCCAGAGAGCAAACAGTCCAGATTGGATTAGCTCAAAAGAATCATGGAGAAGGGACGCCTGGGTGGCTCAGTTGGTTAAGCAGCTGCCTTCGGCTCAGGTCATGATCCCAGCGTCCTGGGATCGAGTCCCACATCGGGCTCCTTGCTCATCAGGGAAACTGCTTCTCCCTCTGCCTCTGCCTGACATTCTGTCTGCCTGTGCTCGCTCTTGCTCTCTGACAAATAAATAAATAAAATCTTAAAAAAAAAAAAATTCTCCCTTTCCCTCTGTCCATACCCTCTTCCTCCCAACCCTGTAAAAAAAAAAAAAAAGAATCATGGAGAAGATCCCAGAGGGATATGCAGTTCATGTATCTGATGTATCCTGAATGTTCTGACAAGAGTTCCATGACTAGCAACAAGTTTGGAGTTCATTTAGTGACAAGCACATAGAAAACAGGAAATTAGAAAAAAATGTATATTACAAGGGTGAGAGTGAGGGAGTTTGAGGAGAATGTTTAGGAAAGGCACATTAGAATTTATGAATCAGCTGGGACTGGGAGCTGGTTTTTGCAAAATCATACTGGTGTTCATGCAGGAGGCTAGTGTGGTCAAACCATGGTGTGCTCTACTGGGAGGGGGCTCGTGTGTGGTGGGTGGAGAGGAAGGGAAGGGAACTATATCATCTATATTGCAGAAGGACAAAAAAGTGAAGAGTGCTGGTAGGAGCTTGTTAGAGTCGTGCAATTAAGCACTGAGCTAATCAGGACCAATTGGCACAAGTGGCTGTCTCTGGTGAGGAAGAACTGGGTGAAATTTGTGGATGGAAGTAGGGAACTGCTTTTCCTGGAGCACATAGAATACACAGGTTCCTTGAATCGGCACAGGTGTAACTTTATTAAATATGCCACAGCAACACATCAAAGCATTTGTAAGTTCTCGGAGGGCAGATGCTGGCGTGTGGAAAGTAGTCCTAGCTTGGGATTTGGGAGACGCGGTTCGAAGGTTTAGTTCTGTGTCTTACGAACTATGGGAGAAACCATTGCAACTCTGACGGGTCTCGTAAGCTCTGTGAGCCTCAGCCGAAACACTGCAGCTGATCATCCTGGCTTGCCCCACTCTGGGATCCTGGAAGGGTCAGAGGAGCTGATGTCTGAGAAAGTCCTTCAGGAAGTATGGGAGGTTTTCTTTAAACTCATTCAGAAGCCATGCAATTCTCAGTTTGCTCAACGCATCTTGGTGTGCCCAAGAAGATGGGGGGAGGCATCAGCCATTAGGACTGTGTGGCTCATTTATCACCTTTAAGGAAGCTCCAGAAGACATGACTTGAATGATTATTGACCATGCCTAATTTATTAGCTCTTTCCTCCTTCGCGGCCCATTTGTCCAAGGCAGGAGATTTGCTAAACCTGGACTCTGGAAGGGGGCTGGATGCGTTAGCCAGAGTCCCAACCATGTTGCCATGGTGTTAAAAATATTTAGTTTTGCAAGCAAAGTTTTACAAATAATAAAAGAAAAACTTTGATATGATTTATTTTTGTAAAGCGATTTCAACAAAACAGACGCAAGGGACTGGGGTAAGTACTTCAAGAAGGCGGTGGGTGTAAAATGTTGATCAGCGTGGTGACTTCTGATGCAAAGCATTCAATTAAGTGCAGCGTGGTGGGTAAAGGTCACCCATTTCCCAAACGGAATGCCTTCAAAGACAAGTCGGACAGAAAGGGGAGAGGAGACGGAAACTGAAACCTGATTCATTCATTTAATTAATGGAAAAGACGTTTCAAAGTTTGCCTTTGAAGCTGTGGTTGTGACATCTCTAGGTGGGAAGGATGACTTATGTCCCACCAGGGTCCTCCTCTCAGCTCTCCCTCTGCTTCTACCCTTTATTTATAAATCAACACAGTTAATAGAATTTATTTTGTTTCTCTTTTCTCTGACAAGAAACATAAAACACTGAAGTAAAAGCTACTGTCATGGAACAGTCTCGAGTCACAAGCCCTGAGTTCAGATCCTTGCTCCGCAAGCCCTGTGATCCTTGGCTTGTCATGTCATCCCTCCACATCTCTGTGTCCTCGTGTAGAAAGGCAGGTATCACTGTCTGCCTTACTGATAGTTTGAGAGGAGGGGCCAGGGCTATATGAAGGAGATCCCTTCACAGAATATCAGCAAAATGCTAGGTGCCTGGGAGTGGGGGGCTCAGTCAGTTAAGCATCTGCCTTAAGCTTAGGTCTCTGAGTCCTGGGATGGAGCCCCCAGTGGAGTTCCTGGTTGGGCTCCCTGCTCTGCGGGGAATCTGCTTGTCTCTCTTCCTCTGCCCCCTTCCTGCCCCTTCCATCTCCCTCCACCCTTTCCCTCTGCCCTCCTCCAGTTCCCTCCACCCCCATGTTCTCGCTCTCTCTCTCTCACAAATAAATAAATAAAATCTTTAACAAAACAAAACAATCAGCACAATGTATAATATTTTCCCCTGATTCCCTTTATGCCCTCATTTCTGATATCTAGTCCAAGAGCAAATCCTGTTGATTCTTTCTCCAAGACAGGCCTTGCATCCATTCAATGCTCTCCGTATCCATGACAAATTTCTAGTCCAAACCAGCCCCTTCTCTCACGGGGGCCCCTGCTTCCACACTTCCCTCCCTTTACTCCAGTCTCTGCTCATCAGACAAGTCAGGACACTGTGTTTTATGTTCATAGCTCTTAGAATAACATCCAATCTCAAAACCCATCACCGTGCCTTCCATGTTTCTCCATGGTGTGACCACTTCTACCTTTGCTATCTCATCTCATGCCACCCCCACCCAGTCCTGGCCACGAAACCTCAGCCTCACAAGCCTGTGTGTTCCAACCCAATGCACTTGTTTCTGCTTTGGCACCTTTGCAACAGCTAGTCCCTCAGCCCAGAATGTCCTTATTTTAGATATTCCCATGCCTGGGGCCTTCCCTGTTCAGCCAGACTATAGTGAATAGTGATTCTGCATTAGGACTCCCCATTTTGATAGTGGTATTGTTTTATATTTGATTGTAAATGTTTCCCCCACTCACCCTTGGCCCCTGCTCCATGTAGGTAGAGATCTTTTTTTTTTTTTAAGATTTTATTTATATATTTGACAGAGGGATCACAAGTAGGCAGAGAGGCAGGCAGAGAGAGAGAAGGAAGCAGGCTCCCTACTGAGCAGAGAGCCCGATGTGGGGCTCGATCCCAGGACCCTGAAATAATGACCTGAGCTGAAGGCAGAGGTTTTAACCCACTGAGCCACCCAGGCACCCCCCCACGTGGGTAGAGATCTAATGACCTTTTTAGTGTTTATACCTACTGTGTCCATCAGTACCTGCCGCAGAGTTGAGTGGACGAATGAGGGAGAACTCATGGCTGTGGGAGGTAGTGGGTCCCTTCCCCTCTTCTGATTGGAAGATTGTGTTACAGTAAGTAACTAAGGGTAGGGTAAGTGCCATTAGGGAGGGGGTATGTGCTAAATAATTTTTTTAAGATTTTATTTATTTATTTGACAGAGAAAGAGAGTACAAGCAGGGGGAGCAGCAGGGAGAGGAAAGGAAAGGGAGAAGGAGGCTCCCACTGAGCAGAGACCCTGACACGGGGGTCAATCCCAGGATCATTACCTGAGCCAAAGGCAGATGCTTGAACGACTGAGCCACGCAGTGCTCCTGTGCTAGATGATTTTGACAACGAATTTCAACTCTAAATTCTAAGACAATAATTATTATGCTATTTCAGTGCCTTCTACAGTTCTCCTTATTCAGTATGAGTTACTGGTTTCTCCCCTAAACTTTGTTACTTGAACAGCTAAGAATCCTGGAATTCTGGCCATTGACAGGATATAGGATATAAAGTCAACTGTAAAAATTGTTTCAGGTTTGGCTCTCGGGTATTCTCTTTCTAAATGGCTCTCAAGGGTCTGCTCTTGAATTAACCCATGCCTCAAAAATCCTGGCGTTGATACCACCCAGAAGTAATCATTATAGAATAGAACTCTTACCCAATGTGGTTGGTTCATGAAAAAAGTTGGCCCAATTCAAGAATCCTAGAAAATGATACTTGGATCCTTTAATCTTTAATTTAAAACCAGTTAAATATAGCATCATTCCCACACCTTTTTAAGAATGAACTTTTTATTCTTAATTTGGAACCAACTTAGGTTCAGAAAAGTTGCAAGAATAGTATAGAATGCTCATAGAGCCCTTATCCAGTTTCCCGAGCATTAATTATTACGTTAACCACTTTTTGTTGTGATGTATTCATCAAAACTAAGAAACTGGCCCTGATACATTTCAATTAACTAAATTCTAATATCTCTTTGAATTTCACCAGTTTTTTCCACTAATGTCCACTTCCTGTTCCAGGTCCCAAACCCAAGTACCACATGACACTGAGTTGCCATGTCTCCCTCATCTCCACTGTTCTCTCGCAGCTACAGTTAACAGCAATATTTCAGCAGCTTCTACTTACATTTGCAGAAATAATGCTTTCTCACACTCCTATTGTGACAGTGTACCCTCAAACAATTAAATTACACAATTACAGGGGTGCCTGTGAAGAGAGCAATGCAACTCTTGATCTGGAGGTTGTGAGTTTAAACCCCATATTGGGTATAGAGAAAATGGAATCTTAAAAAAAAATTTTATTTTGGGCGCCTGGGTGGCTCAGTGGGTTAAGCCGCTGCCTTCAGCTCAGGTCATGATCTCAGGGTCCTGGGATCGAGGCCCGCATCGGGCTCTCTGCTCAGCAGGGAGCCTGCTTCCCTCTCTCTCTCTCTCTCTGCCTGCCTCTCCGTCTGCTTGTGATCTCTCTCTGTCAAATAAATAAATAAAATCTTAAAAAAAAAATAAATAAATAAATAAATAAATAAATAAATAAAAATTTTATTTCAACTGTATAATTCAATAAAAAGAACAACTTGCATAAATAGATCTGGAAAAAAACACAACTGTTCTTGATCAAGATTCTACTAAATGGTAGGGAGAATTGCTCAGTAAAGCCAGAGAGTGACCTTTCACCTACAAGCTTTCAGCGTGCTCTGGGAATCAGGCAGGAGGAATAGAAAGTAGTACTGGTTTGGCAAGTCCATTAATGAAGTGCCTTTCACATTCCCATCTGAAGGAAAAAGAAAAGTATATTGGTGTAGTTGTAATGGTAATACCCCACCTATGTACGTAGCTTCACCCTTTGAAGCCACTGGGGCAGGCCAACATGGTGGAGAAGATGAGTATCCAAGATAGGAAGCAGAATGGCCAGCATGGAGCCTGGGTCTTTTGATTACCAAGCCAGAGCTGATGCTATGTTAACCATAAACTTGTGTCAGGTCAAAACATTTCTTCACAGAAAGAGATTTGTGGGTGGTTTTGTGAATATCAAAATATTTTTCTGCCCAAGTAAATTGTGTATCTTGGACCCTGTGGAAGATTCACAGTCCACAAATGGATTCTCTTCATGTCAGACAGCAAAATGAGTGAGGTTGGAGGGAGACCTCTTCAGCCCCAGCAAAGGGGACTAGAGTTTCTGCCAAGGTCCTTATCTCTTCCAGATTTCTTCCCAGATTTCTTGGCCTTGGTGCAGGTCTAAGAATGGAGAGAGGTCATGGGCTGTGACTCTACTCTTTAGGTACCCATGGGGAGATCAGTGACCTGAGAGTCCGCAGCCCAGCTCTGAGTTTCCTCTGTGCCACTTAATAACATAAACTTCAGGTAACCTCCCATGGCCTTCTGTTTCTCCATTTAAACTGAAGGAGTCCCCACTGGTGGCACTGGGTGATTTTCAGCTTTTATTGCCTTTTTCCTTAACGTTCATGGGTACTTCACATTGTCTCTGGAACTTCTCTGTAGGTTGTCGGGGTCGGAGGCTGGATAGCATAAGGCCAGCGGGTCTGACAGCCCTGGGTTCAGATTCTGACGCAGCCACAGTATCTGTGACATTTTCCTCATCCTTAGCTAACAAAAGGGATAGTAGCAGGACTGAGCTCATAGAATTCTTGACTGAGCTTTTGAATAAAATGAGACACATAATGCAGGCAAGGTCCAAGACACCTTTGGCCATTAAGGGCCATTTGTTATCAATCATACACATCGAGAACTTGATCTAATTTTCAAAGAATTACTGGGTACAGAGATAAAAAGCAATATGTCCAGCTCCGCGTAGACAACCAGGCACCATTAAACCAGTGACTTCCCTGGTGCCAAAACTTACAGAAGGAGGAAAGCCCAGGGAAAATCTATAATGGCTGATGTGCTAAAACTGCTAATTTGACTTTTTTTTTTTTACAACATTTTTCTTGACTATTTTGATCAACTTTAAAAACACTGTCAAATTCTCAGGTATTTGAAAAAAAAAAAAAAAAAAACCCAAACCGTCCAAAATATGAGGAGGGCCTTGTTTGACCTTTTCGATCAGTTCATTTGTTTAGCAAATATTTATTCAAGGCTCTGAGTTAGCTGCTAATTTTAAATAAACTTACTGAAATATCAAGTCATTTATAAACACGTTTTTAAGAGCAAGTGTTACCCTCATTTTCTGGAGGAGAAATGTATTCCTACTTAGTCTTCTGATTTCTCTTCTCTCAGACACAGCAATCTGTCCCTCAGAACAGTGATTAAAACTTGCTGCCTGACAGGGATGGAGAAGGTGAGCAGAACTTGCCCTCCACCTGTCCTGTAGACTCACAGAAACATTTGTAAAGCCCTTCCTGATTATGATATCATAAAGAGACCAACGAATCTTTGCCACCTCCTGTTCAAGGCCCGAGACCTCTGAGCTACAAATACCTCATTTGTTTTCTCATTCCAGGACTCCTCTTCTCCCTAACCACTTCCCCCTGAAACTGAGTGATTTAAGCTGGGGCTTATTGTTAAACTGGCATATACCTTTAATATATTCTTTTTCCTCCTTGGAGCTATTATAAAGTAAATTGTGAATCACAGTCAATGGCGTGTTGGAGTCAGTGACATGGAGTAAAACTAAAAAGGCAGCTAATCTAATAGGAATAATTAAACAATTGAACACAGCCCTGTCACAAGCACCTGACTCATCTGGAGGACCCGGACAAGTTCCTGGGGCTCCCCAGGCCAGCAGGAGGGGGCTTCACATAGGCCTCCCTTGCTTTCCGTGACATCAGGGCTGAAGACGTAGGCTCATTGACATGGGGGCTGAAGTCTTTAGGGAGTTTTAATAGCCATTTAGGAATCTGTTATGCCTAACCTCTCCCAGGGGATACTGCTTTTTCCTCAGGCTTTCTGCTGTCTCCTTTTCCCCCCCATTGTGGTCCTGTCCAGAATTTCCCCTTTTCCTCTAAGAGTCCCCATCCTTCCTGACGCACTCCAATGTACCCACATAACCAAGAACCAGCCTCCCTTTGCAGACCTCACCAGCTCACCTTCTCTAACCCGCCAGACCCTGGGATGCAGACGACCGGGGCTGCGGGACCAGTCACTTTCCCTGTGCCATAACTCAACAGAGAGGTAGGATCAATGACAGGTTTACAGGAGAGCAGGACTTTAAATAGCTGAGGTCAGTGTCTGGTGGCTTCCCGTTAATACCACTGACAGCATCCCGCCAGCCAGTCGATCGGCCACTCTGTTACCCACTCTAAACTATTTCTGATTCTCAACTTTATTTTCAAACAATCTGAAGAAATCCCAACTCCCAGCAAACTGACAGTGCAGCCCTCTTTATATGAAGCCTTGTTTATAGGCCACAGTTCTCCCGACAGATTTACAAGTGTCTGTGGAGTTTTAAAAGATGATTGCTTAACAGGCATTAAGTGAGACACATAGGACTGTGTAAATATTTTAGCTGGAATAGGGGATTTTTTTTAAACGTCTGAGCCAAATATTGCATTAAATCTGAAAACAGTGGCAAACTGATTAGGGGTTGTTGCCAGCTTCGTGTTTTGCCAGTGATTCCTGTAGCCAAGAATAGATACCGGAATCCAACCGCCGGTTTAGGCTGTGTATTTTAAAATAACTTTCCATCCTTTACTTTCTTCTCCTTATGCCTTCCCATCTTTTTTTCTTTTCTTTTCTTTTTTTTTTTTTTTAATTTCTTCATGGCTTATCTAGATGTAAATACTCTGCAGAACAGAAAATTATGGTTAATGTGACTAACCCATAGAGGCCGAGTAGGGAACGTGGGCCCGGGGGTCAGAGACATTGCCGAAGCTTACAGCTGTCCTGGTAGAGCCATGTGGAAACAGGTTGCTTTTGGCTAATGGGGCTCATGTATCTTAATCACTGGTCTCTTTGTAGCCCGAGATTGCCCTGCTGGGAGGAAATAGTCCTAAAATGAGCATTGTTCCCTCTTCCCCTTACTGATTTCCTTGAATCTGAAAGAGGCAGGCCTGTTGCCTTCAAGACTTATATGTATGAGAGAATCTGTCACTTAATTTTAGTAAAAAATACCATGTGATAAGCATTTGGCTCCAGAGGAGTTTTGTTTTGTTTTTTGTTTTCTTTCTTTTTTTTTTTATTTTTTTTTTTTTATTTAAGCATTTCTACAGGGAAACCAGTTTGGGCAACGAGCAGGATGTATTGCTTGACCACGAATATAATTTCTGTGAAAATGAGGCCCACTACCAATGGAGCTTTGCTCTGATTCCACCAGCGACATCTTAATTTTCACAAAAGACACTCCTTACTGCAATACTCCATTGGTTGTCCGAAAATGCAGGTTCTCTCTCCCCTCCACAAATGGCTTAGATTTTAGTCGTGTGTCCAGACCATTTGATATTGTTGCTTCACAGGTCTGAGCCTCTTAAAATAATGTGTATATAATTATTTAAATGTATATCTCAGAAGTCTGAGTGTTTAATGTAAAAAGGCCTGAAGACTCTCCCCCACCGCTCTTCAAATAATTCCACTGGTGCTGGCAATAGTGTAATTTACATCCAAATTAAATGGCGCACAGAGGGCTTGTCCAAAAGGCTGCTTTCGTGCACAGGTCCCAAACCTCACCTCATGTTGTGATTAATCCCAGAATATTTTATATCAGGGTTTGTATGTCACCAGTTATTGTTACCTTTGAGTAAACTCCCTCAAAGCATGGATGGTCATCTCAGTGTTTCCCATTGTAGAGTGTAATTGCTTCAAATGCAGGGACCACAGCCACTGTATTACAATGATGGGCACAATTGTGGCTTACCTCTGCAAAGTGGGACAGAAGGCACAATTTTATTTTCAAAAATTTCTCTCCTTCATCTTTCCCATTTTGGTATAATCTGTGTTGTACCAAAAGCAGTTTGGTGCCATTATGTGTCAAGAACCCTAACAACATTTTTCCTGTTTTAGCCATAATTCCACTTCTCAAATCTACCCTAAAGAAACAGTCTTAAACGGAGTAAGATTTTATGGGCACAGATGTGACTTAAAGCCTGAGTGACTATAAGAATAAGGCAGAAGGAACTTTACTGTTCCACTGCGAGGGCACTAATAGATAAACTAGGGTACATCCACTCAATGAAATTTGATATGGCTGTTAAACACAATGCTTGTGAATTCTGTGAAATAATATGAGAAAGTATGTGTTATATCTTTAATAGGAAGAATAATGGTACATAAATTTCTGTATCAAATAAAAGTGTATAAAAATAATATATAAAACCAGTCCTTATAAAATTATGGACAGGAGTGTGTGATACAGAGGCCAAGACACTTAAAAAAAGGTACCCAAGTATTAAATGGGTGACTGTTCTTGGTCATGGTGTCTGGAAGGATTCTTTTCCTACTTTTTTGGGGGGTGGGATAAATATTTTTCACATTTCTTTGTGTGTGTGTGTTAGCTTCCTAAAACATTTTAGAAGGGACTCGCTGCTTTCCTCCCCAAGATGGGTACCCTTGTCCTTCAGATCCTTGGGTTGTGTTTATGGCTGCCTGCCTAAGGCTTCCCAACAATACGGTCTAACTAAGATCAGAACCTTGCTGAATGGGCCTTTTTCTTCCATATAACACAACTTTCCCCATCTATTGCTTAAAATCCCTAGCTTTTTCAGTTGAGTCTGAGAAATAAATTTATACTAAGGTGTTAATGAATTCTTAATAGTGTTTCCTTTTTTTTTTTTTTTTTCTCAAAAGTCAGTTCTTTATTCAAACTGGCCATGCTTTGTTTTTTAAGATTTTGTTTGAGAAAGAGCATGAGTGGGGTGTGGGGAGGGGCAGAGGGACAAGGAGACCCCCACCCCCCTCCCCAGAAGCTGACTGGAGCCTAACTAAGGCAGGCGCTTAAGGCACTGAGCCAACCCAGGTGCCCCCGGCCACAATTTACATACTTGGTCATGAAGGGACATTTCTATCACTGCAGAAAGTTCCGTTGGTGATCTAACAGGAGGGGGAATTCAGTACTTCACAAATCAGAAACACAACAGCAGTACAGCTCAAACGCCTCACATTTATTACCAAACCAACCGACTGGTGCAGAGCTATAGTAACAGAAAAATCTTTCGCTGATAAGTGGTATCTATTGGCCAGGCAGAAAGGTGTTTACAGGGTGATGGAATAGAACACATGATCTTCAAGTAGCTTAATTAAATACGTGGTGCCCATTAGGTGTGACATCGCGTGATGTGGGATGCCTTAGAGACCCAGCTTGGTTCTCCTCCAGTGCCTCCTCTTGGAGTTGTACCTGATTTTATTACCAGTTTTCATCCGAATCCACTGGGGAATGGGACGATTCTGCTTTTGTTTCTTGGCCAGGAATCGCTTGATTCTGAAAGTCTTGTGAGAAGACATGGTCAATTAACAGCGAGCGGCACACAACAGGATGGCGGCGAAAAGGAGAGAGAAAAGCTAGTGTTTCCTTTTTTTAACTAATATATATTCATGTCTGAAAAGATCCTCTGGAGGTAGCATCTTCAGTTCAAGGCAAAATTTCTGGTGGTGATGATTTTCATGCAAACCATTGGAAGGGATATTTTTAAATAAAAGGATGGATCGCTTAACACCCTATAAATCAAGTCATGCCCTTTCCATCTATATTTAGGCCTAGTTATGGGTAGTGATTAATGAATATTTTTCATACTCATGTCTCACAGACCAAGGCTGTGTCTATAACCACATAATCATCACAGGACAAATTCTGACTCAGCTGTGATGTTTGACAGGAGGGACTTTTGAATAGTGCTTTAGACAATTTCGTGCAAAGACTGTGGTCAGTGGCCCAGCTTCACAAAGGCTTTCCAAAAGTCCTAAAGCACGTTGGCATGTCCTCACTTGGCCCTGTCACTTCTGCTTAAATTTTTTCATGGAGAATACTCATGATCATGGGACATTAAGGTGAATTTGATCTTGGGCAGCCTCCCTCTGTGAAGTGAATCAGCATCATGGGATTCCCCTGGGCTCAAGCTTCCTGGTGGGTTTTTTTTTTACACAACATTCCTCTGGGGAAAGGGGCACCCACTCTTGATCAGAGTAGCTCTAGACAATATCCTCTTGGATGGAAAGATTTTCTTCATTGCTATTCTTTCTCTAGCTTCACTTCTTAAACAAGTGACTATGGAATCTGTCTCTATTTACCTCACCCCTCCCCAACTTGGCTTCCTCTTTCTATCCTTCTAATGCTAAAACTGCTTTTGAGAAGACCAGAGACCTCCCTGTTTCTAGAATCAGTGGTCACTTCTCTGTCTTCTCCTTGACTTTTCAACAGCACTGCACAGAGCTGACAGCCCTTTTTTCCTTGCAATGCTGGGATCCTCTCAGATCATGTGACTCCACACCCCTACCTTTCTGTCCAGCTGCTCACATCTCCTCCACTGCCTGTGTGCCCCAGGGTTTGTCCTGCAAACCCTTCTCTGGCTACATTCTTCTATCCCAACCATGCAGCCTAAACTGCAGGCTTTTATATATAATGTGAGTACCTAATTGACATCGCAGACTTAACATGTCCTAAATAACACTCTTGATTTCCCTCAGATTTACTCACGGCTCTCACCCTTACTCTGGTCAAGTCTCTAGCCAAATATCCTCATAGTGAGACTTTTCCTGACCGCTGTATTTAAAATGACAAGCCTCCTACTTCTCTGGCACTTTGTGACTTCCTTTCCCCCAATCCAGGTGGTTCCAGTTCCTTGAATCCAGTTCCTTTGAATCAAAATCTAGCCACAGGACACTGAAGATCTGAGAAGGAGAACAGCCCTGTGTCCCTGAGGTCCAATCAATACTATCTATTACCACTTAACTTATCTCAGGAGACCTGTGCATTCCTATCGTGCTTTACTTTTACTCATCATATTTCCTCTTTCTGAAACTACTTCCCTCTTCCTTCATTCTCCTTGGCTGACTGGCTAACTCCTCCTGACCTTTGCAGCTGAACTCATAACTTAACTATTTTGGAGAACTGTCCCTGGCCACCACCTCCCAACCCCGATCTGAGTTGGAAACCCCTACCCAGAATCCTGTGACACTGGACTATACTACAATTTGTAGGTTTTCTTGTCTGTCTCTGTTTCTAGATTCTTATGAAAATTTTTGGAGGAGAGATGACCAAAAGTTCTGGTTTAATAGTTTTGCCCCTCAACATTTCACATAGTGCCCAGTACAGATACTCAATATTTGTAAGCCATGAATATTTGTGTAATTCGTGTGTATGCGTAGTAGGGCTGGAAACCACCCTGTCTCCTGTGATCTAAAAACAATTTACTCCAAAATCCCATCTCTGTGGAAAAACAAATCTATCTGTAAGATTTGACAGAGAGAGGGCTGGAGGGTACATGGGGGAACTTCTACCTCCTTGTAAGGGGTCTTTGCTCTGTGTGTCGTCTAAACTCAGTGTAAAATTCAGCCCCTTCTTCAGCATTCACAGCCCATGCTCACAGCAAGCACTGTGAGTTCAGGAGTCTTTACTGAAACTATGTCACCATAGTGAAACTATGAGACCAGATGTCACCAATTCCTTTATTCCTCTCTTGCTATACTTCTCTGTTTCCATCTCACCTTCTGAAAGAGACCCAAACTTTCTTTCTATCTTAAAGATAGCATCCCATTTCTCTGAAGCCAGATTCTTAGATAACACCCACCCAAGCCCTCATCTGGGGATGGTGAGGTGCGTGGCCCCAAGAATGGAGCAAAGATATTTGTTTCCAGTAATAACTATTTCCTGTCTAAGAATTCTGAAGTTAGCTTTTGAGATTGAAAAAAAAAAAAAACCTGGCATCTCATATCTAAATGAATGAATGTGAATGAAAATGGCATGATATCTAGTCTACTTATGTTTTCTCCAGCCCCTACATCTATCTACCTCGGTTAGACATATACACATAAAGATCGAGATTTTTCATGTATCTGTGTTTATATACATGTCTGTGTATGTGTGTGTGATACTAGAGCCAAATGCTATCAAGGCACTAAGATCTGTACTGCATGTATATTGTGTAAGACCTCCCTCTACTCATTTGGTAATGTATTCATTATTTAGCAAATTGTCACTGAGTATCTTCTATAGGCTAGACATTATAGTAGATGCTGGGGATACAACAGTATACAAAGTACCCTCCTTCTGCCTAACAAGAGAGATGGCCAATCATGAAAGTTACAAAGGAGAAGTATACAGTGCTGTAAGACTGTAACAGAGAAGACCTCCTTAGTATGGAGTAGAGGGTTGAAAAGAAATAGTGATAAGGTGACCTTTGAGCCGAGATCAAAGCAATGACTAACCACTACCTAGCCTGGTTACTAGCTGGAGAGGAGAATGTCACTGACAAAGGAAAACACTGATGGTGGGAGGGAACTGATCATATTTGGAAGAACTGGGAGAGGACCATGTGGCTGGACTACAGAGTGTGGCCAGAAGAGTAGAGGGAGTCAGGCCATCCAGGGCCTCGGAAGGGCCAACCTGTAGGAGTAATGGAAGGTTTAAGCAGGGGATGGGTATGATCAGATGTATGCTTTATAAAGATCACTAACTTCACTGTGAGGAGCAAATCAAAGGAGGCAAGGGTAGATGTGGGAAGACCAGGTAATTAGATACTAAGGCAGCCTAGTGGGGAGTGACAGATTCAAAAGCTCTTTTGGAGGTGAAACCATGGTCTAGACCTGTCACCTTGGGAGTCACAGTCCTAGTGATAGTTACTGCAGTGTTTAGCTGCATGAGATTTTCTCGAAGTAGAGAACATAGCATAACAAGAAAAGAAATGGTAAAGAACTTTCACATGTAATGGTTGAGTACAGAAGGATGAGGCTGCAAAAGAGAGAGGGTGGTCAGAGGTGGCAAGAAGCCAAGGGTGGGGGCACATAGCTAGGGGACAAAGTATTTCGGGAAGACCAAGGGTTCAACGGAGTGGAATCCTGCTGGGCAGTGAGCCAAGGTGAGATTTGAAAGGGAGGAAAAAAGGCAGAATGGGTAAGATGGGTTCCTTGGTGACATGAGAGCATTTTCTCAGTTTCATCATAGGGGTAAGGTGAATTTTAATGGGTCTGGAAGTACACAGTGAGAAATAGAAAAAGTAAGCCTAAGCAATTCTTAAAAGATGGTTTGACTGTGAAAGGGATTAGGGTATTTATAACATAATGATTTATTTACTAAACACATAATATCAGGAATGTCAACGTAATTCAAAGAGTCTGTGGGGTGGTTGGTATGGTTCCCTTGTTACTGGAAATGAAAAGGGATAAGCCATGTACAATGTGCTATCTAGCTGGGCTTAGCAGTGTTTGAATATTTCAAACAGGTAAAGAATATTGCAGATAGCATTTTACTGCTTAATACACAAAGGGCTTTTCGTGTACTTTTCATTTAGTCCTCATGAAATTTTACATATCAAGAAACTAAGAGTCAGGTATTTAATAACTTTCCCAGTCAATAAAGGGTATGGAAAATGAAGAAAAAAATGTATCTTTATTTTTTTTTAAGATTTTGTTTATTTATTTGACAGAGATCACAGGTAGACAGACAGAGGCAAGCAGAGAGATGGGGGAAGCAGACTCCTCGCTGAGCAGAGAGCCTGATGCGGGGCTTGATCCCAGGACCCCGGGATCATGACCTGAGCTGAAGGCAGAGGCTTTAACCCACTGAGCCACCCAGGCGCCCCCCACCTTTTTTTTTAAAGATTTTGAACAAATGTATCTTTAGATTAAGAGTACTTCAAGGAAGATGATGTTCTGAACTATTGTTTGTTGATAATGTATGTAGATATCATAGATATACTCATAAACGTTAAGCATTATTCCATTAAGAAAATACCAAAGCTCTTGTTTGGAATCTTTTTAAAAATTAATAAATTCTTTAAGTGTCTTGCTAGTATTTATCTGAAGTCTAATTATTTATTAATGGGTCTTTTACTTTGATAACATTTATTGCTACCTTTTGAAGATGAATGTGTTTGATTTCTCAAGTACAGGGGTATTTCAAACTCATTTCCCACTTCAGATCCATGGTTAATAAAGATAACTGTTGAAGACACAGTCACATCTGTGAGTTGAAAAAACACTTTACCCTGCAAAAAAAAGGCACAAGAAGGACATTCTCCACTTAATTGCTCATTATAGTTCCAGTTAAAGACTCAAGAGTTTCTAATTAGCTTTTTTAAAAAATGGCTTTATTGAGATATAATCACATTCTACATAATTCAGCCATTTAAAATGTACAATTGAATAATTTTTGGTGTGTTCACAGAGTCATGCTACCATCACCACAGACAATTTTAGAACATTTTCATTACCCCAAAAAGAAACATCATCACCCCCTCAATCTCTCCATCCTTCCTTCCCTGAGCCCTAGGCAACCATGATCTACTTTCAGTCTCTCTTGATTTGCTTATTCTGGTCATTTCATATACATGGAATTATACAATATGCAGTTTTTGTGATGGGTTTCCTTCACTCAGCATAATGTTCTAATTGGCTTTGGAGGCATAAACCCTGTGTAGGGACACAAAGCAGCACTGGTGTGTGTCGGCTACATTATTCTGAGGTAACATTCTGACCCAGGTACCAGGTACGTAAGGCCTGTGGTTTCACTCCTAATACCCAGTTGGCCACTCTGGATATGGTTTTTTTCCTGTAGATGAATACAGTCACTATGAGGAATGATTTAGACATAATAATTATATCAGTTGAATTCCTAAACGAAGGGCAAAGAATGAAAACACCTTTGATTACATACATATAGGTTGCCCACACCAGGGTCATTTATGTACAGTGGTCTGATTCAAGCCCAGAAATCTGGCTTTCAGGGGGGGGTTGCTCCTTAACAGAATGTGTCTAGATGTCCCCTATGGAATATAATCAAGTCTCTTCTAGAGTAGATTTTCTGTATCCCCCATGCCAGGAATTTCTTCTGATACCACTCACTACGCTAAGCCTTAAATGTCCCCCCACCCCCAATATTTAGCGTCAGAGCTGAGGAACTTGAAATAGGCATTTTTAAAATTTCAATCTTTTTTTTTAATGGATTTTTTTTAAGATTTTACCCATTTATTTGACAGACAGAGATCACAACTAGGCAGAGAAGCAGGCAGAGAAAGAGGAGGAAGCAGGCTCCCTGCTGAGCAGAAAGCCCGATGTGGGGCTCAATCCCAAACCCCTGGGATCATGACCCGAGCCGCAGGCAGAGACTTGAACCCACTGAGCCACTCAAGCGCCCCTAAAATTTCAATCTTTTATCATTTGTGTTTGACTTAAATCAACATGAAGTATTCCTTTGTGTAGCCTTAAAAAAAAAAAGTTATGGAAAATAACCATAAAATAGTACACTCTCTTTTCTGCCTACCTTTACTAACCAAAGTTTTTAAAAATTCTTAATATTTTACTCACTTTATGTATAATTTTCCCCTTCCATAGAAATCCCTGAATTATAGCTGGCCAAAAGCTGTTTTTATTTTACTATTTTAATGCATTGGATTTAATATAATTCCCTAGCCATTCAGTTCAAGGCCAATACCATGAAAAAGAACTGTGTAGGTTTATTGTGCTAATATTGTACTTTTGATCCCTGAATTTTGTCTTTAGTTTCTTTTTTTTTTAAGGTTTTGTTTTTTTTTTTTTTTTTTTTTTTTTTTTTTTACATAAATCACAAGTAGGCAGAGAGGCAGGCAGAGTGAGAAGAGGAAGCAGGCTCCCCACTGAGCAGAGACAACCCCCCTCCACCACGCAGGGCTCGATCCCAGGACCCCGAGACCTCGGATTTGCCACGTGCTTAAGTGGGAGCAGGCGAGTTGCCTGCCCACTGGAACTTTCGACTGTGCAGAGATCATCTGGTGGGTCAGTCAGAGGGCAGCCCTCTGCTCTGATCCCAGAGAGAAGTTTCATTCTAACAGGCCACGTGCAAATGCAGTGTAGGTATATATGTGATATCAGCAGATTGGGCAGAGAACCATACGAATGCAGATGTGGAAGTGGGAATGTTGGCTGATGTTATTTAGAAAAGTGGCAGAATTTTGGCTTAGTTGGTCAAATTTATGTGGGAAATAGAACTGAAAGGTAGAAATGGTACCCTGATGTAAAGGGCCCGGAGTTTGAATTTAATTAGCAAAGAGCACCCACTCATAATTTTATCTTGTCTTGTATCTTCTCTACTTTGCTTTTAGGGAACGAATTTGCCTTGTAATTCACAGAGACCAAACAAAACTTAACAAGCCTTAGAGTTCACCCTTGATCTTATCTCCCCAGCAAAAAGATCATACTTGCCACTCTTCCCCATCTCCATAAATGGCATTTCCAGCCATTCCCACTGTGATGGGGAACTGTGGGTTAGGGTGGTTTCCATATCACCAAATCAGAACTGTCTGATTTGAAGGGGGCGTGGTTGTCAAAAAAAGCACTGTATTCCAAGTTACATATTATATCTGAGAAATTTATCAATGTGTTTATAAATTCTCTCTGAAGTAAATCACATGGAAAACAATTTCACATGTGTTAGGGGAGTGTTAATGGGAAGGGCGGGAGAATGGAAAGTAGGATGAGGGCTTCCCTGGACTGGGCTTGGCCCTCCTCCTGGCATGTGGGTGGCTCCAGGTAATTCGGATGCCTAGGAATTGCTGCAAAATCTATTTCAAGCTCTGTTTCTGGAGTGTGGATCTGAAGAGGATCAGGGCCTTTAATTCCCTGTGAATTCGGTAGTTTTTTCCTCCCTTAATTTTGGAGAGACCAAAAGCATAATATTTTTCCTGTCCAAAGTCAGAGCTTTCTCTGCATCTCTGAAAGGAAAGTTGAAGGTGGTGCGTTTCTTTGTTCCCGAAGAGAGGTGTGGAGTGAACTCACTATGTTTGTGTGTGTGTGTGTGTGTTTGTATGTGTTGTGTCCATTTTTGTTTTTTTCCCTGGAATTAAGATAAATCATGACCGATAAGGATTTTGCACAATTAATCCTGCAGAGCATAGCACAAAGCAGCAGCTCAGCAAATACATGTTCTTAAGCAAATCTAATTCCAAACTTCCCTTCACAGCCAGTGAGAAACAGATGATCGTGGTATGCAAGGAGTCACCAAAGGAGTACCTCCAGCCCTTCAAGGAAAAGCTAGAAGAGTTCTTCCAGAAAGGTAGGGGATGGCGTCAGCAGCACATACACGAAACTCGGATCTTTCCCTGAGGCCCACAACCGCTTTCATCCCTGCTGACCACCAGCAGTTCCACTGATTCCACCAGTGCACCTTCCCACCATGGTTCTGTACTCAATGTAGATAGAATTGTCCCGCTATTTCCATATCATCTTTCAAATCCTTCTTAATATGTCAAATCCTTTAACATTACTCTGGTTCTTATAAATCTTTTAAGGGAAGACTTTTACTCTGTCTCTTCATGGAGCCCCGGGGGATTCTCAGTACATGTTACCTGACACACAAATAGGTTCAGAGCTGATACAGTCATGCCTTTCAGGTTTGCGGTCAACCTGAGCAGGTGGATGGTGATCCCAACCCTGGTTTACATTATAGCATCTTGGAAATTTGCGTCATATTTTTTTTATTCCTTTTCTGAATGGAAAATTGGGGCCAGGAGAATGTCACACATCCAGTCATTTGGCAGTCGTTAGCCTTTTGGGGTTGGTAGACGCAAGAGACCACTTACTTACGGCATTGACGCGCTTTTTAGAAATCTTATGAAGTTGGGTTCTTCCTCCATGATTTTGGCAAGAATAGGGAACTTTGGTTGATTTCTCTTAGTGACCATGGAAGTTTAATGCCCATTGGTTATTCCTTATTCTGATTTCTCAATCCACTTTACGCTGTGAAACAAAATAAAGTGTGCGGCACAAACTTGTAGTTATAAAATAAGTAAGTTCTGGGAATGTATTGTCCAGCATGGTGACTGTCGTTAATAATACTGTATTGTATATTTGAAAGTTGCTAAGACAGTAGATCTTAAAAGTCCTCATCACAAGAAAACAATGTTGCAACTCTGTGTGGTGATGAATGTTAACTACACTTACTGTGATGATCATTTTGCAATATATACATAAATGATTGTGTTGTACACCTGAAACTAATATGTTATACATCAATTATATCAATAAAAAAAGCATGGGGTAGTTAGAGGAAGCTTATGTCTTTGCTAGAAAGTCAGAGGAAAGACATATAGTAACCTTTGGGGAGGTACCAACATGCTCTTTCTATTTATTAATAAGGCCGCATGATACCACATCATCCACAAAAGACCATTTAAAGAGAATGAATCCATAAAGTATGGCCAAACCACCTTGGGAATTGGCAGGAAGATTCCCAGTCCATGAATCAGAGGAACTCTGTTCCAGCTGTTGTTTGGCACAGAGATCATTGTTCCCTCCTCCTTGATGAGTGCTTGTTTGTGTTGAGGCGGAAGTCAGGAGTTCTCTCTTGGCCATTGCTGAACCTGTTGGATGTTGGATGTTGAACTGTTGGATGATGGAAGCAGTGTCATCCAACGAACTGCCATCCTAAGAGCAGTGATCTATCCCTTGTATGTTATGTGACTAAGATTAGGTATGTTTTATATGTGATTTGTTGAAGTAGATGCATTATTTTAGGGTTATGCCATGTGAATGTAACTAAAATGACCTGAAGAAAAAGCATGAAGGATTTCCTTTTGCTGACCCCTGAATTAATCATTTCTGCTTTTGGTCTATGTAGAATTAACTTGAAATGAAGCTCATGTGTACTTAGATTCTGTTTTTATTCTTGTTATTATTCTACATCTGGAAAATTCTATGCTGCATGTATGTAGGTGTTACCGGCCTATATACTATAATGGCCTTATCCTCCTTTCTTTTGGAACCAGCTAGCATCTTAAAACTTCTATTGCGAATCTTAATTTTTGTTGTTGTTGGAGAAAGAGAAAGTACAAACAGATTTAGACCCTTGAAAATCTTCAGTGCCTTAGAAAAGGAATTTGCAAATCACTGTTTGGGGTTATGTGTTTGCTTCTTCTCTGTTAGGTTTCTCAAGAAACTTCTGGTATGTTCTGACAGAGGAAATTGAGTGGAGGCAAACTGGACCATATGTCAGAAAGGCAAGGCTGTGGCCACAGTAAGATGTTCTAGGAAAACCAGTGATTCTCAATCCTGTCTGTAGACTAGAATCATCTGGGGGAGAGTTTTTAAAATATTTTGATACCCAGGCTGAACTCCAGACCTTCCATCAGCATCTCTGGGGGGTGGGACCAGGCTTTAGCATTATTGATTTACTCCCCAGGTGATTTCAGTGTGCAGCCCAGGTTGAGAACCTTTGCTGTCCAGCTTAGGTCACCATCAATGTGTCTTCAAAGATGTTTATTCAGGGGCGCCTGGCTGGCTCAGTCAGTAGAGCATGACTCTTACCCTCAGGGTTGTGAGTTCAAGCCCCACATTGGGCATGGAGCCTACTTAAACTAAAAAAAAGTGTTTATTCAAGAGTCTGCTGTACCTCAGGCACTCCTTGTTCCTCTCTCACGAATAGTCTTACTGAGAAAAGATCTCCAACTGAATAAAGGAGTCCATTCTCCCTGAACCAATGCAGTGAAAGGAAGTCAGGAAGGACTTTAGAAATAACCTGAAATCACGAAGAGCTAAAGCAAAGCTCAGAAAGAATTTAAATGAAAGCTACCATTTGCACAGAACTTTAAAATACAAAAATAAAATGTAATACCATTGGAATCTTAAATATTCCTAATATCGTGTGGTGAAGAGAACCACTGTTGGAATAGCCCATCACTGTCATCTTGTTGGTCAAAACTCAGTTGGCCAAAATCAGTCTAGAATTGTGCTGTCCAATACAAACGGCAGGCGCTAGCCACATGAAGATGTTGAGCTGATTTTTTATGTTGATTACACAGTAAAATGATATTTTGAATATACTGGGTTTTAAAATAAGATATTATTATTAATCTCAATTTACCTGACTCTTATAGTTTTTAAGCATGGCTACTAGAAAATGTAAGATGATGTATGTGGCTTATAATATATTTCTTTTGGTCAATACTTGTCTAGACACATGGTTTCTTGGCCTTTCTCATCTCATTCCTTCACTCCTCTCTTCTCGTTCTTGCTCAGCTTGAAGCCTCAGTTATTGGAATGCAGTTTCCGGAGCTAGCCCTCCCCACTTTTGCTCTGGTCCTGGCCATTGTTGGGCTCACGGATGGGGGTGGGTGCTTAGCTGAAGGAGATGACAGCGCGCTACTTCATCCAGCTGCTCCCCTGTGGCACAACAGGTGGGGCTCTGCCTTGTTGCAGCACATGCAAATGGCTGCTGTAGCGTTCTAAGCAGTAGCACCTTTTCTATGTGGATGTTTCACTGAAGGACGAACTTTCTTCCCACCATAAATATGCAGTATAATACAACAATTATACAGTTTTAAGTATAGGATCTCTAAATATGCCGTTAATTTCAAGTCTATGTCTAAATATGCCGTTCGTTTTAAGAAACATCATTATGACAAGGGCTACTAAGAAAGAAAAATTGCTGGCAATTAAACCACAACGTGTCATAAATGATAAGATGTACCACCAAAAGCAGGTGCTAAGATCTGGACATTCCATCAAGTTTGAAGTTGATGTAATATGGTGCCATAATGAGGCGTATAGAATGAGGGAGGAGGAATGCCTAACACTTCCAGGTAAGTCAGGGAAGACTTGGAACAAAGATGTTTTTGCTCAGATTTGACCCCCCACAAAAAAAATAAATAAATAGATAAAAGCCAAGATACTGATAATGATGGCAGTGACTGCAGATCAGTGGGTGATCACTCACATTTGCAGAACGCTGCTGTAGCGCAGATACGGTGGGGAGAAGATTTTCTTTCTTGTTCAGTCCTCGTGACAGTCTCTGGAATCAGCACTATGATCCCCCTGTTGTACAGATGAGGAAATTGAAGACTAGGAATCCTCAGCCAGCAGGTTATGAAGGGCACTGCAGGCAGAGGAAAACACTGCAAATCTCGGGATGAAAGACATGAAGTATCTGGGGGAATGGCAAGAGACATGGCGTGGCTAGATCACAGGGCATAGGGGAAGAACACAAGACCAAAAAGCAGAGGAGAGTCACAATAGGACTTGCTAAACAGTCTGAACTTTGCCTTGTAGGCAACAGGGAGCCTTTGAAAAGTACCATGTATGGGAGTGACACAGTCACACTGACTTTGTTTTGTTTTGGTGCATGGAATCCTTTGCCTTTGTGTTGTTAAGAAATGCGTTATAACCAAGAGCAATATGAAGGGGAGTTGGGATAGTAAAAGGCAGGGAGGGCATCTATCAATTTATTCTACAGTAGTCTAGGCAAATGATGGTAAGAGCAAAAGCAGTCCCAGAAAAATAACAAGGAAGGGACACATTTATAAAGCTTTTAGGAGTTACAGGACAAGATAACCCCAATTGAAGTACAGAAACAGGAGAAAAGGATCACTCCCCCTTTTTCTTGCTTGGATAACTGGCTTGATACTGACAAGGAGAACCAGATTTGGGATGGAAAGCAATGCAGTAAACTTTGAACACATTGATTTGACATATGAATAAGATACCCTGGTAGAGACATTAAGTTCATGGGAGAGTCCTGAATGAGACTACAGTCTCATAGAGGGTAGAAGTTCGAGTCATAGGAATGAATGAGAAAGCCCACAGAAAGGGTGTCAAATGAGAACTTCCAGTAGTCCTAGAGTTTCTAAGCACAGGACATAATATAATAACCCTAATTGAGAAAAGATACTTCCATTCTTTTGTAATATTTGAGTATTTGGCAGGAAAGCCAGTTTTCTATTAGAAGTCTTATCATTCAGAAAGTCTTAAGCAATTGAGCTCTTTATTCCCGAGAAGTCACACACATGCATGGTGACTCAGGGGATTCATAGTTCAGCTAATTTTTGTATGAGCTGCAATTCAGTTCTTCTAACAATCATGATGGTTTCATTTTTCTCTTGTAAATCATATCCTGTTGCCACACTCAAGTGGAGAGGGTGTGTTTGTCTTTGTGTCATCCTGCCCTTCTCAGAATGCCCTTAAATGTGACTTGACCAAACTCTGGTTCTTGTTCTTAACTCATTTCATTTCCTGGACAGAATAGAAAGTAATTTTAATGCCTTCATCTTCCAGAGGTACAATCCATGGTATCTGGGCCTTTCCCCTTGCGTGGTTTTTCTTTCCCACAGTAGGCTCTTGTTGATTCCAATTTACAGCTCAGTTCAGAGTAACCTTGTACAGGCGTTATTTGAGCTCATGTTTTCCCACCCTCAGATCAAACATACTCATAATGATATGGGCTTCAAAAATGTGATGCTCACATTAAAAGTCCCCATAAACATGGCAGGGATCCTGTAATTGAAAGAAGGCGCAGAGCAACTGATTAGATCCCAGGTAGAGATCTTGTAGGTGGTCTTTGCATGCTGTTAAATTGGTCATTTGTATTTATAGCTTTGGCAGGGAGGGCTGGAACCTAAACCGGCACTAAGACCAGCAAGCACTCTCCCACACTTGGCCCCATCTCCTTCTGCATCAGTTTTAGCTGGCATCCACGAGTGGAACCAAATCCCAGTGAAGCTGAATGAGCCATACTAGTCCTAGTTCCTCAAACTATCCTCCAGGGTTCTTTGACCAGATAAGATTGACATGTTCTTTACGTCAAGAAACTTTTCTAAAAAATAAATAGATAAATTTACAGAACTAAAAAACAGGCAAAACAACAACTCTAAGTTCCCCACACCGAATGCAAAAAGGATTACCTAAGTAGCTGACTACTCGTGACCACTGAGATTGGTCCCGCATTCACTCTCTCATCCTGACATAATGGAAGCAGGCTCAGCCTGGCCCATATTCGGTGTTAATAATTATTTGTGGAGTTAGTGAACAAACACCCTGAATCTTACAAGATGCCTGGAGGCTATTTTTCCCCCCCTCTGTGAGTTTCCTGTTCAAATTCTTTCAAAACTGGTAAATCATGCCAGAATCTGGGGAGATGCACTTTTGGTCTATAATGCACATCTGTGATCAGACCTCCTAGATATCAAAATATCTTTCTATGTCCCAAATGTGCATATAATCCCTTCTTAATAAATACTTGGGTTAGTTTGACAAGATCCATCATTGAACCTTAAACTGTAGACTAATCTCTTCAGCCCCAGCATATTCAGGCATTAAGCTTAGAGGGAAAAGGAAGGACCAATGATCTGGACAGTATAACCTGTGAGAAACAGTAATTCTTTCATCCTTTACAGAGTTCCTAGCCAGGGGAACGTGCACTGTCTGTGGGACAAACCGTCTTCTTGCACACCTCACTTTCAAAAAAAAGACGAGCAGGACTGTCTCCAAATAACAACAAATGGTCAAGAATTAAGATAGTCTATTGTGATTTCAGGGTCACTGAAGTAAAACAGCAGTAATCTTTGGAAAGTGGAGCTACTATTTTATCAAAGATTTATTAAGTAGAGTCTTTTCTGAAAGGGTTAGTTTGAATCAGTTTACTTTGTTGTTGTTTTTTTTTCTTCCCTAAAATTTCTACAAAGAGCACAATTCCGCCCCCCAATCCCAAAGTTAGTATCTCTCTCCCTCTCTCCACTTCCTTTCTCTCTTTCCTCCCTACTCACCCCCCCCTTATGTCTTTAATTTACGCAGTTTTTCATTTTTGGCCAAACGCCTAATAAATTGTCTCTCTAAAAATTCTAGTTCTCTTTTTCTTTTCATTTCTCTCCAATGATAATTTGGCAAGAAGAAGAAAAATGTCTAAATTTTGTGTGGGTATAAAACTGATATAAATACTTGGAAGAGATTATATCCACCTGCCCCCCCCCACCCCCAAAGAAAGAAAACTACTTTAGATCTCACTCTAGTTTTAAATTTTTAAATACAACAGCATACTTCATGATCAAGAGAGTTTATTCCCGAATGTAAAGATGACAGGACATTGGGAAGTCTATTAACATAACTCATCACTGTTAATAGCTCAGCAATAAAACACCTATGATCATCTCTTTAGATGCTATTATATCCATTATATCTATCTATTATATCTATATGATATCTATTATATCAGATTCACAACTCATATCATAGACAAAAGATCGGTGTACCTAATATATAAGAGCTCTAAGATGTTGTTAAGAAACAAGACCAATATTCAATACAAAGGCAATAATATGAACAGTGACAGAAACTGCTCTTCAAATGCACGAGAAGATGCCATTCTCAAAATAAAAGAAGTACAAAAGAAATTCCATTGAAATTCCATTTTCCATTAATAAGATTGGCAAAATTACTTAAGTTTGATAATGAACTCCATTGGTGCTGTGGTGCCATAAACCCCTGTCCTCCATCATTTGTGGAAGTATAAACTGTTAAAGTCCGTGGGCAGATCTATTTAGCAGTATCTACTAGTTACATATGCACATGCCTTTTGACTTGTCAGAAGCAAACCCTCAGATGGTTACACATGCAAAGTGATTCCTATACCATGCTACTTATTGAGACATTGTTGGTAGTAGCACAAAATTGGTGACAACCTCAATGATTATCAGTAAGGAAATTGTCAAGTTACAGTACTTCCATATGATGGAATACTAAGCGTCTCCTTTAAAAAATGAGGAAAGTCTTTATGCATTGACATGGAAGAATCTCTAAGGTGTGTTTTAAGTGGAAAACAAGGATCAGAAAAGTAGGCATATTGCCATTTTAAGTAAAGAAGAAGAAGAAAAATGGATACTACTTGACAAAAATCTCAGCAGACAAATAAGAAACTAATCTGGGGCTGATATTTAGCTGGTTCTTACCATATCAACCACGCAGGTTTTCTGTCCTAACGTTTAGTTGGTACCAAGGCTGTTGTTAAACAGTTTGAATATTACCCCTGAAAATGACCAGATGGGTTCATTATGGAGTGGGTAGAAAATGGATGGATGGAGTTCAGAAAAGATACACAGACTTTTCATAAATCTTTTAATCGATATGTACCTCTTCAAAAAATTAACTAATTTTTTGGGGTGCCTGGGTGGCTCAGTGGGTTAAGCCGCTGCCTTCGGCTCAGGTCATGATCTCAGGGTCCTGGGATCGAGCCCCGCATCGGGCTCTCTGCTCAGCAGGGAGCCTGCTTCCTCCTCTCTCTCTACCTGCCTCTCTGCCTGCTTGTGATCTCTCTCTGTCAAATAAATAAATAAAATCTTTAAAAAAAAAATTAACTAATTTTTTAAAACAAACAATGTTCTGTGGTACTTTGCACTTACGTTTTTTTTTTTTTCTTTCAAGACTGCTTCTCCTTTCAGGTTTTCCCACTGTGGTACCAATTGAGGTCCCTTAACCTGCTGAACCTAGCCCTTCATGTTCAGTTTCCAAGGAATTAGAAATTAAATGCTGTGATTCACAGACTCTTTCTCTCCACTGAAGACTGGACTAGACCACCTAGAAGGAAATTTGAGGAAGGTCTTTTTGTATTTTCCTTCTCCTCGGCTTTCTTTCCTAAGAGTCTCCTCCTCAACACCCTTCCACCGCAACTCTGGACAGTGGAGTCCTCCCTGTGTGTGTCTGCGTGCGCACACACACACACATACACACACACGTACACACACACTAAAGTCTCTCTCAAGTGCTTTGTTCTGGATGTAAATTGCCATCACTCATTTCACTCACACTCTTATGATAGCTCCAACTACAGTGTCCAAGAAGAGGCCTCTTTGCTCAGATATGTAAGGCGTTTTACTTTTCCCTCATCTCCTGTTTCCATCGTCCTGTTCTCCATTACATTTGGGTCCTCTTACCTCACCATTAGATAGATATCTTAGGTCTTTTGATGAACTCTTTCCTGAACATACAGTGAGAGTGTAGGGATCTCCATTTCAGATTACCCTCACAGAGGCCACCATCTAAACCTAACCACAGGGTAGTGCCAGTTCTCACTCATTTCTATCTTAAGGTGATTTTCAGGATCGAAACTCTCCTAAGGATGCATGTTATTTTAAGCCTTACTGGTAATTTTTGAAAGCAAGGCTTTGTCTGTTGTTTTTAAGCAGTGTCTCATGACTATGTATTAGTGGGAGAAAGGTGGTTGGTGGTTTGGTTTGCAGCGAAGGGTAGGATGAGTACTACTAACTCTTACTGGGTCTTCTCTAGAGCGGCAACCGTATAGACAGACATGAGCCTGCATGCATGCGTGCGTGCGTGCCGGCTGCAATAGCTCCAAACTTAGGAGACCAAACTGCTGTGTCGTATGACCTTTAGGCATTAATAAATACAATCTGTTATTTTTAGAGCGTAATTATTATCCCACCCCTGCCTGCTGTGAGAAACACCAGTTGGTTGAAAGTTTCCCTCAACTGTTCATTTCAGAGGGAGCTGGGAGGATGCTTCTTGACTTCAACATTTGAAGCTCAAGGCTTCAAGTTAATCCCCACGGCAGTTCTTTGAAGCTAACTTTGTTATTACTGACTTTCCAGATAAGGAAACCGTGAGGATTTCGGTAACTTACTCAAGTTCAGTGTGATCTCAGTCCCGCGATTGGCACTATGCCATACTAATAACTTGGAAAATCACTTATTTTCCTCTGGGTCCCAGGACTGTTGCGGGTAACCAGATATAACTATTTTCTCTCACCATCTAAAGGGGGAAAATAGGAAAAGAGCAGACTTGCCTGCCATAGCATACCCCTGAGGGACTCCTACTAGAAAGTCCTCATTCTACCTTCCACAGCAGCAACACCAACAAGTGTCATCTGTGCTTTGGAAGGAATTGTGGTGACAAGTACTTAAGTATTTTATGGAATCAGTCTTGAGCCCAGCATTCTTGCATAATAGTTGTTTTCATGATAAATTGGTTCATGTAATTGTTGGCACGGCCACCACTTCCTCTCTGGATTTGTGACAACTATCAGCACGGTTTTAATCAGTGATGGATTGCAGTTGCCATCACATGACTTCTCTTTGAATTACTCAGTATCTTCTTCATGCTGGAAGATCTTGACACCTATACGGCCTTCTGGGAGTTGTTTTGCAGAATACATATCATATAATATGTGATTTTCCAGATACTATACGACTCTGGAAAGCTCTCTTCATTCTTTCAAATAATACAGGTCTGTTTCTTCTGCTGAGTCAGTTTTGCTGTAGAGGAATGGTGGCAGCACTGGTAGGAGCCCAGGAGTGAATGAGATAATGCGTGGGGAGCATTCAGCACTGGCCCCCTATTTGTCAGCACCTGCTGCTACTGTTACATTCTCATTTTATCACCATCTTATCAGATGGTTCAGAGAGGGGAGCTCAGAAAGTCTATCGCAGAAGTGTTACTCTCTCAGTGGTGTGAACAGCTGCAGTTCCAAATTCATACAGCAAATAGTAACTAATTCCAGAGAAAATTCTTCAGTACGAGAAGGAAGATCACATTCATCTTGTCCACCTCCTCTGAAAGGAAAAACTGAAAGGAAAAACGAAAAACCAAAAGCAATGGTTTTCTACAGGATTGTACTCTTTCACCATTAAAATATTTTTAAAGTATAAATGTAATTTCTACAGTTACATCTTATTAATGGAAAGTATTTAAATAATTCCATTAAAGATGACATGCCTTATGGATCTCCTGTCATGGCTACCCCAGTCAACAATATTACCACCTAGTGGCCACTGGGTTGCACTGCAAGCACATGATCCTTGAGACCCCCAGAGTCCTAGTGCCTCGTCTCAGTGGCTAAAAGTGAAGATGACAATGAACACCTCTAGAGTAAACGGCTTTATCTTCGATAACTGTTAATTACTGGAACGTTCAAACTCTGTTTTATAGCATATGAGAGAATTGTGAAACTCTGAAAGGTTAGCTGAGGCCAGAGAATGTGATCATTTCATTTTTTAATCATTTTATTAATATTTTGAATTGAGAAGAAATATATCTACCTTTCTCTATCAGTTTTATATTTAAGTTTTGATTGGTTCCTACTATTTTTCTTCTGAAAGTTAAAAATGTGCATTCGATTAAATCAGGGATAAACAATGTTTGGTTTTTTTTTTTCCACTATAGGAAATACATAGTGTCAGTTCATGTCCTTTCATAAAGTTAGCAAAACTAAAGGGCTTAGCTTCTTAAAGTGTTGTTCCTTCATAGCACACCAATTCTCCACTTCTGAGTCTGGCTGGCATCAAGATCTTTGTTATTTACCATCTCCTCTCTCCCCCTAGCATCTACCAACTTGTTGACATTCAAATTATTCATTGAAACCATCTGCCTACTGAGCTCATCTCACCGTCCCAGTTCCTTGCTGAAATAAATGAAATATGGAATATTCGTAGTCATTCTAGGGAAGTGGCATATATTCAAGTAGGTAATATAGGAATCCCCTACAAAATCTGGATTGCTATTCTGACCCGGAGGGCACTATTCTTCCCTTACCATCTTCCCTTCGGTTTCATGATTCTAGGATTAAGCCTCATTGCTGACATGACATATGTGCGTGATCATCTGCTTTCTTAAACTAAGCTTCCTCTGGCCTTGGCTCCCAGTTTGTACTCATGGATGGGGCATTAACTATAACTGGTCTGAGCTTCATGTCGTGAAACAGGTTCCAGCATGTTGTCAGCAATTAATGGAGCTATATGATCCTGTGTAAGATTCAAGGGATGGGGTTTCCATCTCTTTCAAATTGTTTCCTTATTATTTCTATTATAATCTCCTGAGAGGCCATAGTGAAAAGAGGGCTGGCTTTAGAATTACATAAATCTGAGTTCACATCTCTCCTCTTAACTATCTGACCTTGGAAAAACTGATTTTATCCAGACAAGGCTGAGTTCTCTCATATCAAAGACAGATGATAACACTGATACTGTAAGGTTACTGTGGAAATCAGCTACCGGACATCAGCCATCCAGTACAATATCCAGCACAATCATATGTGTAAATATTCTCTGCCTTCCCTTTACCCTCTCCTTATGTTCCCTTGTGCTTTGCTGTGACTTTTATCTCTTAAGCCAAGTCACATTTAGTTTCGTCTAAGATACTTTGTTGACCATGGGTCCCTCTTTTACCATACTAGCACAGAAATAGCTGTTTAAATTGTTCATTAAACATTAATTTAACTCAGGTCTTATTGTGTGCTAAGCACTGTGCTACTTGCTACTGATGCAGGATGAGCAAGATGAACACAGCCTTGCCTCTGGAATTTGTATTTACTAGTGGAGATGATAGCCTGTTGGCACTAGAAATCTATAGGGTGTATTTTGGTTGTTTCTTACTATATAACCAACCACTTCAAAATTTGGTAGCTTAAATCGACAATGTATTACTATCTCCCATAGTTCTTTCTGTGGGCTGTCTAGACCAAACTGAGCGGTTCTTGTCTGGGTTTCCCCGAGATTGGACTCAGAAGGTGGCGGGTTTTAGAATCATCTGATGACTTCTTCATGCATGCGTATGGATCCTGGGCTGGGATGGATGGCACAGGTGGGGGTGGCTGGACTTCTGAATCCATGTGACCTCTCCATATGGGGTGGGCTTCTTCACAGCATGGTGGGAAATGTTCCAAGTAAAGAGAAGCAGAAGCTTCCAGTCCTCCTAAAATCTAGGGATAAGGCATTATGTCACTTTTGGTCAAAAAAGTCACAAGCCAGCCCAGTTTCAAGGGAGCAAAACAATAGACACCAGCTCTCAGTGGAGAACAGTGCTTCTATCCAAGGAAGGAAAGACTTGATGGTGGCCATCCTGGAGACAAGCTACCACTGTGTTTAATTGATGGTTCCTCAGTTTCATGGCCCTTGATATCTAGACTCTTAACTAGTAGATCCTGGCTTTTATTTGGCTTAGACTCTCAGGATTTGCAAAGCTCACTGTTGGTGCTTACCCTAGGGAAAGGCATCATTTTTGTCTTTAGGAGTCCGATAAATAGCAAACTATAAATGTGTCTGCTTTGGTTCTTATAACTTCTTCAATATAGATGGTATTTGCAGGGAATGAGGTTTTGTCCTTCTCCTCAGTATCCCTCTAAAGAAAACTCCTTATTTCTCTGTGTTACTGCATGGGAAGAAATACACGGTCTCGTTAAGTAGTAGCCTCACAAAACCCACCCTACCCTAGGACTCACATGTTACATACCAATTTTAACACACGAGAACCATCACCATCAGCCAGATAGATTTCCTGGGACTCGACATGAAGTCCCGTTGGCTACAGTTACTACGCCACTTCTTTTGAGATTTTCGTCCTTGCAGGTGGAGCCCTAACAAGTCAGCCCTCTGAGAACTGAATACTTCGTGCACTTAACATGTTGGACGCTCCCGTCCTTCCTTTTCCCCAGGGACAGATGGCCTTACTCTCCTGGGCCCTTCCCTACAACCCTCTCCTCATCTTATTTTCAATATGGTGCAGTGCCTTGAAAAATCAAAAAGCACAGAAGTCAATTGCTTTTCCAGCACAGGCTGTAAGAGAGAAGAGAAAGTACAAGCTGCCATATTCTTACTGAGGGTATAAATGCTCAGTTTAGAGAGTGGAGTTAAGTGTTTTTATACTTTTCAAAGGAATAGCTTATCAGAAAAGTGACAAAATTGGGAACATGGGGGATGCCTGGGTGGCTCAGTTGGTTAAGCTTCTGCCTTCAGCTCAGGTCATGAGCCCAGGGCCCTGAGATCAAGTCCTACATCAGACTTCTTGCAGGGACCCTGCTTATGTGTACACTCTCTGACAAATAAATAAATAAAGTCTTAAAAAAAAAAAAAAGGAGGGGCACCTGGGTGGCTCAGTGGGTTAAAGCCTCTGCCTTCAGCTCAGGTCATGATCTCAGGGTCCTGGGATTGAGCCCTGCATCGGACTCTCTGCTCAGCCGGACTCTGCTTTCCCCTGCCTCTCTGCCTGCTTGTGATCTCTGTCTGTCAAATAAATAAATAAAATCTTTAAAAATAATAATTTAAAAAAATTTTTTTTTAAATTAAAAAAGAAAAAAGAATTGGGAACACGGGTGTTTCTTTTCCTGTAACTATTGCCTTCAATCAACATGTCTGAAACCCAGTGGTGAGTTCTGCATGCCTTTCTAATGGATCGTGATTCGCTGTCTGGTCCCTCCGTGGCCAGGTTAGTGATGCTCACTCTGACAGGCTGAAGATCGAGTGGTGTTCTCCTGCCAGAAAAGCATTTGCTGGCGTATTTTAATCTTCTGTGACTCCACAGAGTTGAGTTTTTTCCCAAGAAGGTAAAGAATGTTTTAAAGACTCACGAAGACTCTTGTTAGCTACAGCAGACAGGGTGGTCATGTGAGCTCAGGATATGTCCTTTGTACTTGTATGAATTCTTGCTGTGCTTGTCAAGGTGATTACAGATGACCGTCTTAACTACGAGCTACTGAATAACGGAGAAAATAGACCCGATCAGTTGTATCGTGCATAGATAGGCTTTGAAATGCTTTCTTATAGGACTGGGGTCGAGGGAGTGGCTGATACAATGTGTAGAATGTATAGACTTAAGAGCCACTTCTAAATCACATTGAAAATAATTTTTTTTTCAATTGCTGGTTTATCTACCAATTTTCTGTTCCTGAAAATGTAGCTAAGAAACCCGAATGTGGATTTATATTCAAGTTCTTAAGTTTTGATTACATCTTCCGGGTGGATCAATTTGAAACTCTGCCTGTGTTAATTTAAGATAATGGCATTGTTTGCTTGGGTTTATGAAACATTTTCTCCAGAGGCACACTACATATGCTCTGAGATTAAAATACCCTGCTGTGAGAGAAACAGACAGAGACAGACAGACAGATTTCCCAAAATATTAAATGGACAGCATCCAAGAAGCATCTAACGGGGAATAAGCTAGGAAAGTAGCCTAGATGGTTTCTCGCAAACTGTGATAATCCAAATGCAACCAAGATCAATGAGCTGTCAGGAAAAAGGGAAAAAAAAAAAAAAAAACCAACAAAAAAAAACCCCAACAAATTCCAAGCAAAAATATCTCAAGTAATAGCCAAAGGGATCAAGAAAACCGCTGGCCGGATAAACTGTGATAAATGGTGGTGGTTTGTTTGTTTTTAAATTTTGTTCCTATGTGTAAGTCCCTCTTTGAGCAACAGTTTCAGTGTAATACAAACCTCTTGTACTGTGTGACACTCGTCTGTGTGTATTTTCCAGAGAGTGGGAGGGTGGAGGGAGGAAGTCCTCTTTTCTTCTTTAAACAACTCTTTCTCACACTATTGCAGAATTAACCAGCTGTGTGCATACTCTTTCCAGGACTCCAGTTGTCGAAAGTCACAGTCCACTTATTGTATGAATGGGACATGGAGATCCTCTGGCACAACTTGTCCTGCATTTGTACCATTCTCACACGTTCTGCCTCCCTCTTAGATGGCTATCCTGGCCCAGAGGTTAGCCTTTCCCCCCCAGCAACCACCTCTGCTTTGGTGCTCAATGATATAACCTAGACACCAGGATCCCTATAATCTGTCTACACATGGAATCCCACACCATCTAGAACACCTTCCATGTACCAACTCTACTTTTCAATCAAAATGGCTTTAGTCACTCATGTGCAATTATCTGCGGAGATGAACTCCTTAGTGGTATTTTTAACCATGCTGTTCACTCCTTAGGAGCATTTTTAACGTGCTGATACCAAATGTTCCCACTCTTCTACTACTGATCTGGGAAAAATCGAGCTACCACCAGCTAGGTATTCAAACAGTATGGAAGCTCCTCTTGGGAATACAAGAATCCTACAGGTGACCTATTCTTAGCCATTTCCAGAAAAAAGATAGCTTTTCTTCTTCTGGCTTTTCTCTGCCCTGTCACTGACACAGAGCTCCATGGTAGAGTCTCAGCCACATGGGTGCTCACCAAGGGCTGGGACACAGCAGTGATAAGCAGAAAGCTGAGGTCACAGGTGAGTGGTACCCTCTGGGGGGACTGACAAGCTTGGCCCACAGAACCATCAGTGGGAATCCCGGGGCTGCAGTCCTCCTCCCTGGGAGGACTGGTCCCTTCTCAGGTACATTTAACATGAGTTTATGGAGTGCCTGGATAGCTCAGTGGGTTAGGCCTCTGCCTTTGGCTCAGGTCATGGTCTCAGGGTCCTGGGATCGAGCCCCGCATCAGTCTCTCTGCTCAGCGGGGAGCCTGCTTCTCCCTCTCTCTCTGCCTGCCTCTCTGCCTCCTTGTGGTCTCTCTCTCTCTGTCAAATAAATGAATAAAAAAAAAAACAAACATGAGTTTATTAACTTTCTACTATGTGGTACTCTAAATGCTCAGAGGGCCAAATCTGAAATTTGTTTGGTTGACTTAAGTAATGTCGGTCTCCCTCCCTTTAAGTACATAGTCTTCCGTGTACCTATAGTAAGTTCTGGATAATTCCTACTTCATGTTCATATTGCTACACATTAGCCATCACTGTGTATGAGCAGTACAGAGAAAGACTGGTTTTTGTGTTGTTGTTTTTTTTTTCTAGACTGGTTTTTTTTAAAGCCCATTCTCATTTTGAGGAGAAATAGATCCTTAAGACAATCTTCTTAGTCTTATTTCCAGGAGTCTGATATAAGGGTCATTACTGATTTCCATAGTCGGCTGATAGCATCACCAGGAGGTGTGGACCTCATGTCTCAAGAAAACCTATCTTCTGATATAAACAAACAAAAATGATGTCAGGAGCTCCTAATCATCATTAACAACCATTAGCAACCATTCTGTGGCTAGTGCCCCTTCACGGGTAAGGCATCCTCCTGAGGGATCCAGGGCCTTCTGGTTCTCATTCTCAAATAGCTCGGTGTCTAGCTGAGGAGACAGGGAGAACACGCCAATGGTAAGCAGTTACTCAACAAGGCATACAGTGTCAAGTGAAGTTTGAAAGGGCAGAGAGGCTCACTGGGAGACCCCTCAACCCTGCAGAAGCCTTGCAAAGTAGCTTGGTGGTGACATTCTCTGGATGGTTCTTGGATCTGCGTATCTCAGAACTGCCTGAGCTCCAGGCGTGCTGGCATGGGTGGAAAGGCTGCAGCACGAGGTGGGCCCAGCACCACCTAGGAAAGCCAGCCACTCCTGCCAGTCTTTGTTCAGCGCACTGGTGGCTGGCTTTGATCTAGAATCGTGTTCCCATGAGAGTTCAGCCGGCCCTTCCTCTGTCACATATGACAGGCTCCCCCCAGTTTGGTCCAATTTCAAGGGAAATGAGCTGTTTGTCCAGCCACCATCCCTGGTCTGTGTAAACAAGCAGATGGGCAATTAGTGGCTGTGTCAGGGCCTTGGCCCACCACCCCGCTTGCACAAACGGGGAATCATCACTCATCTTCTGGACTGTAGTCGTGTAAGTATGAGATAATGGGGACTGCTTGGCTTTCAAGATTTCTTCATGCTGTTTAGATTTCAGTCTTCGTGTCAAAACGCTATTGTTCAAGCATTTTTGGCAAAGCAACCACGGCCACTCAACACATTTGGGGAAAAGAAAATAATTTCAATTCTGCTCCCTTGATTTTTTTTTCTCATTAAACCATTTTTTAACGAGCAGGAAATAGGACCGAGACCTAGAGATCTGTAGGTAATATCTTTCCTTAATTAGCCAAATCCTGACAAGAGAGGTCACCCAGTTGAGGGCAATTTTCCCCCCTTCTCCCCTTGAAATGGCCATGTGTGCTCTACGCACAGACTGGAGACCGGGAACAGGCTGGAGCCTCCTAGGCTGCTCAGCCACCCATGGCCTTGTCAGACTCGCGGGCAGATCACTTGTCACCCCGAGGCCATTGTAGTTTGTGTTTACTTGAGCATTTCACCCTGGCCAGTGTGTTTCTTCTTGGATTCAAAACACCCAGAGGCTTTGGGGAGGGCCCCCCCGAATTTACCATCTATCTTTTCTTGAGGCACACAGAGATCACACACCCGTCCCCCTAGTCCTCAGGCCAATCTCAGCATAAGCCCACCCTATTGTTCCCTTTGTTCCTTCTCCACTCACCGGCATCCCCTCCTCGGATTTTTACTTTGTCTCCTTCTGCTTTTAATTTTCTTTGCCCTCTTACCTCAGTTTTCTCTGCCTTCTTCTCTAGCTTTCTGGTTTCCCTCAACTCCCCCCCGCCCCTCCTTATCTTTCTGGTTTCTTAGAACATGCTCTTCAGATTCTTTCTGGTTCACGCATCATGGTCTTTGCCCAATGTCATTCCAACCATTCTGGTCTTTTTGCTTCTTCCTCACCGCATTCCCTCTTGCATTCATTCCTTTCCCAGCCCTCCACCTCCACCTCCTACAACCTTGGAAGTTCTTCAGACTGGGAGTGTCTCCAGGTCAAGCCTCAGAGATGAGGCAAGAGCACTCAGAGATCCATCTGTAGAGTGGTCATCTTTTCCCCATTTTGCCCCAGGACAGGCATCTGTTGATGGAGTACACCCTGTTCCCTGTGTCCAATCACAATTGTTCTTTGTCAGGCATTTCTTCAGTGTTTATGGGCTATCTGCTCTGTGTGAGGCCCTGAGAAAGAATGATGAATCAGATAGGAGTCCTAGCCTCGAGGACCCTATAGCTCTGACACAAATCTCACTCCGCCTCTGAGCAGCCTCTGATGGAGCTGATTAACCCATCCTTCAGAAAATTCCTCCTCTTCGCTTTAGGCTAGCATTCTCTTTTGTCCTCTCTACTTTGTGGATACTCCACCATGTCTTCCACTCCGGTTCCTCACCCTCCTGATCTCCACACTTTAGAGATCTCTACACTCTACTTGGCCCATGGATTTCTCCCTCTCTAGTTCTGCTCACTTACCAGGTGTGATCACATCAGGGCTTTAAATAGCCATCTATATTCTGATGACTCCCAAATTTATATCTCTAGCCCACACCTCTCCCCTGTATTCCAGATCTGTTGGTCCAACTGCTGGTTTGACGTCTTCACTTCGGTGGATCTCAACTTGGTGTCCCAAACCAGACTTTGATTTCCGCACTTCACCCCCCATCACCCTCACACATGCAGAAAGTGATGGTCCGCCTTGCTTCAAGGTGCTCAAGCCAAAAATCTTGGAAACTTAAACCCTGACTTATCTCTCATTTTGCAACTAGAACATCAGCAAATTTTGTCAGCTCTTCCTTCAAAATAGATACAGGATCTGACACCTCCTTTCCACTTCTCCTGCTACTACACTGGTTCAAGCCATCATCATTTTTCACCTGTACTATTGTAATAGCTTCCAAACACTCTTCCAGCTTCCAGCCTTGCTCCTCAGATCCTTTCAAAGTGAGTGTAAGATTAAGTCACTCATCTTCTCAAAACCCTCCAGAGACTTTCCATTTCATTCACCATGAAATTCGGAGTCTTTTCTGAACCTGCAAGGCTCTGTGTGATCTGACTCCCACCACTTCACTGTTCTCAGTTTTTGTCACTCCTCACCTTATTCTCTCCGCTCTGGCACCCGTAGCCTTCCTGCCGAGCTTTGGGACTGGCCAGCATACTTCTGCTGTGGGAAGCAGACTGGCTCATCCTCTGGTCAGAACGCGCTTTCCCCAGGTGTCCACATGGCTGGCTCCATTACTTGATTCTGACCCTTGCCCCAATTTCAGAGAACACCCTGACCAAATAACACCTCTTCAGACTCTGTTATTGTCTCTTCTCATTTCTGTGCTTTATACAGCTTCATAGCACTTCATCTCCACTTGAACTATCATGTGTTCATTATTTTCTGTCTGCCCCCATAAGAAGTATTCGTCTTGAGGTCAGAGATTCTGTTCTACTCACTGCTTACAGTACTGGTAGGCATGCCATCAATATGTTTGAATTAAGAAACATAAGATGTCCTTTCAAGGATATGCATAAAAGCCACCGTGTAGCTCAAAGGGAAGGGAAAGAAGATAGGTTATGAGCTAAGCATTGATGCATGGAATGTGAAGACTATTCCAAGGGAACTGAATTCATTCCATGGAGCATGTAACAGTTAGAGTAAATATATCCACTGTGGATTGAGTGTATAAATATAATGTCCCAGTTGCCCAGGAGAGATCAGAAGGCGAGGTAACTCTAACTATGCTCCTGACCATTCTGACTAGGTGCACCTGTCTTATGTAGATCAATTTCTGACCAGCCAGTACTAGACCCAACCATTCTGACTAGGGGCACCTGTCTTATGTAGATCCAACTTCTGACCAGCCAGTACTAGACCCAAAGGAAGGTACCAGGGGTTGGGGAGGAGAGGCTGCTGATAGAATTGGGAGGTGTTCCTGGCACAATCATGTACAGAACCCCTTTGGGGAGAGTGTGAGGGAGTTAGAGACATAAAGAGGTGGTGAGGATTGAGTCAGTTGACTGAGATTCTTGGTAGTCATACAGATATACTTCTAAAGACTAAAAATTTAAAAAGGATACGTACGTTATACTTGGATTGATCAGGAGCCTTCCACCCACCTAAGTTCTACCCTCTATAAATGCCGCCTGAGTGCTCCATTTCACATTGGGTTGAGTATTTGAGCACAGAAGTCGTGTGATAAGAGCTGTGGAGTGAAAAGGTAATACTAGCTACAATGTATACAGTGAACTAGAACCAGGGGGACAGGGACTAGAAGTGACCATTGAAGAAGCCATGTAGTAACAGAGGGGAAAATGTTAAGAATCTGAACTAGGGGGCATTTTATGGGAAAAGATACAAGAAGTTAAATTTGGATGACATTACCTAGGCCAGATCTCCAGGATTTAGGCAGCTCATAGAATATAAGCTCCATGAAGGCAGAGACCACCTCAGCTGTGTTTGCTGCTCTATCTCCGAGACCCAGCACATCATGGATGCACCCTAAATATTAACTGTTGGATAAATCTGAGTGATTGGAAGTGGAAGAGTGAAAATTTAAGATGACAGTGAGACCTAGAGCTTAAGTGAGTGCCCTTACAGGAAGTGAACGCTGCAAGATGAACATGTCCTAAAAACCTAGATTTCACCCTAGAACATACGGGACATGTACCTAAAAGATGTGTCTAGCAGGGGATGGAAAGATGAGCCTAGCACTCGTAGCTGGGAAATACCACAAAGCAGTGATTGGCAAAACTGTAAAGAGATTGAAAATGGAGAGAGAGTAGAGGAAAAAGCAAGCAATGGAGAGAAAGGTTTGGGAGGGGGTAGCATACCATAGAAATAGAAGAGGAAAAAAAAAAAAAAAGAATCTGAAGAAATAGGAGAAGCCCAGAGAGTACACAGCATTCAAGTTAAGAGAAGAGAATTCCCAGGAGCTGATATTAACTCTTGAAAACAGGCTGAAGGGGTTGAGTATCAAAATGCCACAAAAGCCAAACCATGCATGAAGAGAATGGAGTCCAGTGATCAGAAGGGACCGCGGAGTGACAGACTTGCCGTGGTGTGATACTGAAAGTGGCTCCAGGAGGCAGTGTCCAAATCACATCATTCTTTAGTAATTCCATGGCCATCCCTGTGTACCCTGGTCAACCACGTATTTGGATCTCAGACCCAAGCTAGCCCATCTCAACGCATACTTTTTACAAATGATAAAGCACTTGTCTACTGTGCTTTAAAGCCTGGAAAAACGGATGATACTCCACCATTTTGGTTCCATTATGTGAGCACACAATTAGGAGGGGCTTAGAAGAGAAACCGGGAAACCAAGGAGTGTTCTGGAACATAGCTCCACAGCATGGGCACCAGCTGTACCCTGTCATTACTCACCCTGTCCCAAAAATGCCCTATCCCAGCACAACCCACACAGTCCTTATTTTCCACGTGCTGCTTAATGGAAGCCCTTTTGCCCTCACTGTCAGGATTTCTGAGGTACAGAAAAGCTTGAGACTTCCTTCTTGGTTAAGTGTATAATGAAGAGACCAAGCGAGACATGCGCTCAAACAATGGGTGTGTTTGAGTCCTCCTTCACCAAGTGAGGGGGACAACGTTGTATTCATTAAGCACAGAGTTTGCGAGTTGTGTGCAGTTTAGGTAGAAAAATGTAAAGGGATTCATTCTGGGGAAAGAGTATCTGGGGATTTATATATAATGTTGAAACCCAGCATCTGAGGGAGAAAAAAGTTGCTAACGTAAAGCTGAGTTAGAATACGAATTACATTACTCTAAGTTACAATAAATGGAACCAATGAAATAGAGATGTGAACATTACCATACTCCAAAGTAAAAGTAAAATGAGGAGCAGTGAGCAGGACCGCACATGAAAAGCTCTGCGAGTTTTTTTCATCAGTTAACAAGCTTTGCTTCCTCCCCATCCCTCCTCCACCTGTGCATCGGGCAGACATTTCCTGGGACGACTCCTTGTCTGTGTCCCAAGGTTATCTGAACACCAAGGTCACACTCAGGAAGGGAAGGTATGATTGCAAGGGGATTGAGATAGGAGGCCCATGGAATTACTCATCACATCTACTTGAAAACAAAACCCTTGCAAACCTTCATATCATGGAAATCACAGTCTAGAATGAAAAAGCTGCCAAGCTGTTTAAGGTTGCAACTTAGACCGTAGTGGGGAAATATGTCTGCATCTGCAAGTGTCTTTGGTTTGGAAATTGGAAGAAAAGGGCAGGTTTCCTCACGGGATATTTAGTTCTTTCCCTACTTCCAGGGGCAGAAACCTAGTTGATGGTCTGGGCTGAGAAGGAGAGTGATATTCCAGTTTGGAAGAAGAAGATAACTCCAGGTTTATTTTTTAAGGTCATGATTTAGAAAAAAAATTGACTGAAATAAGGGGTGCCTTGTATTTAAAATCAGTCTGTTTTAATTGTATCTGAATGATTTGCTACCCCTTATATGTGAGTATCTATGAGTGTGTGATCAGAACCAGACACGCAGCCCAGGCAGGGTAGGGGACATGCATGCACTCTGCCCTCTCCTCCAGCCCTTCCTCATGGGCTCTCTAGCAGCTGGGTACATTCAGGAAGAAAGGGATTGGACTTCCAGATGCTACTTTGCTTCCAAACCAACCCTACATAATTCAAATCTACAAACTATAGCAGAGGTAATGCCATTCCCCTGAGAATGCCTCAAAGCCACAGTGCCGTATTTTGGTTGAATGTTTTGGTATTATGATGTTAGCACTGGGAAGGGCTTAAATGAGGGAAAGCCTCTGACTTCCTATGCAATGACTGTGGAGCCCCTGCTCTAGAATTAACCAAGGTGATCAGGGATGGCGAGGGGTCCCTCTTTGAAGAGTGATTCCATTTTCAGGATCAACAGGCATAAGAAAAAGATGAAAGAGTGTTCAGAGAAAGGTGGTACCTAGATCACCTTTATCTGCTCACTTTTCATGATGCTGGCTTTCTTGGAGGGGAAAAAAAATGGCTGAAACCAATAATGGTGGGAATAAGAGAGGCTGGCAGGGAGGTGAATTTCAGCCACATTTGCCGGAGAGGAGCAACCACCAAGTGGACTCAGGGCAGTGGCCCTTTGGTTTCTTTGTTTGGTGTGACAAAGAAGTCTTGACTTGGGCCTTTGGCATCTGTCTTTGTTTGTGTTTTGCATCTCTATTATTTTTTTTCCCTTTGAGGCACTCTGGAAAGAAAGGGCAAGGGACCGTAGAGTGAATTAGCATAGAGTGAGAAACATACCTGTCTATGATTAAGGTTTCAGTTCCTCAATTTGCTACTACCAAAGCCCAGTTCCAGCAACCGTGGGAGAGGAGGAGACGGACTCAAATGAGCTAGGTGGTGTCATCAGCTTGATAGTCAAGGGACAGAGGATTCTGGGCTGGGCTCAAGACCATGTTGACACGGTACAAATATGATTTTTCTGAAGGAAAAAAAAAAAACAAGCTTAAGAAGAGCAATTCAGGGGCACCTGATTGGCTCAGTAGGTTAAGTAACTGATTCTTGGTTTCGGTTCAAGTCATGATCTCAGAGTCGTGTGTCGGGCTCTGGGCTCAGCACAGAGTCTGCTTGTCCCTCTCCTTCCCCCTCAGCCCCTCACCCCCACTAACCCAAGCCTCTCCCAATAAATAAATAAAAACTTAAGAGAGCAGTTTACCATGCAAGGGCTTAATTTGGTTTTCAACAGAATCTGGCAAAACAGGTATGTTGGAGGCTGATCTCAACTAACAAATAGGACTGGATTGAAAATAAATCTCAGAAGTTTCCAAGAACCAAGAAAAACTGAGAAAGGTCAGTGTAGAGATTATACAGGGTTATCACTCTCAGAATCCCTCTAGGGAGTGGGAGGTATCTGCCTCTTAGTATAAAATTTGAGTTTATGGGGGGTGCCTGGGTGGCTCAGTGGGTTAAGCCGCTGCCTTCGGCTCAGGTCATGATCCCAGGGTCCTGGGATCGAGCCCCGCATCGGGCTGTCTGCACAGCAGGGAGCCTGCTTCCCTTCCTCTCTCTCTGCCTGCCTCTCTGCCTACTTGTGATCTCTCTGTCAAATAAATAAATAAAATCTTAAAAAAAAAAATTTGAGTTTATGAAGGAGGCCAAGAAAGTGAGAATGGGGTAAGAAAATTCATATTTAATTAAATGAAAATGCCCACATTCCTTTTCCTTGTGGGTTTCGGAGGTTGCTCTTGAACTTGAGTTAGGTCTTTAATAGATTTAAAATCTGAGATTATTTGCTAAGAGTTTAAGGTGTTGGGCCAGTCAGCTCATCCCATTGCCAAGTCCATTACACTTCAGGGTCATTGATACGGGCGGCAAACCGTTCCCTAGGCTGTTGCTACATCTCTTCTATGGGCTAATTTCAGGCACATTGGATGAGCTTAGTCAGAAGCCTCACTTCTTCTGCCCTCGGCTTTCAAGACTGTTTTGGTGCCAGTTGGCTTTCTCTGGGTCTTTTCCCTCATCAATATGGCATGCATCCTACTTTTCCAAATGAGACCCTTACAAAGCCACCATTATTTCAAAAGACATTCCCATAACCGAAGCCTTACCTCCCCATCAGTTTCACTAACTAAAGACCAAAATCCTTTTCTTTTCCCTCACTGTGTCTTTCCTACTTATACTCTTAAGTGAAGAATTACAGAACGGGATTGCTTTAGAAGAGGTAGCAGCCATTAGAAGGACCACCTCTTAAAATATGACCATCAGAGCTGAGGAAATTAGAAAGATAGCATACAATAAACTTATATGCCCCCAATATATAATGGGGGTCAGGGGAGAGGGGACAGGAGGGATAGTAAAATGGAGAAGGGGAAGGTAATGTTCTAGAAGAAGAACAGAATTGGCGCAAAACAGTCTGTCCCTTGCTTTTCGTTCATTGACCACTCTAAGTATAATATATTACCTTTCCTACTGCCTTTCTCATGCATGCATGCACACGTGCGTGCGCACGCGCTCACGCACACACACACACACACACCGTACCCCATTCAGATAACCCTGATCAAAGCTGAAAGATGAAGAAATAGGAGCCCCAGCAAATGCCTTACTTGTTACCAAGCCTTGCATTATCAACAGTTCGAAACCCTGCTGAAGTCATCATCTCAAAAACCAATTCCCTTTGCACTGAAACTATTCCCAACATCATCTCAGCCACCGCCACACTGAAACCCCTCTCCACACCAGTGCACAGTTGTCTGTGAAGAAAAGTCAGGGAAGCCTTACAGAAACAATGGCTCAGAAGAAAAGCTGAGGCGGGCAGAGACTGTTTTATTTTACACACCGCAAACAGACAGACAACCCCCAGATTTGGAACCCAGAGTTAACAAAAGCATTAAATCCATCGGGCTTTGAGAGGGGGCAATGTTTTTTCATATTTCTCCTCTGCTACCATTATTTATATAACAAATGGCTACAAAATGCAATCATGTCAGATGTTGGAAATAAACTCTTTGGGGTATAGCTATTTTTAAACAACCCATAGTTATAGGGATGTTTTAAAAACATGCAAAAGCTGAGTTTGTGTTTTAAATCCTATGTGGTCTCAGGAACTCTGTATTGTTAGCCTGGTGCTAACCTATGGAACAGAAAAGCTTTCAACAGAGCCTGAACTCCCTCAGGAATGATGATGTTTTTGAGAGTTGCAAAAATTCCAATTTGCCATAGATTGAAGCCGAGTATTTTCTAGGCAAATACGTGGCAATCCCTGGTGCTCTTTGGAGACCATTGAACTTCTCTTGCAAATATATTCAAAGTACTTCCTCACCAGAAGATCCTATTTACCGACACCAAGAGCAAGCATTCCTTCTCTGCCCCCCTTCCTCGCCCGTGGGAATTAGAAGTTCCTAAAAAGAATGCTACATTCTTGGGGATTATTTGCATGAGTGGATTATTTGCGTCACTCTCTGAGAGGTTATATTCCTGGTCTCTATTCCAGTTATCCAACCTTACTGCTCCCACAAAAGAATCTTCCCCAGTCTAGTGAATCCAATGATTGACTCGCTGGCCCCTGCAATACCCCCCCAACATCCAAACACTCCCACCCCAACCCCACCACTCTTCCCCCTCTACCCCTGCCCTAGGCTCTTACTCACATAGAGGAAATAGAAGGTTCAGCCTGAACCTGGGGGCCAAGTTTTACTTCCTTTCTCCTTCTTTTTTTTTTTTTTTAAGATATTTATTTATTTATTTATTTGAGAGAGAGAGAGAGAGCGCACACAAGCAGGGGGAAGGGACAGAGGGGAGGGAGAAGCAAACTCTCTGCTAAGCAAGGAGCTGGATGCGGAACTTGATCCCAGGACCGAAGGCAGCCACTTAGCTGCTTGACCAGCTGAGCCACCCAGCACCATACTTCCTTTTCTCCTAGCCAAGGTAACATACACCCTCAAAACTGTCCTCAGGTCCCACTTCTTGTGTAAGATTTCCCAAGCTCCTATAATGTTTATGATTTATTATTAAGAATAATAAAAGTAGTGTTAGCTAGCATTTATTTAACACTCTGATCCTGATATTAAGCATAGACTCATTCGCTTCTCGTTTTAAAAACCCTTGAAGAAAGCACTGTCGTTACCTCCATTTAGCCACTGTGGAAACTGAACTCAGACAAGTTCTGTCTGATGTCAAAGGAAGACTCCAATGAGGACGAGTTAAGAATTCATTGTGGGGGGTGCCTGGGTGGCTCAGTGGGTTAAGCCTCTGCCTTCAGCTCAGGTCATGATCCCAGGGTCCTGGGATCGAGCCCCACATCGGGCTCCCTGCTCAGTGGGGAGCCTGCTTCCTCCTCTCTCTCTGCCTGCCTCTCTGCCTAGTTGTGATCTCTGTCTGTCAAATAAATAAATAAAAATCTTTAAAAAAAAAAAAGAATTCATTGTGGGATTCTGGTGGCTTGGGCGGGAGTGGGGGGATCAGTAGAGAGAGGGTCTGAAAAGGATGGTATTTGGATGGTAGAAGCTGCTCCCCTGAGAGGAAGGGCTTTCCTTACACACAGCTCTGTGGGAATGAGGTCCTCTCTGTTATTATTAAGGCAGTTGTCATTGTTTCCTCCATGTCACTTTTCAAGTGTTAGAGAAATTTTTAAATATTTGAGAAATTAATTCGGCCAGTAAGAGGGCAGGTGTCTGTTTTGCTCATCTTAGAATCCTCACCACTCAGCCTGCCATGAGTACTCAGAAAATACAGAATGAATTTATCCAAAAAAGGAAAAGAACATTTAAAGGAGTTCCTCCTCATTTAAATCATAAATGGAATGGAATGACTTTAGAGATGAAAATGAGATTTTACAAGATCTTAAAAACAAAATGTAAAAACTCTTTCTATCTTTCTAACCAAAAGAACAGATCAAAATGTGATTAGGGGAAGAAAAAACAAACTCAAGCAGAACGGAAGACACTGAGTCCCTAGTGCCTACTTTCTGCAATAAACACATAGCCAGGGTGAATTAAAAAAAAAAAATGTATATTTTTCTAATGACCAGAAACTAATCAGATGCAAAGATTATGAGATTTTCATATCTCTTGTCATTTGTTAGACAGTCTGTGTCTAATAACTTTGGAGCCAGTCTTTAACCTTCCAGATTCCCCAAATTTTGGATAACCTAAGTATAAGGTCCTGTGTTACCTAGAGAAATGTAGAAGCTCCCTTCACTTATCCAGTTGGAAAAGGAAACACTCAAATGAGTTGCAGATCCAAAGAATCCTTATTTAGTTATTTCTCTTCGGTCAGCATAAGGTCCCTCTGCAAGTACAGAATTTAAATTTGTCACATGGGAGAAACGTGTCTTCTTTCTACCACTGAGGTCTCAGACCTTGAGGAGTTGCATTTAGATGTTGAACCTGGTTTTTATGTGCTGGTGACAGAAGCGTGTTAACTAATTTCATCTTTCATGGAGCCTAGTCTTTACCCAGATGAAAGGGTGATTTCCACAGATAGGCAGGGGTGTGAAGATCCTTACTGCTTTTGTAAGCTGAGATAATAGGTTCAGTCTGTAACAACACCAAATAAGGTATCTGGGAAAGTGATGGCATCCATCTGCTTCAGCTCATGACCAAGGGAACCAATTCCAGGAAACTGGCCTCAAAGGAAGGCATGGTCTGCTGACTTCATTCTCACCATTCCATCCCAGCAGCCATCTATGCAGTCCTTAATAATAGTGAAAGTATAAGCTGGAAGAAGTTTTTCATTCTTAGAAAACTTCAAAAAAAAAAAAAATTCCCCTCACTCCCATATCCTGGGGCCTATATTATTTACCAGTTGGAAATGCTAGCAACTGGAAAGTAGAAGGTGGTTTGTCGGGTCCTCCTAGTTCCTCACTCGGAAGACCCATAAGGCTGACAGAGCATTTGCCTAGGTGTCTGTTTTAACTTAGTGCGAAGGTTTAATGAGTCTCATTGACAGTTGCATCGCCATAAACTAGATATTACATAACAAATTTTTGTTTTTGCATACTTAGCTAGTTCCATCAACATTAAGTTAGAATAGACCTTGAGGAAGCAGAGTGGGAAGTTTTCTTCAGTCTGGCTGGAGTTTTCCTGTCCTATTTCTGTGTCCTTACAAATTGTATCTTGAGTTTACAACCAGCTAGCTCTTGCTAGAAGAAAGCAATTGCTAGCCTACTTGCCATCTACCGGGGCCTTTCCTCTAAGGAGTGACAATGCATTTGATGCATAGCACATGTATAAAGGTGTGAGCAGATAAAGAGATTGCCGTAGGTCATCTCCCAAGAAATACTATATTTTACCTGTCGGTCTCCCTGTACATTGGAAATGCCATAAAGTCACACAGGGAGGAACTCTGACATCCTTAAATAAAAGATGCTGAACCTACTTACGTGTTTATTGTGTCAATATTCCTAGTAGTTAGAGAGACTGCAGAGAGAACGTGCTTTCTCTCCCCATTTTATTAGATCACTAAAATTTCGTGGTTTGCTTAGGAGGGAGCATGAGCCAAGTGGTAGATCTAACTCCCTCCTTTTGTCTGGGGATCATGACACCATTGTAACCACAAACATTTATCTTTCATTCTCAGCGGAGACAGGTAGCCTCTTTGGATCATCCTCCGCAGAATACAATTGGTGCTATGCAGAGATAGTATCCACATTGTTAGATCTTACAGCCAGACTAAACTCCATTCACTGTTACAAAAACCCGGTGTGGAGGGAAAATTCTAAATGATTAAAAAAAAAGAAAATTAAGGCATCACTTTTTTTTTTTTTAAGATTTTATTTATTTATTTGACAGAGAGAAATCACAAGTAGGCAGAGAGGCAGGCAGAGAGAGAGGAGGAAGCAGGCTCCCTGCTGAGCAGAGAGCCCGATGTGGGGCTTGAACCCAGGACCTGGGATCATGACCTGAGCCGAAGGCAGTGGCTTAACCCACTGAGCCACCCAGGCGCCCCATCACTTTTTTTTTTATTAGTGCTCTTAATTTAGAGAATTGAAAGTCCTCTTGGATGGCTTTCAGGGATCAAAATTTTCCAGAATAAGAATCAGAAATCCAGATTTTCTGTAGGACGGCCGTGAAGTAAAATAGAAAGGATGGATCCTACTGGCTTTACCGTTCTACATCCTAATTTTTCACTCAAGATTGTTTGATAACCCATCCATATTGATACGTATGGATCTAATTCTTTTAACTGCTGTAGATTTTTCCATTGCATGAGTAGATCCTGGTTTTTTGGTTCAATACCCCTTTCCCTTTCTGTCGTTAAGTCGGTTGCATCTCTCTGGAAGTCCACTCGAAAGAAGAGCCAGGAATCTATATCCTGTATATCCTCTCTTCTTCACTGGGGCTTTGGAAAGCTAAAGAAGACAATAACATGAAATGACTAGAACCCTTTTGTTATGAGGTAGGACAAGAATTAAAGCTAATTCTAGTTTCTTACTTTCTTACATGTTGTGCTTTCCATCTAGGACAAGATTGCTGAAGCATTCTTCTTTTTTCTAAATAATGCGATGGCAATCATCCATATGTGAAAGTGATGGGAATGTAAAAATAGATCATTATGGGACACCTGGGTGGCTCAGCTGGTTAAGCGGCTGCCTTCTGCTCAGGTCATGATCCCAGCGTCCTGGGATTAAGTCCCACATCAGGCTCCTTGCTCAGCAGGAAGCCTGCTTCTCCCTCTGCCTCTGCCTGCCACTCTGTCTGCCTGTGCTCACTCTCTCTGACCAAAAAAAAAAAAAAAAAAAAAAATAGATCATTATGATTAGTTGGGCCTTAATGCCACAAAGTCAGCCCAAAATAATGTTGCTGAGACCCAAAAATAGTCCATTTGCTGCTCATAAGTGATAGTTTAAGCTGCTGAGTGGATGAGGTCCAGGATTCTCCTTGGTCTCTCGATGGACAATAATGCTGCTTGGGCCATAATTTTTCATCCTTCTTCTTGGAAAGTCTGACTAGAGGCCACTCTGTAAAATGAACCTTGGAAATAGGACTTCTGTGTCACACCATCTATTCATGAAAGAGAGCTATAAAAATAAGCATTTACCCCAGAACCTAATGAAGACATGGCAACAAGCCTGAGGGAAATGCCATCCCTTCAGCCTCTCTTTTTTAAATTCCCTTGTAGCTTTATTTAGTTTCAGGATGGAGTGAAGACCTCAGTCGTAGGAAGACGTTTGTGTTTGCTGAACTTGTTCATTCAGAAAGTGGTTGAAAGAGATAAGAATGAGTAACTCTGGAAAGAGCCAACACTAAGAAAACTGGGAAGGGCATACAGAATAGTATGTCCACAATTTTGTTGCTCTCTGCAAACTACCTGGAACATTTTAGTGAGACTATTCTATGGGATAACACCTAGTATTCTAAAATAAGGTAGATCTTTCTTGGTTTCTACACAAAAGTAAACTCATAGGTTGGGCATGACTTAGACATAGAACAATTCAGCCCAGTTTTGGACTGGACTCAGACTGGACTCAACAGTGGATGAGGAAGGATGTCAAGGAAACCACGCTTGTTTCCCTAACTGCTTCCCTATTTCTTATGAAATTGGCATATCCTTCCCTAGAATCATTTGACTCTGTTTTACTCTCTTCACTAAATCATCCTATAGCTTGATTTGATGGTATCAACTCTTTCCATCAATTCCTGAACATACCCTGTTGGTCTATTTTCATTTTTCTTATTATTAGAGAAACAAGTGTTGTTTGTTTGTTCGTTTGTTTTTCCCTAGGGAATTCAACCTCAGTTTTGTTCAACACCTTCGCCATTGGCATATAGCCTCTCAGGGTATAGTAAGGGACCCAGACTGTCTTCCATTCAGACTTCCATTCAGGCTGCAGGATATTTGACATTATACTATGTCATCTGTGCTTCCACTATGCTTGTGAACAAAGCAATCATCAGGCCCTCTTGACATAGGAGGGAAAGGGTACCCTGAGAGGTGCTCCTTTTCCAGGGTCTACACCTTCACGTCCGTGGTAGATCTAGACACCCAAAGAGAGAATCAGCTCCCCTGGGTCTCTCTTGGAGTTATTTCTGACTACTATTTCTAACCTGTTTCCATCATTCAAGTTTTGTTATCCAAACACACCTTATCTATGATTTCCTTGGCCTCTGATTATTTCCAATTTTTTTTTAACCTTTCAAGACTACTTGCTCTAAACAACATCTCCCAAGCTGATTTTGTGTGTCAGGTCTAATACAATTTGAAAAAAGATGACTGAGTGCCTAATCGTGACCATTCTTTCATTATGTATAGACCCACGTGTGGGATATTATACCAAGCAAAGGCAAGAGACAGTTTCCTGGCTTAGAAATATCACAGTGGAGGCTGGAGAGCCAATCCTAAACAGATGTGACTGCAGGAAGGCAATTACCATGCACAGAATAGTAGAGAAAATTCATTCAACCAACGTTGAGTGCCTACAGTGTGAGTCAGGCTCTGGACCAGGCACAGTTTATGTAGTCATGAACAGAATAAAACAACTTATGATTAAGAAATAAATAAAAAAGCAAAAAGTATATAGTATGTTGTAAATATTGTGTATCATAGATTGTGGGATGTTTAGGTTTGGTGGGTGGTGGGGCAGAACTTTAAGAAACCTGCTTTAAAAAAGTGGGAGGGGTTCTCTTCCATGCTGACATTTCAGCCAAGGCTGGATCTAGTCACTGGAAATGTAGGAAGAGAAATACCACAAGCAGAAGAACTATCACAGGTGGCAGGCCTGAGATGGGTGAGAGCTTGGCATGCAGAGAAACCAAAGTGGGCTAGAGCCGTGGGGGACTGATTCACACTGTGTATACAGAGCTCTGATGGCTGAGAAAAGGGATTGCGATTTCATGTATGATTCAGTGGGAAGCCTTAGAATAGTTTGTAAAATGAAAGTAATAAGACCTCATTTGTGTCACACCATCTATTCATGAAAGAGAGCTATAAAAATAAGCATTTACCCCAGAACCTAATTGTTGAAGCAAAGGGAAGCACCAAAAATAATTTCCAGGTTTTGATCATCTTAGTGACTGGTAGTGTTATTTATGGAGTTGTGTAAGACTAAGAAAGGCTAGATGGGTGATGAGCATTAAGGAGGTCACTTGTGATGAGCACTAAGTATTGTATGTAAGTGATGAATCACTTAATTCTGCTCCTGAAACCAGTATTACAATATATGTTAACTAACTAGAATTTAAATAAAATTTTGAAACAAAACAAAAAAGACAATGAAAGGAATAGGTTTGTGTTATGGTGGGGGGACTCAGGGATAATTTGAATTCCTAGAAAGCTGTTCGCATCATGGTGTCCAGCAGAGCAAGAGAAATGCAAATCTGGATGTTGAAAATGTAGTTTGGAGCTGGCAATAGAAACCTGAGATCCATCAGCGAAAGAATGGTAGCTGTGTGTCTGGCTAAAATTATACAAAGATAGAAGTGAGGAGAGCCACAGGACAACCTTGGGAGCTGAATAATATTCACAGTTCAAGAGGGAGAAGAAGAGGAAGAGCCAAGGGAGGAGATGGAGAAAGTGATCAGAATGGTTGAGATATTAACCAATATTGAACATGGGCAACATTGTCTGACTTGCCACTGATAAATACTTCGCCTTTCATGATAATGATAGCTGTTTCTGAAAATGTGTGATGAACTGTAAGGCATTCCCTATATGTAACTAATGCATCTGTAATGTACGATATTTTGGAAGTAAGGAAACTACGTAAGAATCTGAGCCTCGGCAAATTACAATCACAGCAAGACTCCAGGTCCTGCCCAAGTTGACTTGCATTTCATGGCCTGAAGGAAATGGGAGATGTCCCTTTCAAATGACGTTCACATTTATTTAATATGATCAATAATAAAGTGACCCAGGATTTTGAAAAATTCCTTTCTTACCCACTCCTGCTCACACTCCTACCCCCAGTCCTCCCCAGGACTGCAATATGGGATCTGCTGGTGATAGCATGTGCTGCCATCCCCAAGCCCTTGTTCTCCAACTGTGTGTGGCTTCTAGCACTTAAATGAAATCTTATTTATTCACAGATGCCATTTTATAGAACTGTAAAAAAAGAAGCACATGGCTTCTGGAAGGGGCATGCAGCTCCAACATGGCCTTCCACTCTTTTTGCAGTAGGATGTTATAGCTCCAGACCCTGTGCCTCCCCCTTGTAAGTTCAGAGAAGCTCAGTCTGTGAAGAAAACTCTGAAAATGGGAAAGTTACCTGTAAAGCATTCTGTACCATCTGTATGGCTAGACTTCTGTGTGCCATCTGTGTGGCTTGGTTTCCATATAGCTGCTTTAAAATAGATCTTCATGTCTGAGTGGTTAATTACAAATTTTTTATGCCCCCACATCATTACTTGTGATCATAATAGCGAGATTGCTACTCTGGCATTTTATTTGGTTTGAAAACCTAGGAAGACATGCGTGATCTATCTTATCGTCACAAATCTGTGGGGAGAGAAATGCAAAACTTTGAATTTTGAAATTCAAGCAGTTCCTTAGAATTCCAACCCTTGGGGGAGGTTTATTTTGCAGAAGCAGAACCTTTGGCCACAGCCTGGAGTTGACAACTATAATAGGAAGTATTTACTTCTGAGACAGAGCCGTGAAAGGGGCTCCTGGGTGGGAGACACAGGGTACTGTCTTGGGTAGCTGATGCTGTCTTGGGATATGACCGAGAACCCTACCTCATGAAATATTCTGCCCCTCCTCTACGTTCTAGACAACTAGAATATAAACTGCAGCATAATATTCCACTTCTGTATCTAAGGGTGAGACTCAGCTACAAAGACTGGCTCCCTATCCAGGATCAACAACTGAGGAAAGTCGACAAACTCGACAAGCAGAGCTTAAACCTGAGAAAATACACTCGTAGGCAGAGCAGGTCTTCAGAACATGTGTTTTATAATCTCAGAGAACTACAAGAGGCCACCGCTCCACATAAAAGAATCCAGACATAAAAATGATAACTTGGGGTGATAAATTAAAAAAAAAAAAATCAATGGATGCACAGAACAGTAAAATAGACATCACTGAAAACAAATTAGTGAACACAAAGATAGATCAAGTCAAGGGAATCTTCTAGAATCTTCTAGAATGTAGCATGAAGAGAAGCACGGAGAAATGCTGAGATATAAAAACTGTATTTAGAAATTTAGTCTATTTAATCCAACATCTACTTAATACAAGAGAGGAAGATATACTCAAACCATATGAGATTACTTCCTAGAAATGAAGAGCAAGACATTGCATCTTTTATTTAATGAGCCCCTCACGTACCAAATGCTAAATGCCCCTATGTACATACTATTAACTCCTTATAACCAAATTTGAGAAACAAGTATTTGGAAAAATTCTGAGGGTGAAATAACACACTTCTCAGCAGCAACACTGGGTACAAGAAAACAAAGGAACATTAAATGAAAAGTTCTGAAAATATTTTTCAAACTGGAGTTCTACATTTAGTCAAACTATCGTGAAAATGAAAGGGAAAGGTGAATTCTTTGGAGACACTCGGAGTCTAGGAAGCTGATTATTCATAAATCCTCTCTTGAGGTTGTACTCCTCCAATAAGAAAATGAATCCAAGAAAAAGTGGAGTAGCAAATGTGCAGTGAACAAATAAATTCATAAAATGAAGCTTAAATATTAGTCATAAGGACCTTTTTTTTTTTTCGGTCCCCTGGAATCTTCTGATCCATAGTCAGACACGTTATCCATTGCACCACTGGCCCTGTGCTTTTTTGGTCATCTGGAAGTAAAGTTGCAGATGATAACAAACTTGGGATGTAGCATGGAATTCAGTCCTGGGGGGAGGGGGAGATTTTTGGTGGGGAGCGGAGATTTGTAGGGGGGAGAAGCAGGCCATTCTTCCATTGCTCAGAGTCAGAGTATAGAGCTATAATTAACTCCATAGATACTCTTCATAGCAAATATATGTGTTACGGGTGTTGAAACTTAAATGTATTCACAGATCAGAAAGTAAAAATAATCATTTTCAAAGCAGTAAAGGAAAAATGAAGCAAAGGCAATTAGTGAATCAAAATCAAGGAAAGGGGAAATGGGAGGTAGCTAGAAAGCCTGGTAAATAAAAATGAAAAAATAAATATGAGGGAGATATATCCAAATACATCTGTAATCATGACAAACACGAACGGGTCAACTTGATCCAGAGATAGAAAGCTCTAGCCCAGGCAACGTGAAGGGAAAAGAAATAACATGTTTAAATATGACAGAGGACAAGACAAAACTGCCATTATTTGCATACTCTGATTATCTTCTAGAACTTCGGGGCTGTTTGAACAGTGCTTATCCACCCCCCCGCCAAAAAAGAGTCCTACCCTACACAATGCCAAATGATTCATGACCTAAATATAAAAAGACAAAAGGAGGGGCACCTGGGTGGCTCAGAGGGTTAAGCCTCTGCCTTCAGCTCAGGTCATGATCCCAGGGTCCTGGGATCGAGCCCCGCATCAGGCTCTCTGCTCAGCAGGGAGCCTGCCTTCCCCCCCCTCTCTCTGCCTGCCTCTCTGCCTACTTGTGATCTCTCTCTCTCTGTGTCAAATAAATTAAAAAAAAAAAAAAGACAAAAGGGAAAAATGTATGTATGCATGTATGTGTGTATATGTGTATTCACACACACACATATATGAAGTATTTGTTAACTACTTCAAAATTTAATTTATAAATGAATCAGATATCATAAACTAAGTCAAAAGACAAGCAAAACTGAGGGGAAAGATATTTGCAATATAGGAAGTAAGGATTTGTACCAAAATCTATGTGATTTGCAAAAATTACCGAGTTTGGTATTGTCAGTTATTGACTGTGAAAAATAGAAAATGTAACTCTCACCGTGGAAGACTATGCAACAGTCTCCTCTAAAATTAAAGCCATGCATCCTTAATGAGCAAGCAAGTGTTACTTCCATAGGTCTGACTTAGAAAAACCTTGTGCATTTGCACAGGGACACGCAGGAGAAGTTCTGGAAGGATATACCTCAAATCAGTAATAGCAATTGAGTCTGGGGAGAGGATGAGGATGTGTGTTGGGGAAGGCAGAGGGTGGAGTGCAGAGGGCCACTAATGAAGGCTTTCTCTGTGATGAAGTTCAAAATCCTTAAAAGTGGGAGTTTTATATTCAGTTTTGCAGTATTCAGAATCAAAGCCTCTTCCACCGCAGTTGCAAGAAAAGGTGGCATGTCTTGTCGTACAGAGTTCCAGGTTGACCCCAGTGTTTATGTAATTATGAATTTCTGTGACGGTGCTCATTGGCTACGTAAGGAGAGTTTTTAGATGAAGATGAAGTTTATATACACCCTTCACATTGGCTTGATGGATTTTTGGCTGGAAATTATCTGCGTTTATCTTTAGGCATACCAATTTTACATGTTTAAATATCTGTAATTTTGTTGTTGTTTAACGCTGATGTGGTTGGACTTAATTTAGCTCACCATTTGGGATGGTGAAATCTTAAAAAGTACATCAAAGGGAGATTATTCTTTCCAGTCCTGTTTCAGGTCTGTGGAAAATGGTAGGTTATGCACTTGAGTTTTTAACTTCTTTATATAAGTGGCATTAAGCCAGCCATAAATAATTGCCAATGATAGCAGCATTGTTTCACTGACCTTTTTCTTCATGACTCTGAGTCATTTGTCCTCCTCAGAATGAGAAGTGTCTTTTTTTGTTTGTTTTTGGGGGTTTGTTTTTTAAAACTAGGTTCTAAATATCCACCTCGTGACCGTATTTTTCTTCTGCTTTGGCTTTTTTTTTTTTTTTTCTGTCAGTCATTATATTTCTTTAGGAAACTTCTTTAAATTTCTTTAAGGGAAGGACCAAAGCTAGCAAAGAAACAGATGTATCCCATATAAAATATGCAATAAATCTTGTCCCACAAATTCTTTGCTCTGAACTTTCTGACAGAAACTGTCAAATATCCACTTTAATTCAGGTATAAAATGTTCACTCCGTGTCATGGCGCCAACAGCCATATGCCAGAATAAAGTTAGTGACCAGCCATAAAAACAGCAGCATAAGCACCTTTGAAAAGGTGCAAGTCATCGTGGGTGAGAACGAGCCATATAAATCCATGGGGAATTAATCTCGGCTTTGCTACTATCCTGCTGCGCATTTACAATGCAGGAGTAGTAATACGTTTAAAAGGAGAGAGAATAAGAGAGCCGTGTGTACACCTAATGAGCTTGTGGGAGGGGAGAAGGTGGTTCATGGATCAGAAAGCAATAGCTTTCCCTCCCCCTCCGCGGAGCTCTGGAATCCCCTTGAAGAGGGCAGATCCGAGCCTGAGTTGAACATGTGGGGTGGTTCTTCAGCCTCTCATTGCCTGGCTTCGCAGATCATGTGAAACCAATCTCCCCGAAGGGCAATCACAAGAAATGACTTCAGCTTCATAAATCATTGTTATCATCCCACAGGAGGAGGTAATGCTATGGTTTTTCTCCAGTAAAACATTTCAAGCCTCTGGTTTCAGGAGCTCTTTCTTTCCTTCCTTTCTTTTCTTTTGTTTCTTTTCTTTTCTTTTTTCTTTTCATTTCATTTCTTTTCTTTTCTTTCTTTTTCTTTCTCCTTGCTGAAATCAGCTTTATGCCATTTGCACAACTAGCTTCAGGTTCATGTCTGAAGGAGACAGTGGTACTTCTCCAATTTACCTACTATTTGAATGTTTCCTCCTCTCTCCAATTTTAAGCATGAGGGGTGTGTGTGTGTGTGTGTGTGTGTGTGTGTGATATATTCAGAGAGCTCACACTTGCTTCCAAGCATATATTGACCCTCAGTATTTTTTCTTCTTAAGGGCATTTTCTTTATCTTGTATTTTCCAAATACAGGACAGATATATTAGGTTTAAGCATAGTGGAAAGAAAATTTAGCTTATTTTGCATCATAGGACATGATCTTAACACTCGTGGCCATCTAAAACATTTCTAAGCTACAGAAAGCAGAAAACTGAAGGGTAGAGCAACAGATTATTTCCAAGTGGAATCAAAAGATAAAACTCCAATTTAATTACATATGATAATACCTTAATAGTCCTTCATAACCAAACATCTTTCTTCCACAAGATCTTATTGAAGAAATGTTGTCAAAAATTATTTTGAATGCTTTCTTGGGATTCTAAAAAATTATTATATTTGAATAGATTTCATACCCACTTTGAAAGAAAGGCTTGTTTTTCAATAATTATTTTCAGTCATTACCAATTCAATGATAAATGATAAATTGTCCTTAAAAGTATCCATTTGAAAGTTGACCTAGGCTTTGACACATTAAATGAAAAAGCAAGAAACTGAATTATACATTCAGTATGACTTCAACAATATAAAACAGCACAAATGGCTTTGTGATTATAAACAAACACCTACCTTTATGGAAATGAATCAAAATATTAGCAGAGGCCATTACATAAGAAGACCTTCTGCACTGTGTTTATGTTTTTTCTTTTTTTCCCCCTTAGATGTCCTCCCATGAGGAGTTATTTTAAAATCTGGGGGAAATTATAAAGATTCAATAAAAGGGGAGGAGGAGGAGGATGACAGTTCTTGGAGAAAGCGGACTCCAAAGGTGCCACCTCAAATTCTATTAAACTCACCATCAGCACGTTTACCCCAGCAGACTTACAAGCATGGCGTGGTCAGTTTGAAAATCAAACCTCATTTCTTTGTCTCTTTTTACTGACTCTGATAACGATGGCTTATGTTAATGGTCGTTCTACATAACTTCTACTGGCAGAGCAAATTCAGTGTGCTTTCATGTGGGAAATATCTCCTACATTGTCTTCTCTGGGAATCCCAGTTCTCCCAGTACTTTCCTTTCTTGGACACAACTCCAGAGAAACAGACTATCACTACCTTCCCTGCACCTAGATTCTTGGTAGCATCACAACAGTTGAAGTTAAGGTAATTTTTTGGTACCATTTCTAGCAGACCAATTTAAATCCCCAGCTGTGACAAATTCTTGACCCTAAGAAAGAAAATCAGATAAAGTATTTTGATATTCAGAGCAATAACAGCTATCAGGATGGTTAAATTTTTTTTCAGTTTTTCAGTTCCCCTATAGATCTGGTTTCCCAAGTATACTTAGTCTTTGCCAGGGTTCTAAAAGAGGACTGGTTTAAGGATAGCAATGGGCATTGTGGGATTACTTATGGACCTTCCAATGGTCCATTTCTTTTCATGATTAAATATCTGAATACTTATTTTTCCAAAGGGAGAGTTCCAATTACATAACAAATGTCCTATGCTGCAAAGGTACAAGTGGTGCCATATAAATAAATCTAGATGAAGGGGAAATCTCCTTTGTAAAGATATGGGCACGATGTACTATTTTATCTGATGTATCAGCATGGCTTTTTCCCCCCCTTCATTTTTGATTACTTAAAATCAATCTTAATCAGTCAAGCTCTCTGACCATGCATATAACAGCTTTTATCTGCATTTTCATCTTTATAATGTGATTAAAACCATTCTTCATATCATCTATATTCCTGAACAATTCATTAAGAGATGTAGGATGAAAAAAAAAAAAAGAGAGAGATGTAGGATGGTAACGCTATGGAAACTATAAAATTTACGTTTGTGAGTGTGTGTGTGTGTGTGTGTGTGTGTGTAAGATACAAATAAAGGGCTTTAGGACTTTAATGTAGGTGGCTAGGCCTTTAAATTTAACTTTTCAAATTCAAAATTTAAATTTAAATTTTCAAATGCTTCTTTCTCCATTTATGACTTCTCTCATTTTCTATGATGATATGACAGTTTTATAGTTTTTCAGCAGGGACACATGAAGAATAACAATGCGGTATAGTGAAAGCTATAGTGAATAAGGGCACAAGTTCTTTTTGCCCCCAAACCAGTTAGATGACCTTGGGCAAATCACTCACTTTTAGTGTGCTCAAGTACTCCTTCCAAATAACATTGATCATTTGTTTTTCTAATTATATTAAATGATGCTAGCTCTTCAAAAAAAAAAACAATGAAAAACATGTGAAAAACAAAAAGCCTGTATCAACCAGGGAGGCAGAAATCGCAACTGTGATATTTTGGTATATTACTTTCTGGTATTTTTAATAGATACATAATTTCTGTGATATACATTTTACCATAATTTCAGTCACACCATATTTCCTGCTTTACATTCTGAGTCTTACGTATCACTGTCCCAGCATTTCCTTATGCTGTTCTTTGAAAACCCGATTTGTGGGATATTTGGATCTAGCGCGTTTGCTTCAAGTCTCAGGAAGCTTATTGTAAGGATAGACACGTTCCTCAAGGAAGAACAGGGTGCTCAACTACTCAAGATCAGTCTCATGGGAGCCCAAGAAAAGTTGAACAAGCAAACATCACTGGACAACTGAGAATTGTTGTGATAGTGGTTGTGATGATTGCAATAATGGTCATTTACTGAATACTGTGCCAAGTACAATGGCTGAGTACCTTACCAACATTTCATTTAAGTATTATAACCTCTAATATAGGTCCTATTATTACCTCCATTTATAGATTAGAAAACTCAGTGTTAGCTGAGTGAACCAACTTGCCCAAGGCCAACAGCAGGAAAGTCATGAAGCAATTTGAAGCTTTGCTTCCACTATTATCCACAGTGTAGAACTCTGATATGAGTTGGAAGGGTAAAATAATCTATGTAAATCCCTTAGCATATTACCTGACACATACTGAGTACTCAGTGAATGTTCACCCTCATCCTCATCTTCATCATCGCCACCAAGACCATCAGTCTGATTATTCCAGCCAATTGCATTAAACTGTTTTATCAGCAACTGATTAGTGAGTGGGTTGACTGCCCTCAGATCCCATTAGCTATGACTGGTGGGCTGAAGGGGTCACAGTTCAGTACACTGTCCTAGTATCATAAAATCCAACATTCATTTATTCAGTCCCCTACTATTTAACTTCACTCAGTTATAAACTAGAGCATGAGAGGTTTACACTGGGCAGTTTCATAGGTTTCTTCTAGCTGGTTCTCAGCTAGAAGGTTCATTTTATCCAGTATACAGATGGACAGGTTGAGAAATAAAGAATGAAGTGATTGCTCTCAATAACGGACAGTCAACAGAGGCCGTTATGGGAAACCCAAAGAAACACTCAGGGCTAGTTTTTTCCATTTGTTAATGCAGTGCTTAAAAAAATACCTGTTGAAAATCAAGTACTGAAATGCTATGAAATAAAAAAGAGACCTTTGCTTTTGAGGAGCTCTACTTTAAATCAGAAAGAAAAATGAGCCTGGAGCCTGTTACCACATTGCTCATCAACCTGCCTACAAATTCAGACTAGCAGGGCTTTTGTAGTCGTTCTCACCAATCAATGAAGCAACAAATTACTTCCTTGTAAACACTAAGTTTGTAGTCTCAAATGCTAAGCATTTTGAATCTAAATTTTTTAAAAAGCACAGTCCATGCCTTCTAGAAATTATACATCTTTAGGCTAGTGCTAATATCAAGATAGGACAGAGTTGTTTGGGAAAGGAGAACTTCTTTCATTGTCAATATACCTGCAACTTACCACCAAATGGTTACTTAGAACCTTGCGACTCTGAACCCCATTGTCTTTGAAATGTCATCATGGTTCTTGATGAAACAAAACGGGGACGGCCCTCTTATGAATCTTGTTTCTTTGAAATTCCTAAGACTTTCTAAAGGATGATTAATTTGGTGTCCTTTCCCTGAATAATGAGACTACAGAATTCACACTATCCCTACATGACCTTTGAAAAAATTCTAAAGTATTGTGGAAGGGATACACCTTCCCACTGGGAATGAGATGCCAGGGAGACAGGATAGACACCACAGGAAACTGGAGTTATGTGAGTTCTGTAAGTGAAAATTATGCTTTATGTTTGTTTAGAAGTATTTGTGAAGAAATAACTCCAGTGGGGCGCCTGGGTGGCTCAGTGGGTTAGAGCCTCTGCCTTCGGCCCGGGTCGTGGTCCCGGGTTCCTGGGATCGAGCCCTGCTTCGGGCTGTCTGCTGATGCCCAGCAGGGAGTCTGCTTCCCCCCTCTCTCTCTACCTGCCTCTCTGCCTACATGTGATATCTCTCTATCAAATTGAAAAAAAAAAAAGAAATAACTCCAAGTAAAAACATTTTTTCAAAAGAGATGTCACTTCTATTAATGCTGATAAATTAAAGGTATATATGGGCCTATAAGATGAGATAACATGGAGAATTTCAGGCCCTGCTTGAGAATGCAACCACCTGACTCCCATTAATGTTAATGAGCCTCTCACTGGATCATTCTAAAATTTTACCCCCATGGACTGCTTTAAAGCATCAAGAGTCAGGAAATTTAGAATGAAAGCTGAAATTCCATCTTGGCACTTTCTCTCTGATGTATATACTCGTATGAAAAATGTGCAGTGTGGTGCAGCTTCAAGATACCACCTAAGTTTTTGAGAATTCTAGAGAAAAATATAGCTTGTTAGGGAGCAGCAGAGAACATTGGAAATAACCAGATTATGAGTCAAGAGACCTGAATGCAGGAAAGTCATTTCGTCAACTTGGGTGTTTCATGTTCTCATTTCTATAACAAATTGTTGGACTAGGTTATAGTAGGTTATAGATTATATTGCCTGACAAACTTTCTCAGGTTCTCAAGTTTCCTGTTACCTGATAGAATTGTAAATGGAAATAATGTTTACTTTGTAATAATTACTATAGAGAACAAACCAGAAGCATAATCTGATGAGCACTTGGAATTATATTGTGATCTCTTCAACTATACGCCTCACCTACACAAATAATGACTACAATCATCCCATAATATAAAAGAATCATATAGTTCTTTTCATTATAGAATGAGGGAGATTTTTCTAATCCAAATTATTATACCAGTAAGATATTTTATGAGGTATTTGAAAATTATGCCTGGGTTTTGAAATATAGGAATGGAAATGACATAAGATCGTAAGTCATTTGTTAGCTTGATTATATCTGGACTCTGTGTTTTCAACCATTTATGAGAGAATCAAGCCCTGTTGCCCCAAGGCCATCATTGTGTGTAGTGAAATGACATCCCCCTACCATCTAGAATGGGGCTATTTCTGTGCATATGATATGAGGGAGACTGAGAGAATAGTTGGTCAAATCACCGTCCATATTCTGCAGCTCAGATAAAGAAAGGCTCCAGGTGCCCAAGTTAGATGATACCAGTATTTAGTTTTTCTTTGATGCCCATAAAAATATTCAGTTCAGTGTCGTTATAAAGGCAATTGAAAATGGCCAATAAAAATGGCAGAAAAGATGAGCTCTAGAAAGTCTGATTTAACACAGGAGGATCCTGACTCAAGCATCAGCCCAAGGTTTGGACTAAATGACTTTTAAGACTCCTTGCAACTGGGTTCCTTTGATTTTATGACTCTACAGGCCTCTTCAAGGTCTTTGGATACAATGTCTTTTGCTTAGTACTTTCATCAAAAGCCTGAGTTTCACTCTACTTTAGCCTTAGACAGGAGACCTGGAAATCAAATTATACCCAGATACTGGGAAGCTTGATAGCATGCCTTTACCCAACCTCACACCAGTTTACACAGAAATTCTCACGGATGGCCCCTTATGCTCCTCAACGTTATCATCCAACTCATTATTTGCAAATGTAAAGTCTATGACAGACCAGAAATGATCCTCCTTCTAATTTAACCACCACCAGGAAAACTTAATAAAACAAGAAGTTTAGAGAGGAGGATAGCATCCTTCATGGGCAAGCATACCGAGAGGAAAAATGCAAACATAAGACATCTCCCCCCATAACTCAGTGGTTCCACATATGAATATCTACCCCCCCACACAAATGTTAAAAAGTCATCCCTCTTTCTGATGTCAGTGTGCTGTTCCCTCTGTTGCTGAAAGCATTCTTTTCTCCTGGAAAGTGCATGACAGGGTGATTTTCTAAGCAATGAAAAATGACTGCCATGTTTGCATCAGATGGATAGCACATGAAGTGGAGTGCAGTCCCTTTGTTTCCTTGTCAGCATCACCTGGTTCCTCTATTTGTAGAGCTGCCATAAAAACAGCTTCTTTACTGTGCGTCCTGTTGGTTTATACCAACCATGTCAGGTCCATAAACCATGGGATATTAAAGTGTAATAGACTGTGTAAAGAATACTGGGAAGATATTCCAACCTTTATCCCTTGCCCTCATTCCACACTTAACTACCTCCCAGATGGGTATCCATAAATATGACTTAATTATGTTTGGCATAAAACCCCCACTTTCTTTGAAGAGTGATGTCCTTCTTCAGCCACTTTCTGTGTATGAATACCACCCTCCCCTCTTGAGCATAAAACTTTGAATATTTTGGTACATTTAGATGACAAGAGCAGTTCATGGTCCAAATACTTTCTCGAAGTGACATTCATAAAAACTTCACACTTTTCACAGTAACTCTATTTTAAAATTGTATTCTGATACCAACAAAATTCAAGGGTCAGTGTTCTTTGTAAATGCGATCATTCTAAATAAGATCTTACATTTGATTCTATTAGACTCTCTTCTACTTGGTTGAAAAAAAGAAGACAAAGATTAAAAATTGCTGTGGTGGGAAATGGGCTCTGATCCCTCCGTGGGGAGGTAATGAGCAGGGACTTTGGTCTGCTGGTGTGGGTCCCTTGTTGTCACTTTATTCACCTGTCAAGTAAGTGGAGTTGCCTGCAAGACATTAAAGTTGAGAGATACAGATTTATTACTCCATTATGAAATAGATTTTGGTTGCTGCCCTCAAGAAGCACCAAGTCTGCCAGCAAATCAGAGAAGCAGACTGCCAGCAAATAATATCAATACTGTGCCCCACATACGCGAACACAATGTTGTGGGAACTGTGCAGAAAGAGCCATTCACCACTCAGTGAAGGAAGACCCCATGGAGGTCTAATGAAAGACATATCTTTTTCAAGCTTGGTTTTTTTAAAGGAAGACGAGACATTTACAATGGGGGTGTTTGGAGAGGAGAAGGAAGGGAGGAGGAGGAATTCAGAGCAGAAGAAACAGTGTCCCTAAAAAAAAGGTACAAGAAAACAGGTTGAGTGGTGGGAATAGCAAGGAGTCCCACTTGCCAGGAGCATGGTGGGTGTTGTGGGAAGTAGCAGGAGCCAGGTTGTGAAGGGCTTACTATGCAACATGAGCATACTTCGTCCTGGACAAAGAGGACGCTAATGAGTACACAAGCACCAGCAGTGGCATAGGCCAGTTTGCCTTCTAAGTTGGCATTTCAGGTGCAATGCTGAGCAACGTGCTATGCAAGGAACCCGTTATAGGTCATAGAGCCTAGAGGTTAAAGAAGGAATCTTTGCTTTCAAAAACTACCTTTTTTTTTTTTTTAAGATTTTTATTTATTTATTTGAGAGAGAGACAGTGAGAGAGAGCATGAGCAAGGAGAAGGTCAGAGGGAGAAGCAGACTCCCCATGGAGCTGGGAGCCCGATGTGGGACTCGATCCTGGAACCCCAGGATCATGACCTGAGCCGAAGACAGTTGTCCAACCAACTGAGCCACCCAGGCATCCCAAAAACTACCTTTTTAAACTAGACCCAAGTCATTATCTTTCACGTAGTATGTGAGAGATGGTTCACTTAATCAGGCCAAAGATTGAGAACTCAAAGATGATGAAATGGAAAAAATCGTAAGCCCCTCACAACTTACCCCCCTGGCTCCCAGGTAAATTTGCAAAATTATAAATCAGTTTCTGTCTTTCCTTCCTGAGGATTAAATAAGACAAAAATGGGCAGCAACAGCAAATAAAATGACTTTAGGTCTGATATAGGAAACACCCTCCTGGAAACAAGACTTAGGCGCCCTGGTAAGGTCATCAGCTTTGTGAGTGAAATGTGAAAATAGTGAGGATCTGACCCGGAAAGGATCAAAGCAAAATTATCCTCTACCGAGGGTGGTTGTAGACATTCTTAAGAAAGAAAGGAACAGGAGTTCCTGGGTGGCTCAGTTGGTTAAGTGACTGCCTTCGGCTCAGGTCATGATCACGGAGAGTCCCAGGATCAAGCCCTGCTTTGGGCTCCCAGCTCCATGGGGAGTCTGCTTCTCCCTCTGACCTTCTTCCCTCTTAAGCTCTCTCTCTCAAATAAATAAATAAAATCTTTTAAAAAAGAAAGAAAGAAAGAAAGAAAGAAAGAAAGAAAGAAAGAAAGAAAGAAAGAAAGAAAGGAATGTTTGCTTGAAATTTTGTATTACTCATTCCAAAGTCAGAGAGCTGGAATAATGACCACCAGCATTCGCTTCTAGCCAATCAAATAATAAATGGCCGCCCTTTTTTAGTGCCGAGAGTAGTTAGTCGCTATGTTAACCTCTCATGTTCGGTACCTGCAAGAGTCACAACCACCTTGCAGGGTAGGTCTTATCATTCCAGTTTTATGGGCAAGGCTCAGAGGAGTTAAGTGACTTCCCCAAGGTCTTTCAGTTAATGAGTGATAGGGCACAAATTCAACCCAGACCCGCCTGACACAAAGCCCAACTTCCTTCCACTATGCTACACCTGCATTTAACTTGGTCAAAACAGCCATGCCACTGGAAGCTTGAACTCCCAGCAATCTCAACAGGACATGGAGCCCTCAGAGGTCTGACTTGCAGAGATTCTGATTCAAGTAAGCACTGGCCCCTTTTCATGTAGCCTTCATATTTTGGTGCATTTAGGCATTACCATCTTCATTTTGCAGAGATGGAAACTGAAACGTGCAGCTTGGCCATGCCACTTAAGTAGCAGAGCTGGGCTTAAAAGTTGGGGCTTTGGAGTTAACTACTCTGAATTCTGCCTCATTCATTTGGCCACATTACTGAAGAATTTCACACTGGTTATTATGGGGTAACATTATGATAACTAATGAGACAGTGGCTATCAGTGAACCAGAAAACAAAATTCCAAGGTATTAAAGCATTACACAAAAGCAAATGGTCTTTATTCAGTAAAGGCTGCATTAAATATCTCTTAAACAAACAAAAAGAGAAAGAAAGAAAAGAAATACCTTTCAAAGAAGCCATGTTGCTTTCTCTCTGTGACATAGAATTGTGAAAAATATTGTTCTTTAAAGGAGAGTGTTGAAGTTTAAGAAAAGCAACACAGTTCTACCAATTACAGAAAAATTATAGTATGTGTAGGGAGGTCATCAAACAAACTTGCCACTCACCCTTCTCCAAAGACTGCCAGAAATTCACCATCATCACAGTGTCTCCACAGCCATGATACAGAAGTTCAGAAGACAGAATTGATGTGAAAATTCTCATTTTTAGTATTCTGATTTGTTTTTCTTATTGTATTTATTTTCTTAAAATGTGAGAGTGCCATCATCCTAAGCAATTACTTTATTCCTCTGATTTGGCAGATCATCATACTTAACTCATTGCAGATAGTGAGACAGCCTCTTGTGCCAGAAAGAGAAGAGAGAAGGGCTAGGTTGGGGATGCCTGTGACTTTTCTGCGTCACCTGGTGCCATGTTGGTATCTGTCAACTTCTCCAAATTTAACTCTTCTAAGAAGCCTCCCCTACCCCCACCACACTCGTAGTAGGAAATGTAAGCTAAAAAGGAAGCACCTAAATGCTACTGTCTGTGTGGCTTTGCAGAATAGAAGACTAAATCCCATAGATAAAGTTCAGGGCCACTGCTAGTAAAAGCTGTAAGGTAAACACAATTTGCACCTAAGACTTGTCATCTTCCATTTAGACACTGTCACCCTTTTGGGTGCCTAGTACCTATGTGGCATACCGTGGCTGTCCCCAGTCCCTAATTCAGGAATCCACATGAAGTGTCCTATAGGCAACAAGCCATGCTCTGGAAATGTTTGTTGCTACCCCTTATCAAAAATCACTCACACTGGATCTTATTCTCTCAGGTTTAATTGCCTGTCTTCCCCAACTAGAATGAAGGTTCTAGAGGGACCTTTGCTCTCTTCACTGGGGGACCTGAGCATCTAGAATAGGATCTGGCACATGGAACAAAAGAACAAACCCACCTACGTCGTTGTGTCTTTTGCTACTAATGGCTTAAGTCAGAGCTTGCAGAACCCGATATGGCCAACAGGAATGTTCCCTTTGTCCTATAGAGTATTTGGAAAAAAAAAAAATTTTTTTTAAGTTGGGACCATTCATTTAAAATTTTAGCTTCTCTGAAAAAGGTGGAAGATCTGGTAATGGTGTTAAGTGCCTTCCCTCCCTTCCATGCGGCAAGGCCTTCCCATTTTCCTACCACTGCCTCTTGGCTTCCCTATGCTGAGACTGTCAGTTCCAGTATCGAGAAGCAAGGGATAGAATTTTAGAATGTAAGGATTCTTCTGCTTGGGCCTACAGTTGCCTTATATGCTGCTGACACTAGAATTTGAGTTTGACTCCAATCTTTAAACATTTTCCTTCCAGTAATGTCTTTTTGTTTGGCTTAGAGCATTGTGAAGACTGAAAATGTCACACGTTTTGATGGAACAAATATTTTAGGCTGGTAGAGCTTCCACGTCACACCATGGAAGTGTCTGCCTTTTCTATCTGTAATAGGCCCTTTGCTTAGGGAAAAATTAAGATCTCTAGGTTCTTCTCATTTTCTTGAAGGTTCTCTCCTCCTAAGCCCTCAGTTCTGTGGTATGCATTGGGCCTCTTGGTAACACCTCTTTTTACATTTTGGATGCTGCTTTTTTCCCAAATAACCGTGTTTAGAGAGCTCTTCCAAAATCTTATTGAATGGTTAATTCCTTGTGGAAACGGTATTTCTCGTCAGTGAATTTATATGCAAAGACAGCTTGACTACAGTCTACTTCCTGCCTGGAAGTAGCCAGTTAGAAACCACCTGGAGAGGGAGAACAGCAAAGGTGCTCCAGGAAGATCACTCAAGCCTCAAAGGAATTTTTCCTTGTGTTTGGCCATGCACATAATTAAGAATCACTGGCTAAGAACAAACTATTTGTTTGTTTCCCATTTTGGAGGACTTGTCTTTTAGGAGAGACTTGGTCTCTTCTTTCTGTCTGACTGGCTAAGAAGGAGACTAATTCATGGAGACCCCTACTAGGAGGATGGGGGAAATCATACTTCAAAAGATGATCAAAACTATGATTTTACCTAAAGTGGTATCATTATCAAAACAGAATTATTTTAATATAAAAAAGTCATTTTTGTTCATTGACATTTATAGGCCTTGGAGGTAATAGTATACAACTTCAGCCTGACATTCTTGTTTAGTCTATATTTGTATTCTAAATATCAAGTTTTATGTTTAGGAAACCTAGTATCTTTCTTTCTAAACAACATTTGTCCAATATATGTATTTTTCAACTAAAATAAGTTATTTTATAGGCACTCTTCCCGTGTTTAAGGCTCAGCAGAAAACAAGCCAGATGAAGTTGCTTCTCTCCTTGAGCTTGCATGCAATGGTCATATAATAAATGCATGAGAAAACAAATAGTCTACCAGGTAGATAGAGGCTGAGCAGAAAAAAAGATAACATGTAGAGATTCAGAGAGTTGGGGGAGAGGACAGGGATGTGTAGCAATGGTCAGAGAGGTGATAGCTGAGCTGAAAGATGTCAGCAGTTATATCAAGGGCGACGACAAGCCTTTGGAAGGTTTTGAGCAGGGGAGTAACTTGATAAAATTGACTTTTTAAAATCAGTGATGAAGTTAATGATGATGATGAGGTATTAATAATACCTTTCATGCCATTCATTGATCATATATTGTGTGCCAAGCCCTTGATGTGTCTTATGTCATTTAATCTTTGTAACGGTTGCATGATGGTAGTCGCTGTGGCTGTTCTTATAGGGCAGATGAGTCAATAACTAGGCAGGTGGTCATGAATAACTTGACCACAGTCACGCAGGCCATACATGGCAGAGCTAAGCTTAGCAAAATACTGGTATTTGAAAATCCTTTAATATGGGGTGCCTCGGTGACTCAGTCAGTCAAGCGTTTGCCTTTGGCTCAGGTTATGATCCCAGCATCCTAGGATCAAGTCCCACATCAGGCTCCTTCCTCAGCAGGAACCCTACTCCTCTGTCTCCCTCTGCCCCTCCCCGCTGCTTATACATGCTCTCTCTCTCTCTCTCTCTCTCTCTCAAATAAATAAATAAATCTTTTTTAAAAATCCCTTAATATCTTTCATGAAGTTTCATGTCATAGGCCGTGGTAGATATGACTGACTTTCTTTTCCTGTTCACTTGATATCATTGTAGCCCTAAATGAAAGGAACCTTAAGCCTTATATAGATAATGACTTGCCTATTTTTCTAGACATTTTTAAAGTGAAGAAGTGTTATTATCATGTATAATAGTCTTATTTTCTGATTAGAGAGAATGATATGTAAAAGCACCACCTAAAAATGAAACCTCCTAAATAAATATCGTTCCTACAGAACACTGGTTCTTAATCTATAAATTCAGAGCTGTAGCACAGTATCATGGATTTCCTTAGTAGTCTTAAGTATTTTTTTGTCCAAGGCATTTAAAAACAGTATTCTGAGAAAGGAGACCATAGGCTTCCCCAGACTGCCAAAGGAGCCTCTGTGTGTAGAGACAGTGTATGCAAGGGTTCCAGTGAATTTGTTTGAACCCGAGCAGAACCGCTGTAAAAGGCTCTGTGTTTCTGATGTTTGGGGTTGGGGGGAGAGTGCCAAGTACATGCCAAAGCTCACCAAGAGGCCAGCTGTAGCTGGGGTGACCATCTGTACCAGTCTGGCCAGGATTGTTCCAATTTATGTTTTTGTCCTGATGTAATTATTAGTTATCACCTTCTTCCACTCTCAAGAGTGTCCCAGTGAGAACAGTAAATTATATGACCACCATTAGCTCTCGCTATTCTCAAGAAAGCAGCAGAGGGTGGGGGGGCAGATGTGGAATATAGCCAGTTGAGAACTCTCTCCATCCAGGGCATCTGGTAGGGGCTGCCAACCCCTGCATTCAGAAATATTTTGACAACACATGGGTGTAACCAAAGTTAGAAGATGACACAAAAGATAGGATGGAAGAAAACACCGTTTTAGTAATAATTATTTCTCTTTCACAGCCAAAAAAGAGCATAAGATGGAAGAAAGTCACTTGGAGAACGCACAGAAAAGGTAAGTGGCTCTGACGTGGCCTTAGTCCTTTCTTTGCCTTGCTGTTCCTTTTTATGATTGTTATTATTCAGTGCAGTCACATTGCTCTGCAACCATCACCACCGTCTATCTTCAGAACTAACTCATCTCCAAATGGAACTCTGTACCCATTAAACCAAAACTAGTCTCGTTCTCCTCCCCCACCCCGGCTCCTGGTAACTGTTTTTCTACTTCCTGTCTCTGTGACTTTGACTACTGTAGATATCTTATATAAGTGGAATCAATACAGCATTTTTAAAAAAGATTTTATTTATTTATTTGACGGAGAGAGAGAGAGAAGTCACAAGTAGGCAGAGAGGCAGGCAGAGAGGGAGGGGAAAGCAGGCTCCCTGCTGAGCAGAGACCCTGCTGTGGGGCTGGATCCCAGGATCCTGGGATCATGATCTGAGCTGAAGGCAGAGGCTTTAACCCACTGAGCCACCCAGGCGCCCCAACACAGCACTTTTTTTATTTTATGACTGGTTGATTTTACTTAGCATTCTGTCTGACTAGCCATTCTTTTGGCCCCATTTGTTGAGATCCATGAGCAGTTAGATTCTGTCAGAATCTGAAGGGAAAACTCTATGATGAGACTTGGAAATATTTCTCCTCAGAGAGCACAGAACCATTCAGAAGTGAATGACAAGGATCACGTCATGGTGCACTCTGCCTCACAACAAATTTCTCTGCTCCTGAGCCACTTTATGGAAGTTAGGAACAATGTGATCCTTCCTAGTATTACAACTAGATTAAACCAATTATTGCAAATGCCTAAGTGACTTATGTCTTTCCTCAGATCTGAGAGGATACAGTAAACAGGGGGGAAGTGGGGATGAGGGTCTTACCCCTGTATCTAAAAAGAAATTGGAAGAGACCTCAGAATTCTTCTGTCCTACCCTCACCCACTTCAGCCCTCTTCTTTGCTCTTCTCTCTCTTATTAGAGAGCAGAATGGAACCATCCAGTTCACCCAGTAATCAGTGGCTCTGGTCTCTGATAAAGGCTTTTATTTTTGTCAGCTGACCAGGTTAGTCAGCTTGGCGATGCCTCCACTCTTAAAAGGGTGAGTGAGAATATACTGAAGCATTCTCATCTTCAGCACAGAGAACACTGATACACAGTGCTGGTGCCAATTCTAGAAGTATTGGAAAACTCAGTGAGACGTATGGGTAGGTATAAAGCGAGCTTTATAGATCTCTGAGGCAAGGAGTTCATTAAATGCAAATGAACAAACTCCAGAAACCAACCATTTCCTCCTGTCTAGCCACAATTTCCAAGAGTTCTGAAAGCCTGTAGACCCTGCTGTCAGCTCTGCTTCGATGGGTGCCAACAGCTTGCCCTGCTTCCAACTACCAATCAAATTCAACTGCAGATGAAAGTGAACTTGAGGCAAATCCTGCATTTTTAAGTGCAGACGTGTTCTTGAGTCAGGATAGATCATCTTTGAAAACCCAAGCAATCAAAACACATGATGATGTTCTTAGATTTTTGTGCCCCTCGGTCAGCCTTATCCCTATATTAAGTTTTCCCTTCCTCCTGTGGAAAGTGAATATGTCCGTGTTCCAGAAAAATAGTGTGTCCAGAAGAGACCATCCACAAGGGCACGCTGGTGTCGGGCCAAACAGAAATTTGGCTTTCTAGGGAGGATGTCAACTTTCTAATATTTCTTCAAGATTCTTGCTTAAGGAAAAAGGGGGGCCGACCTTCGTGGAGCCAAAGCTGCTGCTGTGCATTAGCTATGCTGAGGGGGCTCATAAATTTTAGTTGTCAGTGTTTTCCGTGACTTTGTGGTGAAGGTAGTGCAGCTTTCATGTCCTACATGAAATATGTTAGATCCCATCTTTAATGTAGAAGCCACAGTTGTTTGCCTGCACTTTTTAAGGAGGCTGGTGGTCAATGTTGCAATATTCGTGTGAGATTTAGTAAAGTCTTCTGTTTTGTTCTCAAGAGAAACAATTTACTCTGAGGCCACGGCATGTTTGCTTTTCCTAAGCAGTTTCTAGAGGCGTGCGTGTGAAACCGTAAGGGGACGTGTCCCGCTCTGGCATCTCCACACAGAAAAGTAAAACAGCTCACGTCGCCACAGGCTCTTCGAAAGTGTCGTTGTCTGTGCTTTAAAAATATTTAGCTGAATGAAAAAGATAGGAATCAGACAAGGAATTGGCGTGGGGGTGGGGGGGCGGGAAGGGAATAGATCGAAGAAAAGAAGTTTTATGGAACCTAACATATGAATAGAAATCAGTCGTATAAAAGTTGGAAGCTATTTGAGAGTTACCTGCTGAGAAACAGAAATTGCAGAAAGCACGACGGCCCCTTTGTCCGTTGGAGAATGGCTGTTAGGTATTAACAGGTTTCAGGAGGACAGTAGTCTGGACCTTATGAAGCAGTTGTAAGCTCATATTCTAGCCCTTTAGCTTCTCCTTGAACAAAGGGATAACTCTGAGTTCAAATAAGGCCCATCTTTGTCAAATTTGCAGAGCGCCAAAGCCAGGCCACCCCCTGGGCCTATGTTTGCTCTGGTTCTTCTGAGTTCACTTGCTTTCTTAGTTTTTAAAACATACCCGAGGCGGGGGCGGGGGGGCTGGCAGGGGAGGGGGCATGCTGAAATTCACTATTTCCTTTAGTCTCTGCCCCGTGGAAGCTTAGCAAGCAGGGCCTCCCAACCCCCCAGGACGAGAGGTGGTGAGGATCCAGGGTTAGCTCCAGTGCAGGCTGGGAAAAGTGGGCCTCCAGGATGCTGACATGCTTTTCTGAAGCTCTGCGATAACGCCCCAAACAACCCTGGCATTTGCAGCATCTGGGTCTCAGGTTCAAGAGTCCAGACACCGCCAGAGGTGCTGGGGTGACCCGTGAGGCACAGTGACCAGAGTTCCTGCCCTCTTCACTATATCCTGCTAGGAAGTCCTCTGCTCCTCTGAATACTAAGAGGGAAAGACTCTCTCTTCTCTATTAATGCACAAGCATGTGTGTTTCCATATCGACCATAAGGAAGAGAAGAACGATGATGATGGGCTCTACTGGGGGGCATCTGTGTCTAAAGTGGAAACAGAAAGAAAGAAAAAAAAAGGAATAAGACTTTTATTTCTTAAATGCCTGTGTCAATGAGCACGAGCGACAGAAGTGTGGAGTGGATAAACGATTTCACTGAGAATCAGGGGACGTGAGTGGTAGGCCCAGCTCTGCCCACGAATAAAGTCATTCAATCTTTCCAGGTCTCTGTTTTCTCATCTCAGAAATGAGAACCTTAGATGACTTGGCCTATAAGTCCCGTCCAGTTCTGAAGCCCCAGGATTCTGTAAGAAATTCACGGCCTGTCCCTGTCGGTTACATAACCCTCTACTGGTGTGTTTCCACGCCACAATCAATATAATTTTGCTTGTGAATGAAACAACAGTATATGCCATAGAGCGTACACTTGGTTTTATCAGTATTTTGACCGCCACACAGTTAGGAATCGCCTGACAGTGCAACTTTCTTCCATTAATGGTTTTGTTCCAAATTATGTATGTTTGGAATTATAAGAGAGTCCCTTAAGGAATTACCGCAGTTATTGGCTTTCTCTGCTTATACACTTCCAGTCTTTTAATAACTGGGAGCCAAAATTCCCTGGCTGGTAGTTTTAATTTGCATTAAGAACAGATTTATTATTTACAGAAGCACAAAGAATTTATGGGACTCAGAGCTGCAGCTCCAGCTTGGATCTCACCTAATCATAGCCATGGAATCAATTAACAGTTCATCTGTGAAATGTGATAAAATCTTATGAGATTCATATTGCCCAATAACGGAGAATGAGATGAAAGTATTCTCCGTAATAGTGACGGGGCTTCGGGGTTTTACAATTGCCATTGAATGGAGCTCCATTACAAACTCAGGATTCAGGATGGCCACAAAAAAAAAAAAAAAAAAACGCTGTGTCTGAACAGATGATAGAGCACTGAGTAGTAAACGTGGCCAGCCATTCCTGCTTTGATTAGTTTCCAACACCCTAGAAAAAAGGGCCATTTATTTAAGTGTTCTTGCTCCTGGCAAATGAGCTTGGGAGGCTTTAGGTGGGTGGAGGTTGGGGGTGGGGGACTAAGCACAGGGCTATAAATTGCTACAAAGCTAGCCCCTCCAAGAAGGGCTGCTTGGGAGGCCTGAGCCGTGTGTGTGCAGTGAGCCTCTCCATGGGGTAGGTCAGGAGATTCTCGGGGCGATGCCTGAGAATCGACTTTGGAAAACCTGGATCCTTTTCTGGCTGGTTCAGAGATTGTCTTTCCAGGATCAAAGATGGTTTTGCACCCAAACCTTGCCGTGCCTTCTGTCATACCTCTTTCTATGTATGCATCAGTGGTTTCTATTCGTGTAGTATATCAAGCTTTAAAATATAACCTTCTCGGAGATCATCTGCTCTAAGTCTCCTGTCTCATTTCACCCTCAAGAAAACAAGAGTCTGATGCTGAGTGATTGACCCAAGATCACAAAGCCAGTGGATGGCAGAATGAGGGTAGAATAGTCTCTTAATTTTCCGTGAAGCGCTCAACAGAGTACTTATTCCCGATGGGCTGTCTAACTGACCACTGCAAAGGCTGCAAAACCGGAATATCATCGTTACATGTCCAGGTAGTCACGATACGTAAAATGAAGAGCTAGTAAAGTAAATGACGTGAATTTGAGACAAAGGGCAAACTCATAGTTTTACCGGCGTATCCCCCCTAGAATCAGATGTGCTCATGTTCATACATGTAAGGTGTGACCAGGAGTATCACATTGAATTTCCTGGGGAAGTGGTTTAACCAAACAGGTTTTCTGAGGCTCAGGATAAGCCACAGTCACTATGCGGGCTGGGCTTCTATCTTAGAGAATGAATACGTGGGAAACACCCCCTGTGACCCGGCCCTGAGGGTGTGGACAGTTTCTCACCCCCCACCTCACTCTGTATTTTTTCCCCTACCTGTTGCAGTTTTGAAACGACGGTAGGATATTTTGGGATGAAGCCAAAGTCCGGTGAGAAGGAGATCACACCCAACTATGTGTTTATGGTGTGGTACGAGTTCTGCAGTGACTTCAAGACCATTTGGAAGCGGGAGAGTAAAGCTATATCTAAAGAAAGGTAAGGTTCTGATGGAGTCATCAATACCCGCTTCAGGAGTCCAGGAAACTGCCTTGTCAAACCTCACCAAGGAAGCGCATTTCACACGCATCAGGGTTTTCTTTCAGATCAAGTGGACACTGAGGAAAGATTATTGCCTGGGGGCTCATGGGGAAATCTAGGGGAGGCGCGCTGTCGCACAAGCAGATAGCTCACGTGGTCTGATAAGTTACACTTTCTTAACCCCTTCCAATTACTAGCTAGTAAATGAAAGGGGAGCTGTGCTAATTTGCAACAGATTGCTTCTCTGTGTATTTTCACGTTGGCCCAGGCTAAATGAGGCAGCCTTGCTGTCGCAGACAGTACAGACAAATAAAAGTGAATGCTTTTCCCATTAATATACTGAACTTGCTTCAAAAGGAAATCTCAGAGACTTGGGCCACACTTAACACAGTGTTGAAGCCCCGCTCTGGATTTACAGCGCCACTTCTGACTCCTCGTATCCTGCTGAGGACATCAAACTGCTTGCCGCTCAGCCTCATTGCAGCCTCCTGATTTTATTAGTTGTGGGTAGAAGAAAAATCTCCATTCTGAATATAGGGAGAGAGAGAGAGTTCATTCTGCTTAGAACGAGACTAAATTTGGCCCTGCTTATCAGAAAAAAAAAAAAAGGCATTTCTGCTTGATCACTGTTTTGATCAGGTCGCCACTGTTCTACAAAGGGTGTCATGCATTTAAACTTCAAAAAGGTCTGGGTGTACTACCGCTGCAGAACAGATGTATGAGAGTGTCATTCAAAGCGGAGGAGAAGGAGACCAAAAAAACTTCTACAAATTAAGGGAAATGGTTTATCCAACGATAGCATCCATAGCTCACTAAACATTGAGACCTGGAATTCCATAATTCAGTATTTTTGTTCTTTACTTATGATCAGAGAAAAGGCATATACCTAATATGTCTATGTGCATGTACACACATACTATACAGTAATACATTTACCTTAAAAAGCTATTTTTGAAGGGATCCATGTTTAGAGGTTTTTGACCCAGTATTACCAAGTATCTAATTATTATACTCGGGGACTTTTTTCTTAAAAAGCCTGCTTTTTTTTTTTTTCCTCCCCCCTGAGGACATCAAGGACCTTTAAAAAAATGCATATCAGGGGGCCCCCGGGTGGCTCAGTGGGTTAAGCCTCTGCCTTCGGCTCAGGTCATGATCTCAGATCCTGGGATCGAGCCCCGCATGGAGCTCTCTGCTCAGCAGAGAGCCTGCCTCTCTCTCTGCCTACTTGTGATCTCTGTCAAATAAATAAATAAAATCTTTAAAAAAGAATGCATATTAGCATTTCTCTCCACCACTTCTTCTTTGAAAACATGGGAATTAAAGTGAGTAGATCCATTATATAGATACAGTGAAGCAAAGGAAGAGTTGTGACATTGTTAACAAAATAGATTATTAATAATAATGTGGAGGACGGGTGTCTGGATGGCTCAGTCAGTCAAGTGTCTGCCTTCAGCTCAGGTCTTGTTCCCAGAGTCCTGGGATTGAGCCCCGCATCAGGCTCCCTGCTCAGCAGGGAGCCTGCTTCTCCCTCTGCCTGGTGCTCCCCTGCTTGTGCTCTCTCGCTCTCTGTCATAATAAAAAATAAAAAAATAAATAAAATCTCTAAAAAATAATAGTGAGGAGGAGGAGAAAAAAACCCTAAAACTTTTGGTACCTGATTTCTTGCTCTTGCCCTGCGGTTGCCTATTTGGCCTTTACATCTATCCTAAGCTCCTGTGGCACAGATTCTGTTCAGTGAGCCCCACAGGAAAGTGATAGAGCCGAGCTCCTGTCCCTCTCACAGGGAAGCAGCTCGCCAGGCAGCTCTCCACGCCCATACCCGAAGGCCAGACAGTCCCTTGGTGCGTCCTGCATGGACAGCCTTTGCGTAAGATCTCGTGACTCAGATTTTGAGCATCACCCTTAGCGAATTTGCCCTTCTGGTTGGAGCCCAGAAAAATGGTCTGGGGGAGGCGGGAAGAAAGAGAGGGTAATTAACTGCTTTTCAGTTTAAGAATCTTCTGTTGAAATACTGAACTGTAAACCACATTAAGGAGTTATCCCCCATCATAGAAGTCCGAGCAGACTAACTGTGAGTCTGTCATGGCAGTGGGATCCACCCATCCTTCCTTCAAAGCGCTGTTCCCTGCTGGCCACCAGCCCGTCCAGCGCAGCTTCCTGGGTGCAGCTGGTGAATTGCCTGCTTCACACTCTGTAAACCAACACCTTTCAAAGGTCATGACTTCACAAGACCCTTCTCAGTTCTCCTCATTTAGCAATTTCAGGGGTCTCTCCGTTCCAGCCATGCTTTGCGAGATGGATCACCAAGGTTGCCAACCTAGAAAAACATCTCTGAAGTTAATGACAGCTCATAAAATATTTTTGGAGGCAGTTTGTTTCCAGAAATCTACTTGTTAAGAAACGTTAGCACATTATGTATACGGCTGTGCATCCAGTTAAACAAACTGATTAATATCTGGGGTTTTCTTGTGATGTGAGGTGTTTTGTTTTGTTTTGTTTTCATTGTCCTCTACCTGCTAAGGATTTTAGCTTTTAAACTTTTGGAGTCACATGTTCATTATGCTAAAATAAGCAAATTAACTTGAATTCTTCCATTATAATTACATGAGAAACAACATGATCGCTTTATTTGGACACGCATTTAATCATGTTCAATATTATTATTTTTTATTATATACTTTTCCAGGAAATCCCAATAAGACTAAATATCAGGAAGTAACATCACATAATACAAAGACATCCTTAAAAAGGAAATTCAAAACCCAATGAAAACCTAATAGATTGCAAATTACTAGGAAAAAAAGAAAAAGCTATAGTTTGGGATTCCATCAAAACTAATTACACCTATTTGATTTTTAAATATACTTGAAGGCCAATTAAAATCCTAGAAATCATTGGGACAAATTAAGGAGAAACAATGATATTTTCCAAGGTGTAAATTCACTTCCAAATGAAATGGAAGTGTTGAGAACTACTTTAGGCCACTTGAAATCAATTTGTGGTGGTAGAGAATATTTATTTCTTATTCTGCTTAACATGGTTTTCCATCAATACACATTAGCTTGATACAAAATTGAAAGTGACGCTGTTTCTTAACAGGGTGACAGTTCCCCCTCATAAAACCCAGAATAATATCTAAACACACAAATGACTGTCTTATAAAAACATCCCATGTTTTTGTTCCTTAGGAGTGAATGATAAGCTGTAGCATTAAGGTGGTGTCAGGATGCAGTTCTGGTTTTGAGTAGAGGAGACATAGTATTTCACTAGGGATATGATTTACGTGCAGATCAAGTATATCAGTAGAAGAGCAGGATACTATATGACGGTATATTAATGTCATTAAATTGTCCTTGGCATTTAAGCAAGCATTAGGCAAAATAGCAACTTGTGTATCCAGGAACAAGTCCAGGATGCTCCAGTGCCTGGACCTTCGATCTGTGGCCCACCAGTCCTCATCCTGTCCCAAATACTGGAATTTATCTTTGCCGTGAAGTATACCAGGCCCCTCTTTAGCCCCTTCTGATTACAGGCAGTGCTCGGTAGTACAAAAAAGACCTCTAGATAGAGAGTTGGAAACTAGCATTTTAATGTCAATAATTTGCTATGTGATCAGTCTCGGGCCAGTTGCTTATTATGTGGGGGGACACAATTGTCACACTGTTAAAAAATGTATTGGGATGATCTCTTCTAGCTAGAAATGTCTGTGATTCTAGAAACTATTTTTCTAATATTCTGAGGGACAGTGTGTTTCATTCCTGAGATAATGGCTCTCACCTTTCTTCTTCAGCTCATTAGGGATTGTATAGGAAGACATTTCTGGCCAAGGCTGGCAGTGAGCTGGGGAGAAATTTGGGAGCAGGGAGAACTTTCCTTGCCCTCTTGGCTGGTCAATGTCTGTAGCCAACTTGCCTTGTGCCCTGAGTTCTTCCCCTACAATAGTAGTATTGGTCTTGGAGACACTGTTTGTTTTTTTTTTTTAAGTGTGCACACAAAAATGTTTTCCTCTGCTCATGTGTATCTAACATTTATCATGTGTATCTGCATTTAGTGGTTTACTAAAGTTCATTAAAATTGTTACTCTCAGAGGCAGCCTTGCCTCATTTTACCTTTTCATGTACTTTTGTATTTGTGCTTCTTGATATCCAAACATACAATGAATTTTTGTAGCACATATTTCTTCCACCTATTAAATCAACAGATTATCTAAGCATATGCATAATTACAGGAGGTAAGCTAATTTTTGCTACCTTTATTGACTACTCTTTATTCATTTTCTGCTTTTTCCTTTTGTTTCTTGTTTAATTACTCCAGGATACAAGACTCTTTCTTGCGAAATGTTTCACTACTTAGGGTATCTTAAGACTGCTCCTCACACATGCACACAGAGAGACCACAAACCACTAGGACCCACAAAATGAGCTATGAATTTGCAAAAGGTAAAGAAGTCTCAGGGGATTCATGACTCCAGGAATAAAATCCTGGCAGATAATTCACTCTGAGCCAAAGCAAACTTTAAACAAGTGCCATTTAAAAAACCCGTAATGGGTAAGTAATGAGTGAATAAGGAGTTTGGTGAGTTTTATGAAAAATGCAAATAAGAAATCTCATTACACACATAGCTGTAATTTACACTATGGGGGAATAAATGGTTACTTTCTCATTTTTAGTTTAGCTCAATACCAACAGGGCTTCTGTTCTAAGTATATTACTTGCCACGATTATGGTTAATTATGCAGTTGCCATACTCTTGACAGCAGATAGTTGAGAGCTGTTGTGGGGTTATCCCAAAAGCTGTCCTCACAGCTCTGTACCATTCAGGTCACTTTAGGACCAGGAGTTGGAAACTTAGAGAGGCCGTCACTTAGCCCACAAAGGAGCCATTGATCGCAGTGTAGATGTTGCAGAAATTCCTCTCTTTATATGATAAAGTTTTTCCTGGAAAAAGTCCCACAAACTAAAATTTTTATTTATTGAATTCCTGCTTCCTACTGACATGCGTACATGGTCATCACAGTAACTTGTAACAAGTTAACGTTCTCTTCCCGGCCCTCTGTTGTGTGGTCAAAGGGTCTGTATACACTTGCCCGCTAAGAAGCGTCATATGTTGAAGGACTCCGGCAGTAATTCAAGTAATCACCCCCTAGAAAATTGGCAAAACTTCTGCCTTTTTGTAAGTCACATTTGAAGACAAATATACAAACGGTAAATGTCCCGAAGAGCTGACTTTACACCACAAAAAATCAGACCTGCTTATTTCCCAAGCAATAACTTTGAAACTCCTTTGGCAGAATATTCCATGAATAAGGAGAGGAAATGGTCAACTTAGAAATGGTAGCAAGTATAGGAGCATTGATTTGGGAAAAAAACAAAAACAAAAACAAAAACACCTCTTTTGACCCTCTTCCTTCTGGAAACTATCATTCCATCTCTTTCCTGTCCCTTCTAGCTTCTTAAAAGAGAAGTTTTGGGTTATTCTTACTTCCTTTTTGTTGGCACCGCTGGCCGCCTTCCTGTATCAGTAAGGATAAAGCCTCCGCTGCCACAGCAAAGGCCAAAGTAACTGCTGCTTAAATAAGAAAAATTTATTTTCCTTTTGCATAAAAATCTGTGAAAACAGCCACTCCTCCATGAGCTCCTCATTTTCTTCTATTCCTCAAGAGAGAACCTCTCCCGAAGTCCAGATGTCTTTTCTCTTTTCTCCTCAGCACCCTCTCCCTAGCTAGTCCCATCTATTCTCAGAGCTTCCCCGACCAGCTCTGCCAACCCCTCATGCCTTCCTTCCCAGACCCAAGCTCTGAGTTCCAAGTCTTAGATCCAAATCTCCTGCTTTGCACTAACCATTCCCCCCAGGACACCCAGTCTCCACCTGCAATTCAGGAAGTCCCCCTTGGAATGTATTCTCTCCCACCTGAGGGCTGCTCCTGTCGGTTTCCCAACCTTTAGTCTGCATCACTATCCTCCTCCTAGCAGCCAAAGGCAGGCTGAAAACCTGATTCATCCACAATGTCACACAATCATTTTCCACCCATTGTTAACCTCTCCGTTTTGCCTCCTCAGTGCTTATTCTTCTGGACCTTCTTTTCACAGTAGCTCTGCCCTCATTCAGGACCTCAGCTCTCACTTGGCTTATGGTAACACCCTTCTGTTCTCCCTCTCTATGTTTCCTCTCTAATGTCCCTCCATACTGTATCCAGTTCTCTTCCTAAAACAGAAGTTAGATTACATCTATTTCTTTAAACATATTCTGTGATTTTCTATTACTGACAAAATAAAGGGAAGAGAATTGGCCATGGTTGGCACGTATACTCATTAACTCACTGTCTCCTTACAACACCCCCGAGAAGAGGGTGTATTCCTACTCCCTCTGTACAGAAACGCAGAAGAGAGTGGATCAATCACCAGTATCACAGTTGCGCTAGGAGACAACAGAATGGGGATTAAAATGGAGGTTTTCTTTGGCACTAAAGCTTGAGTTGAGCTCTTTTAAAAAAAAAAAAGATTTATTTGAGGGCGCCTGGGTGGCTCAGTGGGTTAAAGCCTCTGCCTTCGGCTCAGGTCATGATCCCAGGGTCCTGGGATTGAGCCCCGCTTCGGGCTCTCTGCTCAGCGGGGAGCCTGCTTCCTCCTCTCTCTCTGTCTGCCTCTCTGCCTACTTGTGATCTCTGTCTGTCAAATTAAAAAAAAAAAAAAAAGATTTATGGGAGAGAGAGTGCACCCGTGTATGGGCGGGGAGGGGCAGCAGGAGAGGGGGAGAGAGAGAGTCTCATGCAGACTTTCCGCTGAGTGCGCAGCCCGACATGGGGCTCGATCTCACAATCTTGAGATCATGACCTGAGCCAAAATCAAGAGCCCTACGCTCAGCTGACTGAGCCACCCAGGCACCCCAAACTTGAACTCTTTCAAGTACTCCATATTCTCTCCCAAATTAGAGCATGGGCCTCCAAACCACTTGCCCTTAATTCACTTTCCAACCTCATTTCCTATAGCCTTATCCTGCATGTCCCCACCCTGACTACTCAGTGTTTCTCACACCTGCACATTCTTGCTTTGTGTTCTCATTGGATAATTTCTTCACACCGTATTGTCCCCAGTTATTCTGCGCTGGTCAAAATGTAGTCATTTGTTAAGGATTACCTCCAAAACCAGCATCCCTAGAAACTTTCTGAAATGTCCCTAAGTAGAAAAACTGCTTCTTCCTCTCATCTCTGCACTATATTCTGTGTTGGTTTTTACTATGTTGAGCCAAGTTTAGGAACTGCTAGACTTGGGTGATCTTGAAGGTATATTCCAACTCTTATATCCTATGATGTTTAGGTAGAAAATGAGCTGAGCATTGACAGAGCAGATGAATTAAGCTTCTTAGAGAGGAAAGGGGTAAGAACATTCTTGGAATCACATGTTGCCTCCTTCATGAAGTATTCCCCAGTCTCTGTGACTTTTCTTTTCACCACAACTCTGGGGAGTTAAACATCCCTTCAATTTTGGCATTAGTGATTTCTTTTTTATTCATTTAGTTATTGGTATTTTTCTCCCTCGAATGAACCATGAGCCCCAGAAGACAAGGGCAATGTCTTATACTTCTTTGTTTTCTCTCTAGCACCTTGTATTTCCTTATACATAGTAGGTGCCCAATTCATATTTGTTAAATAAACCATCCCTGTGTTTTCTTTGCCATGTTGAAATTGATTACAGGATTTGCTGTCTGCTATTGATAGATGAGACATCTTACTTCTTTGGATTTTGGTAACAGGATTCCCCAAATATATCCCATATGGGCTGCTTATGCCCAAGCATCTAAAATCTTAATAGCTTTTGTTCAAGAGGATAGACATGTTCAGAACAAGAAAGATTAGTCAACAGGGTAAAACAATCACCCTCTCTGTTCTTGACTATATTACTTTCAATTTATCTTAAAAAAAAAAACAAACTAGAAAAAAACAAGGAACTGAAGATCCTTGGGACTGACTCATGGCTGTGCCAACCCTCCAACCTTTTTGGAGCTCAAATAAGAACTTGAGAGAGCATCTGTCCACACTCTATTTCCTTGGCTTGGCAGACAGCAATGGAAACCCACAGTAAGTCTCCTTCATTCAGCTAGTATATATCTAAATTGCTTATCTGTGGGACTCCTGACAGCACTTGCCTTGAGCAGAGAATAGATGGAATAGGGGCCTGCCTGGGTAGTATGATTTGAGGGGCGCCAGAAAGGCTACTCTGCTCCACACCATCTCCCTGTTTCCTCACCCTTTTTGTTTCAGTCACCCTGTGCAAATAGGCTCTGATCGGTTCTAGATGTTGGTGAGACTTGGTAGGTGGTGTAGGTTCCAAAACCAAAAACTGGGGGAGTTGGCGTCTACAAGCACACGCTTGTCTTCATTATCAGGATTGGAAAGGTCTTCCAGAGACTAGCTGTGCCTTGCAATTAAACCTGCAGATTAATGACAGGGCAGGCTTCAGGTTTGCAAGCTGTCTCCCAGATGCCGCTCCCTGAACGAGGAAACACAGTGCTGTTACCTTTCACTCTGCACCTACATCGCAGGGACGGCTCGGGGTGCTTCGTCTACCAAGTGCAGAGTGATTGGCTTTAACTGCTGGTGCATTCCAGGGCAAGTCAAGGGCCCTCCCCGCAACTTCCACTCCCCTTGGCCTCGGGGGAGAAGCTCTGCAAAGCGGAAGAGGACTTTGTTCTGCAATTAATCATTTGAAGTCAAAGTATGTTTGGGTACTATAAGTGATAGCCCACAAACACTATGAAGTGGCTGATTGTGTAGTTGGTGAAATTTGGTCTCAAAGAGGACTTCCTTCATTGTAAATAGAAAAATATCTTAGGAATGAGGTAGGGAGGAATTGTCAAACTTAAGAAGTGATGGGCTAATTTATCATAGGATAACTTTCAGAGACTAGATTCTAATGTGTAAGGAGCTCCATCTTTTAAGTCAAAGACCTGTATTACTTTCCTGCTGGTCTGTCTGACCATGGCCACTGGTAAGACTAACCTGGGGAGCCCGAGGGGGAAGGGGTAGTCAAGGTCAAGAGTCAGACTCTGAAAAGAGAATGAGCACAGAAAAGTGTGTGTCTATCCCAGTATAGAGGCCTGTCGGCCTGCCTAAGATAAATGATTCTGGGGTTACCCAGTATTTCATACTGTCTATTGCTCTCTTCTCTGAGTTTTATTTTCTTACCCTTTGGAAACATTCCACATACACTAGTCAATGGTATTTTCATCGGCTGCTGCCGCGAGGAAGAAATTTCCCTTTACATTGAGGAGTTAATGAGTTTGGTCGTGGTGTTGTTTGTTTTTTACTTCAAGAGTGAAGAGTGACTTTACTTATTTCATTGACTTTCGTAAATATTATCCATGTGTGATAGTTATACCAAGAATTCAGTAATACCTAGTGAGGGAGTATTGTCAAAGCAGACAGAAATGAGAGAGATTTCCACAGCCCCTGGCTTGTCTCCACGATTACACTTACTTATATAGAACCAAAGCTGGTCAATAATCCCTTTTCCCCTGGTTGTTGAGAAACAACCTGAGGACAGTACTTTTTAGAGACTTGGGGAATATCAGAATATCACGGGATCTGCGCAAACTCTACGGGGTCTGCTGAGCCTGACTGCTGATGTCCAGGCTATCACACACTGACTGGAGGGCTAGCTTGATAGCTGTGTCCTTCTAAAATCACATTAAAAACAAGCCTTGTGGTGTTAAGGCTCTCTATCCTGCAATTATGTCTATCCTGCAGGTAATCACAATGAGGAAAATACCAAGATGTTGCCTTCTCCATCCAAAGCCCATAAACCCTGTGGTATTGAGCTTTCTTAAGCAACACAGACACTTCCACACATCCCCAAAGACCGTGTAGTATTCTTTCTTCCTTGGCCTGATGCTGCTGTGTTCAAGCCTGCAAGGAAATCACGGCTCAGGAGTGAATTGCCAGTTGGTATTTCATCTTTGTAGCTTCTTATACACTTTCCCTGACTTTTTCTCCTAAAGGGAGACCATAAAAATATCATTTGCTTATAGAAGAAGCTGTTCCTAATAACGATCAGTAAAGCCAACCCACATTGGGAAGCCAGACTGGCAAGTTATTTATAAAATTACTTATAAATAACTTACAAAATAAATAAGTGTGATCTTCTGTAGGTGCCAACACCTACCTTCTCCATCCCACAAAAACTTTATCCACTATTCAGAGGGCCCCAGGCCAGAATTTACTAGGCCATTGACAAAGGCATGTTTTTCTCATGTTCCTGTGTTGATTGTGTCCTTCCACGTATTTCAGAACAGCCACCGGAATGAAGAGTTCTTGAACTTGTTAGAAAGATTCTGGTTGACACAACCTTAAATTTTAGGATAGGTGAGATAGTGGTTTGGACCTTCAGCTTTTATTAATCTGGCTTTTTAGGGAACTCAAGTATTCCCTATGCCGCTGACATAGAGGCCCATTTCTATACACATTGGTGCCTAGAGCCTGCCTTGTTCCCTTTCTGGACTATCTGACCTTCTGTCTTTAGTGATAAGTGGTATTAAGTCTGTTTAAACAGGTTCATATTGCAGCTGGTCAGATTTCGTGTTTTTACCAACATAAATTTTATTAACTGTGTTCCCTGCAGTGCCTCCTTTTTCTTTCCCTTTATCCACTGACGCTTCCGACGCCATTGACTTTGAATGCCTTCAGTGAAGGCATGTGCTTGCATGCACAGTGACTGATGTTTTAGGTCCCACCATACCAGATAGCTAACAGAGCTGACTCTTTGAAGCTGGTGGCACTACAGGCAAAAACTCTACTTCTGTACTCCTGAAGTCACTTCCTTGGTCCTTGTCATCTACACAACAAAAGCGAGTGACATATTAACAAGTATGCCCTGGAAATATTACTAGAGTATATATTTTCCACTTGGCAGACCTGAATTGGTCACTGTCATTTAAGAGAACTTCTAACAAATATCACCAATAGGTACTTAAAACAATGATATTTTGTGGGGTCATTTACTTTTTTGTTTTCACTGTTTAAAAGACTTTCTATTTTTTTTAAAGATTTTATTTATTTATTTGACAGACAGAGATCACAAGTAGACAGAGAGAGAGGAGGAAGCAGGCTCCCTGCTGAGCAGAGAACCCGACGTGGGGCTCAATCCCAGGACCCTGAGATCATGACCTGAGCCGAAGGCAGAGGCTTAACCCACTGAGCCACCCAGGCACCCCAAGATTTTCTATTTTTAACGCAGTTTTAGATTTACAGCAAAAGTGAGAGGTACAGAGATTTTCCATATACCCTTGTCCCTACCCAGGCATAGTCTCCCCTATTAGCAATATCCACTCATCACAGTGGCACATTTTTTTTTAACCAAAAATGTTTTTAACTTAAGATAGCTCATTATAATCAAAAAGGAATCGCAGATACCAGTCAAATCATGTAAATGTTAACCTGTATTTAAGAAAAGTCATCATTTTTTTAAGACTTTATTTTTTAGCACACTTTTATATTCACAGCAAAATGGGAAGTACAGAGATTTCCAGTAATTCCCCTGCATCCACACAGGCACAGCCTCTCCCATTATCAACGTTCCTCACCAGATGGTCCATTTTTACAACTGATGAACCCGTATTGATCCATTATAATCACCCAAAGTCCATTGTTTACTATAGGATTTGCTGTTGGTGTACTTCCTATGGATTCGACGTAATCCTTCATTATCATATCATATGGAGTATTTTTACTGCCCTAAAAATCTGTGCTCCATCTACTGACCCTCCCCTCCCCCCAAACCCTGGCAACCACTGATCCTTTTACTATTTCCATAGTTTTGCTTTTCCAGAACATTTACTCATTTTTTTAAAATTAATTAATTAATTTATTTATTTGACAGAGATCACAAGTAGGCAGAGAGGCAGGCAGAGAGAGAGGAGGAAGCAGGCTTCCTGCTGAGCAGAGAGCCCGATACGGGGCTCAATCCCAGGACCCTGGGATCATGACCTGAGCCAAAGGCAGAGGCTTTAACCCACTGAGCCACCCAGGCGCCACACATTTACTCATTTTTTAAAAAGATTTATTTATTTGAGAGAGAGACAGTATGAGTGGGAGGGACAGAGGGAAAGGGAGAGAGAATCTCAAGCAGACTCTGCACTGAACATGGAACCCAAGGCAGGGCTGGATCCCACAACCCTGAGATCATGACCTGAGCTGAAATCAAGAGTTGGATGCTTAACTGACTGCACCACCCAGGTGCCCCAACATTTACTCATTTTTTTAAACACTAAAATTAACCCCATTGTTTGGAGTGCAGACCACAACCAGAACCATGATTTGAGATCAGTTATATCGAGATGCCAATTAATCGCCTACATGACTTTTTTCATTAAAAAAAAGTGCCTGGGTGGCTCAGTCGGTTGGGTGTCTGCCCTCGGCTCAGGTCATGATCCTAGGACCCTGGGATCAAGCCCCCAGAGTGGGGGGTCCCTGCTCAGTGGGAGAGTCTCCCTCTTGCCCCTGCTCATGCTCTCTCTCACTCTCAAATAAATCTTTAAAAAAAAAAAATACATGGTCTAACCCAAAAAACAAACATTCCAGCTAAAAAAAGGGGGAGGGCAGAAGACATGAGTAGACATTTTCCCAAAGAAGACATACAGATGACTAGTAGATACATGAAAGGATGCTCAATGTCACTCATCATCAGGGAAATAAAAATCAAAACTACAATGAGATATCACCTCACACCTGTCAGAATGGCTAAAATAACAACACAGGAAACAGCAACTGTTGGTGAAGAAGAGGAGGAAAGGGAAGCCTCTTGCACTATTGGTGGGAATGCAAACTGCTACACCCACTCTGGAACAGTATGGAGTTTCCTCAAAAAGTTAAAAATAAAACTACCCTATGATCTATCAGTTCACTACTAGGTATTTACCCAAAGGATACAAAAATATTGATTCAAAGGAATACACGCTTGTTTATAGCAGCATTACCAAATATAGCAAATTACCAATGTTTATAGCAGCATTACCAACGATAGCCAAATTATGGAAAGAGCCCAAACGCCCAGTGGCTGATGAATGGGTAAAGTGGAATATTACTCAGCCATAAAAAGTAATGAAATCTTCCCATTTGCAACAATGTGGATGGAGCTAGAGAGTATTATGCTAAGCAAAATAAGACTGCCAGAGAAAGACAAACACTATATGATTTCACTTATATGTGGAATTTAAGAAACAAAACAAATGAACATGGGAAAAAAGAGAGGCAAACCAAGAAATATACTCTTAACTATAGTGAACAAACTGATGGTTACCAGAGGGGAGGTGAGTGGGGCATAGGGGAAATAGATGATGGGGATTAAGGAGGGCAGTTGTGATGAGCACTGGGTGTTGTATGGAAGTGATGAATCATTAAATTCTATACCTGAAACTATAAAACAAAATGATAAAATCATCTTTCAAGTAATATATATATATATATATATATATATATATATATATATATCTTAGCCTCATACTTGTTATTCAAAAGTAAATAGGTTGACAGTCTTGTTACAATTCAGACAGCTACTTGGAATGGGAAAGAGCAGATAATTAAAAAAAAACCCACAAACAATAAAACATTAATTAGAGTCACAGAATTAAACTGGGAGGAGCATTAGGCAGTGTGTAATTATATGGATCCATTTCATTTTCACTCTCGGTTTTAAAAGCAAAGAAACCAAATAGAAATTGAAGAGTAGAACAGAACCGAAATCAGGAAGATCAAGCAAAATTCCAAGCAAGGCCATTAAAAAAACGAACCATAATGAAATGTGAGCTAACTCCTACCTTTATGAGAGAGAAGTCAGTGGGTAGTCCAGTGGGCTCTTATTTTTCCCCTCATTTCAGCTCATCTAGATCTTTCCCGACAGTTCTTGGCTGAGTATTTGTCAGATACTGTTGATCTCGCCGCCTTAGAACATACCTGGAAAGTAACAAACAGAGAAGAGTGGTAGAGCCGGCCATGTTTTGATTTAAAGATTTGATATTTTATTAGAGCCCCAAAGCTGGAATCTGGTTGCTATGGCAATCCTAAGAATTGGCCTCTCAGTCTGTTGTCCTCTTAATCTGTTGCCCAGGTCCGAGATGTCCCTGGACCGTTCTTTAGGAAGAAGACTTCTCATTCTCCTGGAGAGAAGGGTTGTTTATTTTTTTTCTCTTTCCCCCTAGAGGTTTTGATGGGTTTTGATGGGAAGTCCATACACCGGGGTTTTCTAATTCTTTTTTCTTTAGATTGAGTTCTTTTTGTCCAATTGAAAACATACATGAGACCCCAATATACAAAATAGAAAAAAATGAAGCTTTTCTAGCTGAGGCAGGGTTTGTAGATGCTGGGATCTAGAGGATCACCTATTTCTCCCTCCTCTCCCTGAGGTGTCTTTGCTGAACGTTAAGGCTCTTAAGAAAACAGTTGGAAAACACTGCTCTCAAGTATTGGTCTTCCCATAGTGACAATGAATATAAAACAGCCAACCTCCTGGGTCTCTGTCTGAGCTCTTGACCGGCTGGTATACTCAATTCCTCTCATCATGAATGAAAGCACTTCTGTTACTATAAACAGCATCATGATTTCAATATTTTCTGCCTTGTGTACTATGAACCTATGAAATGCTGGATGTCAAAAGAATAAAGGAGTTGTCCTCCTTCAGTCTCATCAACGGCTGGGTCCTGACTTGGTTTGATTTAGCTGTGGACATATAAACCAGCCTGTAGAAAGCGTTTAACATATACCCAGTATAAACTCTCCCAGAAAATGAGTTTGCGATAGTGGGGAACAAGCCTGTGAATGGAAAGGCATGTCACTCTTTGTATTTCACTTAGCTGCCTTGTGACCCCAGGTCTCTGATGGTGGGGAAAAAAGTATGATTTTGTAGATTATCCATCTCTTTTCAATGATAGAAGGGAATGATGTTCTGTGCCACTTCTACATTCTAAGCAGAAGCGGACTTCCTTCCTCAGATAGTTCTAATGTGAAACCAAGGTTGCAGATAGCATCTATAGAGTAAGGACTAAGCAGGAACTTCAGAAGACATGAGTCCCAGCCCCATCTCACACTGTCCTCTTTCCTCCGTAGTTTTGGCAGTGCTTGAAATTTACCAGGACCCTCCGTAATGCAGTAGGGATTCCTTATAATGAGAAAGAAGAAAAGCTAGGGGTTTCAGTAGTCAGTTTTACCAAGGCATTTATGAATTGAGCATAGTTATTTTCCTTTTCTATCTTCTTTGTCTGATTTTCTCCCTATACTTCAGATTTTTTTTTCCTTTGGGAAGGCAGTACCATGGAACTTGGCAATCAAGTCTAGATATTTGTCTGTGAGTAATCATGAGCAACTATGTGTGATTTTCTACAGGAAATATTTAGACCAGAAACAAAAATAGAACCAACACCTGGGCCAGAACCAAAAGCAAGTCCATATGCAATAGAGCTAAGGGGGAGATGGAGCATGCCTATGGCTGGCAACTGTCTAACTACTTCTCTCTAACTCAGCAGAAAAGCTCTTACCTCCTAAGAGAGAGAAGCCAATTTCAGGCTCAGAGAAAGTTGTATCAACCTCTCTGAACCTCAGTCTTCTTTTGGGTGATGTCATGTGGATACTTTTAGGAATCCTGGAATGTATACATAAGTTGACATGTATAAATATTTAGCACATTTGGGTGGCCTTGAACACCGTTTCTTTTTGCTTATTCAGGACTCAATCAGCTCATCAGTAACTAAAACAAGATTTTCAATGTTTTAACCACCACCACCACCTCCCCAGGATAAATGTAAAAGCTAATTATTCTACAACTCTGGGTATTTACTATTTAGACTTGTTCAAGGTGGGGGAGGGGGACTACCAATGCCAATCATTTGTCATGTAGATATTTGCTAACAACTGACTTGTGCGTGGCAGAGCGCTTGATGAAGGAAGAGGGAGGAGACCCAGATAGGCACAAAGCATGACCATTGTCCTCAAGTAGCTCCCTGTGGTTTGAGGGAAATCAGACACCTATACAGTCCTAAGATGAAAAGTCCTTAAGTGCCTGAAGAGAGATGCAAAGTGCTCTTTCACTTGAGAAAAGAGCAATTACTTCTGCCTAAGAGAGATGAAGGAAGCTTTCATGACTTTGGCACTTAAGCTGAGAGCACAAGAATGGGAAGAATTTGAACTCATGGAAATGAGTAAGAAAGCCATCAGGGGACCAGTAAGAGCAACATGCCAAGGGGAGAAAAGCTTGCTGTGAGGAGCAGTGAGTAGTTTGCCTGGGAGTGGGAGCACATGAGAGGGGGGAAGGAAAGGGTATTAGATAAGTGATTGTATACAGCACGTGGTGGGAAGCACGGGTGCTATTCTCACTTTTCACAGAGCTGAGGCTCAGAGGGTGAAGTGATTGTCCAAGGACAATGTAAAACCAGATCTGCGTCTGAAAACATTAAGACAGACAAGCAAACTGAAGTTTAGAACAGGGCGACTTTGATTGCCAGTGTAGGGAATTTGAATCCTCTATGGTAGTTCAGGGTTTAGCAAACTGTGGCCTGTGGGCCAAATTCGGGGCACTACCGGTTTTTGTGAGTAAGGTTTGTGAGGACACAGCATTGCACGGCTGTTCATTCATGTATATTTTTTGTGGTTCCTTCCATACCACATCAGCAGAGTTGAGGAGTCACAGAGATCATACAGCCCAAAAGGGGAGAGGGAATGGGGGGATGGGCAAAATGAGTGAAGGGGAGAGAGGGATACAGGCTTCCAGTTAGGAAGTGAAGAGGTCACAGGAATAAAAGGCACAGCATAAGGAATACAGTCAATGCTTTGTGATTGCGTCCTGTGATGGCAGATGGTAGCTATACTTGCGAGGGGTGGGGGAACGGTATAATTTATAGAGATGTGAAAACACTATGCCGTACACCTGAAATTCATGTAGCATAGTAAAGATAATAAATAATAAAATAATAATAATAATAATACTTAGGGAAAAACTATAGAAAATCAGTATTAATTCCCACTCACAATCTTCTAGCTATTGTAAAAGGATCTTAACTGGTCTGCATTATTTTCCATTTTATAGATCAACCTTAAAACTGGATGGCCTCTATTTTTAAGATAGGATACCCTTAAAATCAACAACTTGATGATATTTATAGATCTTAAATACAGAACCTGGATAGCCCAAATGATCTATATTAGAATTGTCTGGGATACAGCTGCAATTCAGATAGTAAAGAAAAATAAAATAACTTGTCCTACCAAAAAAATAAAACAAAAACAAAAAAACACTTAAAATATTTACTCTGGCCCATTGCAGAAAACCTTTGCTAACCCCAGCTCTAGTTGATTGAGAATCACTGAAAGTTTTCTAGAAGGGAAGTGGCATTCTCAGGGTCACACATTACTGATTGAGACCATGCTTATCAGCGGGATGGAGGGAAGGAAATAGATCCATTAGAAGACTATTTTGGTGGTCTGCGCTCTCATCCGTTCACTCCCAGATTGTCCCACTAGCCTTCCAGCAAGCCTCTCAGCCAAAATGTGAACGCTTGGAGAGTTCAGGCAGGCAACAACAATGAGAGACTTGCCCTGCATGTGAGAAAGACGTGTGCGGACAAGCTGATCAATGGCCCCACCTGACCCCCAGGACCACCGGACGCCAAGGGGTGATGGGAAGTCCAGAAACAGAGGCTGCCATGCAGAAATGTCACTCGATGATGCCGTCCCCTTGCAATCGTGTGAGAGGTCAGAACGCTAACTTTTTATGTGAAGCCACTATGTGTGCAAATGTCAGCGGCAGAATTCCAGTGTCAGCCTCCGGCATCTAAGTCTATTAAAGTCCTCCGAAGTCGATCACAGGGCAGACCCCCATTTTGCAATCTCTGCGCACATAACTTCCAAGACACTGACCCAGAGTCCCTTTCATGGGCTCCCCAGCAGCAGCTCCTGTGGCTTCTTCCATAGGAATAGCACACTGTGCCCACAGGCTTTGGAGACTGTCTGACAGACGGACGGACTGACTCACCCGGTCAGAGCAGTTTTGAAGTCCGACCTCTACACGCTGTCGTCCCATAGTGCGTAACATGGCCACACTGTCCGGACACTGAAGTGCTTATTCCCTATCAGAGTATGATACAAAAGCAGCTGGCAAACCCCTTGCCCTCTGAAAGTGATGTGGGCTGTAAAGCCCAGGACCTAGAGCAAACCTAGTGAGAAGCTGCTGGTAGGATCAGCCTGAAGCAGCGACCATGTGCTTTTCAGGTGCGATGAAGGGACTTTCTGTTTCAGTGGGCCTTAACGGACTTCAGTATTTTCCCCCCGACCTGCTTGGGCCGGAGCATTTACAGTTCAGAGATTACTCACTCAGTCATGCTCTTACTCTGTATTTATTCATCATTTACTATATACCAGGCACCGTGCCAAATGCTGAGGAAAGACAGGCAGTGACGTCCAACTGGAACTTTAGAGAAGCTCCAATTCAGTGTAAAAGGGGGGAGTGGGTGCATGAAAACGTTCACAACTCAGTGAGATGAGGGATCCCTTGAGGGGAGGTATCAACCCTCTCCAACTAAATATTACTTTTTCCTTTTTCCAAATATTACTTTCTTTATGTAAAAATGTGCCCTGGGGAAAAAAGGTTGAAAAATATTCTACTTTGTTAAGGAAATGACTTTAAGTGTCCTAGAAAGTCTTAGGCAGGACCAACTGCATAATTTGTGGAGCTCCTTGTTGAAAAACTCAGAATTTCAAACCAGTGCCAGCAGAGCATCAAATCAGGTGGCCCCATGTCACTGAACGGGATACAACGCCTGCCTAGTCTCACGGGCTCAGCGTTTTCAAGAAAACCAAGGGAGTGGAGTTTGGGAAAAGTAAAGGATTTTTTTTTCTAGTTTTGTTCTATAGGCTTCCATTCATTTATGACACTTATATGCATACCAGGTACCATAGCAAGGGTTAGGGTCACTGCAGTAAAATATAGCTACCCTCCCTACCCTCGGGTACCTCCAGCCTTGCTGAGAACTTCGCCTGTGATGATTTTCATGATCTGGTCCAATTATGTCTTGGCATATTAAGTAATCTCAGAAAAATATTAAACCTTCCAGTGAGCCTAACTTTATTTTTTAAATATATAGTAGATTGAAAATATAATTTCTTGTACTCTGGACTCTGAAAATACAATTTTGAATGTATTTTTCTATAAGAAACAAATATTTTGGTGATCAGAAAAAGAAAGTAAATATGAAAAAATATGCTTACTCAGAAGTTGTATAATATTTGAAATTTAATTTTTATTTATTGTGTTACCTTAGGAAGCTTAAAAAAGAGAAATGTAGGGGAACACATGCAGCCTTTATCTTGAAGTTTTAACACAAGCACACTTTGTTTTATTGTGCTGTACTTCACTGTCCCTCACACACACTGTGTTTTCACAAAGCAAGGGTTCATGACAACCCGCACCATGATAGCAAGTCTGTGGGCGCCATTTTCCCAACAACATTTGCTCACTTCACGTCTCTGGTGTCACATTTTGGTAATTCTCACGTTTCAAACTTTTAAATTTTTATTCTATTTGTTATGGTGGTCTGTAATCAGCGCTCTTTGGTGTTACTATTGTAACTGTTGTGGATGCCATAGGCCACGCCCATATTAGATGGTGAACTTAATAAATGTTGTGTGTGCTCTGACTACTCCATCAAACAGCTATTCCCCCATCTCCCTCTCTCACCTCAGGCCTCCCTACTCCCTAAGACACAACAACATTGAAATTAGGCTAATTAATAACCCCACAATGGCATCTAAGTGTTCAAGTGAAAGGAAGAGTCACATATGCATCTCTCACTTTAAATCAAAAGCTTGAAATGATTAAGCTTAGCTGAAGAAGGCATGTCAAAAGCCAAGGCAGGCCAAAAGCTAGGCCTCTTACACCAAACAGCTAAGCTGTGAATGCAAAGGAAAAGTTCTTGAAGGAAATTAAAAGTACTCCCCCAGTGAACATGTGATTATTAAGAAAGGGAAATAGCCTTATTGCTGATACGGAGAAAGTCTGAGCGGTGTGGACAGAAGATCAAACCAGTCACAACATTCCCTACATCAAAGCCTAATCCAGGGCAAGACCCTAAATCTCTTCAATTCTATGAGGGCTGAAAGATTTTGTTCATGAGGTTGCAGGTAAGAGACCATCTCCCTAACATGAAAGTACAGGGCGAAACAGTAAGTGCTGATGTGGAAGGTAGAGCAAATTACCTAGGAGAGCCGGCTAAGAGCATCACTACAGATGGCTACATAAAACAAGAAATTTTCAGTGTAGAGAAAGCAGTCTTCTGTTGGAAAAACATGCCATCTAGGACTCTCATAGCTTAAGAGGGGAAGTCAATGTCTTGCTTCAAAGCTTTTTCTAAAGAGAAATGGACTCTCTTATTGGGGGCCAATGCCGCTGGTGACCTTAAGTTAAAGCCAGTGTTCACCTAACATTCTGAAAACCCTAGGACCTTTAAGAATTATACTGTATCTACTCTACCTGTAGTCCATAAATGGAACAACAAAGCTTGGATGGTGGCACATCTGTTTATAGCATGGTTTACTGAAGATTTTATGCCTGCTGTTGAGACCTACTGTTCAGAAAGAAGATTCCTTTCAAAATATGACTGCTCATTGACAATGCAGCTGGTCACCCAAGAACTCTGTTGGAGAGGTACAACAAGAAGAATGTTGTTTTCATGCCTGCGAACACAGTATCCGTTCTGGAGCCCATGGATCAAGGAGCAATTTTGATTTTCAAGTCTTGTCATTTAAGAAATACATTCCGTGAGACTATAGGTGCCACAGTTAGTGATTCCTCTGTGGATCTGGGCAAAGTGAGTTGAAAACCTTCTGAGAAGGATTCACCATTCTAAATGCCATGAAGAACATTACGGACTCATGAGAACAGGGCAGAATACCAACATTAACAGGAGTTTGGAGGAAGTGGATTCCAATCCTCATGAATAACTTTGAGGGTCCAAGACTTCAGTGGAGGGAGTAAGTGCAGATGTGTTAGAAAGAGCAAGAGATTAAGAATTAGAAGTGGAGCCTGGAGATATGACCAATATGACCGAATTGCTGCAATCTTATGATAAAGTTTTAATGGATAAGGAGTTGATTCTTATCAATGAACAAAGAAAGTATTTTCTGAGATGGAAACAACTTTTGAGGAAAATTATGTGAAGACTGATGAAATGACAACTAAGGATTTAGAAAATTACATAACCTTAGTTGGTAAAACAGCAGCAGGATTTGGGAGGATTGACTCTTTTTTTTTTTTAAATTAAAGATTTTATTTACTTATTTGACAGAGAGAGAGGGATCACAAGTAGGCAGAGAGGCAGGCAGAGAGAGAGGAAGGGAAGCAGACTCCCCACTGAGCAGAGAGCCCGATGTGGGACTCGATTCCAGGACCCTGGGATCATGACCTAAGCAGAGGCTCTAACCCACTGAGCTACCCCGGTGCCCTGGGAGGATTGACTCTTAATTTTGGAAGAAATTCTACTGTGGATAAAATGCTACCAAACAGCATCTCGTACTGCAGAGAAACCATTCACGAAAGGAAGAGTCAACTGATGAGCCCAACTTTACGGCTGTCTTATTGTAAGAAATTGCCATAGCGACCTTAACCCTGGTCAGTCAGTAGCCATGAACATCTAGGCAAGACCCTCTACCAACACAAAGATTACAACTCTCCAAAAGCTCAGATGATGATTAGCATGTTTTAGCAGTAAGGTATTTTTTAAATAAGGTATGTATATTTTTTAGACATAACATTATCACTCAGTAGACTACAATATAGTACAAATATAACTTTTATATGCACTGTGAAACCAAAAAACCCATTTGACTCTCTTTATTGCAATATTGGTTTTATTACAGTGGCCTGGAACTAAACCCACAATGTCTCCAATGTATGCCTGAAGCTTCTCTTATTTTACTTGGTTGAGATATTTTGCCATACCTATACCAAAGTTCATCTTCTAGATATAGCTTCTATTTTTTTTTTAAGATTTTATTTATTTTTTTGTCTCAGAGAGAGAACATAAGAAGGGGGAACGGCAGGCAGAGGGAGAAGCAGGTTTCCCATTGAGCAGGGAGCCCAATGTGAGATTGATCCCAGGACTTTGGAATCATGATCTGAACCGAAGGCAGACTCTCAACTGACTGAGCCACCACCCAGGCGTCCCTTGATGGGACTTTTAGAATCTGTGTTCAGAATTGAAAAATTAAAGTGAATTCTCTGGTTTGCTTTCAGGACACATCTTAATGATATTCCCACAAGATAGTACTTTGCTAATAGCCCCACTTACTCTGTTGTCAGAAACTCTTGTCATGCATTCTTAAGGAGTTCCTTTACCTCTGCGATGGAAGATTCCATAATGGTTACTCCTTATTGACCACTTGCTACACACCTGGTATACTAACCATTTTGTATATATTAATTCATTTAATCTTCCCCGTAATACCTTGTGGTTGACATTAACCTCCATTTTATAGATAGGAAAACTGAAATTTAGAAAAGTTGACCAAGTTGCTCCAAGTCTTCTAATAACTGGCAAGAGTTAGAATCAAGTCTTAACTGATGCTGAAACTTGGTCCCACCAAGCTGTGCCTTCTCCCCACCCGCTGTGCCTTCTAAGAGCACCCTGTGAAAGGGAGATGATAAAATGGAAGGAGAGGGGCACCTGGGTGGCTCAGTGGGTTAAGCTGCTGCCTTCGGCTCAGGTCATGATCTCAGGGTCCTGGGATGGAGTCCCGCATCGGGCTCTCTGCTCAGCAAGAAGCCTGCTTCCCTCTCTCTCTCTGCCTGCCTCTCTGTCTACTTGTGATCTCTCTCTGTCAAATAAATAAATAAAATCTTTAAAAAAAAAAAAATGGAAGGAGAAAGTTTGAAGAAGAGCAGGGTGGAGTCCCTGGGATCAGAGCTGTCCTGGCAACTCTGGGGTGTCTGTGACTGTCTGTAGTCTGCAAAGCCATCACTGACCAGTAGCAAAAGGTTTGCTGTGGAAACAGGACCTTAGGTTGGCTCCCCTCCCCTCCCCCTCCACATCCCAACCACTGGCCTCACTCTGACATGCAGAGAACAAGGAGAGTGGCACCAGGGCTGCCAAGGGATGTGAGAATCCAAGAAAGGCAGTGCTGAGCAGGAGCACGGTCTAAGACCAACTTCGAAACAAGAGACCAGAATTCTTAGGGGAAAAGGAACTACTGAAGCTAAAGATGACCCCCGACCAAAAAATCCCTAAAAATAAGGAGGTCTGGAGGGAAATAGTAACTCCAGACCATTTCATTGGAATTGGGATTGAACAGTCACTGACAGGTATGTTCTTTGAAAACACATCTTGCTGGAGAGAAGCCAAGAAGAAGTGATTCTGCAAATTGTAGTCTCATCTACTGCACCATCATCTTGGTTTGCAAATCCCTCAATAGTCAGAGGGTCCAGTGTGGTCTGACCTGGATTGGATCCCTTGGGTGCATTCTCTTCTTGTGCGAGTATAGTCATGGTGATTGCTGCAAATGGAAATGTCTAGAAACATTGAGCGGTGTATACACTCAGACCTGTGTCAGTGTTGAGAAGCGCCCATTCTCCAGGCAGCTCTGAAGATGTATTTCTTAGGTTATATAAATCATTACTCATCTTTGTCTCATTTTTATTTTGTTTCTGATATGCAAGTCAGCATGTTGAATTCATTGTAACTTGTGCACGTGGGCAGGGAGATTGGATTACTAAATGTGTTTTAAGTAAATTGGGTAAAATTAGCTAAGTGAAGAAGTAAGGCACTCAACTACTTCTTCGATATTAAGCAAGTATATGATTGATATTGAGCAAAAGATTTTCATTTGAGACCCTAAAGCAAAAGTGTGTTGTTGCTGTTGTTGTTGTTGTTTAAGGTCTGGGTTGCTGGATCTTTAATATTTCGAAAGTATTTTTGAAAAAAAATTTGAAAATAAAGAAATGTACAGAGGGTAATGTAACACATACATAGTGCCACCACTTAGAATTAACCGTTAACATTTTGCTACATATTCAATATTTTATAATAAAAAAATAAGTATTATAGGTAAAAATGAAATTCTGTTTGACCCCATTCATTCTCTTCTTCCATTTTTCTAATGATAAGCTCTATCATGAAACTAGTGAGTATCTTTCCAGTCTCTACATAAATATAGGTAGGTGTTTTTATGTGTGTTTATACACACTTGCACTCGTCCATGAACAATATTGTTTTGTGAATACTGTTTATATATGTTCCACATGCCCAGTAACAACAGTAGGAAACCTACAGTAGGTGATTAAACTGTGCCTGGAGCTGAGGTAGAGATAGTCTCTGTCCTTTCAATGTCTCCAGGGAGTAGCATGATTATTATTAAAGGTTACTTGCCAAGGGTCCCACAGCCTGTAAGTGGTGGGGCTAAGAATTAATCCCACCATCAGGCTCTGGAGCCCGAACTCGCGACCACCATACTAGATGGCCTCTTCAGTGTATCATTCTATAGAATTCTCCGTCTCTCAATACCAGGTTTCTGGTATTTGTAATTGTTGGGTTTATAAATCTAGTTCATTCCTTTTCACAGTTATACCATATTCCATTAAATGAGTATAGTATATAAGCAGCACTGTAAGGGGGTTAGGACCCGGAAAATACCAATATCGAAACTTTCCATCTCACCAGGCTGGGTGAGAATTAAATGGTTGAACTCAAATAAAGCAGATGAAACCGTGCCTGGCACTGAGTAAGCGTCCAATAAATGTTGTCTGGTATTATTTGCTATTGTCATCTATGCATTATTCTAAGGATCGTAATCATTAGGTTGCTTCCAATTTTCTGTTATTGCATATATTGCCCCAGAGAACGCCCTGTGTCTGCATATGTAGGTTTCTTTTGGTTTTCTCCCTAGAAGAGGAACTGATGGCCCATAAAGTGTGCATTTTCTCGGTGGCACCTGATATTGCCAAAGCCAGCTCTGCCAATCTACACTCCTCCATAATGAACTGTTCCGTTCCATTTCCCCATAACCTCAAGATGAGTTGATATTGTCTAACTATTGGATGTGCAAATCTGATACTATAATTCATATACTATGAAGTGTGCCCTTTTAAAGTGTGCAACTCAATGGTCTCACCAGGATGTGCCACCATCATCGCTACCCAATTCTAGAAGAAACCCCTCTACCCATTAGCAGTCATTCCCCCCTCACCCCAGCCCCTATTCAATCTCTGTAGATTTGCCTATTCTGGACAGTTCTTAGCAACGCAATCTTGTGTAGATTTTCATGTATTTTCATGAAAATCTTATGTAAATTTTCTTCCATGTTGTAGTGTGTATCAGCTCTTTGTTCTTTTTCATGGCCCAGTAATATTCTACTGTGCGGATAGACCACATTTAGTTTATCCATTGCCATTGTTCCTTCTCTTGGCAGTTATGAATAATGTTGCTATAAACCTCTATGAAAACTTTGGTATGACTGTATATTTTCATTTTCTAGGATATGCCTATATATTTATAGAACTAGCCATGGAATTGCTGGGTCATATGATAGCTGTGCTTAATGTTTTGAGACACTGCTAAAGTGACTATACCATTTTATATAATCCCCCTCAGCAAGGTATGAGGGTTCCAATTTCACCCTCATCTGTACCTACAACACTTGTTACCATCTTTCTTTTTAGTTTCAGCCATGCTACGTAGTGTCATCTTGCAGCTTAAATGAGTATTGACTTCATGACTGATGAGGTTGGGCATTTTTTAAAAAATATTATTTATTTATTTATTTGACCGAGAGATCACAAGTAGTCAGAGAGGCAGGCAGAGGAGGAGGGGGAAGCAAGCTCCCCGTCAAGCGGAGAGCCCGATGTGGGACTCGATCCCAGGACCCTAAGATCGTGACCTGAGCCGAAGGCAGAGGCTTAACCTACTTAGCCACCCAGGTGCCCCGAGGTTGGGCATCTTTAATAGGCTTATTAGCCTTCTGTATGTCATCTTTGGCCCATTTTTTCATTGGGCAGTTTGTCTTTTGATTTGAGTTATGAGCGTTCTTCCCATGTTCTGAATACACGTCCCATATCGAACATATGATTTACAAAGATTGTCTCTTGTGGGATGTCTTTTCGCTCTATTGATATGAATCAGCGTATTTTAATATTTGTAGTTTTCATATGCTTCCTCAAAGCTCCATTTTCAAAATTGTCTCTCTATTATCTGCTGAGTGGATCACAAGCCAGAGAGCCTTAAGTGTTCACTGAGACTAAAGCAAGGGCACATAGCATTCCATAGATCGGAAGAAGCTCCTGCGTTGGTCACCTGAGGTCATCTAGGGGAATCCCTCAGTCAGCAAAGGAAATTCAGTTTTGATAACCTAGAAATTATGCCTTCACACCTGATTAGAGTTCAAATTTGATCACTTAAAGGCACTAAGAACCCATACATTGTATTTCCGCACTGCCAGTTGGTTAATTCAAAAGCATTTGGATACTGTTTAACCTGGCCTCTTCCTCTCTCTCTCTCTCTTTCTCTGCTGCTCCTCTCCCCTCCCTACTCCGTTTCAATTTCAGATTGAAAATGGCTCAGGAATCAGTCAGCAAGCTGACATCAGAGAAGAAAGTGGAGACAAAGAAAATCAATCCCACGGCTAGTCTGGTGAGACGCATGTTTCAACATAACCTCAAGATTTTTCATTATAACTGAGGTGCATCTGGGAGTGTGTCTGAATTTAAAGGATAAAACTCTGAGGAATGAGTAGTATCCAGATTCTCAGTTCCCATCCCAGAGTAGCCTAGGTAAGAAGGGAGTGAGGAACAAAACCCAACTTCCTGGACTTCCTGCGTTCTCCCAGCAAATCCAACACAGATCGTTTCCTGATCAGGCAAATTTAGTCACTTGCCATGTCACACCCTTCCACACCCCAGACCGGCATCTGCTTATCTCAGAGCACCTTTCTCCCTAACTGGTTGAGCATTTAAGAAAGGGGTAGAGATTATACTCTTTAGATAACTGGGAAAACCCAGATGCAGAAAGATACAGCCTACCTAGGATCACTTCAAAAATGAGTAACAGAAACCACGCCCCCGCTCTTTGTCTCCTGATGTCTCTCCAGGAGCTGGAAACTTAGAGACTAGTTGGCCTTCGCACCTGAAAGGGGAAGTTGTCCTCCACCTTCCCATTGGGAAGATTCATACGTTAGAGACAATAGTAGAGCTAAATGGTTAGGACCCCAAGATGTTGGGGTTCAGATCCCAGCTTAGCCACTTACTAGTTGTAAAACCTTCGTAAAATTACTTTGCTTCTTTTGGGAAATGAGAGAAATAATACCACCTTTACTTTAGGATTATTTTGAGGAAATGGAGAGAAATAGAAAGCGGCATATAATAAGAACTTAAAAATGTTGGCTGTTTTTCGTTATTACAAATTTTGGCAGAATTAGTTGGCCCTGCCCTGGAGAACAGCAGTGAGTGATAAGGGGGCCTTCGCTCTCCTCAGCTGATTTTCAGACCCTACCTCCCCTGTGCCCTGGTGTCCCACAGCTACTTATTCTTATCCTTTTCAGTTTTAAGGACCATTTGCCAGCTACTTTAAACCTTCTGACCATCTAAATGAAGTTTAAGTAGTGAAGTGAGATTTTTTTTTTTCTGTTGATTGGCTGGGGTGTCTCTCACTCAGAACAGCCCCATCAGCAGCTAAATGAATGTTGAGTGAAGTGTAGAGAAGTCGGTGTCCTACAGCTGGAGTGGGGAAAGCTGTGGTTAGTGTGCACAGCTCCTGAATGGACCCATCCTCTGTGCCCCTTTGGTGGTGTGTCCAGTACATTCACTTGTATGATTTTCGGTGACAATGGCTTCCACCCTGAGTTTTGTCTTCCTCGTTGGTCAGCCTACACTCCTTTCCCCCAGCCCCCTTACTTGGGCCTCTATCCTAACTTTTGCAGCCAAATCTTATTTCCAGGGGCGCAGAATGAATTCAGCCCTGGAGACAAAGAGTAAACAGTGGGTTTACTGTGACTTTTTTTTTTTTTTTTAAATAAGTGACCTCCACAGTGAGCTAGCTCCCAGTTGCAATCCTCAACTTGTTAGGGTGGTTTCTTTTGTTGTTGTTTATTTGGGAATTTGGGAAGAGCTCGGAAACTGATTCCTGATTCAAGTTCACAAGTCAGAGATGGGATCCAGACTCAGGATGGGTGTTTAGAAATCATCGACTTGATGATTATATGTAGGCCACCCTAGTAGCTCAGGGTATCACATCTCATAAATGACAAGCAGCTGAGGATCTGTTTACAAAGATCTCTGTGCAAAGGAATATACCTCTTCCATTTCTTTTTTTAGCCTTTTATGTGCCCTCCCAAAGAACAGATACACCCATTCTTACTATGCTAAATTTTTATTCCTCTAAAGTCCTAGAAACGGTGAGGATCCTCATTTCTATTTTGTATTCTTATCTGTATATATATTTTGCCAGCAGACCTTCATGACCTTCATCTTCAGAAGGTTGTCACTGAGCAGGAAGCTCAGGGAGAGCAGAGCAGAACATCCATGGCAAAACGGAAGTTTTCTCCATCCCACATGGATTACGTCTGCTCCTCTTCCATTTTGTATCGCCTTTGTTCAGTCCCACCATCTTGACCATATGCAGATGTATTCGATTGGGGAAACAGTGATTTTTTCCTATTTAGATTCCCCAGAAACTATTTCTTAAGCATTCCCTAATTCCATTAGTAGACTGAGCATGGGGGTAGAAGGAATCTTTGAGTAACGCTGCAAAGTTAGGATCTTTGTCACAAAGGAAGCGAACAGACCAGCCGCCCATGGTAAAGGTCAGTGTTTTAGATGGGTGTCATTGATTGATGAGCTGGTTATTTGTTGTTTGCTTTTAGCAAGTAAGGGGAATAGATTGGGAGGAGCAGGTAACAGGATTTCAGAAAAAAAGGCTGAAATGACTCTCATTTCTAGAGCCTTGAGTCCAACTCTACCCATCATTCTAAACCAAAATTTGGAGAAATTTTTCAAAGTTTGAGAAAGATGAAAATTTAGAACACAGAATGATGATAAACTATTTTTTCCTTAAACAACAGAAAGAAAGACTGCGTCAGAAGGAAGCCAGTGTGACCACTAACTAATACAGAGCCACATGAGAATGACGGCAGCAAGCAAGCATTTTCTTGTGTCGTCCTTTGCAACACTAGTGCGGCAGAAAGTTCTTGAAGCAAGATATATCACCAAACGTTTGTTTTGCTCATCTCTTTCTGAGGTCATTGCAGTGAGCACCCCGTGCCTTCTTAAGGGAGTCCTTTGTTAAGCTACAGGAACAATGAAAAACTGTTTAAGGGAACACTACAGGTGTATTTGATCAATATTTCTTGTAGAGGTCCAAAATGATGCCATTACAAGACCAGAAAAAAATACCAATATTTTCCAAATGTTTTTAAAAGTGGAGATTTCAAGCTTTCTAATCCAAGTATATAAACTTGTGAAAGGAGAAAGATCTTTTATGACAATTGCCTTGAGAGGATTCAAGCCTTGATCTTTCCACACTGCTGGTGTGACTATCGATCTTAACTTTGATCCTGTTGCGGCAAGATCCTACAACTTCTTTCTCACCAAAAATGTTGAAACCTACCAAAACTATTTTTTAAGACATCCAAGACTGTGTATTTTCCAGATGAGAGAAATGGTTATTTTGTTGTTGTTGTTATTGTTGTTGCTCATATAATGAAAAAGACGGAAAATGGAATTATACATGGGTAGAAAGGGAGTTAAATAGCCATAAACTTCATCCTAGAGAAGAAATTACTGTACAGGGAGTTAACATCAGCTATTAAGCAAGACCCATTCTTTTGTTTTTATGTGTTTTGTGTTTTTATTGTGGTTTCCTTGCCACAGAAATTCTGTACCCTTATTCGTGGAATAAATAGTGATACCCAAGCCAGCACAGGCCAGGAGGTCAAAGTACCTGCTTGGGCAAGTGATCTAGCCACAGCTCATTTTGCACTTCAGGATGTTTGTGAATAGTTAAGTCTATGTTGACTTTTATCAAAGCTCTGCATCTTGTTCTGGGATTGTGTGATCTGTACCATTCCCACCAACCTCAGGAGGCAGTTTCCAGACAGAAGAGCAAATGCTACTAGCAGCTTTTCATCATGACCTTGACTGACAGGGATGTGACCTAGGGTGAAGCAGGAGTCTTTGATGTTGAAAAAATTAAGAGCATAAAAAAGGTTCTTTACATCAAAATGAAAATGTGATTATATTAATATTAAGCTTTGAGTGGAATATCAAAGACAGGCAGCTTTTTCTGACTCTGAAGCCCGTATGACTGCTACCCCTCGAATCACGAGGGAAACCACCTTGGACTTCCCCCTTGACATTTTTTTCCTAAAGCCAACTCTCTTTGAATCTATCTTGTAGAATGAGAAGAGAGAGGACTGGGGGTGAATTGAGAATAGGATCAAAGACTATACATTTTTGGTCTTGAAGGGAAAGAGGTCCAAGCCTTCTCCATTGGTGGATAGCAGTCTAGAGGTGGGTGAGAACCTTAAAACCCTTCCTGATGGGGCTGCCATGTGCAGCCTTGTCCCTGATCCCAGCCTCTTCCCAGAACCTCTCAATTTGCCAGGTACCTGAGTGTCCCCCGCCCCAGGACTGCCTGCTAATCATCAGCCCTCTCAGGGACTCCCTAACAGAGTCAGCTCATTAAAGCTGCACTGTACTTGTAATGTAGTCAAGATGAAATCAAATCACAGAAGCCATATTTGTGCTGGTGCTAACTGCCTTCCCTAATAATTAAAAAGAAAGGAGTATGGTAGCATGGTTGGGTCTTCCTCCACCCCAATTCAAACTAAGAGATAAGACAAGCAAAACAAAAAGCTAGTAAGGAGCTGACATTACTAAAAGAAGTTGCCTGTGAGCAAGAAGCTTTTCATACCACTTTCCTATATTGTTTCTCTTCCTTTTCACTCAACTATGAAGAAAACCTAAGAAACTCATCAGTTTAAAACAAATTCCACTTACACTCATCCTGTGCTCTGGGACATTCCTTCTAGTATTATCGTGAAGCAGAAAAGTGTCTTGTCCATGCCTGAGGGATCCACTTTGAGTTCAGTGAGGTCAGTGAATATCTAGATCCTCATTGGTCCCCACAGACTTGATGGGCGAGAGCAGCATGTGCTTTCAGTGGAGTCATTGGTACACTTCAGATCTCTAAGGAGGATGGTCACAAGAAAACCAGTGATAGTAAACAGGCCTGTCACTATGACCACATAACTCTGCAGGAACATGCTCTCAGGGAACCAGTGCTGAAGAAGAATGAGTGGAAATTTAATGTGAGAGTTAGACAAATGCAGCCCAAGTTGCATTCCATTCACATGGACAGACTAGAAATTGGCAGTAAAATGCCTATTTCTAAAGACTATGCTTCACCTGCTCTGTTGGGGAAACTTGATGATGTTTTCAGACTATTCAAGTATAGTAAGTTATTGTATTAAGACACTAGGGCAGGATCTCCATTATTCTCACCCCTTTTGAGTCCCGCACTGTGTATCTAGATGCCCTCTCCCAAGTTCATATATTTAACTGCAGTGTTGGTACAGCCTTTGTTCCTAACATATGTCGCTGCTCAGTAAAAGTTCACAAGAGCTTGTTCAAGGTGGGCCATCTCAAACAACCTGGGGCCCCTTGAAATTATCCCTCTGAAATGCAGTTGAGATGATGGTAAATGCAACAGAGGTCTCTAAACTTTTCATGGAGAGGAAGTAGTTAGTGTACCACTTTATCAGATTGAGCATTTTGGGCAAGCAGGATATGAGTGGCTTTTCTAAGAACAGCCTTCCCCAAACTAGAGGGAGAGCGGCCAGTATGGCTCCTCTGTGTTTAACCAGACACTCACACCCAACTGTACTAGTTAGACTCTGACAAACCTTGACTTAGAAGCACCATATCTCTTCCTAGCCAAGAGTCATTACATCTGAGGACATAGTTGGTTGGACTGCAGTTTGGACTCTTGCCTGAGTAACTTGCAGTCATCAACAGGCACACAAGTATATCATACATTACACTAAAACATGATATAAACATGTCAGGTAAAAAGCATCAGCCCTCTGAGATGTCAAAGATAAGGTTAGAAGGAAGTGTGATATATGGCTTTTAACACAAAAGGCAGCTTAATGGTGGCGTGGGCAGAGGGCACAGAAAGGGAAAAGTGTGGCCAAGCAGAAAGAGATGATCATGGTGAGGATGGACCTGCTGCCTTTTGAATCCTTGAGTTGACATATCTCTTCAAGTGTCCACTGAAAGTACCTAGGAGTAATGGAAAAACAATTTCTGAAATCTGGGAAGTAGAATAAGGAAACCCAGCCATGTGAATACATCTTTAAATGTTCTAGCCAAAACAAATTGGTGGTGTGGTTGAGGAATTAATTGCCAGATTGGGTGCTAGTCTTGGACTCCCTCTTACTCCCCAGGAAGCTACTGAGCCCTCCTTAGGCATCTCTTTTTTTTCCTAAGAACCACAAGGAAAGGCATTTCCTAAATGAACAGCTTATATGCTGCTGGTGGAGAAATTGGAAAAACTGAAGGAAGGAATGAAACTCTGGGGGTGGTACTGGAAACCACCTTGCTACGGTTCTTCCAAGGACCGGGATTAGATGTAGCAGAAGAGTCGTGTTATTTTTGGTAAAGATTTGCCTGTTGGCCTGGGATTTTACATCTCTCTATAGTTTATACTGCGATCAATGGGAGCATTTTCATTTTAATTATATTCTTGCTTTCTTGAATGCTACATTTTCTCATTTCTCTTTCTTCTTCTACCTGATGTCATGGACACAGATCATTGCACACAACATTGCATGAGCAGTATAGCCTAAGACAGTGCCTAGTCCAACTATCAAGGGTCTTAGAAATGCAGACCTGCAGGCTCCTTCCCAGTAACCAGACTATAACCTTAAACAGGGAAATCTTTTGATTCCCTGACATCTGAAATCAGCTTATTTTATAGTACTCTCCCTTCCCCAAATACAGATTAAACCAACTTGGGGCTTTCTGTGTCAGGGAGGAGGATGAAGTCCAAAATATACAGCTTTTTTTCCAAAAAATATCTGGTCTAAAAGTCAACTATATCATTTTATGAAGTAGTTTAGATTTGTGCATAATTTTCTTTGATTCTGCCTGTCCTAGTCAGGAAAAAAAAAAAAAAGGATGAAAAGCTGAAAGGAAAGAAAAAGCATCAAATTTGGTAATTCACACGTTAGTTTTTAAGTTTCTAAACCACACAAAACATGGACATACTGTGAAATCCAACACTGTGGAAATCCTGAGCACAGAAAAATTAGAGCATCTGTGCAAGCTGATGAGCATGGACAAAGTAAGAGGTGTCTGTGGCCTCCTTGAGACTTTATCCTCAACCAGGCAATTTTGAGAGTGTGGATTCAAAAGAGCCCAGGATTGCCCTGAAGAGTGCACTTTTTTAAAAGCCACATACAAGGAAAAGTGGTAGGATAGAGTGGAAGAAGGGGCCAGACCATTACACCATGCTTACTCTGCGTTCTCTTAAGAGCAGTTGATAAATGTGTGGAACATCTGGAAGGCCATCAAAACCACATTTCATATATCAGCTATTGTACCTTTAGGATCAATTCAGATGAAGAAAGTGGACTGAATGAAGAAATGAACTTTCATTCATGTCAGCTAGCTTGTCATCATGAAGAAATTGGCAACACAAGAGAAACAAGGCTATCCGGCCAAACTAATAGTATTTAATATTTGAAAAGTATGAATCGTTTTTAGCCTTGCCAAAATGCAAGTAACTTGTTGGATAGGTTTCCATCTTCTAGCTATAGAGAAAAATCCAGCTGCTTGGAACCTTCGCTATTATTGGTGCAAAAGTCACTTAAAGAAAAGCACCTTCTGAAACTGGCCTCAGCATGGCTGACTGCTTGCAGACACACATCACAGTATTTATAACCCCATTAGCAATTGAATCCAGGCATCGCTAAGCTCTTACTCACAGCTGTATGTGACCGAGAGGCCCATTTTGTGTCATTTCTACACAACCGTTAGTTGTTGTCACCTTGTTAGAGCACTGAATGCTAGTTTCACAATTCTCTCTTTCCCCTTCCAAGGAGTAGGCAATCTACCAAACCCTCCCAAATCAACTCTTTGCTGGGAAGGAGTGAGTTCAAGAGCATTTTAACATGCAGGGTTGAAGCCAATTCAGTAGCCCTAGCTGTGCCGAGGCTCTTAATCAACGCTGTGATATAAACCTAGCATTCGGGAAATTTGTGTAGTTGACAACTTAATTGGAAACGTGAACATATTAAAATGGCAATTATCTAACTCTGTCTCTTCAAGCTGTGGTGCAGCTTCTATCAACAAGGATGTTATGGAAGCAAATCAAGCCTCATTCAGGAGGCCAGCTGTTCTCAAGGAGAGCTTACTAGGTTTGCTTCCCCTCTACTCCAGCCGCTGTCTCAAGCAGCCTGGTGACAACTGGTAACACCCCAAAAACCTCTTCCTTTTCATCCTTCTCTTCTCTGGTATGATGGTTTGCTTCAGTCAGGAGCTCAAATGAACTCTGGACTTCATTGCATATTACATCTATGAAGTACTTGTTTGTGAATTTCTTCTGCATTCTGTGATCTGGGGAAGACCAACTTAATCTCATTTTTGTATAGGAAAGTTGTAGCTAATGCCATTAATTTATCCTTCTGCATTCCACCTATGCTCATATAATTTTCTGTTTTTTAATCTTCTCTTAAATGTACTAAGAAACACCAGTCTGCCTCCTTTTCTGAAAGCTAATGCAAATACTTCCGGGAGCTATTTTTTTTACGCTTTGTGTGAAATTTGATAGCCTTGGGCTAGCAAAATGCAAATGAGCACATAGTTTGCAGCAGAAATTCACCTCCCAAGAATTTGTCATTCTTCTCCATGGAGTAAACAACTTCTACTATATTTAGGCTCTTTTGTAGGCTGAGCATTTTTCTAAATTCTACCTGTGCAGACCTCAAGGGGCTCTCTCTGTCTTTGAAACTGTAAGGAGGTCTTACAAGAGAATGAATATTTTTCCCCAAAATGCTATCTTACACTTAACCTGCATTCATTCTTAGGCATGCATTCACTCTGGTTTGTCAACATCTTTGGCAAGATGGTGCTTCCTTTCCTTCATCGTTCTCTTCCAGAGCCTGCTTCTATTCTTGTCTCATGAAATAAACATATTTTCATTTATTCATCTGGGCCAGCTTTCCAAAATGAAAAGCTGGTCCTGTGGACATCTGAGTATACAGGGAACTTAACTCTCTACCTCCCCATGGCATGGACAATACATGTGTTCAGGAATGAACAACTCTCTGGGAACTCTTGGGATGGATTTTGAATTCCAGGATTCTGTGAGAAGCATAAAAATGGGTATATAGCATACAAAGATTGTACTACTCTTTCTTAATAAGAGACTAGAAGGAGATTCAAATCTTTACATCTCAGATAAGTTTAACTGAACTATAAGTAGCTCATTGGTTGTTTTTTTTTTCCTTTCTTCTTGCCAACTTGTCCCTAGATACAATCTTACCTTTTCATATCTTACCCCAAACACATAAAGAAGGTGGTTTCAGCCTCACTGGAACTGCACTCTGTCGAATCTTTCAAAGAGATCCATTTCCTTTGGAAACAAATCTGTGAGTGAGGGGTAAGTAGTACAATTCTCATGTTTGTCCAAAGCGATATACATAGGATTTGGGGAGTCCACCAAAAGGATAGGTCTACCCCAAATCATTAATCTTCAATTCTGTAATGCTTCAATTTCTCAAGACACAAATAATGTGACCACAAAGTTAGTAAAATATATAATCTTCAAAGAATATAAGCATTAAGAAAAAAGGACTTCCCTTTAAAATAGGAATCTAAAAGATTCCTAAAAAGGCAGAAACTTACAAAATTCGAAACTGAACAATTTTTTTTAGAGAAAACATGTCATTGGTTCATCATAGTTTTTTCCTCTCACTGAGTTTCAATTTAGACTAGCGTGGGAAGCAGGGTGGCCCTGGATTTTGATTTAGGGGATCGTGCTTTGGCTTGGAAGATCAGCACAGATCTACATGCCCGGAACCTAAGTGAAATCAGTCAGCATCCTAATAGGAATCAGGCCGAACACATGTAAATTACTCCAAGTCCTTTAGCGCTTAATTTTCTCAGTGACACCCTGGACCCCAGACACTGCTTCCTAAAATGCATTTGACCCATGTGGTGATGTCTCTGTAGGGTCTTGGGAGGTTGTAAGCGATGGGATGAGGGAATAGAGCAGACGACGGGGAGAAGGAAACTTTGAGCATGCAGCCAGGGCACAATGTTTTGCTGATATGATGCACTGTTAGGGTTCTGGAGATTTTTGCCTTGCTTATATCATGGGTGGCCTTTCAATGAACCTCCAGGATCTCATCAGGCAAATGGGAGAGTTCAGTACCTCCAATTGGTCAGTGCTTGACAATGTGCTAGAAAAGCAGGTACCCTAGTGAAACTGGCCTGTGTTCCAATTCATTCCCATGAGGCTGGTTTTGCGTGTGACATCCTGTTTTCTCTATGCCTGTCCAAAAATCATTGTGGCACCTAGCTTCATTTCACTTTACTCACTTCAATACTTGTGCTTCGGCCTCCCCTCCTTTCCCAGCTCATGGCCTTTCCCCTCCCTTCACAGTTTCTCCAGGAGCCAGCCTTTCTTGCCCCCTCCCTCCCTCCCTCCCCTCAAGCCCGATGCTCCATTCCCCAGCCCTTTGGACAGGGTGCTCTGCTGTCACCAAGTGACACACAGCACTGTGACTGCCTCCTGTTAATGTCAGCATCACTTCATCACTTAGGCAAAGAGGGAAAATTCATAAAAGAGATGGAAAATACATTTCTTTTTTCGTCTTATTCTACTTTATTTTAAGAACGTCGAAGGGAGGGTTCTAGGCTTTTTCAGTCTCTCATAAACGGTACTGTAAACCTGTCTAATTAGGGACCATCCTTTGACAAATTATAAGTCAGTCCCGGTCTCACCACCTAGGATGCGTAAGACTAAAGTTTTGAACCTGAAGGAACTTTTCTGTGCTGCTGGACAAATTAACTTAATTCTGTGCAAACAGTTCGAATTCCGGGCTTTTTATTGCCGTCCCATTCTTACTCCTACTCATGATCCAAACATCTACACAAATTTGGATCAGGATGTTGACAATTTGTGGTTATTTTCAGATCAAGAGTAACTGTTACACTCTTCAAAGTGTTTAAAAAGAAAGTGCAAGCATGTCCGAAGTAATCAGTGTTTGGACCTGGAAAAATCTTGGCTTCTCTGTTAAATACTAGACCAATCTGTAGGTGTTATCTTAAAGGATTTTCAGTAATAATGAAGAGAGTTTGGGAAATGAGAAGGCACTCGAAAGACATGAAACCTTACATTACATGCTTTTGGACATTTTTTTAAATAAGCTAATTGGATTCAGGTATTTTTTCCCTTTAAATTTTTAAACATATGTATATCTAATTTGTTTGCATATTTAATTTTGTCAAAGCTGAGAAATGCTCATTAGTTGAATTTGTAAATGTCATTTGCAACCAAATGAAGTATTTATTTTTAAAAAGAAAGGGTGAAGGAACCAATATTGACTTGTACATAATGAAAATTTATGTGTGTGTCTATATATATATATATATTTTTTTTTTCCTCCTTGACACTCCTTGGTCACCACATCAAGTGTATTTTTGTACATAATATGTTGGTTGGAAAATGTAGATTGTCTATTCAAAAAACTCTATCTCTGTGATAGATTATATTTATCCTAATCTATTGATACTTCTGTTAATTTGTTTTAAGAGATAGAACTCTATTTTTTGGAATTTGCAGAGAACTGCATTCATGGCTTCCAATTGTAAATATGATGAGAATATTTTAATAAATCTTGGTTTCATGTCTGCTGGTGTGTGGTGCAGATTTCTTTTCAGGAGACATTCAGGACCATCTCCCAACAGTACATTCATACAGAGAATGCCAATCACCTGTAACATTCCTTACTGCTCAAGTACAGTGTTATTACTGAGCTGCAAGAGCTAGGTCTTGGTAAGTCCATCCTGTTTCCTTCTTTCTCCCCTTTCCATCCCACCAAAAGTGGGCAATCTGGGTAGGTTAGCTCAAGGCTAACACGCAACAGACAAGCCCAGCCATGTATTGGCTCAGCTAGGCTGACCAAAACACTACATGAAGATAAACTGTCCAAGGTGGGGGCATATGGGCAGAACCACAAGCATTGGTGACTTCAGGCTGTGGGTTAGTAAACAATATACCAGGGAAACTGAACAGAAGTATAACTGTATTGTGTTCTAGCACTAAGCACAAGGTACAAATTCTTTTCAAGCAATATTAGGACACATGCAAGTATTTATGAACAAGAACCAAAGACGTTTGGCAAAACACTCTTCCTTCCATTTCAATAAAAGTGTGCTTGTGTGTTTTTTTTTTTTAAAGATTTTATTTACTTATTTGATAGAAAGAGAGATCATAAGCATGCAGAGAGAAAGGGAGAAGCAGGCTCCCCGCTGAGCAGAGAGCCCAATGCAGGGCTCGATCCCAGGACCCTAAGATCATGACCTGAGCCAAAAGCGGAGGCTTAACCCACTGAGCCACCCAGGCGCCCCTGCTTGTGTGTTTTTAAGTTTATTTACTCAGTGTTCCTGAGTGCCATGCACTCTTAAGGTCTGGAAGTTTGCTGAAACATGCCACAACTTATACAGATACATTTCATGAACAGACACAACTACTATCTGGGCAGACATTTCATCACTGGGAACTCTTCTAAATCCTAGAGTCACAGAGTTGCAAAAATCTTCAGACATTGGATGAAATCTATTTTACAGAGGAAAAACAACTGAAGTCCAAGGGACTTGCTGAAAATCACAGTTTGTGTTGGTGAACACATTGACTAGAATCCTACTCTCTTGAACCCAAGGCCAAAGCCCTTCCCACTGCTTAACTCTTTTATAATGTTAAACTGTTCTCTTCAAAATACAGCTCTCCCCCTGCTATCTGACAATGGAGTATGCTTGTGAAACTTTTCATAGGCCAAGATGGCATAGCTCAAAGAAGCAATTACCATTAATTTATAAGGGAAATTATTTGAGCATTCCCAGACCCTGAAAACAACCTCTCTCAGACTTTCCGGATACCTCAGGACAGATCTGGGTAATGGATGCACAAAATAAGTCAAGATAAAGCACAGACACTCACAGACAGATCAAAGCTGTAATGTATTGATGCTGAGATGCTGAGTGTAGTTCCTGGGGAAGGAGCTTGGCGGGGCCCCTCGCACCGCACTTGCATGTATGCTGCCTCGGTCAGCCTCACTGCAAGTTAATGCTATGAGCCATTTTTGCTTTTTGCCTTTTTTTTTTTTTTAATAAAAACAAAATCTTCAGATTTTTTTTCTGAAGTGAAAACAAGTACTACTGTAGGTCTTTTGTGGAAAGTTAAGGGAAGTAACAGGAACTTTCAAAAAGTGGGGGATCCCTGTACACCATTATGGAGAAATATTCCAAAACTGTTGTTTGAAAGAAAGGGTCCAAATGCCCTGAAAGGTTTGTAGAAACCATTATTAAAGTTGCGTTCTGGGGCGCCTGGGTGGGCTCAGTCAGTTGAGCATCCAACTCTTGATTTCAGCTCTGGTCATGATCTTGGGGTCTTGGGATTGAGCCCTGTCTCAGGTTCCATGCTCAGCTGGGGTCTTTCTGACATTCTCTCTCCCGCCTCCTTCTGCTCCTCCCCCTCCTCATCTCTCTCTCTCTAAAATAAATATGTATTTTTTAAAAATTAAAAAGAGGGCAGAGGCCTGAGTATCAAGGAACCTAAGAAAAATACCAGTCCCCCTTAAGAAGAATCTCCACTCTGGTTTAATCAAGATTTAGTCTCCCTTGCTGAGTGATAGCTGTTGAATTTATGAGTATACATTTTTTTTTTAGATTTTATTTATTTATTTGATAGAGATCACAAGTAGACAGAGAGGCAGGCAGAGAGAGAGAGAGAGGGAAGCAGGCTCCCTGCTGAGCAGAGAGCCCGATGCGGGACTCGATCCCAGGACCCTGAGATCATGACCTGAGCCGAAGGCAGCGGCTTAACCCACTGAGCCACCCAGGCGCCCCTATGAGTATACATTTTTGCCTATTCTTTAAATAGTCTGTGTATGCTCATGGCTCAACTAACAGGCCATAACTTTCTGAAGCTAAATATTCCACTTCAAACTCTAGTTGTCCACTTTTACCTGCCTATGATGTGTTCCCGGAAATAAAAGTCTTGACAGTTGGCCTGCACTGGCCCTACCTGCAAGAGAGGCCTGCATCGCTTTGGATGCCTTAAAGTCTTCTCAAAATAGAGCTACTTCATGCCCATCGCTACGTCATAATGAATGGTAAGAGACGGTAACTGAATAATTTATCAATTGATGCATTAAAAATGCCCCCAAACAGTGGATTAAGTCAATAATAATCACTACTCATTTTTCATGGTTTTTGTTAGTTTGGAAATAGCTTGACTGGGCGGTTCTCACTTTGGAGTCCCATAAGGTTGTAGTATTATGTCTGCTAGGTTCTCAGTCTTCTGAAAACTGGAGAGCGTGAGTGGGGCTGGAAAGTGTACTTCCAAGATGGCTGAGTCACATGGCTGGCAGCTGGGTGCTGGCTCTAGGCTGGGAGACTCAGTGTCTCCCTATAGGTTTGCTTGACGGAAAGCGAAACATAGAACACTTTTCTGAGCAAAGCTCAGTAGTCACATCCAGTCACCTTCATCCTACTCTACTGGTTGAGACATTTACAAAGGTCTGCCCCAATAGAGGGGCAGGGAAATAGACCCCACCTCTTTTTTTTAAGACCCCACTTCTTGATGAAGGACTGTAAATACCACATTGTAAGAAAAGAATGTGAGATGGGAGATATATTGGTACAATTACCTCTGGATAATCTGTCCAAGTAGTTCTGTCCTTTCTATCTGGTCTTCCCCTTCCTTCTCTGTTCTTATTTTTGTTCTAAAACTAAACATCAGATTTCTTTTTCAAAATTTTCCCTGCCTCTTTTCTCCAAATCTTTTCCCTCTACCTGCTATCTGAGCACAGAAATAATTGTCTTTTTTCTCTGGATATAAGCATTCTTTTTTATTTTTTTAAGATTTTATTTATTTATTTGACAGAAGGAGATCACAAGTAGACAGAGAGGCAGGCAGAGAGAGAGAGAGAGGGAAGCAGGCTCCCTGCTGAGCAGAGAGCCTGATGCAGGACTCGATCCCAGGACCCTGAGATCATGACCTGAGCCGAAGGCAGCGGCTTAACCCACTGAGCCACCCAGGCACCCTGGATATAAGCATTCTTTACCATGAAGTAAGGTATGTCCTAACTGAGACCTTAAAAACACTGGTGGAAAAAAGAACTTAAAGATGACCTTAGAATTTTACTCCTCAATCATAAGCTTGCATTTCTTATCATATGACTAGGAGCAACGTTGATCCCCACTAAAGCAATGTCTTGGCCAGTAAGAAAATGAAATCATATTTTTCAGTGTCTAGAATAAAACTTTTACTCTTCTAATACTGTGTAGGTATTAATACAGTGGACTATTATTCAGCCTTAAATAGGAAGAAAATTCTGACCCATGCTACAAGCTGCATGGACCTTGAAGACGTGATACTCAGTGAAAGAACCCAGTCACAAAAAAAATATTGTTTGATTCCACTTACATGAAATTCATAGAGATAGAAAGTAGAATGAGGGTCTCCGGGAGATAGGGGGAAGAGGGAATGGAGTTTTAGTTTGGGAAGCTGGAAACATTCTGAAGATGAACAGTGATGATGGTTGCACAACAATTTGAATGTATTTAATGAATAGAACTGTACATTTAAGAATAGTTAAAATGGTAAACTTTATATATATTTTACCAGAGTAAAAAAAGTAAAATATTGGATGTATTAAGGGTTTTCCTATATGCTGGGTGCTATAGTAAGCATTTTATATATATTGCTTTATTTAATCCTCATAATAATAATTAATATAAAAAATAATTAATATGAGGTAAAGATGACTACGATCCCCATTTCGCAGATTAAGAAAACTAATGCCTAGAGAAGTTGATAAATTTCCCATGCAATTGGTAAGTGGAGAAACCAAAATTCAGATGCTCCAAAGAAACACTCTCAGCCACTATCTTATTTCAAAGATTACAGAGATAGAATTAACTTATTCAGGAGAGGGATGCCTGGGTGGCTTAGTGGGTTAAAGCCTCTGCCTTCAGCTCAGGTCATGATCCCATGGCCCTCGAATCAAGCCCCCACATCGGGCTCTCTGCTGGGCAGGGAGCCTGCTTCCCCCTCTCTCTTTGCCTGCCTCTCTGCCTACTTGTGATCTCTGTGAAATAAATAAATAAAATTTTTTTAAAAAATAATAAAATAAAATAAAACTTATTCAGGAGAAATGAGAATAGATAAGATTATAAGGCCCTAACACATTGGTGGTCTTATAATCTTATTTTTGAGATATGGTAAAAACATTGTCCTTCTAACAGATCCTTCTTTTTCATACAATACTGCCTATTCAAACCTTAGCGTAGTTTTGGGGGTTTTTTGTGTTTTTTTTTTTTTATCAAATATCTATCCTGAGTACTGAAGCCACCAATGCTTCTGTAAAAGCCAAAGAAACTAAGAGCACGGAGCTCTGTGTGCATGTGCGTGCGTGTGTGTGTGTGTGTGTGTGTGTGTGTGTGTGTATCCTTCAAGAAACAACTAATATGCACCTTCCAGAATTTTCTTTCTTTCATTTCTGTAGATGAGATGATATAGAGTATAACACAAGGCAAAAAATAAATAGGGATTGGTAAGAACCAAATGGAGAATACGGTGAGACTAAGAGAAGTTGCCACCTAATCTACCTCATAATGAATCAATCTGGAAATATGTCCGAAAAGGTAAAACAATAGCCTATCAACAGAAAGAATATTTAAACAAAACTGGATCATGTGATGCTAGAATTTCCCCAAGTCTTCTATCAGTATTGTATGTCCATTGCTTGATTTGAGGCCAAATTGAGACCCATTTGGATCTCATTTAGAGTCATTTTGAAGTTATTTACTGCTGAAATTAAATCCTTCTATTGGGAGGATTTTATTTTTAATGAAAGAACCACAAATGAATAGATAGTTGTTCTCAGTTTTCTCATGCTGGCCAGAACTAGAAGAGAAAATTCTTTCAAGAAAGAAAATGCCCTCCCTCACACTTCAAGTTCTAGAAGACATCAAGAGTTACTAATTTGCCCAATACTTTGCTTGTTCTTCCAAGATTTCCATCCTAGACCCTAAGACCAGAATGGTTTGGCCATTTTTGAGAGGCTATTGCATTAAGGGGGATTTGTCCCACAGAAAAGAATGTGGGACTAAGAAGGGGAGAGAGGGTGCTAATCTAGAAAATCAGGCACCTCTTTTCTTTAGCTCCTACTTCTGGTTTTGTGTGACAGGCAAGAGAGCACTGACCCTACCACGCTCTCCCAGCGGCCACCTCACATCTCTTCAAAGAGGCTCTTCTGATAGGACTCCCTCTTCTCACTGAATTCCCACCTAAGACTTAGTGGTAACTTAGAGAAAGAAATACACATTTTAAATACATCCCCTCAAATTAGAAGTCATGACCCTAAGAGAAACATAGGGGCAGAAAAATGTAAGAAAAAAAAAGTTATGGACTTAGAGGTTAAACCCAATCTTATATCCCAGCTCGGCCACTTACTAGCCGGGTGACTTAAAGCAAGTTACAGTATGCTAAACCTCTGAGTCCTCATTAAAAATGGAGATTAAAAAAAAATCTCAAACATATTGCATAAGGTTATCAAGGCTAAAAAGAAATAACCCAGAAATTCCCAATACAAAACTGTAAATGTCATTTCTTTCTCTCACATAGGAATAGTCAGTATTGCTTAGGACCGTCTCCTCTCGGTCACAATGGGAAAAGATTGTCCATCTCCTCAATCCAAGCTTTATTGCTTTATTACCTGATTTGCTTTTGAGTTCATTCAGTCTGGCTCCTAGAGGTGGCATAATCTCTTAGTTCCAGTTATCCCACGACAATATGTTACTTATACAGACTTACTACACTTCAATATCCACAACTGTTTGGATTCAAGGATTTTTAGGACCCCTCTTATCTCTGTGAGCAGCTATTATAGAAATCTCCTCTTATCTTGTACAATATACTAAGCAGGAAACATACCACGAATGAAAATGGATGAGCATTTGCAGTGAGTACATATTAATAGCTGAGCTTGGGTCATTGAAGTTTAAAGTTGAAGACCGTTCTGTAGATGTTTGTCTTGAAGAATGTTTTAACAGCAAAAAGGAACCTGGTGCGGCAAAGGAAAAGAGAGAGCCTCTCTTCTTGAATGGCCCATGCGAGAAGCAGGCAGTATGGATAGAATTCCTATATCCACAGTTCCAGATAAGTCATAGAACATGACAGCGTGTTCTCCAAGCAGCAGGAATGTGTGTACATACACATCTGTACGTCAAGTTTTGGATATAGTATTCAGTGTGGACAATTAGAAAAATAGGATAATTTTTTTTTTAATTTACTTAAGAGACTGGAAAAGTCCTTAACAGTTAAAACTACTGGATAAGATTTGAGAGGAAACAAAAAAAAACAGAGAAATAAGCAGGGTATTTGGTGTTGCTTTCTGCCTGGGGATTCTGTAGGAGATAACTGAAAGGCTAGGTTAGGCTTTGGGCAGCCTTGGTGTCCTAGAGGGACAGAAGTGAAAGTTAGGGCCCCACAATATTAAAAGCTGATTGCAATCCCCTTTTTGGAATTAAGACAGGAGTTATCAAGTACCAAGGAGCGTTTGACAATATCCGAAGACATTTTTTATTATCAGAAGTGGGAAGAGGTACTCTTGATATCTAATACAAAGAGCCTGAGATACTACTAAATATCCTGTAAGACAAGGAACATCCCCACGATAAATAATTATCCTGGGTGCCTGGGTGGCTCAGTTGTTAAGATCTTCCTTTCGGCTCAGTCATGATCCCACGGTCCTGGGATTGAGCCCCACATTGGGCTCCCTGCCCCGCGGGAAGCCTGCTTCTCGCTCTCTCCAACTCCCCCTGCTTGTGTTCCCTCTCTCACTGACTCTCTCGATCTCTCTCTCTCTGTAAAATAAATAAGTAAATAAAATATTTTTTTAAAAAATAAAGGATTATCCTGTTTGGAATGTCAGTAGGGTCAAGATAAGGTGGTATCACTTGCTAGTGCTCTCAGGAACAACAAAAATTCTTTTGGACGCATACACACACATCCACACACACATTCTTTCTGGAGGAATACAGTATCATCCTAGATCCATAGAGACCAGACCAGTGTTTCAAATAAAACGTCACACAATCAAGGACAAACAAGCATATGGGAAGACAACAATCATGAAAGAATCAGTAGTGGCAATGCTCAATAAAAAACAAAAACAAAACAAAACAAACAAAAAACAAACAAAAAACAAAAACAGTCTCCAGATATCAGAAATATCAGCTTACTATGTTCAAGGAGCAAAAATAAAAGATTGGAAATTTTGGCAAAGAAAGGAAAATCATAAAAAATTACGGAGCAGATTTGAGAGAAAGAAAATTCTAGAACTGAAAAAGACAATCTCAATTAGGAACTTAATGGATGGGTGTAACCGCACGTTAGAAATAATTTAATAAAGAATCGGTAAACTGGACGACAAATCATAAGAAAATATCCAAAATGAAACTCAGATGAAACACTGACAAGAAGGTAAATGTAGATGACCTTGTGACAACAAAGGTCATAAAGCATTAGCACATTTAATGACAAATTTTCCAAAACTAAAGACAGACATGAATCAACAGACTCAAGAAGCAGTAAGAAACATCCACGGTATAAATATAAATTGAAAAGCAATTCCCTCCTAAACACATCATAACTAAACTTAAGGAAGACAGACAAAAATAAAAGCATCTAGGAAAAAAAAAGGTATTAAAATTAAAGGGTCAGGGGTGCCTGGGTGGCTCAGTGGGTTAAAGCCTCTGCCTTGGGCTCAGACCATGATCTCAGGGTCCTGGAATCAAGACCCGCATGGGCTCTCTGCTCAGCAGGAAGCCTGCTTCCCCTTCTCTCTCTCTGCCTGCCTCTCTGCCTACTTGAGATCTCTGTCAAATACATTTTTTTAAAAAATCTTTAAAAATAAAAAAAATAAAATTAAAGGTTCATTATAGTAGAATGATAAATTTTAACTCACACAGGTAATTCAGTCATGACATTGAAAGGAAAACCCCAATTAAAAGAAAATTCTGAGAATTTCTTATGAAAAAAACAAAAACAACCCTTTAGTTACTTATAAGATATATAAGGATCCCGAAAGGGTGAAAGGAAAAGGATGGAAAAGTGTAGATGCATCATCTAAAATAGCAAACATTACATTGACAGCTGACTGCTCAAATGAAACAGTGAATCCCAGGAGATAATGACACGCATTGTTCAGTGTTCAAACAACACACAAAAGTGAATTTCTCACTAGAAGCCATGCCCTAAGATCCCTATAGGTGCATTAATATCATTTAAAAGATACTTTAAGGGGTGCCTGAGTGGCTCAGAGGGTTAAGCCTCTGCCTTCCACTCAGGTCATGATCTCAGGGTCTTGAGATAAAGCCCCACATCAGGCTCTCTGCTCAGCAGGGAGCCTGCTTCCTCCTCTCTCTCTGCCTGCCTCTCTGCCTACTTGTGATCTCTATCAAATAAATAGATAAAACCTTTTTAAAAAATAAATAAATAAAAGATACTTTAAGACACACACACACACAAATTACTGTGAATTCAAAGGGACACTTCCCAATGAGAAAGGGTGTAACTTACCCCCAAAAAATAAATAAATAAAACAACTTGAAATTTTAGTCCCCTCATGACAGCCTCAGAATATTTAAAGGAAAAAGGGAACCATACAGAAAAATAGATTGACAAACATTATGGGAATAACTGATACAGCACACAGGTCTATTACGAAATAGACCAATTTGGGGTGCCTGGGTGGCTCAGTTGGTTAAGCTACTGCCTTCGGCTCAGGTCATGATCCTGGAGTCGTGGAGTTCCATATAGGGTTTCCCTTGCTCTGCAGGGAGTCTGCTTCTCCCTCTCCCTCTGCCTGCCTCTCCCCCAACTTGTGCTCTCTCTCTCTCTCTCTGTCAAATAAATAAATAAAATCTTAAAAAAAAAAAAAGAAAGAAAAAGAAAAGAAAAGAGAGATAAAAAAGAAAGAAATAGATGTAATTGGGGTGCCTTGGCGGCTCATTTGTTAAACCTCTGCCTTCTGCTCAGGTCATGATCCCAGGGTCCTGGCCTCCAGCCCCGCATTGGGCTCTCTGCTCTGTGGGAAGCCTGCTTCTCCCTCTCCCCCTGCTTGTATTCCTGCTTTGCTGACTCTCTCTGTCAAGTAAATAAACAAAATCTTTTAAAAAAAGAAAGAAAGAAAGAAACCTAATTGACATATATTAGAACACAGTACCCAACAACTCTTTTAAGCAGGTACAAAATATTCTCAAAATTTTATCATATATTAGGCCATAAAACAAGTCTTAATAAATTTAAAGGAACAGATTCCATTTAATCTGCTCTGTGAAAATAATTCAATTAAGCTAAAAAAATTTTTTTTTAATCTGGAAAATTTCTATGTTTATGGAAATTAAAAAATACACTTCTAAATAACTAGTGGGTAAAAAGAAATAACAAAAAAATTTAGAAAATAATTTGAGCTGATATTATTATTCATGAAGAAATCTGTGGAATGTAGCAAAATCAGTGTTTAAAACGAAAGCTATAATATTAAATGTATAAACCAGAAGAGAAGGGTAAATATTAATGAGCTAATATCCATCTCAAGAAATTTAAAAAATAATGATGAATAAGATCTAAAGAACATAGAAGGAAGACAAAATTAAAATTGGATGAACAAAGCCAAAATTTGATTCTTTAAAAAGTCTAATAAACTCCTTAAAACTTCGACGAGACTGGATCAAATCAGAGAGAGACAAATAACCAATACAAAAAAAATGAAAGAAGGAACATCACTACCGAGCTGTAGAAGGTAAAAAGATAATGTGGTTTATTACCTAAACACTTAATATCACTATATTTTAAAACTCTGATGAAAGAGAAAAAATCTTTTTAAAAATATCCAATTAACCAAAAGTAACAAAGAAGAAATAGGATATCTGAATATTATTCAAGTATTAAATAAATTGAAGATAACTGAAACTCTAAACCACTACCTTCAGTAACAAAATCGATCAACAATTTAAGGAAAGGATAACACCAATCACAAACACTCTAACATGGAATAAAAAAGGTAGATGACCAAATGAATTTGATACTAAAATCTAATAGAGGTATGAAATAAAGGAAAAGTATAGGTTAACCCAGTCATAACCTTAGATCTAAAAGCCTCAAACAAAATATTAGCAACCTGAATTCAACTAACGTGTAAAAGGATATTATATCATGACTAAATCGGGTTTATTATTCCAAGAATGTTGCAGCTATTTAATACTGGATAAACAAGCAATTTAATCCATCACAGTAGGCAGAATAGAGAAAAATGATTATCTCAATTGATGAAATACATCATATATTAATAATGAAAAAATAAAACTCTTAACTAGAATACAACAGAACTTCTTAAATCTGATAAAGGTGTGTGTGTGTGTGTGTGTGTGTGTATGTATAGCTAAGCACACACTATACATAACGGTAAAATGCTTTTCCCCTGAAATTGAGAACAAGAACTAACTTGTTACTAACATCATCACCAATCAAGTTTATACTGGATAAAGGTCCTAAACAGTGCATTAATATAAGAATATAAAATATATAAATATATAAAATATAAGAATATAAAATATAAATAAAATATAAAATAAATTTTAAAATAAACTAAATATATAAAAATTGCTGGGAAATAAAATATTAAAATATGAATATAAATATTTAATCAAAAGAAATAAAAATATAAAATAAATAAAATTGAAATATTGAAATATTAAAAATATAAATATAAATATAAAAGAAATAAAACTATGATAAGATAAAAATATAAAATATAAATAAATAAAAATAAAAATATATAAGTATAAAATATAAATATAAAAATATACAATTAAAGAAATAAATAAGTGAAATATCAAAATAAATACATGTATAAGATATAAAAATATAAAACGAAAAATATAAAAATTGCTGGGGTGCTGGGGTGACACAGTTGGTTAAGCATCTGACTCTTGGTTTCGGCTCAGGTCATGATTTCATGGTCTTTCATGAAATCCAGCTCCAAGTCCAGCTTCGCACTCAGTGCAGTCTGCTTAATTTTTCTTTCTCCCTCTCCTTCTGTTTCTCCCCCCTCTGCTCTCTCTCTCTCTGTCTCTAAAATAAATAAGTAAATCTTTTCAAAAAACGTAACAATTATAGAAATTAAGAATATATAAAACTTACTATTTATAGAGAATATTACAAACATGCATAATCTAAAATAATCAAGACAAATTATTAGAATTGATAAACATGTAAAAGAGTTGTTGGATACAACACAAGACAAATTTCATATACAGTTTGTTGCCGATACACACACACTTTCTTAAAATTTGCAACAGCCTAATGAAATACCAAGTACTAAAGAACAAAATAGAAGAAAATATGTGCACAACCTCTACACAGAAAATTATTATTTTTTTAATTTTATTTATTTATTTGACAGACAGAGATCACAAGCAGGCAGAGAAGCAGACAGAGAGAGAGGAGGAAGCAGGTTCCCTGCTGAGCAGAGAGCCCGACGTGGGACTCGATCCCAGGACCCTGAGATCATGACCTGAGCCGAAGGCAGCGGCTTAACACACTGAGCCACCCAGGCGCCCCTACACAGAAAATTATAAATCAAATCACTATTATGATTAAAGAACTTAAACAGAGAGATACATAAGCATATTTATTCATTGAGTACTTCAGGGCATTAATTCAGTCCTCACTGATAAACAGATTCAGTCCAATCCCATTCAAAATCCCAAAAGATCTCACTGTGAAACCTGACAAGCTGATTCTAATATTTGAATGTAATATTTGAATGTAAAGTGTTAAGAATAGCCAACACATTATTAAGAAAGAGAACAAGGGGGGCGCCTGGGTGGCTCAGTGGGTTAAGCCGCTGCCTTCGGCTCAGGTCATGATCTCAGGGTCCTGGGATCGAGTCCTTCGTCGGGCTCTCTGCTCAGCAGGGAGCCTGCTTCCCCCTCTCTCTCTCTGCCTGCCTCTCTATCTACTTGTGATCTCTCTCTGTCAAATAAACAAATAAAATCTTTAAAAAAAAAAAAAAGAAAGAGAACAAGGTAAAAAAATAAAAAATTAAAAAGTGTTCTACTAGATATCAAAAACATTTTTTGAAACTATAGATACTATAGCAGTGTGGTTATTGCTACAAGGATAGGCAAATAGAGGAATAGATAAACAGCCCCCAAAACAGACACATATGTGGACACATGACCTAGGACACAGATCTGTGGCACTCCAGAGAAGTGGGGAGAGGATGTTTGCAGTAAGTGGTACTGAGATAATGGGATACTTATGCAGGAAAAGCAAAACTCCACTTCTTGCTAACATTATATGCAGTTACTAGTCCAGGTACTTCATAGATCTAAATGTGAGAAGCAAAGCAATCAAGCTTTTAGAAGACTATCTTCATGATTTGGGGAAAGGGAAAGATTTTTAAACAATACACAAAGAACTACCAAACATAAAGACTGACAAATTTTACTACATTAAAGCTAAGAGCTTCTCTTCATCAAAAGATAACTTTAAGGCAAAGCCTCAGAGAAGATGTATGCAATATATGTTTTTGATCAAGGATTCCCATCAGTGTATATAAAGAACCTCTAGAGGGGCGCCTGGGTGGCTCAGTCGGTTGGGTGTCTGCCTTTGGCTCAGGTCATGGTCTCCGAGTTCTGGGATCCAGCCCCGAGTCAGGCTCCCCGCTCAGCCGGGATTCTGCTTCTCCCTCTCCCTCTGCCTTCCCCCCACCCCCAATGCTCTCTCTCACTCTCTCTCAAATAAATAAAAATCTTTAAGAAAAAAAAAAAAGAAGTCCTATACATTCATATGAAAAGAACTTTGGAGTCTTTAGTACAATTTAAAAATCAGCAAGAAAGTAGACAGAAAAGGACATCCAAATGACCAGCACATTTTCGAAAAGATCCTCATCCTCATTACTGTTCAGGGAAGTCCAAATAAAATTACAACAAGATATCACGGTGACTTAACACACCCACCAGAATGGCTAAAATGAAAAAGACAATACCCAGTGTTGTTGAGGACGCAGAGCAAGAGAACTCTCTTACGATGCTGGAGATCGTCTAAGTGGAGACAGCTGCTTTAGAAAAAGTTTCTCATTATCTGCTACTGCTGAGCAAACACACGTTTTATGACCTAGCAATTTCACTCTTATGAAAATAAATGCCCAACCGAAGTGGCTGCATTTTTTATCTCTTCTCAGCCTTTTGGCCAAGACCAAGTGTAGAAGTTCGTGCACTTTTGTACAAAGATGCACATCCAGCGATGCTTGTAGCAGCCCTATTCCTGGTCATCAGAATGGGAAACAACTCAAATTTTCATCTAGAGTAGACCAAATAAATTGTGACATATATTGGTGTATTAGAGTATGATACTGCAAGGAGACTGAATGAGAGCTACAAATGACTATATGGATAAGCGTCACAAACAAGACCAAAAAGAAAAAAAAAATGCACACAATATACCGTATGCTTCCATGTATACAAGGTAAACAAGGTTTACATATGCATACCTCGGTGATAACACTGTAGGGAAGAGTAGGACTATCGTAAAATAGTTAGGATCATGGTTATCCGGGGAAGGGGCACCACTGCATAATTGAAAGGCCTGGTGCAAAACTAAGATATAGGGTCCCTTATTCACAGATTATTGAGAATTTTTTTTTTTTAAGATTTTATCTATTTATTTGTTAGAGAGAGAGAGCGCGAGCGAGCACAGGCAGACAGAGAGGCAGGCAGAGGCAGAGGGAGAAGCAGGCTCCCCGCTGAGCAAGGAGCCCGATGCGGGACTCGATCCCAGAACACCGGGATCATGACCTGAGCCGAAGGCAGCCGCCCAAGCAACTGAGCCACCCAGGCGTCCCCATTATTGAGAATTTCAAAACAGGGACAGCAGAACATTAAACCAAATGTGGAGCCCTCCTGGGCATGGGGTCCTAAGCACACCCATGAAGCCACCCCAGCTAGTGCACACAAAAGGCTTCCATGGTGCTGGCAATGTTCCAGAGGCCTGGTTTTCTAATAATTTAGCTCCACTGTGTAATTTTCTGTACCTCTACGTTAAAGAATGATGAAGAAAGGGGATCTTCAAAAGAACAAAACACAGGAGCAGCAGTTTCAGCCCAACCCAGGGAGCCTTGGAGGCTAATGCTGAGCGGACTATGTAGCAAAAAATAAATAATTTTAAAGGCACCAAATTGGGCGGCAGGAGGCCAGGTTCTTGTCACAATTCTGCTCTATGACTTGAAGCAAGTTCACTAGACCTTTTGGAATTGAGATTTCTCAGTCCGCCAAATGTGCATTCACCTCCTGACCTCACGAAGTTATGAGAATCAAATGATACCAGATAGTATCTTTAGAAGAAACAAGTTGCTCTCCACCATAAGATGGGATTATTCTTTTTTTTTTTAATTTTTTTATTTTTTCAGCATAACAGTATTCATTATTTTTGCACCACACCCAGTGCTCCATGCAATCCGTGCCCTCTACAATACCCACCACCTGGTGCCCCCAACCTCCCACCCCCCACCCCTTCAAAATTCTCAGATCGTTTTTCAGAGTCCATAGTCTCTCATGGTTCACCTCCCCTTCCAATTTCCCTCAACTCCCTTCTCCTCTCCATCTCCCCTTGTCCTCCATGCTATTTGTTATGCTCCACAAATAAGTGAAACCATATGATAATTGACTCTCTCTGCTTGACTTATTTCACTCAGCATAATCTCTTCCAGTCCCATCCATGTTGCTACAAAAGTTGGGTATTCATCGTTTCTTTTTTTTTTTTTTTTTTTACAGCTTTATAAACATATATTTTTATCCCCAGGGGTACAGGTCTGCGAATCGCCAGGTTTACACACTTCACAGCACTCACCATAGCACATACCCTCCCCAATATCCATAACCCCACCCCCCTCTCCCAACCCCCTCCCCCCATCAACCCTCAGTTTGTTTTGTGAGATTAAGAGTCACTTATGGTTTGTCTCCCTCCCAATCCCATCTTGTTTCATTTACTCTTCTCCTACCCCCTCAACCCCCCATGTTGCATCTCCTCTCCCTCATATCAGGGAGATCATATGATAGTTGTCTTACTCTGATTGACTTATTTCGCTAAGCATGATACCCTCTAGTTCCATCCACGTCGTCCCAAATGGCAAGATTTCATTTCTTTTGATGGCTGCATAGTATTCCATTGTGTATATATACCACATCTTCTTTATCCATTCGTCTGTAGATGGACATCTAGGTTCTTTCCATAGTTTGGCTATTGTAGACATTGCTGCTATAAACATTCGGGTGCACGTGCCCCTTCGGATCACTACGTTTGTATCTTTAGGGTAAATACCCAGCAGTGCAATTGCTGGGTCATAGGGTAGTTCTATTTTCAACATTTTGAGGAACCTCCATGCTGTTTTCCAGAGGGGTTGCACCAGCTTGCATTCCCACCAACAGTGTAGGAGGGTTCCCCTTTCTCCGCATCCTCGCCAGCATCTGTCATTTCCTGACTTGTTAATTTTAGCCATTCTGACTGGTGTGAGGTGATATCTCATGGTGGTTTTGATTTGTATTTCCCTGATGCCGAGTGATATGGAGCACTTTTTCATGTGTCTGTTGGCCATCTGGATGTCTTCTTTGCAGAAATGTCTGTTCATGTCCTCTGCCCATTTCTTGATTGTTCTTTGGGTGTTGAGTTTGCTAAGTTCTTTATAGATTTTGGACACTAGCCCTTTATCTGATATGTCATTTGCAAATATCTTCTCCCATTCTGTCAGTTGTCTTTTGGTTTTGTTAACTGTTTCCTTTGCTGTGCAAAAGCTTTTGATCTTGATAAAATCCCAAAAGTTCATTTTTGCCCTTGCTTCCCTTGCCTTTGGCGATGTTCCTAGGAAGATGTTGCTGCGGCTGAGGTCGAAGAGGTTGCTGCCTGTGTTCTCCTCGAGGATTTTGATGGATTCCTTTCTCACATTGAGATCCTTCATCCATTTTGAGTCTATTTTCGTGTGTGGTGTAAGGAAATGATCCAATTTCATTTTTCTGCATGTGGCTGTCCAATTTTCCCAACACCATTTATTGAAGAGGCTGTCTTTTTTCCACTGGACATTCTTTCCTGCTTTGTCGAAGATGAGTTGACCATAGAGTTGAGGGTCCATTTCTGGGCTCTCTATTCTGTTCCATTGATCTATGTGTCTGTTTTTGTGCCAGTACCATGCTGTCTTGATGATGACAGCTTTGTAATAGAGCTTGAAGTCCGGAATTGTGATGCCACCAACTTTGGCTTTCTTTTTCAATATTCCTTTGGCTATTCGAGGTCTTTTCTGGTTCCATATAAATTTTAGGATTATTTGTTCCATTTCTTTGAAAAAAATGGATGGTACTTTGATAGGAATTGCATTAAATGTGTAGATTGCTTTAGGTAGCATAGACATTTTCACAATATTTATTCTTCCAATCCAGGAGCATGGAACATTTTTCCATTTCTTTGTGTCTTCCTCAATTTCTTTCATGAGTACTTTATAGTTTTCTGAGTATAGATTCTTAGTCTCTTTAGTTAGGTTTATTCCTAGGTATCTTATAGTTTTGGGTGCAATTGTAAATGGGATGGACTCCTTAATTTCTCTTTCTTCTGTCTTGTTGTTGGTGTAGAGAAATGCAACTGATTTCTGTGCATTGATTTTATATCCTGACACTTTACTGAACTACTGTACAAGTTCTAGCAGTTTTGGAGTGGAGTCTTTTGGGTTTTCCACATATAGTATCATATCATCTGCAAAGAGTGATAGTTTGACTTCTTCTTTGCTGATTTGGATGCCTTTAATTTCCTTTTGTTGTCTGATTGCTGAGGCTAGGACTTCTAATACTATGTTGAATAGCAGTGGTGATAACGGACATCCCTGCCGTGTTCCTGACCTTAGCGGAAAAGCTTTCAGTTTTTCTCCATTGAGAATGATATTTGCGGTGGGTTTTTCATAGATGGCTTTGATAATATTGAGGTATGTGCCGTCTATCCCTACACTTTGAAGAGTTTTGATCAGGAAGGGATGCTGTACTTTGTCAAATGCTTTTTCAGCATCTATGGAGAGTATCATATGGTTCTTGTTCTTTCTTTTATTAATGTGTTGTATCACATTGATTGATTTGCGGATATTGAACCAACCTTGCAGCCCTGGAATAAATCCCACTTGGTCGTGGTGAATAATCCTTTTAATGTACTGTTGAATCCTATTGGCTAGTATTTTGGCAAGAATTTTTGCATCTGTGTTCATCAAGGATATTGGTCTGTAGTTCTCTTTTTTGTTGGGATCCTTGTCTGGTTTTGGGATCAAGGTGATGCTGGCCTCATAAAATGAGTTTGGAAGTTTTCCTTCTATTTCTATTTTTTGGAACAGTTTCAGGAGAATAGGAATTAGTTCTTCTTTAAATGTTTGGTAGAATTCCCCCGGGAAGCCGTCTGGCCCTGGGCTTTGGGATTATTCTTTACACTTTAAATGCTAAGTTTAAATACGCCCACCCACCTGCCCTGGCCTGTGCTAGGTTTGCCAGGTGATTTAAATGTAAATGGTGTCACCTGGCTGCCTTCATTATGTTGCAGTTTGGGCCCAAGGGACTGCAGTGGAATTTCCAGGCTTCACTACAACATCATGAGCATTTGGATTCTAGGCTTGGAAGGGCCAGACTCAAAGGTAAAACTCAGTTCCTAGCAGTGCTCCCTCCTTCATGCAGGACCCAAGATGTGGCCATGGGCTTCCCAGCCCCACAGCATTGGGTCACCTGCCGACCAGACCTCCTAGTTGAGAGAACGCAATGGCATCTGGGAGCCGCAGAGAAAGCCTGCCTGTCTGAACTAAGAACTAGCCCTCATTCTCAGCAATGGAGTATAAATTGAGGTTCTGGTCCTTTAGGATAAAATCCCACAGTCCCTAGACAGTTCTTTCTCAGGCCATCTCCAGTAATTGTGATCACGTAATTAGAACCTTTTTGGCATTCGCTCAACGCAATGGAAGTTTCCATTCGGATAGGATGGATTGTAAGTTTTTTGGAAAAGGATGAAAGTGTGGAGAAGAGACAGGTGGGCCCAAGTCTGAGAAGACAACTGAAGCAGTCACTTTAAGAGACCTCCATTTAAAACAAGTGCTTTTGGGCGCCTGGGTGGCTCAGTCAGTTAAGCACCTGCCTTCAGCTCAGGTCATGATCCCAGCATCCTGGGATCGAGGCCCACATCGGCCTCCCTGCTCAGCAGGGGGCCTGCTTCTCCTTCTCCCTCTGCCTGCTGCTCTGCCTACTTGTGCTCTCTATCGTTCTGTCAAATAAATACACAAATAAATCTTTTAAAAATAATAATAAAATTAAATAAAACAAGTGCTTTTGCTACCAATTAGTCTGTAACGAAATGGGTCTACAGTCTGCCTCTTATATTTCCTTCATATTTCTTCAAAACTTCTAGGATGGCGCTCTGTGACCTGCCTGAATTGTATTAGGGACACCTGGCTATTTGGTGAGGGAGCCAAATAGCCTGCTATTATGAATCTGCTTTTGCTCCCAGATTCAGAGCCTTTCCCAGCTATCCTTCAGATTTCCAAGAGTCTCTCTTGGGAACCACCCCCACAGACTTAAAAGCTTCCGCTGGGCCATCATTCATAGCTCATAATCATAACGTAAAAAGTGCTTTACAGCCTCATACCTGATAACCAAGGAACAACGGAAAACAGGCTGGAAAAGCTGCTCCAAGTGAGTCCACAAAGGGGAGCCCCGGGGACTGCGCCCGCTGCAAAGGTGAGCAGCGTAACAGAATGCGGGGAAAAAGCAGCTTTTGCTGGTTTCTTACTCCTCCTCCTTTCATGGTGCGTCCCCTCTCCTGGCAGATTAGAGGGGATTCTTGGGGAGAAGGATCAGAATTTTGCTGATGGATCCCTGTGTCCATTTGCAAAGTCTTCTTACAGACAAAACCCTGCTCTGGTCTCCACGACTCATATGCAGAGAGGCGGGTGGGGCTCATTAGGAAGCCAGAGGGCTGAAGAAGGTATCCGGAGATCCGAGCCTCAGTCTTACCTTTTTCTCCCACTGGTAAAGAGGCTTCCAGGAATGCCTTCACCCCTTTGCTCCACTTTCTCATCCTACAGTGTGTGCCGTGCTGCCTGGCTATCTCCCAGGGTGATTACTGGGCTCCAATAAGATTCTGTTTTTGAAAGGGCTTTTCATTGTAATAAAAGGCTAGGTCAGTATGAGTTCGCCTGATTCCAGAAGAGAAAATGGATACGAAGAGAAGCCATGACTCACTCAAGGTCCCATGGGTACAATGAAAACATTTTGAGAATCTTGAGACTTGAACCCCTTTTCCTTACTTTCTTTCTAGTGTTCTGCCCAGAACAGGCTGACTTCTTGGGGGCAATTATTCATGATGTGATCCCTTGGAGGGCAAGAATGAGACCACATGTTTTCAATCCATTCAACTAAGGGTCCAGCCAGTATCACCCACTTCGTGTTAATTGAAGGACATTCCCAAATGCCATTTAGCTCATCTTACAGGGTGAGGTTGATTCAGACATTGCATCTCCGCCATCAACAGGGCTGGTAAAAGCAAACTCTTGGCCCCAGATGGCTGCCTCAACCAAGCTGCATCAACAAGAACAGGAAGAAAATGTTAATGGGGCTGAAGGTTCTACAAGCTGTGGAGAAGGAAGACATTCTGCTGTAGGTTCCTGTGCTTCACCCAGATTTTTCTGCTTATGTGCTTTGCTGAGAAGGGTGTTCTGAAAGGAACATTTTCACCCATCTGGCCGGGACCAGGAGTGGAAGCTTCGTTTTTGGAGTAAAACGACTGGAAAGGAAAAGTTCCTGCTCCCAAGTCGTCTTTGTTTCCTTGAGAAAAATGTGCAGGAGACTCTGCCCAGCACGTCTCAAAAGCTACTGGCATTTTTTTGGCCTCCATTGAACTACCCCCGTTGCCTATATATAGCTCTGTCTTGTGTAAAGAATTTAAAAAGCATTAGGATGCAGAAATCAAAGAGACAATAAATTTAAAACCAATCTTATTGTCTGCAGCCTAAAGTGTTATTCAGATCAAAGGGGAGGGGACATCTGGCTTCTGGCTTGCTACAAAAGGCAGATCACGTTACCTATCAATCGCGAGATTCATCCACTCTCTCAATTTTGGGGTCTAGGGAATACGGCTTTTTTAAGCTCCCAGTGAAGCATAGTAAGGGAATCCGTCAGAACTCCTGATAACTTTCGAAAATAAAACAAGCACCACAAGATTCTATAAACATGTGCTCATGAGTTCTGCCTTGTGCCTCTCTGGTCATGTGTGAGGCCTTCAAGAGCTCAAAGCTATGGCCATGTTGTCACCGCTCTTCTCTACCCCCACCCCCAAAGCTAGAACTTTCCGATTTGAGAATCTAACTTCATAATCAAGAATGCACATTCACATGTAATTATTTGAATCTGTTTTGCCCAAATCACAGTTCGGAACTGAGTCACCGAACATGTAGTTGAAAACTTACGTGCTACTTTGCCTCCATTTTGGTCCTACAAGCATAGATTTGTCTTACCATAAATTTTTCATAATAACAGCTTTGAAAGAAGGGTCCATTGTGCTCTTTGTCTAGCAATTTACTTAGTGTCTGTACAAATTCTATACGTGATCCAGTTTGAAATTACATGAATAAGATCTTCCTTGTAGTGTAGATGAAGGAATTATACCAATTTAAAGGCCATTAAGATCCTAAACCAGGAACTCTTTAGTCAGTACTTAGCTCTGATTTCATTTGTTCTCAGGAGCAAACAGTACAGATGCAGGATGTTTTTTGTTTTGTTTTGCTTTCCATAGTGTTTCCAAGGGGAACAAAGAAGTAAGTACCACTTTTAAGAACATCTTCTAGTAACTCAGTGTCTCAACACAACCGTTTCTTTCCTTATCAATTCCTCAGCCCCCCAAAATCTAGAGAGGAATGCAGACAATGGCAGCATGAATTCTGTATTGGGGACATCACATAAAGCTCCCAGCAGCACCCTTCAATTTCTGCTATGGTTTGCTCACTTTCCAGTATAATGGAGAAGGTTTCCATAATGGACAATGAAAGATCCCCAGAAATACCTTGATATTGCTCAACCCAATTTATATATTACCATTCCACCACAATTTGCTTTTACCGATTCGAGTATTCTCCCTGCATTAAGGACTTTCTAGAAACTTACAAAACAGACCAAAATTTTCTCTTTACCTATCGTCTAAACCTTCTCTTCTCACCCATTCTCACCTACCCCAATCTTTCAGGGGAAAGGTTCTTTGCCAACCAAAAATTAGAAAAAAATCATCAAGAGATTTGGCATGATCTTAGCCCGATAATCTTCTCCAAGAGACATGATTCTTTTCCATAATCCTACTTTGTTTTTCACTAAGATTGCCATTTTGTTGCTGATGAAAGACTCTCATTCAAAATACAAAAAAATCCCGGAAACAAAGGGAGGGGGGTGTGGGGGAATGGGTGAGCCAGGTGATGGTTATTAAGGAGGGCAGGGATTGCATGGAGCACTGGGTGTTATACGCAAACAATGAATCATGGAACACTACATCAAAAACTAATGATGTACTGTATGGTGACTAACACAATAAAAATTATAAAGAATCTTTGGTGAGAGGTAAGAATGGATGGAGAGATTTTAATTTTATTACATAACAGCATCTCAGAGTAAAAGAATATTTCAAGGTCTTCATTTTCTGGAGGGAAGTGAAATGAAGATTTTTCAATGTAGCATTTCATCAACGTTAGTGGCTCTCTAATTCCATTTTTTCCCACAGAATAGTTGACATACAATGTTATATCAGTTTTGGTGTACAACATAGTGATTCAACAATTCTAAACATTATAAAGTGCTCACCACAACGAGCATAGTCGCTACCTGTCAACATATAGCATTATTACAATATTATCAACATACAGCATTATTACAATATTATCGACTGTATTCCCTATGCTGTATTTTTCATTTCTGTGACCTATTTATTTGATAACTGGGAGTTTGTGCCTCTTAATCCCCTTCACCTATATCTCCCATCCTGGCCACCATCAGTTTTCTGTGTTTATTAATCTCTTTCTGTTTTTTTTGTTTGTTTGTTTCCTCATTTGTTTTGTTTTTTAGATTCCACATATAAGTAAAATCATATGATATTGTCTTTCTCATTTCACTGAGCATAATATCCTGCGGGCCCATGCCTATTATTGCAAATGGCAAGATTTTATTCATTTCTTTATGGCTAAGAAATATTCCATTGTATGTATAACCACGTCTTTATCCATTCATCTATCAGTGTTGCCTTGGGTGGCTTTCATATCTTGGTTTTTGTGAATAAGGCTGCAGTGAACATAGGAATGCATGTATCTTTTTGAATTGGTGTTTTTGTTTCCTTTGGGTAAATACCCAGTAGAGAAACTCCTGGCCTTAATTCTGGTTTGTGAGTAGTGCCTAGTTTGCTCTGAATCCTGGGTGAGCATCAGAAGTGAAATTTTGGTATGAGTCTGGCATTCCAGTTCTGACAGCATGTCTGGGAAGGGAATGAAGAGTTGAAATGTTTTATAAAATATAGTGGGAGAGGCCAAGAGAGAAAAAAAATGAACCTTTCCAGCCTTGCTGTGAACACCTGGAAAGGTGAATTTTCAACATCCAGTATCAGGACTAGAAAACTCAATACCATTATCTTCTTTTACACCAACTCCTATTCTTTTTCTTGTTTTTTCTTTATAAACACAGCCTCTCTCTCTGGGGATCACTGCTATGTCCCATAAACTTTTCTGGATGCCTTCCTGCTCTCAAAAAAAACCCTAAGAGGTGGGGTTATGCATATCCCAACTACTAACCACTAAAAGAAAAACTTAATGCTTCTCTTAATTACGATGTTGAGAACATAAGCTGGTTTATGGCCCTAAAAAGACCTAGGAGTGCCTCCAAACAGGCTTTGTTCATTATGATGGGTCTATGTATTTATTGGGATACAATGACAAAAATGTTATGTCTTCCCCTACTAGGAAACCTAGGTTTTACTTTGATAGACATATAATTTTTCTCAGATTTCTGAGAAGTAGACCTTTTTTCCTACCCCTACCCTCTCCCATGCTCCCAGAGAGCACATCAATAAAGGCAAACTTTGGCAGAAAAGGAAAAATGTAGAGCAGAAATGAATGTCTAATAATTGAAAGCATCGTGGACCTTATTATGGTTTATTGCCTTATTCGAAGGGTTGGAGGAACACACTGTAAAGAGTGTGGCACTAAATTTATTAGCATGGTTATCATATTTCAGACAAGACATAAAACTGAGGGGACCCACTTCTTCCATCCCATGGCACCTTCTACAAGAAGAGTCGAGTTATCCTGGCGCAGATCCAGATCCTACTATCTGATGACTTACGTTTCCTTTGTAGTATGTCTGGGAGACATTAGAGGGTCTTCCTCTTTGAAACTCAGTCGCTACCATAAGAACGACCAAAACGGGCTTCTGCAAAGGGATGTGGGTCAAAAATCTCACATCCCAGCATGTGGATCAAGTGAACAGAATGAGCAGTGTGGCCGGAAGTAGGAAGCTGAGTTAGATCATCAAAGTCTTCCTAGTTTGTTATTAAATAGGCTCCTGACCCACCTGACCACAACTGCTCATTTGCATACGTATTTAAAACAAACAAACAGGGGCGCCTGGGTGGCTCAGCGGGTTAAAGCCTCTGCCTTCTGCTCAGGTCATGATCCCAGGGTCCTGAGATCGAGACCCACATTGGGCTCCTTGCTTGGCGGGGAGCCTGCTTCCCCCTTTCTCTCTGCCTGCCTCTCTGCCTACTTGTGATCTCTGTCTGTCAAACAAACAAACAAACAAACAAAAAACATAGATTCCAAACTGGCTGCTCCAATACTAGTTTTTCTGAACTCTATGCACTGCATCCTCTCCCTCAAAAGAAAGACAAGTTTTATTTTCTTTGACTTGTCCTTTTCACCTATAGACTTAATTCCAGAACATCCCCCTAGAAGATTTAAAAGAAAGAAAATTAGTCCTGCAATATTGTGTACATCCTTTTGTCTCCACTTTCAGCTTGTTCACCCCTAAAATGGAAATCATTTAAATATGTCCTGCGTTTCTTTCAAAATAAATGAGGATCAAATAAAATGATGTCTGCAAACATGCATGTTTTTCTCTTTGAAAGCACTCTCCAAAATCAAGTTGTTTTCAAGTTACAATGGGTATAAATTTGTATTGGGCTCAGATAAATATAACGTATGGATTTATTGTTTCTTTCTTGTGGAACTCCACTAAAAGGCAAAGTAATGAATTTAAAAGGTATGAACATACAAGGACAAAGAATAAGGAAAAGAGACACTAACAATTGAGTGATTTCAGTAAATGCTTTAGGAGATGGAAGGCTGACAGGGGAGAGTGGGATTGGCAGCATCATGGAACCTTCAAACTAAGTTAAAAATTCCCAAGAGAATCAAGGCTCAGAGGCAAGACACAGCAGAAGATGGCTGTCACTGTGAGCTGCAGAGCTGACCCTAAGGAGACTGAGTCAAAGTTTGTCTACAGAACAGCTGAGCCCTTAGATCCTTGCTCCCGGCCTGTGAGGGCCTTAGTGGCACATTAAAGACGGTCACAGATTACTTGACACTCTTCTCATCAAGAGGTGAGGATACCTCCTTCTTGAATCTGGGCAGGTCTAGACTCTTTTGACTAACTGAATATGGTAGAAGTGACACTCTATAGGTTTTTAGGCCCAGCCTTAAGAAACTGGGAGCTTTTACCTTCTTTTTCTTAGAACACTGGCTTTGAAACCCAACCACTAGGCTCAGAAGCTTAAGACACATGAAGCTAGTATTTGAAGCTCAGCTTCCAGCTGTAGCTAGTATTGACTACCAGCCTTGTGAGTGAGTCGTCTGGGGCATTTCTTCCTGCTCAGCTTCCAGCTGTAGCTAGCATTGACTACCAGCCTTGTGAGTGAGTCGTCTGGGGCATTTCTTCCTCCTCAGCTTCCAGTGATCCCAGCCCCAGGTGCTATCTGACTGCACCAGCATGAGAAACCTCTACCCAGGGAAGAACCACTCAGCTGAGTTCAGTCAACTCACAGAACCATGAGATACTACTAATAATAAAGGATTAAATTACTCAGTTTTGGAATGGTTTTTCATGCAACAGTAGACAACTAGAACACCAGGTTACACAAGGCAACCTTAACCTCATCTGACCTAACTTGACCACTGAAAAGGGTTTATTCTTTCAAGAAATTAAGCTCAAAGTTTTGACAATTAGGCTTAACATACTGTGTTGTAGATTATCCTTCAATGAACTATTTTAAATGTTTAAATTAGGTGCTACTTAAATTTATTTTATCATACCATCAATAGTTGATGACGAAGAACCAAGCATTTCTAGAAGAAAGAAAGAGAGAAGGAAGGAAGGAAGAAGGAAGGGAGGCAGAAAGAAAGAAATTAAACCCAGAAGTCTTTGAATTTCAGGACAACCAGGCCAGATAAAGACAGAAATGAGGCATGGTGTTAATAAATGAAAATCTTCATACTGAACAAAAAGCTCACCCAGTCTTTTTTTCATCCTCATAGAAGACTAGTAGCTTCTTCCCCAAAAATGTATAGTGGATTCTTCTCTCAGGAAATTTAATAGCCCCAGAGAAAAGATCATTAAATATTGACATTTGGGAATTCCCCCACTTAAAAGGTTGCCTCACCACCAGATTAGCTTGCAGTGAAGAATACCAGCTTAATAACCTTCCCACACCCAGATCTTCTCAACTGGCTTATTAGAGCTCTTAAATATAAAACACACCGCTAAGAATCACCAATATCTTAGGATAGCCAGAAATTAATACACACCTACACACCTTAGAGAGCCAGAGTTAAACAGAGACAATATAGAGAATAGGGGAAAAACTAACAAGGAAAAAAAGATTACATCCATGAACAAAAACAGAATATCCTTTTACTTTTTTCAAGTAGGCTCTGCACCCAGTGTGGGGCTCAAACTTATGCACTCAAGATCCAAAGTCACCCGCTCTACCAAATGAACTGGCCAGGCTCCCCAGAATATTATTTTAAAACAGAGAGGGAAAGGGTAACAAGCAGAGACTCTATAGACTATAAAAACAACAACAATCGCGACTGCCCACATGTAAAATTCGTGGGAAGATCTGTTAGTTTACTGTGCTGTGAAACAGACTACCACAGATTCATGGCTTAAAACAACACACATTTATCATCTCACAGTTTCTGTGGATCAGGAGTGTGGGCACAGCTTAGCTGGGTCCTCTTGTCACGTTCTCACCAGGCAATGTATCAGCCAGGACTGGGTTCTCACCAGGAGCTAGAGTAGGGAGAGAATCCACTCTAAGCTCCTTCAAGTTACTTGCAACATTCATTTCCTGGCGACCACAGATCCACGGCAGCTTGCTTCTTCAAAGCCAGCAATGCTGAGGGAGAGACAAACCCTGACAAGATGGGAACTACACTTTTATGCAATCAAGTTCCCATGATGATCACGAGTATCCTGTCCACTATGCCACATTCCATTTATTAGAAGCAATTTCCAGGTCCCAGCCACACTACGGAGAAGGGTATCCTGAAAAGACAGGAATACCAGGAAATAGTATTCTTGGGGAAATCACTTAGAACAACATGGAGATAAGGATAGGTGTGTGTGTGTACCTGTATATATTTTTAAAAAACAAAACGAATGAAAAAATTTCCAATAGCTAACTCCAGGGTCAGTACAAAGGAAACCTAAATTCAGCAGTCAGTGATAATTGATGGTCCTAACAGTGTCAACTCTGCTTGTTGACGTGAGCAAAACTTGTGGTACAAATTGTGTAGAGTGGAATGAGTGAAATGGAGAATGAACTCTCTGTCTTCTTTACCATAACACAATGCTGGCAGACAATATGTAAACTTAAAAGTAAGAAGTAGAAAGACGGATACCAGGGCAGAAGAAACGGACATGTTCAGCAGTCGGCTCTGAGAAATGAGATTGAAGGAGTCAAGTAGAATCACTGGGACAAGAGACCGAGGTTTTGCATTGTAAGCCGTGGACTACTGTTTCCTTTCACCCCTGTATCCATGAATTAATTCGATGTGGCTTCTTGCCCTCTCGGCACCTAACCCAGTATCCTTCTGAATTGTCTTCTATACTGTAGAGCATGGAAAGCTGAACACTTGCACTTCCTAGGTGTTCATGAAGTTTATGTCTATAATTTGCTCTAGTTCCCATGAGCAGACACATCGCACTCGACTTGCAAGCAGAAGTAACCAATCTGAGCCAGCAGCCATTCGTAGGAACTCATAACTTCTGTCAAGCATGGGGAGGACATCATTGGGTTCTTAGGCAGCTAGGCTGCAGTTTCCCCTTGAACATGGGCAAACTCAGAGACTTGCTTTTGACAAATGAGATCAAGCAAAAGTAAGGCCCGTGGCTTTGGAGGCTAAATCATGAAAGGTTACGTGGCTTCTTCCTTGCTCTCTCTTGGATTACTGATTCTGGAGGAAGCCAGTAACTGTGTTATGAAGAGAGGAGCAGAGACTTCCAGCTAACAGCCATGTGAGTGAACCGTGATGGAGTGGGTTCTCCAGTCCATCAAGTCTTGAGGGGTCTGAAACCCCTGCTGATACCTTGCCTGCAAACTCCTGAGAGATTCTGAGCCAGAACCACCCAGCTGAGTCATTCCCAGATCCCTATCAGGAAATATGTGAGATCGGGGCGCCTGGGTGGCTCCCTTGGTTAAGCATCTGTCTTCAGCTCAGGTCATGATCTCAGGATCCTGGAATTAAGCCAGGCATAGGGCTCCCTGCTCAGCAGGGAGTTTGTTTCTCCCTCTCTGCCTGCTCATTCTCTCTCTCTCTCTCTCTCTCTCTCTCTCTCAAAAAAAAAAATAAATAAATAAAATCTTTTTAAAAATATGTGAGATAATAAATGTTTGTTGTTTTAAGCTACTGAGTTTTGGCATAATTTGTTAGCGAGCAATCTCTAACAAATATAAGGTGATTCATAGGTTTTCCTGACTTCTGGCATTATCTCAATTCAGTAAGAAAAAGTCTTTCATCAAGATACTCAGTCCATCTTTTGGCTCGGCTTTTCTGTGTGCAGAGGCTTCATTCTTCAGACAGTTTCTTCCATATACCTGGGAAAGATGGCTGTGAGAGAATTTTGGTCTTCAGGCTTATGATCCTAGAGGAGGGAAAAATAACCTCGTTTCTCCCAGCCTCTGTATTCATATCTGAAGGAAGATTCTGAGGGTCTCAGTTTGGGTTTCAAGCCTGTTTTTAAAACCAACCGTGGTAGCCAAGGGGAATAAGTATTCTGATTTTCAAATATGGTCAAGTGTCACCCCTATGCCTCCAGAGGGAATAGGAATAAAATACAGTGATAAAAAGCTTCAATGACACCACAAAGAATGAGGGAAAGTAAGTAAAAAAAAAAATGAAAGTTTTAAAGAGAAGAGATGCAAGAAGTAAAAAACAATAGATATCTACTTAAAAGTCCATCCCAAATAGGACTTCTGCTGTCATTGTGATAGAATAATAAACTCCGGGGCACCTGGGTGGCTCAGTGGTTTAAGCCTCTGCCTTCGGCTCAGGTCATGATCTCAGGGTCTTGCGATCAAGACCCACATCAGACTCTCTGCTCAGCAGGGAGCCTGCTTCCCGCCCCCGCCCTCTCTCTGCCTCTCTGCCTGCTTGTGATCTCTCTCTCTATCAAATAAATAAATAAAATATTTGAAAACAAAAGAATACAATTAATTTTTGTATATGGATCTTGTGTCCTACAATCTTAAAGCTGAAATTTTTTTTTAAGATTTTATTTATTTATTTGACAGAGAGAGATCACAAGTAGACGGAGAGGCAGGCAGAGAGAGAGAGAGAGGGAAGCAGGCTTCCTGCTGAGCAGAGAGCCCGATGTGGGACTTGATCCCAGGACCCTGAGATCATGACCTGAGCCGAAGGCAGCGGCTTAACCCACTGATCCACCTAGGCGCCCCGTGTGTCCTACAATCTTGATATACTCATTTACCAAGCTCTTGCTATGATTCAAATGGTTGCATCCACCCCAGAATTCATGTTGAAATCCTAACCCCCGAGGTGATGATATTTGGAGGTGGGACCTTTGGGATGTCCCTAAGTCATGAGGATGGAACCCTCATGAATGGGATTAGTGCCTTACAAAAGAGGTTCCAGAAGGATCTCTAGCCACTTTCACCAGGTAAGGATACAACAAGAAGTCTGGGACCCAGAAGCATGCTTTCACCTGACCATGCTGGCAACCTGATCTCAGACTTCCAGTCTCTAAACTGTGAGGAATAATTTTGTTTATTGTTGTTGTTGTTTTCATAAACTACCAGTCTATGTTATTTTGCTATAGTAGCCTGAATGGACTAAGATAGCTCTAATATTTCTTTTGTGGATTCCTTAGGATTTCTATGTATAAGGTCATACCATTTGAAAATAGATGTGATTTTAAGTAATATAATGTAGTAACTCTTGAGATCAATCTCTCTACCACTCCCCAGGATTTGTGGTTGTTGCTGTTTATTGTTTTTTTTTTAAGATGTTATTTATTTATTTGACAGACAGAGATCACAAGTAGGCAGAGAGGCAGGCAGAGAGGGAGAGGGGGAAGCAGGCTCCCCACCAAGCAGAGAGCCCAATGCAGGACTCGATCCCAGGACCCTGGGATCATGACCTGAGCCGAAGGCAGAGGCTTTAACCCACTGAGCCACCCCGGCGCCCCTGTTTATTGTTTCTTTGACTCTTTGTTTAACAATGACTTTTATGAACTAATTCAGTAAAGCCTGTATTTTTTTGTTTTGTGTTGTCACTGAATCTCTGCTTGGTTAGTTTAGTGGTCAGCTAATAGTTGAACAGGGATTTCCTTAAACACTTGGACCCAGTAAATCTATCAGTCTTTGCCAAAGGGTTCTGTATGTTGGGGCGGACCTTCAGTACTCAGACAGGCAGTTGACAACTGGGTCTTAGCCTTCAACTTCCTGCTTACCAGGAGCCTGATGATCAGCCTGAGGTAAAAGCTTACAGTCAGCCTTCTCAGATTCTTCCTGAACACGTAGAAAGCCCTAGGCATGTACACAGCCCTGTGTATGATTTTGGCCTTCTAGATTCTCAGTATTTGCTGGAGCTTTCCAAAGCCCCAAGGAAATCTCATTCCTCTGTGTTCGCCTTTTGCTTGCCCTCACTGCTATCCTCTACCTCATGTGGTCACAAAAATAATCAATTGCCTCTGTTTTCAACAAGGGTCTCCACACTGGGCACTTCCAATCAGGTCAAATAAAGATAGCCTTGCAAGTGGGTCTCCAGGGTCTGACAGACAAGTCAAATAAAGACAGTTCTCTGGGTATTTGGCTTTGAAAGAACTCCAATCCCATTCTACCCGCTCCAGGGACTGCTAGATGGCTGGTTTTCACTGTAGTTACAGGGTGTTGGTTTTTAAGTCTTCTATGGAACTGAAGACGGAGAAGGAGAACAGGGCAAGTTACAATATCACCGTGTTTGCCGTTCTTACCGAGATTCAGCCTTTTTCTAGAATAAATGCTCCCCAGACTGCTGCAAGCTCTCAGGCAATTTTCAAAGTTCTAAAACTTGGTTCTGGTTATTTTGGCCAATCTCTCATTGGTTTTATGCAGAATTTTCAGAGCTCCGCACTCCAATATTTTTGCTGATATTCTACCATGTACTTTTTTTTTTTTTTAAAACCTGCAATGGCTTTCTGTATCCAGTCCCACTACCCTGTTCAGATGTTGCCTCCTAGAAGTGGATGTGGCTTTTCTGAGGACACCATCTCCTTGGTACTTGCTGTCATCTTTCCCCTCCAAGTCCAAGGAGGTTGTAACAAAAAGAGAGATATCAAAGAGGCTTTAAATGCTTTGGAGCGCCTGGGTGGCTCATGGGTTAAAGCCTCTGCCTTCAGCTCAGGTCATGATCTCAGGGTCCTGGGATCAAGTTCCGCATCGGGCTCTCTGCTCAGCAGGGAGCCTGCTTCCCTCTTTCTCTCTGCCTGCCTCTCTGCCTGCTTGTGATCTGTCTCTCTGTTAAATAAATAAAATCTTAAAAAAATAAAAATTAAAAAAAATGCTTTATAGCTAGGGCTCCTGATGATGCCAACTACAACCTTAAGGTAATCGTAGTCATTAAATGTGAATAATCAGGAGCCGGACCTACTTTTAGAGTGCTATGTTCTGTCCTTGTAAGAACAACTGATATAAGTTGAGAATATCACAATTTAGTGCTTAAGGGCACAGACAGGTATTGCAGTGAAACCGTATGAGATCGCTACCTCCTAGCCATGATAATAATGGTATACATACAATCTACGAAGACTGTGGGGAACAATTCAAATAAAATCTTTAGCAGAGTCTGGCCCAAGCACTCCATACCTAGTTGCTGGGATTTTTATCACCATTGTCAGAGCACCAATGCCTACTAGAAATCTCATAGCACATGTCCAAGTAGGAAGGGACCTCAGAAATCTGCCAGTTCCACTGCAAACCCAGGACATTAACTCGCTTTACCTCACATCCCTATTAAATGAGCTCCAGCATGTGTTTTCATACTTCTAAGCACCGGGAATTCACCATCTCAAAGGCACCTCATTGTGTTGACAAATCACTCTCATTATCTTCCTTCTAGTGAGCCCCAAGTCCTTCTTTCATTTTTCCCTTGAACACTTTTCAAAATTGAGCTATTACCATTTCTTGAGAAGTTGCATGATAACTCTTTCATTACTGAAGGGTTCAGAAAACACTCCCCAGTCTTCTTTCTAGCTTTGGGGAAGAGGCTGATGCTTTCCATTGCACATCAACTCCTACCACCACCCCCCCCCCCCCCCCCGCCGCCTTCCCCCAACCACCAACTGCCATGCCCTAAGTATCCTCCTAAAACCTTAAAGGCCTAGTTGGAAGAAATAAGTTCCTTTTGAGATACAAGATATCTATTTATCTCTTTCCTACCTCCCTTCCCATGATAAATGAATCCCTGTTCTGTGAACACAACCAGTTCAACACACACATGTGTACACACACACACACACACACACACCAAGAAGAGTTTCAATTTATTGGTTGCTCTTTGGGAAAGGTGATATAGAACATAATTGGGATTAAAATCAAATTCTAGTTACAGATTCATAAACTTTGCTTTAAACCAAATTAACTTTTATGAGACTATTAAATCGCCTCTCATCCTCATACATTAACACAGTAACTCAATCATAATCTATATAATCCTCTGTTGGTTTTCCATGATTAAAGCACACATAATACATAATGCAGTTGATATTAAATATCTTGAGAATGACAAGTCAATAGAACTCCTTCCACTCTTAAGCATTAGCTGGTCATTTAGACATGTTCTGTACATACACTTTTCATTTAAGATTTTCTCCTTCAAAGGACTTGTGAACTATTCGTTATTATGTGCTATTTGTATACACACGTCAGATGTCATCCAAAATTACATTTAAAATCTCTCTTCTTATTGCTTCAGAAATGTTAACCTTTAAGGAACATTTGATTTTAAAAAAAGCAAAAGTTCAGGTCCTGACTCTTACAACACATGTTCATATGTGTCAAGATTTTGTAGTTTCCCTCTGACCTGATTAAAGCCTCCAACAACATATAATGTGCCACTTTCTTCTTTGCTCAACTCAGAGGAAGTCAAATAAAAAGAGAAAAAACAAATGCTCAAAATCACAGTGACCAAGGATTTGAATTAATAATTACATTAAATAACCATAACTTTTTGTTTAACTATTCACATTCCACACAGTGGAAATTATCGTTTCCTCCAGATTTTTCACTTACATTTTTAACTTTGAAGAACTACAATAACAAAAAAAACAACTTACAGACTCACAGGATGTGTGTTTTTCTCTTTTAATGCCAAGCACAAAGTGTACATCATAAAATTCATATTTGGTGTTTGGCATTATTTTAATAGGAAAGATAGATATCACAAGTATCTTGCCATAAAAAATTCTACTATAGTAATGAAAAAAACATACTTTTCATCAGTGACTCCAATACAATATGTAATAGATATGGCACTGTCAATAAATGTTGGAAGACACACCATTCTTTGCTAGTCTTAATATAGGCACAGTAAGAAAAGCAGACATTTCCCTCTTTGGCTAGTGCTGTTTTGGGGGGTTGTGTTTTTTTTGTTTTTGTTTTTGTTTTTTTCAGAGTAGTTATGCTGCTGATTATCCCAGGGAAGTTAATTTTGAGGAAATTCTCTTTACTTAAGCCAAATCTGACTTACATGCAAGACTGTGGTACAAGCTACTAAAAGAAGATTACTGCTGCCAACTTAAGTCATCTCTTTTTAACAAAATTGTATGCTTGTGGCAGAGTTAAGACAACAAGAGAAATTCAGTGTCTGCTGGTTCTGAATGTCATTTTCCTTTCTAGTGTGGTTTTACATGTTCAGCTCCTTCCCCCTTCTTTTCCTCTCCCCCACCCTCAAAATTCTGGCTTAGTATTCGTGTGCTTAATTAAATCCATTCTGTGCTTTTTTGTTGGAGGATGTGGATGATGGAGAGATTTAGGGCAGGGCCATACAGTGTACGCGAAATACACGAACTGTGTGTTCGGGCAAATTTGCCTCGTGTGGAATCATCAGTAGTGAGTTCGAAAGTTTCAAAACTCGACCCAATATTTTGGGTGTTCAAGATAACTTCTGCCTCAAAGTATGGTTCTGGCTTAGCTGCTAGATGGAAGAGCGCCACACCAAAAAAAAAAAAAATAAAAAATAAAATAAAATAAAATAAAATAAAAGCAGGCTCTTTAGTGCAATGCTGGCACCTTAGATGGGCAACTAAAATGCTAAGTCAATGGTGCTTGTTTCCCCTATCACACGTGACTTGGCTAGCAAGGATGAGAAGGAACAAGGCAAAAAAAGGGTTCTGGGGGGTGGGGACAGATTTACATAGAAAACCTCAGGCTTAAAGAGCCAAATCCAAACCGCTGTAAGGTCCACCTGCCCCACACTTTGGCCATCAGATAAATCCTAAGTAGGGATGGGGAGGAGCCAGAGTTTAATCAGTGGAGGGGTCTACCAGTAGGTTCTGGATGGTTACAGTGTTGCCCGAATCCCACCTCTAGTAGAGAGACAGCTAACGCACCCAAATGCTCGGATTTTTTCCCCTGCAAATGCTCTGATTCTCAACTGGGATTTCTCATTAGACCCTGAGAAGGCAAGGAAAGATGAGGAGGACACATCCTTTACACTTCCTCCCCGTATTAAACTACTCCTTAGCCAGAAGCAGTCTCCTTTATTTCTTTATTCTCTTCTGGTCCCCTGCTCAATCTCCTACCAATGACTGAAACAAAAAGACCCATAATATACTTCTAGCTCAAAAGGAGCAGACCCTCAACTCTCCCCTCTTAGCCTGGTTCACTGACAAGGACAGCAAAGGGAGAATCTTTCTAATACAGGGCTGTGGCTCTCACAAGCATTACACAGAAATAATAAGCTGGGAAAGAGGTGGTTACAACCAAGCAAACGGAAAGATACGGGGACCTTCTGCTTATGAGGTGTTCGTTTTCTTCCTATCGCTGCACAGGGGTTTCTGAACTACGTCTATTTTCTGCCTGAGGGGCGGAGTCGGGGGTGGGGGTCCTCTTGGTTTCGCTCACTCACCCGGTTCTGAAAATAAGACTGGCCAATATTTATGTTTTAAGTGTGGTGTTGTGTTACAGCCAATGTCAGCATATCACAGTGACAGCCAAAGTTAGTGATTTTTTGGCAATTTCATTTCTCCTCTGTTCACTTGGTTTCTGTTAAATACCAGGGAAAAACTCGCTGAAGCATGGGTTGCACTGTTTGGGGGTTGGCCTTTCAAGACTCTGCAGGTCTCCCGCGGGAACTCGTGTTGCGCCCAACTGGTTCCCCCACCCGTCCATCCCACCCACCTCTCCCTCCTGTGTCCCTCTTGTCCTTTGCGCACACCAGCCTCCTGGAGTCGGAAGACCCTTCCCAAAATGAGAAACAGTCACGTCTATGGTGGAATGAGCTAATTAAGAGTCCCGGGCAGAGAAGGAATTAGACTGAAATAGTCACTGAGATCCTAAGAAGGGATGGACTGTGGAAGGGGGAGGAGGACGGGAAGAAGCAGGCGCAGGTGGAAATACCTTTTCCAAGTATAAAGCAGCACTAAAACAGGTCTCTTGCCCTCAGAGTAGCCTCTTGCATTAACATTCATTCAGAAAGGAGATTCTGGTCCCAGGAGGGCAAGTGGAACACCCCGGCAGAGGCTGACCGCAGCCCCGCCCCTTTTCACGTGCCTCCCCCAAGTGTGGGCTTTCCGTGCCAGCCCCCTGGAAGCGGATGCTTTTGCATAATAGGAAGCGTCCTCCTCTGGCGTCTGCCACCCCCCAGACACCCACGCACACTCATGCACACAAACTACGCCCTAGCAGGCTCCTGTCAGAAGGCAGCTGGTGGTTCTTCTTGCTTGTAAGTTGAAGCCAAGTAAGAATCAGGTCGTTTTAGGTCTGGCTCTGGGTCTGCCTGAGGCTGCATCCCTAAGACAGGCTGGGTGTTGCCCAGCTTAATCCAAATCGATGGATATGCATCGACACTGTTTGACTCGCGTGACCCTCTTCTTCTTGGTGGGCGGCTGCAGCTCGGGGCAGTTGAGCGTGACCATCATGGTGGTGAATTTCTTGGGCTTGCAGAAGGAGCAGGACTGGAAGGAGCCTTCCTCCTTCCGGATGTGCCTGGGGATGTAGAAGGAGTTGCACTGGCCGTAGCAGAAGCGGTTGATGATGGTACGGCTGTTGCAGCCCTCCTCGTGGATCGTCTGCTTCAGCGGCTGGGTTTTGCACCAGTCTCGCTTCAGGTATTTGCGCTCGGTCACGTGCAGGGCCTCCTGGCTGGACTCCAGCACCTCCTCCCCTGGCATGGCAGTGCCACGGCCTTGGCCACGCCCCCGATTCCTGGAGCCCGGTTGCTGGGGAGACTGAGTCTGCTCGGAGTCATTGTGCTGGGCCTTGTCTGGTGGAGGGATGGCACCTTGGGACCCCTTCTTCTTTCCTTCGGCGGTGGGCAGCAGGGTCCCCAAGAGGAGAAGCAGGGCTCCCACAGTGTAGGCCGTGCGGCTCATGCTAACCGAGGGAAGCACAGAGAGGGGAGACACAGAAAACAGACAAGTCAATTTGAAAATTAACAGCATTTAATGTTTTATCAGGCACTTCTTAGACCCTCTATGTAAGACATTTCATTTTCTTCTGACAATATCTCTATGAATCTGGTATTATTATTCTCATCCCCCACCTAGCAGTCAAGCCACCAAGTACCTTGCCCTGCCTCACCGGTGAATAAGGCAAGATGGCAGCTCAGCCAGGCCCTATCGCTTCATGGCATGTCCTCCCACCACAGTTCCTTCCCTGCTGCTGACAGCAATCATTTCTGACGTTACCTTGTGGTCACTTAATTCATTCTTGTATTGGGCCGAATTACCTTTGTACCTCTCTAGGGAAACCCAATTTTCTGTTTAGTTTTACAGCAAGGCAAATCAACCTCACTGTCCAGGCTTCATCAGCCAGGAAAGGATCCCAGTCTCCTTTTCTCCCCAACTGGCGTGAGTGCCTCTTGAATTGTGTCTTGTGTGTTTGGTTGGATGCTTGGGAGATGTTCGCTGATAGCAGGCCTTACAAGGAGAACCCTGGCAGAGCCAGGCAAGCTGTGGAGGGAGGGAGAGCACTTAGCAGGAGCAACACTGGATCCAAAGTCAAGACTGGGTTTCCAGTCCAGGTCTTGGGGCAACAACTTACCATCTGACCTTGAGAAAATCACTTTGCTTCTCAAGAAATGACTTCTTGTAAGCTCATCTCCCTAGACAGGTTGTTCACATCAAATTTGAGGTTCAAATAAAAGCAGTTTGAGAACTAACCAGATCTATGGCAGGATCTCAGACAGAATGAATTACCTTTCCAGAAAGATCACATTAACTCCTAAGACTCCTGGACTTCTCACTTGTTCTCATTTTTAAATGGGCATAGCTATTGATTATATCATTCATGATATCATGATATACAGTTTTCTATCTTTAAATGATGAAATATGTCATTTACATGTGCGTGTATCTGTGTGTGTGTTTCATCTAGGAGGTAGAAAATGGCATAAGAAAACAGGTATATGCAGATTAATTAATTATGGCATTAATAAATGCCATAGATATGTAGAATAAATTAATGATAGTGAATTATTGTGGATGGGCCTGGACTTAGACATAGGTCAGAAAGGGCAGTGAACAATGGCAAAAAAATTAGAGAAGTGGGGGAAGGCAGAGGGAAAACTAATAAAACAAACAAGAAAGCAAGGATGGAGAGACAGAGAAGAAATGGACTACGGAATCTAAATCAGAGAAAGGAGGGCTCCTAGGGAGGCAGAGTGTTAAGAGAAGGTAGAGTGGACAGAGGAGAAAGAGGAGAAGCCAGAACATATTTTTTTTAAGAGGGCAAGCAACCATCACGCTATTGAGATTCTCTTGACACAGTGCCTCTCAACCTCAAGGAGCAGAGGATCGCCTGGGGGTGTTGTTAACACAATGGCTTTTTTTTTTTTTTTTTAATTTATTTATTTGAGAGACAGAGAGAGAGCATGAGAGGGGAAGTCAGAGGGAGAAGCAGACTCCCCATGGAGCTGGGAGCCCGATGTGGGACTCGATCCGAGGACTCCAGGATCATGACCTGAGCCAAAGGCAGTTGCTTAACCACCTGAGCCACCCAGGCGTCCCCCCCCCCCAAAAAAAAGCCATTGTGGGGGTGTTGTTAAAATGCAGATTCTAATTCAGTCAGTTTGCCTTTCTAACAAGCTTTGAGTAGCAAGGCCTGTAGCTCTGGCAACCTTGGGGCACAGAAAAGAGTTATTAAAACGTGGAAGGATTTTCTTTTCAAAGAGCGCAATTGCAAATTCACAGCTTTCCTCTAGGGCCATCTAACCAAATCTGACCTGCATCTTGAGGCTTCCCCCATTCCCCAGCCCCCGTGCCCACCATGGTTCTGAACCTAAGGGCAGATCTGTGAGTACCCATTTCCCTGTTCTCTTTTATAGACCAGCATTATATATAATAATAAGTGCAATTTAATAGTAACCTTATCACGTCCCCGCAAAGAGCTATACGAGTTGGTATGATTAGCTAAAGCAATCACCTTTTAAAGACAAAGGCCTTGCGGAATCTACATTCTCTAAGCAACAGTCCCTGTAAGTAAAGACCATGCAACCCTAAGGTTAATGTCGAAATAAGATAACAATATTAAATTTAAAATATCCTTAAATGGCACCATTTTTCTAACATTAACCTAATACTCTGGGGCAAGTTCAAGTTTGGAACTGATAATGTGACATTTAGCTCCTGTTCTTTCGACTGTAGACTCCCTGGCTTTTGTCAGTTTATGTTACAACATCCCTGTTCTTTAAACAGAGCCTTTTTTGCCTCAACAACAAAAAAATTAATTTCCTTGTTTTGTCTTTAAAAATCACTCATGAGAAAAATCCAGTCATAAAACAGTGCTGATTTTCTCCAGAGACCGGGATAACTTGAGCCATGACAATTCAGTCTCCTAAGCAAATATATTGTGAATTTGAGAAGCTTTAACAAATTTCTTCTATTTGTTTAATTGGGGAGCAGGACCTAAACTAAAATTCAGTCTCTGCCCATTTCAAAGAGGAGCACATGAGACAGCCCTAGGCTTACACCCACAGTCTTCCCTCATCCCTACTGAAAATGGCCCCAAGGACAATTCAGCCCTCCCAGAGCAAGACCCTCAGAGCCCAACATCACAGAGACCAATCTGAAACTGACTGGGAATATATATTGCATGTGACAGTTCACGTCATAAAGCCATCCCCTCCCACAAACATCTGCCCAAAAAATGCAATTTCCTTTCTCCAGACCAACATAGGACTCTTTTTATGCTCGACTTTTCCTTCCTGGCATTTTCACATCTGTCATTAAATAAATATCTAGTCCGAAGGTCGTGAGGACTTAGACATTGCCTTATCCTCAGCGCCTGGCTCAGAGTAGGTGCTCTTTTGTTAAATGAGTGCTTGTTATGGCCCACGTTGATTTACAGAGTCTCCGTTTTCATTTTAAGATGCTTCATGTGTGCCAATGAGCAGCCGAGCCTAACACAATATTTTTGATTTCTGACTTGTAGGAGAGCAAACTCCTTCTAGCCTAGAAGTATCTTAATATTTGTCTTTCTTTTTCTAGGAAAACTTCAGATAGACACTACTTTTCACCTGGTCCCATGCAGAATGCTGTGGGTTTCATTTTCCAATTGAAGCCACTGTATTCCCTGTGGCAGAAACCAACAATAAAGCAAGCAGTAAATTCACAATTAGTCAACAGTGGTTTTCAGTTTTAATTTAGACAGACTTCCTGTTCCTATGGGAGCTTTCGAACCCTGTAAGCCAAAGGGGTCTAGAATGACAGACTGTTTTCTTGTTTGGGGGGTTTTTAAAGAAAAGTAAATTTTTCTCAAAATAAGACTTATTAGGTGTGGAAAATGTTATAAAATGGTTTCTCATGTCTTAAAAAAGGCAACTTTTTAAGATCTTTAGTGCTTACTGTGAGGCTTTTGACTCTTTAAAACTCAAAACTAGCTATTTGGAGAAAAATAAAAACCAACTTCAGGAATCTCAATCAACACAGACCTCAGCTTAAAGAACAGTGGTTCTCTGAAGGACTCTGCACATTCCTCATGAGTAAGAGTTAGAAGCTTGAGAATTCTAGTAGTGCTAGAACCAGGGCTCTGTCAAGTCATTGTGGTCAATCACCCAACCTCCCCCTACACACACCACAGACTGGTCATGATTACTCAGTGAAGAAAAAGGGACTGTTTTGCTCTTGAAATCCCAATTGTATCGCCACCAAATAATCCGCACTTTGTAAATATCACAAGCATGCCGGAAATCATGAAGTTGTAAATTTATCGAAGACAGTTCTTTTCCATATCAACACCTCGCAGAAAACCCCATTATCAAAAATCAGTCTAAATCTTAATCAAACCTCAGGTTCCTATGAATTATCCCTCATGCCCAAGCATGAGCTGCAAACATTTTTGGTAATTTGCATCCATGAAATGACCCACTGACATCATTGAAGTTGAGCTGCAGTTTGTGGGTCCAGAGTGCATCATGACACCCACAAAGACCTCCCTTTATACTTGTTGCAGACAACATTCTTCTTTTCAAACCCTGCCTCAACTTCTCCTTAATGCATTTCTGTTTTCTCCATGTAATGTGATTTTTCGTGGCAAGTATTTTCGGCAACTGCTCTCCATCAGCAAGACCTACCTACCCTTACCGTTTTTTCCCTTTACTACTGGTCCTCCCCTCCAATCCACTTGTGCCTGAGCACATAGATACTCTCAAGGCAGTTCTTCTCTACCTGATGCTTTTCTTCAGGTTTCCCTTAGTGATCAAGAGAAAACATCCGCATGCAGGATAAGCCAGATCAGCCACCTCTGTCCGGTGTAGGTCATGGTGATTTAGTCCAATCTTCATAAGGCTCTAAGAACACAATCGTCTACCTCTAAGGAATCAGAAATAAAAATGCTGTGTGTGACCTGTATCCAATATTCTCAATGTCTTTGGGAAAGTTTAGGCCAACTCCTTGGGGCACCCTTCTTACCGTATTTCTCATTTTAGCTAATCGACCTGCTTATAATCAGTTAAATGGAGTGCTGAGTGGGAATTACAGGGAATTGACAATGGGTCAGCAAGCCAGATGTCTATGCCTGAACATCTGATCCACTCCTCCTGATGAATTAAGTTTTAGAAAGACGTTCAACAGGCATGACATCAAATTATTCTCCCAGTAGAAGAAAATAATTAAAGGGACAGCAAATGCTCTAAATGCAGGCCAGATTTTAGAATAATCTCTTCCTTTTTCTCAGAACTAAATCTTTGAGAAGAGAAAGGTTATTTTTAACTTGATCTTGAATTTTTAAAAAGATAGCTTTTAGAAGTTAAGTAGAGAATTTCGTAAGAATACACTGGGTCAATTTTTTTTTTTTTCCCAGACAAATCGAAAAAAGAAGATAGAAGAATTACTTGCTGGCAAACTAGTAGAGGATAAAGTCTCATCCTGTATGAGTCGCAAGACCCTAACTACAACCTCCCTATTTAGAAGACCATTCAAGCTAAATCAGGTTGGCCACCCACATCACACAGGACAGAAAGGAAACTTCCAGGTGGTTAAGTATCTCAACAGGTCTATGCCCACTGGAAGATTTTTTTGCTGAAATGAATGATTGTATGCAATTTTTGAGGTCAACAGGAAACAAGTTAGAAAGTAATAAATATTCACTGAGCAGCACTATTGAGAGTTAATCTATAGGTTCTGTTTTGGGATGCAAGATGGGTGGTAGTCCTTATATGCATGGAATTCAGGACTTAATTTCAGAAACAACTTATAATATATCTGATGCCATATCATGTTACTGCCTCTTCCAATACCACCGCTGATAATTAGAATTATCTCTATTTTTGAACCCTGAGCATGTATGCTAAGCACTGTGCATAAATCAGACCGTATTTTATCGAGAGAACATGAGGTAGATAATATTGTTTTCCCTTTATCAAGCAGGAAATCCAGAGTCAGAAAAGTTAGGAATCTGCCCAAAGTCAAACAGCTCCTCAGTTGGAGAGTCAGGGCTGGAGACCCATTCTACCGAGCCCCCAAACGTGTCTTTAATCACTGTTCTGTGGACACCTGGCACAGTTCTTAACAAGGGGCACATGAACTTGTTTTTAATACAATACAGTTTGAAGAATATTGTAAGTCAAGTAATTATCTAGTTTGTAGCTTCATGTTCACATGTGAAGAAAAAACTTCTGTTGTCCCAGGAATTATTGTTGTGCTTTGCATTTCTAAGAGCATATGTTAAAACTAAAGAAAATTCCTTGCAGATGTAAGGCATGGGCTGGTAACACTTGTGATCCGTGCCTTTCAGTTGGATGCTACAGTTACCTCCCCTAACCGCCTCCCCCCCACCACTTTTGGTTACATAAAAGGGTTAGGTTTTCCCATCAGTCCTTAACTCTCTATTCTAGACATGCTCCAAGCTTCATTGTTGACAAGCATTTCTTCGGAAAGGGGTCTGTGGCATAAAACTTCTTGGCCTTATTTTGCTTGTGATACTTGAACATTAAGAGCAAGACAGAGGCTTCAGTTTAGAAGACAAGGCAGGCAGCTCTGGTTCAAAGATGTGAGGACTCAGTAGGTTTCTACTCTCCTCTGTGCAATCATTTCCATAAAGGCTGTGTCAGCCAAATAGGATTTCCTAAAGATCGTGGGTTACCAAAACATTTCACTCAAAATGCACTTTTAAGAAAATAGAAAACCTGTAAAATTACAAAGTTTACAAAAGACTTCAATTCCTACAATGACCTGAGGGTTAAGCACACACACACACACACACACACACACACACACACACACCAACTACAGTTCTAAAGAACCCTTCAATAATTAGTTAATACTACAATTGCAGAATGCAGTTTATCCAGTGATAGCAATAAAATCACCTACTGTTGTAGACTTGTTGCTTTGAAATGCCCATCTCTTCAAGTCCCCCAGCCCCCCCCCTTCCAAAAGAAAAGAAGAGAAAAGAAAAGAGAAAATTAGAAAAGAAAGGAAAGGAAAAGAAAAGAAAAGGATGGAAAAGGGGGGGGGGAAGGAAGGGTAGGGGCTGGAAAGCCCTGGGGTGAAAGACGACTCCTAACTGGGGACTGGGGTTATCTTAACCTCTTCTCTGCTATTTATTTAAGTTGTGTGTACAGCCAAAAGGAAGCCACCACTCTGGGGTCCCTGGGACAGCTTAAATCCCCGTGACCCACTTAACACAATAGATTGTTTTAATCAACTCGTGTCCTGGCACCATCTAGAAGGGGAACATAAACAGACGCGCACATCGCTCAGATCTGCTTTTTCCAGCGGGAGATCCAATTACCTACCAGTGGTCGCCTCTCTGCCCTCGTATCATTTAAGGAGAGATTTTAACCCCTAACGTCGGGGCTGTATTTCTGTGTAAAATTGCTGGGGTTCAAAGTAGGCAGAGGAGGAGAAGACAGCAGCAGGATTCAACCCGGGGAACCGTTCGGGCCAGCTCCGGGCGCGCGGCAAGGGCTTCACGGCAGAGGCCCGGTCGCCTCCTGTCTGCCCCCGCCTCGCCCGGGGACTGTCGCCAGAGCCCGTTGCGGGGAAACACCCGGCTGGGGCGCCCCCAAGGCGGACCTGGGATCCGAAGGCAATGCCAAGCCAGAGCGGTGGCGAGTCCTTTCTTTTCAAGCCTGAAGTCTACAAATCGTTCCGGCCGGCAAGGTGACAGCCCCGACGCTCCTCCGACCCCGGACCTGGCGACGGGATCACCGAGACGGAGAGAGAGAAGAGACGACGACTGGGGCGTCTAAGCCGCCAGTCCCGCGTTGTCCGTCGCTAGCAAGACTCAGCGAGGAAGGCGGGGGCCTCTAGGACACAAACTAAAGAGTACAGGGGAAACGGGACGGGGCGGCTTGGCGCTGCCTGGCCCCCGGACGTCCGCGCTTCAAGCGAGGCGCTTCAAGCGTGGTGCGGAGAGAAGCCTGAAAGAGGGCACCCAGCCGGCCGGTGGATGTGTGCAGTGTTTGTGGTGTGAGCATTGCAGGCTCGCTGGACTCCTGGTCCCCGACCGCCCACAGCCCTTCAGCCGACCCGTTACCCGACGCTCCGGTTTCCACCGCGGCCGAACTCCGCGTCTCTGTTCTCGCCCGAGTCTCCATCTCACCTTGACGATGGGCCAGTGGACCCTCTGCTGAGTCTCCGGTTCCTCCAGCCCACCGCGGGATCACACCTGGGACTCCCACCGGAGCCCCCAGAGGTCCCGAGCGGAAGCGCCGGGCTTCGGACACTTGGCCCCTCTCAGTGCGGCTGGCCCCGCGGTCCGAGGTCGAGCCGCAGGGCCCGGCCGCTGCCCACCGCTCCCGCTCGCCACCCCTCCGCGCTCGAGGGGCGCCCACCAGGGCTCCGCGCCTCTGAGGTGCCGGCCGGGTTGGCAGGAGCGACTGCCACACGCACCAGGAGCGCGCTAACTGGGCCCCGGGAGGTGGAAGTGGGATGCGGGGCAGTAGCTCTCGCTCCTGACATCCTCCTTGCCAGGCTTTCCACGCGGACAGCGCAAGGTGAGGTTACGGCAGCCAAGACGGTGGCGGGCAGGACCCTGGAGTTTTCTGCATAATTCGCCCCGGGGAACTGCGGCCTCCGTCTGCGCGTCTGGAGGGCTACCGCGCGTCTGCACCAAGCGGGACGCAGGAGTCTTTTGACGGGACCCTTGCGCACTCTCTCTTTCTCTCGCTCTCATTCTCTCACTCACTCCGACGGGAGCCTCTGCACTCACCTGTCAGTGCTGCGGGTCTCCGGGGCCTGCGCTCTCGACGCGGGGCGCGGTGTGCGACCGCGGCCCGAGCCGCCCCGGCTTGGCGCGGGGTCAGCCAGACAGAGAGTACGGCTTTCGCTGCACACTGGGTCGCCCGGTCCGCGGAGGGCGCACCGAGTGCGGGGCATCGCGCCGTCTCCGGTTTAAATGCCTGCAGCCCAGCCGGACGCCCGGGGCCGCGCCTCTCCATTGGCCAGGCGCCGCCGCTGCCGCGGGACCCGCTATCCGCCCCCTTTCCCGGTACTGCCCCCGCCCCCCCGCACCCCTCCTGCCTCCCCGCGGGGTCCCCTCTCCGCCTGCCTAGCCTCTTTGTCTGCTCCCCCCGCCCAGGCCGGCTGGGAGAGGTCACCCCAGGGAACCGCGCCTGGAATGCACAGCAAATCACATTTTCCGCTCCCGTTGGAGGGGGAAGCGCGGGAGGAAATCCCCCCGGCTCCAGGCCCCTCATTCCTCCTCCGCCCCAGGCCTGGGCTTTTCCTCTCGCCCGCCCGCTCCGCCTGCGTTGGCCCCGCAACGCGCTCCGTCGCAGAGGCTGCCCTGGAACGAGCAAGATCTCCGTAGGATCTCGACAGACGAGGCGGTTCTGGCCCCGTGGCGGGAACGGGCCTGCAGGATGCTCTGGTTGAACTGTCGCCGCGGCTCCGGCGCGGCTCGGCCGGAGGCCCCCAACTTCGAGGGCGCTGACCCCCGCGCCCCCGTTAACCCCGGCGGGCTCGCCGGCCGCCAGCAGGAGCCTGTCTCCAACAGGACACCCTCCTCTCCTCGCCCGCCGCGGGTTCTTTCAGCTCAGATGCTGACGGCCTCGGCCCCAGAGTGTACAGAAGGGAATAACAGGGGGAGAGTAAACCTAAAAGGACCCTCGCAAATCAAGGTTTCCATTTCTAAGCCATCTTTAAACGGGAGAGAACAACAGCTATGCGAGAAGAGGCTTTCTGTAGTATGTTCAAGATGAACAAATCAGGATAATAAAACGTCAGGCGAAGAAGGTACTTCCCAGGAATATAAGACAAAAAAAACCCCGTTTGTGAAAAGGCGGCGTCACATTCTGTATTTATTACTGAGAACCCAATGGATAGCGGCGAACACACTCAGCGCATAAATATTTTTCGAAAGATGAGCGAACACTTTCATTTGTTCTCTGAGCTTGAAAATTGGTTCCTCAAAGAAGCCGTAAATTCTGTGTGTCGAAGTTATAGCCCGTGCAAAAATCAACCCGGCTGCGAGGTCTGCAGACCGGCTCCACCGGCCAGGTCAGATGATGGCTTCGGAAAAGAAAAAGAAAAAAAAAAAAAAAAAAAAAAAAAAAAGGTTATAGAAGGAAATGTGAAGGTGCCTGTGCTCACTAAAGCAAAATAAACAAAACAATGAAACCCAACAAAAGGTACTTGGGAAACAGTCCTGATTTAAGCACTTGGCTAAGAAAACAAAACAAAACCCCAGAACTGCATGATTTTCTTCTCTTTAGGCAGTCATTGTGAGGAAGCTGCCAGAACACTGAACACCTACTAGATACTCTGAAGAACTTGACATCAATTTTTCAAAATAAATGAAACAAGAAGGAAGTCTGCAATAAATCAATGTCTGTCTAGAGAATCTTCATCAGGGGAATGTTTTGTTTGTGCAGTCTGCAGTTTCTACCCATAAACTCTGTCCTCCTCTTGAAATTTAGTTTCCAATAATTTTTTGTTAAATCATCCCATGCAGTTTGTAGTTGCTTGCAGAAGACGAACATTCAAAGGGCTTAAAGGTTGAGGCTGGTGGAGAGGGCTGAAGGAGATTAGGGGAGGTCAGAAATATACAACATGTTTAGACAAGTAACAGTCCAGCCAAAGCCCACCACCAATCTGTAGAAATCAATTGTTCTCTTTGGGGGTCAATTCTGCCTCAGAAGAGAAAGGGGCATATTTTACAAATGCCATTAACTCCTAATTTAAAATCAATGTTTTGGTCACCGTTTTGTTTTGTTTTTCCTCCAAAACTCATAAAAGCTGCCCCAAATAAAAATACATTGACAAGGGTTTTCCTTCCGAATTGGAAGTAATTGTTTTGGAGCACTGAGACTGTAGTTTGATATATTTCAATCTATCTCTGCGACTGTTTGTATCTCCGTCTAGTAAATGTTGAGATCACTATGACCCCTCTTCAGAAGGCTTTTGAGACCACAGTGTCAACAATACAAACACTCCAGTCCTCACCCCACCACTCCACAGCTCTATCCCATTTCACCGAGCCCAGTCTCTTTAGTTTCACTCATCTCTCCCTGTCACTACAATGGAGGCTTCATGATGGCAGAGACTTTGTCTATAGTACTCACTCAGGTTATACCAAGCTCACAGAATACAATGCCCAAGACAGACTTAGGATACAACAAATAGTTGTGAACTAGGAATGTTCAGCCCACGCCCACTAACTAGGATTAGCGACTGAGCCGAACTACAACCATCATGAATATGGTAAACACGGACCTTCACCTCACAGAGTTTATAGTCGAGAGTATTTGTAAATATTTATATAGATATCCAAGTTTTTGGCCTCATATTTGTGTTTCCACAGCTCTCAACCCGTCATTGCAAACCATTATCCAATCAGGGTGAAGGCATAAGAGTAAAACCTCTTCAGGCCTCTTTAACCATAATTACATAATTGAAACCTGCTCTTAGTAGGAGGGGGAAGAAGTAGAAGGACTCCATGTAGTCAAAGTTAAAATTTTAAATCTGGGATGTCTAAACAGTGATCACTAAGTGATAAATGCCACTTACAGAAACAACTTGCAAATTACTTTGAGGCTTTGAGAAGTGTAAGTCATGCTCAGCTACTGTTTTTATTAAGGGAGAATCTATTTCTCTTGTTCTACTCACCTATCTGTAGCGTGTGTTTGTCTCCATCTAATTCCCAACATGTTAAGACGGAGTTTCTCTTTCAGATTTGGGGAAGAACCTTGAAGTCCTTCGTAGGGAAGTCTTTGCTTAAAACCGCAAAAGCTGTTCACCCAATTGTGGAGATGACGTATGGCATCTTGCATTGGATTAAAGAAGAAAAAAAGCCATTCACCCATCTGGAACTGACCTTGGTGCCCTTTCTAAAGGAAAAAAAATAAACGTGATAATGAACCTGACAATGGTTAAAGAAAAAGATATTTGCAACAGTCAAATAACAGCTAAATGATTCCTATCTAGAATGAATTTCACTTATACACTAGTAAGAAAAAAAAACTCCTCAAGTCACCCAATAGGAGTTGGCAAAGCACATGATTGGGCACTTCACAAAGGTAGAAACCCGAATGACCAATAAACATGAAAAGGCACTAGATTATACTAGTAAATAGGGAAAACGCAAACTGAAGTAAGAAGATGCCCTTGCTGAGCTCGCAGACTGACAAAGACTTAAGTCCGCCACTATCCAGTGTTAAAGAGAATATGGAGAAGCAGGCACTTAATGCAATGGCAGTGAGCATGTATTGGTAGGACCATTGCAGAGAGTAATTTGTTGACATGTGATAAAGTTCACCATGCCCCTAGTATACCACTCAGCCATTCTACTTCTAGGTAAGCCCCTTATAAGAACTTGAGCACATGTAGGAGGCCTAGAATTGTGTGAGCGCTTCCACTGCAGAATCATTTGTAACTGTCTCAGCTCAGGGTTGACTCCTGGCCATGACTCTTGCTCTCTGTGCATAAGCCGCAAAACGTTGACCAGTGTCCAGTATATGAACAATGCACATACGTGTGAAAATTCCGAACAATGCCGCCAAATACATGCATGTGAACAAATAAATCATGCGGACCATTTTAACACTGTTGGGACCTAATGCCATACAAGTATTTATTGTGTACACTACCATGTGCAGTGCAGTATAAAGAAGGCAAAAAGTCTGGACATGGTCCTTCACAGTCCTTACGTAGGCCCAGCAGAAAAAGCACTGAATTTGGAGGCAAAGCAAAATCAGAATAAATTTCTGACTCCTCCTCGTAGGAAATGAGTGCCCCTGGGTTAGATATTTAAACCCTCCGAGCCTAAACTCAATCATCTGTTTTTATAGGAATGGTAATAATACCTACCTCTGGATAGATGACGGAATTAAGTACAGTGAGCTCCGTGAAAATGCCAGACACATAACAGACGCTTAATAAACAGGAGTGACTGCTTGGATACTCTAGAGCAATTGGAAGCTGAAACAAAGACAATGGAAATGTAATATCAGCATGGGTCATGCGTTAGGTATCTCTATACTCACAGTGCTTAATGCACTGGATGGTACATAATAGGCAGTTGATAAAGTTACTAAATGAGTACATACAGAGGGGAAAGGAAGGAAGTGACAGTGACGGAGGGAGGGAGAGGATGAAGGAATGTGAGAAGGAAGAAAAGGAAAAGAAAAGGAGGCAGGGAGAGAGAAGGCAAGAAAGGAAAGGCAGGAGTGAGGCAGGAGCGGGAGCGGTGGGGAGGGAAGGGAAGGAGATACCCTTCCAGTAAATGGCACAGCAGCTTCTATTTTTGGTAAGACCAGCAAATGGCATAAATATCCTAGAGAGGGGTACAGGCTGGACAGCAACCCGCCCTGGCTCTCTTTTGCCTGCGTCATAAGAATCACTTAGACCAAAAGTTAAGAGTTCTCCGAATGTGCTCACTGCAGGGCAGAATCTGAGAAAGAATCCAGAAGATGCCTGAACGCGTAGCAAGAGAGGCTGGACTTCCCATGTGGAAGGCTGCTGGCAGAGATGTGGGAATACAGCAAGACAGAAAGGCAGACAGAAATGGATTTCTCAGCAAAAAAAAAATTCACATACCCAGTACCCAACTATAACGGAACCTGCTGCAAATGAGGCTCCCACCTTCATCTGCAGGCTGGGTGGCTCGTTAAGTCTGGAAAGTTTCTATTCCTTTTGAACTCTTTGATGCCACTTCACTCTTAGAAAAATTTGGATGGAACTTTAATTAGTTATTGATTCTCTGCTTTTCCTTCGTGTTTGAACGGCTGTGGGTCTTCATTTTCTAAATCTTTCTACCTACGCTTTCTAAGAAAAGCTCATTCTGCTGCAATTTTAAAATGCCAGGGCTTATTAAACTGAAGGTCCTCTGGGCTTTGCCCCATTGTCTTTGGCTGCCCTGCCCCTTTCTTTTACTTTTGGCTTATTCAACTCATTTCCAGCTTTTGTTCCCTTGAGATCTCTGCTGTTCAATAGGGGCCATGTTCTAAGATTTACCTTTTCACTTTTTTTGGTCCTTTTCTAAGGCATGGGAGCTTATGTGTCATTTTGCTCTTGCCATAACCGTCCTAATCAGTCACTTGTCCTGCATTGCATCTTTTAAAAGATTTTATGACATTATAAATATATGAAACTCCTCCCTGAAAACTTAGAAAATAAAGAAAATCAAAGAAAATTAAAATCTCTTATAATCCCACAACCCCTAAATAACCACTGTGTACACATACACAACACACACACACACACACACACACACACACACACACACGACACATATATACATATAACATATATAGGTTTCCTTCCAGCTATATGAAGTATATGTGTGTGTCTTAAAGTTGGCTTTGATTAACTACTTAATATGTACTAAACACTAGGCTTTTCCTGCATTATCTAACTTAATCCTCACACCAATCCTATGATGGTACTATTATTATTTGTTCTTTTTTAAAGGTGAGGACACTGATGTGCAGGAGAGTCGTGTCACTGTCTCCAAGGCACACAGCTGTATAAGGCAGAAGAGGAGTTCATGGCCAGCTGATATGTATTCTCCCTTCACTTACTTTCTACACCCATTGTGATGTAGTTAGTGTCGGCGTCGAACACTGTTAGAACTGATATTCAAACACCACGATTACTTCACACACAAAAAGAGCAGACAAAATGCCAAGCAATGAAAATAATTTAATAGCCAATATTGTCAAGACATTTGACTGTGTAAAAGATGGGCATATATATGAGGATTACAAGTTGGAATTCTACACGACTGTATTTATAACACGTGGCCGTTGACAGCTCAGATATGGCCTATCTTCTTGGGGTTTTTTGTACAAACGCTGCCTTACTTCTGTTACCGTGGGTTTTTTTTTTTTTTTTAGATTTTATTTATTTATTTGACATGGAGGATGGGGTGGAGAGCATAAGTAGAGGGAGCAGCAGGCAGAGGCGGGAGAAACAGGCTCCCCAATGACCAGAGTGCCCAACACGGGGCTCCACCCCAGGACCCCTGGGATCATGACCTGAGCCAAAGGCAGACGCTTAAACCCTTAATCGATTAAGCCATCCAGGCGACCCTCCATTATTATTGTTATTAGTGACACTGTAAGTATATTTTTGAAAATTAGGAGTTCATAAAGTAGTTCAGTGCTTTGGGGACTAAGAGCAGAGAAGCATGAATCTGAAGGTGGAAAGTCAACTCAAGACCTGCTTTCCCTTCTAAAGATCAACATGAGCCCCTATGCCGATTTGCACTGACCTCACCAAGGATCTAAATTTAATTTTAAAAAAAATCTTGGTTCCTTCTTCACGACTTCCTTCCTTGGCATAAAAGGTTGGATCGTCTGGAATATAATTTCTCATTCCTCTTTAAAAGAAAGACAAAAATGTAAACCATGGGCTCCTCACTGCTTACGCCAGAGCCGTACAAGAGCGCTTTATATAAACTAACCATTTGTCCATTAGTGTTTGTAAGGAGCTTCGTAGACATACAGCATTTGAGACACACTGTCTAGAGAAATGTGCCTTTGGGAAGAGGATCAGACAATGAAGAGACCAACGGTAAAAGAAATTCCTTGCTACTGACTTCCAGAACGTGAACAGAAGTCGCCGGGGTAAGCACTGAGCTGCATTTTCCCCTACATGGAAGGCCATGGAAGCCGGAGGGAAACGCTTCCAGAGACTCAGGAGCCTTGTCTGTAATTCGTGTTCCTATATCCTACGTTACTCACCTAGGTGACAAGAAAGAGAAAAATAAAAAGGACATACTTCGGATGGGGCAAAATGGCCGTGTGTCCCCAGCTCCTGGCTTCCAGACCATCTCCCAGGAGTCTCAGGGGTGGCAGAAATTTCCTGACGATTGCCCTCCCCATCAGTCTGAGCGGCCAAGGGATCTCAGATGTCCCCGCAGCATGTACCTGTCTGCCCACAAGCCAGCTGCGTTGTGGGGAAATGCGGGGCTGAGCACAGGGCAGGCTCCTCAAAATGGTAAAGCATGGTTCTTAGTCACATGGTTCTTAGTCCACAGAAAGAAAAAACCTTTCTGAAAATAAACCATAACAATTCTTGCAGCAGCTACTCTGCTAACTAGAACAATCCATAATGTCTGTGGACAGATTAGGATGGACTTCCCCTAGACAAATCTCTGTGACCACAGCTCAGCACCAGCAACTTCAAAAAGCCCGTCCAGCCAAAATTTGGGGACATTAGCCTGAGTTCCTTGATATGTTTCCAGTCTTCCTTGAAAGGAAGGCAGGGAGGGAGAGGGGGAAGAGAAGGGGAAGAGAAGGGAAGGGAAAGCATCAATCCTTTCAAATAAGAAAGACAAATTATTTCAGAAATCAGCAGCTTCTCTTAATAGGTACTTAAGCTTCAGCTCTGTAGTTCTGAGCAGCTATCTCTTTTTTTTTTTTTTTAAGATTTTATTTATTTAACAGAGAGAGAGAGATCACAAGTAGGCAGAGAGGTAGGTGGAGAGAGAGGAAAGCAGGCTGTCTGCTGAGCAGAGAACCCATTCGGGGGTTTGATCCCAGGGCAGAGGCTTAACCCTCTGAGCCACCCAGGCACCCCATGAGCAGCTATTTGAATAGCAGTTAATACTGTGTGAACCCTGTGCTAGCAACCTAGGGGGAAGAATCTTGTCATCGGGAAGAATTTCAAAGTGAGAGTTTGCTTTTCCTATAAACATTTGATACAGATACAGAGTTGCACAAATACCACTAAAGACATGAAAGGAGCAGGAGACTGAGTGGTCAGTGTCTGCTCCTACCCTTGGGGTACCCTCAGGCTCACTCTCTGCAAATCCAACACTTGAACCAAACACCCTGGTCCCTGAGTACATGTCCCCAGAGTCCCACTTCCATGCCTTTGTTCCGGCTTCACTCCACTTAGGATTTCCTCCCTTCCTGTTGAATTCCTTCCCTTACTTTGAAACCCTGAGGCATTTTCTATGATTGCTGTCATGTTTTTTACTGTCTTTTAGACATTTCTTCTTGAATGGAAGGTAGACGGTGTGAGTGCTGGTACCATTTCTTTCCTCATCTTTGAGCTCTCCGCGATGCCTAGAACAGAGGAGATGCTCCCTCAGTAGATGTTGGTGGAACTGGAAGCAAGGACTTAGCTTAAAATAAAGGAGGCTGAGTTGAATCGTAATGAAAGTGCTCCAAAGCTCATGATTTCCACTTGAGTGTTCTGTTGATCGAATGGCCTCTGGGAGCTTCCTCAGAACTATGAAGTGCGAGAGTCTATTTCAACGTGGTTGCCAGCTGTGGCCCTTCAGGTACGTGGGTGGGTGTCATGCCTTCATTGCAGCCCACCTCCCCCCACCCCCGTCACCGCCCAGACCCCCGGGGCCGGCCACCGGCCACCGGCATGTCTCATCTTTACTGCTCTCTTCAGTCCCACTGATGCGGGCTCATGGCCGCTGACTCAACTTCTCAAATCACATTGCAGATCATGCCCTTCCCTTCCCTGAAACCCTTTCTCCCTGGCTCTTACGAAACTCAGAAATTATTTGGTTTGCTAGCTGGCTTCGTTTTCTTCTGGCTCCCTCACATGCCTGCAAGTTCTGTGGGGGCAAGAACCATCTCTGTCCGGTGCGCTGTCCCCCGACCTCTAGTGAGGGGGCTTGGAATATACTAGATGCTTACAAACCTTTCTTGAGGGAACCCATAAAAATGCAGAGTTGTTAAATCATTCTCCTTCACGCTATAAGCCCTGCTCCACCTCCCACTCTCCTTGTCCCTGCTTCAGTTTCCACACTTTGACTGGCACTCACTGGTAAAATGAACAGGGCATGGCTCTGGAGCTGAGCCCTCCAGCAGAACCATTGTCTTTAGTTCTGTTGTGGAATCAGAGAGCACATCCCTGTGCTCTGTGCGCACCCCACCCACCGAGGAACAGCCAGCAATCATGGCACAGACTCGCTCTTAGAACTTCTGCCACAGCTCTAGAAACTTCTTTTGTAAAAACCAATCGTGAGACAACATTCCAAAGATCCCAGAGATGTGGCTCAGTGTTATGGCCTGTCAGATGAGAGAGTATCCATCTCCTGATCAAGTTTTGTGAGAAATGCCTACTGTACTCTTCCCCCTGTTTCTGGGACATCTTAAACACTTGTTGGAGGCAGGTATTTTGGGTTCTCTGCCTGGTCAAACAGAGCACAAAAGACAGACGGTATTGAATAAAAGAAAGAACATTTGTGCATGCGGCCAGGACGCATGCACATTTTGCTACTGGTTTTATTGTTTACTTTTTTTTTTCCCAAACAGAGTCCCATAACTGGCCAAGTAATTGTTCAAGGCATCCATAGTTTCAAATGCCTGTTTTGTTTTGTTTTTTAACTATTTCTTGATGGAGACCTGAGTATCTCCATCTTAATTCATCTTGGGAAATCTACAGTGTGGCAGAAGCATTTTATCATGGTGGCTATGGCTTCTGAAAGCATAGTTTCAGACGAGATCGGGCGCGTTCAGGGTGGTATGGCCGTAGACTGAAAGCATAGTTTCAAACCGCAGGAGTGTCTGATGGCCATCTGAGGGGAGGTGGGCTGATCAGGAAGGTCTGGGGTTTTAGAAATGAAAATATTTATTCCTAAATATTTTTAGAAATAAACCCATGCAGGTAATGCCAAAGCCTGTTTTTCCAATCTAGAAGGATTATCAGAGGCTCCTTGTGGCCGCAGTAGTTTGGAGGTTGGTCCCACAGCAGGGGCATTCTGGCATTCTTCCATTCCTTGACTCCACCCTCAAGCCCCTCATCTTCACCCATTCCCATGCTATTTGGTCGTAACTTCAGCCATCGTTTCCCTATAGATGACCATGTCTCGGAGTCACTGGAAGAACTTAAAAAATATTTAATTCTCAGAGCTTGCTCTCGACTACTGCATCAGAATCTCCAGGGCTTGGGTCCAAGAATCTGTATTGTTACAAAACCCTTACGATGATTCTGACAAGTAGCCAGGATTGGGAATCACTGTTGTAGTGGAAAGAATTCCATTTGCACCTAAACTCAACCAGCAACTACTCAAGCAACTTTAGACAGGTCAACTCTTGGACCACCAGGAAAACAGATGAAATGACACGTAGGTAATAGAGTTGTTGCAGAATTAAACGGAATTACGTATGTGAACTCTGCATTTATGTGTATTTCGTAGATTGAGTTAGTTAATACTCCACTTGTGACCTAGAAGCTGCCCAGAGTCTTCGTCTGAAATCATGTTGAGCTTCCTCTTCAGGGTTTAATTCGTTATGAAACTTGGTTTCTCCCTTTGTCAGTCACCAAGCATAAGGCCATATGTAGATGAATCATAAGCCCATCATGCCATGTGTTCTAAGAGCCTTCCAAGTTCATTGCTATAAGAAACGCTCAACATTTAATGCATATTGTTTCTTGATATCTCTTTCTAAATTGCCAGTACAGTTTCCATTTCTGGGAAATTACATAGACATGTCTGGATCCAACTCTTTTATCTTTGCATTTCCAACTGCTCTGTTTTCCTTCTTTCTTCCCATCAAATTCTCATATTTTGACAGTTTTAAGACCAGCTCTTCCTTGATCTTTTCCTTCCTATAATATATTGAATTGAAATGAGCCCATTCTCCTTGGTGTGCCTTCTTTCCAAACATAGAGTACTCTGAAGTTCAGATTCTCTTTCTGTGAGCAGATTAACATCACAAAAAGTTTGTGGTTTTATCCATCATAAACAAGAGTGTTTTAAATGAACTCTGCTTCTTTTCTCCAAGCATCACAGAAAGGTTGGGACACAGGGAAATGAATTTTTCCATAAGAAAAGTTACTTATTAAAAATAGTGAAGATAAAAGTATGTAAATTGATTTGGTAGGAAGAATTTGTAAAATGCTTTAACTTAAAAAGAAATACTCCTGTAGGCATCCACAGTGAATCAGAAGGAAACCACTCTGGTCTCTTGAAAAAGATGATTACTCTGTTCAGTGTTGACAAAATGTATCCAAAAAAGCTCTTTCTTGTTAAGAAGCGGGAGGAAGAAGGTAAACTGCATGTGAAAGCATTTGATCCTATTTCATTTGAGAATGTTACAGCTTTGCTTGGGCACCCAGCTGATTTGAGCATATCAACAAACATAGTATTAGCCAGCAACCGTGTTTTGTATTGAACACACCCATTTGTAAAAATAGAAGAAATACTATAGTCACATTTTCAGTCCTTCTCTTTATTAAAAAAAAATAAGGCAATGTGGTTTGAGTTGCGAATCCATTGAAGACATCTTTGATGAATCAACAGGGCATATGTAAAAAGTGATTCAGAAAATTTCTCATGGGTTGTGGGTGGGGGGTGGGGAGGAATAGACTGTTGGGGCATAAGTCCATTGTCTTTCTGGCTCTTCCATTGACCCCTCTCACTCTCTAAGTTCATCTGCTGTTACAATAAAAATAACCCCCTCTCTCCTTTGCCAACCTCTCTCAGAGTTCTCTGGGATATGATTGATTCATTGCAAAGTAATCAGATCTCATTGAGTAACTGGTGTCATCTAAATATGATGCATTAGGGGGCACCTGGGTGGCTCAGATGGTTAAGTGTCTGCCTTTGGCTCAGGTCACGATCCCAAGGTCCTGGGATAGAGCCCCAAGTCAGGTTCTCTATTCAGCAGGGAGTCTGCTTCTCTCTCTCCTTCTGCCTGCTGCTCCCCCTGCTTGTGCGCACTCTGCCTCTCTCTCTCAAATGAATTTTAAAAAAATACTTAAAAAATATAATGCATTCGTCCCCATCAGACACTCTAGCATCATACAATCAGCAAGCTTCCAAAAGCTGTGTAGGACAAATCAGCTAACAGCACAGTTCAAAAACCAACAGCAATAAAAAGACCAAGGTACAGTGAAAAAAATGAAAAAGAAAAACTTCCATCTTCACCTGTTTTGTTTGTGTCATTGTGCACTAGGGGGAAAAGTGATTCCCATGTCAATACTAATGATAAAAGTTTGAGTTTGAGTTTTACTTACATTCTTGCTATAATTATTTATTTTCTTTAGAACATACTTTATTGCATCAAATAAGTAGGTTGGTTTCCTTTTTTTAAAACAGAGTAATCACAGGGTGCCTGGGTGGCTCAGGTAATGATCCCAGGGTCCTGGGATTGAGTTCCACATCCCTCCCTGAGCAGGGAGCCTGCTTCTCCCTCTCCCTCGGCCTGCCACTCCCCCTGCTTGTGCTCTCTCTCCTTCGCTCTCTCTCTCTGTCAAATAAATAAATAGAATCTTTTAAAAAAAGAAAGAAAGAAATACTGGCAACAAAATCAATAATCAAAAAATGAAATCAGGTGTGCCTGGGTGGGTCAGTCGGTGAATTGTCTGCCTTTTGCTCAGGTCATGATCGCAGGGTCCGAAGACGGAGCCCTGCATTGGGCTCCCTGCTCAGTGAAGAGTCTGCTTCTCCCTCTTCCTCTGCCACTCCCCCTCCTTGTGCTCTCTCGCTCTCTCTCTCTGGCTTGCTCTCGCTTTATCTCAAATAAATAAATAAAAATTTTTTAAAAAAGTGAAATTACCTCAAACAAATGAAAGCAGTAGAACAATGTATAGAAAAAGAGAGAGAGAGAGAGCTAAGAAGCCATTCCCTGACTAAAAAAACAAACAAAACAAAAATCCACAAAAAAGTACCCCCCCAAATAAAAAGATAAAAGAGGGTAATCTCTGAAATGACCACACTTTCTCATTAGGAGCTATTATAAAATGGAGAATTTGTGAACTGAGATGAGAATAACTAGGCTAGACCTTTGAATGAGGCTTCTGTTTACCTGGGTGTCAGTCACCCCTGTATGGAAAATACAGATTTCCTGATTATATACTTTAGACAAAGTAGAGAAGGAAAATATGATATAGATGACCTCACTCCTCAGAATAATAGTTTATGAATGCTGGCTTCGACTTGTGTATCTATTATAATCATAGTTAACATATAAGACCTTACCATATGTTAACACTGGGACAATATTTTAAATACTGTCATCTGACACACAATATTTACTTCCATCAACTTCTATGTTCCTTTCTGTGTTACAAGGGCTAGAAAGCTAAAAATGACATTAGCTGACTCCCTGGCAGCTAGGATTCTGGGAGCAAACTAGAACACCAAATAGCTACACTTCGACGAGATTTTGAAGATGGAAGACAAGAGAGAGAAACTATGTTTCTGCTGATATTTCTGCTATGAGAAGCAGTAGCTGCAGGCAAACTCAGCATTCCTGTGTCAAGACAATGGCTTTGGGGATGTCATACATCAGTCAGTCATCAAAGTGAGAGCAGTCAGCGCTCCGTGATCTCTGGATCCTGGCTATGCTGGTGACTAGGTCAGCCCAGCGGTGGATCCCTGCCCCTTGCCCCTCCACATCTTTAAGTAATTCTGTAATCACCCAATTCCTTGCATCAGATCACTTTGATCTGGGATATCCGGAGTGAAGTCCATGTTTCTTGCACTGAAATCTGACTGATTCTGAATTTGATATCCAAACCAACATTTAATACAGGGGTTGTATTGCGGGGAACTTATCCTCACATCAATGGGATGAGGTAGGGATTACCCTTTGCCAGTTGTCAAATGGACAAGTAAAATTCAGTGGGATGAAATAACTTACTCAAGGCCACACGACTTGTAAATAGCAGAACCCAAGGTCAAATGCCAATCTAATTACAAAGTTTCTGTGCCTAACCACTCCGCTCAGCTGGGATGGTACAGGATCAAGTATGTAATGATTTGCGTACAAACAGCTAAATATTGATTTCTGTATTTTTCTACAAACTACAGGAGGGAAGAGTCTGTATATTGTACATCTTTGAATAAGACTCCCAAATCCCAGAGCATGGCTTAGTATTGGGTGCCTAGAATAGGTTCTTGGTAAATTATTGCTGAAAGAATAAATGAATGAAGAAAGGATGGCGACGTGACAAGTCCTACTAAGGAAAGTGACACTGAAAAATGAAAAATTCGTATGATGCCCTCCTTGTGGATAAATCACTGTAATTGCCAAATTGTTTTCATTAAGATGTTTCTCACTCTTCATGTGTTCGGTTGCCTCTGCTAAGAGTTATTGCAAAGATTTTTAGGTTTCCTGTGTATACATTTTGGGTTTCTGTTGGTTTCTGTTTCTCAACAAGGTCTACTGCCATATTATTAAATTCATCAAACAATGGAACATTGAGTCTGTTAGGTTGAGCTCTTAGGTCTATCCCATTCCAATTTCCAGCACTGCTTTTCCTAAAAGAATCTTTCCTTCTAACTTATAAGTCAGTATTCTGAAACCCAAATTCAAGGACCTATGTCTACTAGAATCTTCATAAACACCCTGTCTTTGCTTACAAGTTTCAGAAGCCAAGGTGCACCATCCACATGTCTCTTGCCAATTTTCACCATGGTTCCTTCTGCGCCCATTAGCAACCAAGTTTTCTTTCAGGAAATAGTTATGGTAACTCGGGCCACCCCCTTCTCGCAGGGCCGGTGGCCACCAAATCTGCTATATTTGTACACATTTTATTTTAATTGCCAAACCGAAGTGTATTTTAGAAGGAAATTTGATCCATATGTTTCTGATTCATCCACAATGAAGTCACCAGACTCTTTGGAGAGAACAGCCCGACAGCCACAAAGTCTTTTCCTTTAGAAACAGTAAGTTAAGTAGGTAAAGAGCCAGCATCTTGAATCTCGCCATGTTTAGGCAGTTGGTAAAGCCCAGGCTTCGGGGAATATTACTTTTTTAAGATATATGCCCCTTCAAATAGGTCTGGCTTTCAATGGACCTCATGAATGCCCTGGACATTCTTTTGAGGAGCGATGGAACTGACTCTTTTCAAGGACTTCTCCTTGGGGCTCTCTTCCAGGGCTCTAGGAAAGCTCCCCATCAACTGGCCAAAGTTTCCCAAAGTTTCTTTGTTCTAATTCCCAAAGCTGTTACCAGAGCACTTGACATAGTTCAAGGCGGCGTATGCCCCATTTGCTGCCGACATGGTTCCCAGATATTTCCAGGGTCAGAGGTCATGAGCAGATGAAAGCCTGTGGTATAACCTGATGCAGAGCCTGCCCACAGATTCGCCCTCAACGTAAGCAGGACCACTATAATGGTCCGGTCCCCTTCACTAAGAAATGGGTGCACACACAGCACTCCCTGGGGTGCAGCACATTGAGATATTTGGTTAGAATTCTGAATTCTGTGCCCTGACATTTTTTAACTGCTGCCATTGGGCAATGCCTCAGGAAAGAAGGGAGAAGGTCTACTGGCTGGGTCTGAAAGGATTTGAGAATCGTACACACAACTTCATGCCCGTCTGTCAACCCTACCGAAGTAAGAGGTGAAAATACGACCCTTCCCTCTTTATACATGCTCTACATGATCAAACTTCTACGACTTCTTTAAAACATCCCACAGAGTTCATTCTCAGCAGTTACAGCTTTTGTCAGGCCCTTAGCCAGGTCCCAGGAGAGAAAGAAAAAATGGGTAGAGTGAGGCAGACATGTGATAAGCAAATAAGGATCTAGTCGCAATGTGTACGGGGTGGGGGAAGAGTGTCCAGGAGACCTAAGGGCCAGTTCCAGCTCTGCCACTTCCTAACTGTGGAGGTTTGGTTAAGTCATGTAACCCTTCGGCCTCACATGCTTCATGGGAAAAACATGAGGAGGGAGGATTAAATGAACCGCGTATATAAAATGTGTTCTGTGTAGATAGTAACACTTCTTATTATGGCCTGTTCCAGAGAGTGTATGGAAGCGTGTGTAAGACCTCCCAGGAACACAGAGGAGAGTGCTAAGAGAGCCAGCACTACCTGATTGGGGGGAGAAAATGACCTCTAACCTGACTGTATGTCTAGGGGAAAACTGCTGGGAAGGATATCTACCCACTGCATTGGGGTTCCTATTCTCCCAGGATTAAGCTTTGGTACTCTGACACAGCGAGACAAAGTTGGTAGACACACCCAACATCGAGTCTGTCTGCTTCACAGGTAGCTTCTAGGGCTCATAAGACCTGGAATTTCTCTGTGCCCTGAAATGTCAGCATTTCTAGTTCCCTGGCTCTTGCCTTTCTGTTCTTTCTTGTCTAGATGACAAACTTGAACAGCCTTCGGCCTCGCCTGCACATTGTCCCTAGGGATCTTTCTAAAATACGAACTTGATAATGCCCTGACGCCTTACAGAATCCTCTCGGTACTCTCATCCTTCTCGATAAAGCCCACACCATTCAGTATTACCCATTTGGCTCTCATAATGTAGTCTCTGCCTCTGTCACCAGGCTTACCCCATAACTTTGCCCGACCTATTACCCTTTACATGACCACCAGACTGAACTCCCCCACGTGCTTTTGTCTATGGTTTTGCACATGTGTGCATGTGTTTCTTTGCCTGAAGCATTCTCCCTCCTGGTTTTGAAAAACTCTTGGAGACTCAGCTTGGGTGTGACCTTCTGGCTTCCTCTCCCAATCCACCCATCGTGGGTCAGCTGCCCCTTTTGTGGGTTCTCGTTATACCTGCACAGATCCTACTGTGTCTCTTGCTACCCTATCGGGCTCTTGGCACTGTGGGTTCCTTGGGCTCATAAGTCATTTTTGTCTCCCACCTGGCACGGCCATGATGCCTGAGGTATTAGTGAATGAATCACAGAACCTCAGAAAGAATCTCCGCTCTCCTCTCCACCCGTGCATGCGGAAATCCTCTCTGCAGAGAGTCAACCGGGTGCCCCATGGAAGGGCTCTTTCCAATGCCAGCTTCTCTAGTATCGTGGATCCCAGTGTCCTGAGAGAGGGCATAGCTAGACCTAGTTTATTTCTGAGGGGTCCTTGGAGGGAGGGCGATGGAAGAGGCTGGCAGGGTGGCACATACCAGACCAGTTCTGCCAGCTTCTGGAACTGGATTGTCCTCTAGAAGGCAGCTGTGACTGGGCATTCAGCATGTTTTAACTTCACAGCCTGGCTCCAGAGCCCCACATCAGCCATCCGGTGGACGGAGTCTGACATCTCACTAGATAACTGTCTAGACATTAGGCAAGGCCAAGTTTCAGTGGTAACGCTATGGCAAGAAATGCCTGCGGCGGCTGACGGTGCTCAGGCAATCCCCGCTCCCCCATTCCAGACTGATGACGGACCCTGGGGTTCTTAGGCAATTGTTTGGAGGAGCCCTAGGGAGGGAGATTCTGGACCACCTGCCGGGGATATGCTTGAATAATTACTGAATACATAAAAGACTGCTGGGTTTATGGAGTTGTTCTTGCTGATCGCACAGCGCCGAGGAACCCAGTAGCCCACCAGGTGCTCCTTGCAGCTTGCATGCTCTCATGGACAGCTCCCTCCGCCCCCTTACAATAGGTGTTTGCTGACTCCCACCACCATTGCTAGAAAAGGGCTCCAGGTAAGGTCTGGCGAAACAGGTGCTATTCTTGGGTGTCAGAGAAAGAGCAGGAACTATTTTGTTTTCTTTTGCTTTAGTTTTGTAGTAAGAATGAGATCACCCACCCTAGAAATGGGGGCTTTCACAGATGAGGTAATAACTAGGCTTTGGACGGGAGCTGCTGCAACATTCTGCCCAATGGTCCGCCGGCTTGGCACCCTCTGCCTCCATCGTCTTTATTTCCCCTTCCATTGGACCCCACGATGCCACCGCTGAAACGTTCACCTTTGCACACCACGCTGGCTTCCTTGGTCTAGCTTTACTACCGCTGCCTTCATATCTCTTCTCCCCACACACTTACCTTATACCTCCATCAGTATTTGCTACAAGTCATTTAATGAAAACCCCCATAAATGTGCTTCTCAACCGTTCCCCACCCACATCCCCTACTATTTTTTCTTTGTTTTCTGTGCCTGCCTCCAAGCCATAAGTATAATGGTCAACCACACCCTTCCCTCCCCCACCTCCCCCTAAGGATTCTGACAACTGCCCCGCAGTTGTCCCAGGAGGACTGACTTCCTCTAGCCATCTACCTGACATTTGCTGTTTTCAATAAACGTTTCTGTTTTCTTGGCTCCCTTGTCCCTCTGGGCCAAGGCGGTGGCACCTTAGTGATCGCCCTGTGATGCTGTGGCAGATACAGAAGAACTGGAGACTTCTGGTCCCAGGGCCCCATGCCTCTGGCTGTGGCTGTTATCTATGACATTTCTCAGGGAAGCTTGGTATCTCTGAGAGATTTCAAAGGAAGAGGGAGGAAGAAAGGATGGTTCTGCTGCCCTTTGTGTCTACCTGAGTAAATATGAAAAGTCCTCTCTCTCTCTCTCCTGGCAGCCAGAATGGAGGTAATTCTCTTCTAGAACGCTCCCATTGTAAACTCCTCCAGTGCTAGGGTGGCCTGCCCTCTCCATGCTGTGTTAACTGTTCCCCGAGGTCTCCTGATGGTTATGCCCACAGTGGGAGTTCAATCTGATGGTGATGGTGCTAGCGCTTAGGCTTTACATTCTGGCCCGTGCTAAGTATTCTTTTTTCTTCCTTCTTTCATCTTCTTTAGTTCACTGTGTATGTGTGTTGGGAGCAGATGGTGGGAAGAAATAACAACCTTCCTGGCTTTTAAGATCTTTGGCTGGAGGGGCACCTGGGTGGCTCAGTGAGTTAAGCTTCTGTCTTCTGCTCAGGTCATGGTCTCAGGGTCCTGGGATGGAGTGCTGTGTCGGGCTCTCTGCTTAGCAGGGAGCCTGCTTCCAACTCTCTCTCTCTGCCTGCCTCTCTGCCTACTTGTGATCTCTGTGTCAAATAAATAAAATCTTAAAAAAAAAAAAAAGATCTTTGGCTGGAACATGGCAGAAAAACTGACAGATCCCAGAGGTGAGTTAATGACCCAGCTCCCAGGAGAACCGATGGGTTTCTTCTGTAGATGCAGCCCAGTCTCCCCCAGAAAGAAATGGCCCTTTTGAATCGATCAGTCTGATGAAGGTCTCCCTTCTTTACTGCTTCAAGTCACCTTCCGCTTTCTATGAGACTCCCATCTCCACCCAGGGACTCTGATTCCTCACCATCACCACCACTGGATTTTCTCTTCTGGGAAGACACTGCTAGGTCCCTGCACAGAATTTCCAGGGAAATTCTCTTCATTAATCTTCCTGTTTGGTTCCTCACTTTTTCCATAGCCTTCTCTGATAAAGCTTTATACCCTATCCTACATTGTTATTTCTAGGTCAATGCTTACCATACATAAACTACTCTTATATTTAAACCATTAATTGTGATTGTATTGTAGAAACTTCCAAATAATCACAAATGTAGAGACAGAAGTACAACAAATCTCCATGTACCATGACCCAACCTCAACAGTTATCAGTTTATGCCCAAACTTGATCTATACCTCCAATACCCCTCCCACCATCATTACCAGTGGCTTATTTTAAAGGCATTCCAAGACAGCTTATCATCTATACACAAGTCAGAATTTATCCCCAAGAAATGAGAGCTCTTTTAAAATATATATATATATAACCATAATACTCTGTATTACCAAATATCCAGTCTGTCACTAGTCAATTGTCTCTTCAATGTCTTTTTAATTTGATTTGAGTCGGGATACAAATAAGACTCACACATTGTATTTGGTTTGTTGTGTCTCTTAAGTCTTTTAACATCTATAATAGCTCCCCCCACAACCTTTTGTTTCCATCGCTGCCATTCATTCATTCATAAAAGCTAGGTCCCTTGTCCTATAGTCTCCCCCATTCTAGATTTTGGTGACTGCTTCTCAGCGGTGTGTTTACCATGTTTTTCTACTCCCTGTGCTTGCTATTGGCAGAGACTTCGATCTAGAGGTTTGTGATAAATTGTTATGGCAAGAATATTTTGTTGACATTGCTTCTCATTAATCAACCACAGAAGGCACGTAATCTCCATCTCTCCTTGATCTGATTTTCCGGTGGGTTCAGATGCTGCTGGCCTGATTTAGCCATTAGGAATTGACTTCTTGGTTCTTCACCCACTGTTGTAGAAGCCATTGATAATGATTGACCATGACGATGCCCTTTTGAAATCCACATGAAAGAAGTTATTCTGTCCTCTTCTTTCTTTCTCAAGGGCCCCTCATGACAAATTTTTATATTCCGCAGTGACTGCCAATGTGGCTCACACCATGCTACTCTTGATAGTGATTTCTAACCTTTTGAGGGTCACAGATCCCTTTGAGAATTATAACTTTATAAGAAGAAGATAAAGGACATATATGCATGGGCCGTCAGGAGTCCAATTAGTGGCAGAATATCTTGGATCTCAAGTTAACCCTGCACTCTACAAACTTGTGGTACAGCTTTGACTTTGTACAGAACCTGGGTACGTTGATCTTCCCCTCTCTAATTTGACTTTATCTCTCGCATTGATGATTCTGTCTTTTGTTCCCTGACTTCATGGTTTTTCCACTTCTTCAAGTCCATTGGTCTTTAGCTCCACTCAATTCTAACTACTTTTTTGTAGTTGTCTCAACTGAGACATTTACGGTCATTTGAAAATTTTCCTTTGTCAAGAATCCAAACTCCCCTCCTCCTCCCCCACCTGCCAACTCCTTGACTTGACTTTGGTCCACATGATTTCCTACATTCTTTTGACTTCTCAAATCATTGGTCTCTGCCCAATACATAACAAAGTCTCACATCTATGACAGGGCATCTCTGTGTGACTTTCTCTGAGGGTTTCAGATCTTTGACTTGTTTATGTTCTACCATGGGGCCCACTCTCTTGTCTGCCATCTGCTTTTCTTCCAAAGGTGCTGAGAGTAGCAATGCTGTCAGGGTCCTTATAAATTCAGACAAAGTTAAACTGGTCTCTCGGAGCAGTTCACCTTCATCCAGTCATCTTTTCCTACTCCCCTATTTCTGTGTTACTCAGATGTTGTTCATGGACCATCATGAACATCATCTCCTAGCAGTAGCATCAGCATCTCCTAGAAACTTCTAAGTAATGCAAAATCTAAGGCTTATCCTGGTTCTATTGCATCAGAGTGTGTATTTTTAAGAATAGCCCCAAGTGAATCCTATTCACATGAACAATCAAGAAGTACCATCCTATCTGTTCTCCACCTTGGTCGTTCCAAATTTTTCTCACAGTACTTAATTCTTGATTGCCCCGATGGATGACTCTATCAGGCAAGGTCCAATCAGAAAAATGGAAAGCACTCTAAAGATTTCAAACAAAGGAATTTAACATAGAAAATGGGTCACAGGGTGATGGAGGGGCCAGGAAGCCACACAGGGTGGGGGAAATAACCCGGGGATGACCAATATGGCAGAAGCCATGGCCTCCTCCTGCTACAGGGACCAGGGGAGGAGGCAACATGACTGGAGCCCAGATAGCATGCTCACCTAGCAGGAGTTGCATCCTTAGAGAAGATGCAGCTCCTGGGAGAGAAAGCACAATATCTTGGTTCCTTCCATTCTTTCATCCTCTCCTCTCCTCTCAGTGACCTCACATTAGACGTGGACAGAGCTCTGCCAACAATAGAGTCTTGGAAACCCAACCTGCCTTTCAGAGAACAACAGGGCACATCTGAGGGCAAACAGGCCAAACACAGGCACAATGACCTTACCTCCTCCTGCTTCACCTACACTTCCGTCTTTCTGGTCTCAAAACATCTGCTTTTAGCCATTGTTCTTTCCTTCTGTCCAATCACAGAAAAAGAGATATCCTTTGGTTTTTCTGTGAGAGTTAAAACTGGTAGGAAAAAGTAACTAAATGCCAACAAAACACAAGATTCATGGGGTGAGCCCTCCCAGCTCCGCAGGGCTCTAGGACACCTGGGAATGATCTTTGGGAATCTGGTGGCCAGGGCGCTTCGGAAATCATGCTGTGAAATGTGGGGAAACTGCCTGCAGAAGCTCTCTAGAAAAAAATGTGTCCTGCTATGAAAAAGATGCCAATGCCTTTCTTGATTTTTATAAATGATCATAACAGACTCACATGTTAACTAAAGACAATTTAGGCTCTTCCTGTTAGATAAATCGCCGACGTTCCGACTTAATGTGCACTCATTAAAATTAAAACCAAAAATGATCCATCTTCCTCCCTCAGTGCCTCCTCACTGCTGTCTCCCTCTCAGACACCAGGGGGCTGAGGCCAGTGATCTCAGAGCCTGAAACTGTTGTCTTCTTTATAGTGAAGGTGGTAAAGGACACGGAAGTAATCTCACAGGTGCGCTGAATCCTGCCAGCCTTCCACTAAATTGGCTTTCTGACTTGGGAGGATTCAGCTGAATGAAAACTGCCCACCTTTTCAGAAATAGGCTGGGGAGGGACACCTGGGTGTCTCAGTCTTTTAAGCATCTGCCTTCGGCTCAGCTCACGATCCCAGGGTCGTAGAAATGAGTCCTACATTGGGCTCCCTGCTCAGTGGAGAGTCTGCTTTTCCCTCTCCCTCTGCTGCACCCCCCGCTTGTGCTCTCGCTCTCTCAAATAAATCTTAAAACAACAACAACAAAAAAAAGCCAAACAAACTGAGGAGCCCACTGGTGACGCAGAGAGGAGATGATTGACCAACTCTAAGCTCACTGAAAGAGGTTTTGTGACCCGGATTGTAGGCTCTGCTGCCTGAGAACCTTGGTGGTGTCAGCCCGAGTCCCCAGTGTGCCCGCAGAGCCCAGCCCTGTGCCTGGCATGTGGCAGAAACCCGATAGTTGATGAACAGACACAATAACTCAAAGTCAAAGACCTCTGTCACCAAGTACTGACAAGTACCGGTTCCAGCTTTTCACGGAAGCCAGGAGTCTCGGTCCCGCCATCTGTAAAATGGAGTCATGGTGCCAGCCCCCATTTACTTCACAGTATGAGTGTTCAGACCAGATAAGATCGTATCTGGGAGTTTGTTCTAGTAAGCAAATAAATTGTTTTTATAATGATCTAAATAAAAAAGCTTCCCACACCAGTGCTCACATACACATTTATTAAGATGTAGCCAAGTGAAATGTGTCTGCTCCTCCTCTTGAGTGCAGTCTCCTTTACTGACGTGTAATGATGCCCAAGGGCCGGGGGAACTACATAATCTAAATCAAATGCCAGCTTTTCACAGACTCGGCCAAAAGAGTGGCCCAAAACACCATTTAAACTGCAAGAACTCCAAGGACATTTCATTCATAGTCTTTCTTTTCACTGTTGGTGATACAGACACTTTAATTTTAATGCCCACGACAGATCCACATTTAAAAAGAATAAGCTCTTCTTCTAATTTAGTAGAAAGCGGAGCTGTCTGCGTGAAGGACAATGCAATATCAAAATACAGCTGCTTCTCATCCGTACTAGTCTAGATTAGAAACATGCTGCCGTTCACAGGGGCTCTAATCACACGTGCACATAAGCCATACCAAGGGCTAACAGGCGGTGTGGGTTTCTACCCAGCATCTTCACTTTATTCTGGGTCCTTATCCTCTTCGGAAAAATGGGGGACCGACTTCTTGGCGACCACATTGTCCAGTCTCTGTCCTTGTAGGTATGGATTGACACTCTGAAAAAAAAATATGGTTTGGTATTATACGTGAACGTCAGATAGAGACATCTCACAAAAGACGTGAGTGAGAATTGCTTCTGGCCTATTGGGTTAGAAACAAGGGAACAATGGTACCTAGGGAACAATGGGGGCTACCTAGTGATTACTCCAATACATCTACAATACCTCAGCGTCTGACAGATGTGTCTAACTGTGTCCTTCACGCAACCGAGTTCCTTATCACATACAATATGTCTCGCTCCTGCTTCTTGGCACAAAGATTTGGCATGAACCAGCTAATAAGTTCTCACTACTTAGATGCCAAGCCCCATTCAAAATAACATTATTATTCTATGGCCTTCTTTAGTGGGAGAGAGCATAGGTAACGCATTAAATTAGAAGAACATTCTAAAGAAGACGACAGATCAGAAACAAGCCGGAATTAGGGTCTGCAGACTGGTCATAGGACATCCCGTTGCTGTACTGGTTCTTGTGCGCCAATATTCCACCCCAAGAGGACTCAGCAGTGGCCCAAGCAATCACTTCCACCTTCCCTCAGTCAAGTTCTAAAGCTAAAGAAAAGAAGTAAGCTATACACAAGGTGCCTTTATTTTTGACTAAAGACTTCATAGTCTGAAATCTTTCATCTGTTGCTTCTCTGAATGAGTCAAGGTTTTTCCAGTCCTCCTCTAATACATATCTATTTTTTGAGGTTTGGATGTGAACTAGTAATTGGAGCTTTACAACATAGTATTTAGCAAGCAGAAAGAATTTCAGAAGTTTTGGAAGATATTTGTTTATTGAAGTCACCTTCCGGTAACTGAACAATAATATAAGGAAGAAGCAACGGTTGCAAACGGTCAGCAATCCCAAGTCCCCGTGAATGAAGGGTGGCCGTTCACAGGTGGGTCTCTCTTGCCAATGGGACCTTGTCTGCCTTGGCTCTTCTGAAGGGTGAGCAGGTCATTCTCCAAAAGGAATGGACCCTTATTTGTAAATGTCTTCCCACATTCTCACAGCTAAAGCCATGCATCATGAAAGGCCCTACTCACCCAGCAGAAATGCATTACAAACAAGCTGAGATTTACAAAGCGTGGGATGTCTTCAAATCTGAGAAAGGATATGTCACCAAAACACAGTACTTTGCTGGGAAGGCATCTTTAAAATACTTAAAATAACGAAAATACTTTTTTATAGCAGCAATGGTCCGCTAGAATGGCCTGGCTTACTCCTGAGAGTTATGTAAGAACCTCCGGGTAGATGAAGCAAGTGGAGACTGGAAAAGTGTACTCAACACCGTGAATGTCTTCATTGTTTTTTGGTAATAATATTTATTCTGAAAATTCCAAGATATTAAAAAGGGCATGAGATTTTCATATTTATCAAGTATGGGAATAAAATGTTGATAAACCCTTTAAATAAGATCAGTAGTAGATTTCAAATATTAACAGAGACATCTTAACATGAGTTTGCAAAGGTGACCGTTTTTTTGTATAAAGGGGAATTGACCTTTTCCTCATGAAGCAACTCGGAATTTAACTGGGTTTGAGTGAATCCAGAAAGTTACATAAAACCCACTGAGGGGTCTGTTGTAACTCCAGGGAGGATACCTCTTGGGAAAGGGACTTTCACAGGAGGAAGTCCTTCTCCTAGACCCAGAAAATGACAAATATTGGAGGGCAGGGGAAGTAAATTAATGAGTTAGCAAAGGGAGCAATCACTTGAGCTTTTTTGATAAATGTTCATTAGTACTGAATCCTATACATAAGAGGAATAATATTAATGATACTTGATCCTCTGAAGAAATCAAGACACTTATATATTTGTCTTCTCTCCTGGGTGAGAGAAACTGGCTAGGTTACAGAGAGATCGTTCTTTCTATTTCCTAACTGGAAGAACCACTAGGATCAGATGTTTGATCTTGATGTCCCTTGGAAATCACTGGAGAAGGCCTTGGTGATTGGTGCACTTGAGGAGGTGAGTAAATTCTTTAGTTAAGTGGAAACATCACCTGAGGCTTTCAATGAGGTGGAAGTATCACCTGAAGCAAGTTCTGTTACCCCATGGGTCCTGAGAGGGTCAGGATTTATGGCATGGCCACGAGTTTTTGTTACTGTCTGAGAATAGGAAGAACTTGATACCACTGGGTCAAAATGACCCTTATTTTCATAAATTCTGAGCCTTTCCTATGTGGAGGAAGTTGAGGCCAAAGTACAATCCTTTATAACATGTGTCCTAGCCAGAATTCTGAGTTTTGGTAATCACGGGTCTCATGGAAAAACTACCTAAATCCTGACCCACGGTCATTAACCAAGTCAGGGCAAAAGGAATGGTGAGCCAGGAAATAGAGACAATTAAAGCTTCATGCTAAGTTATTCATTTTGGGTTGGTCATTGGTCTTATTTGGAAATGTTCTTGTTGTGCCACGGGGAGATATTCAAGCCGTCCTACTGGTAAATTATGTGTATTCTGAGCTCCTGAATTAGAATTTCTTGATGTTCTCTCAAGACCACAATATACCCTTTGGACCCTCTCTGCCACCACTGGCCATCGGAAACTGTGATCACCAAGAAAAACCCCTAATAACCCTATGAACTCTTGGGAAGAAGATCTGTCAATTAATGTTACAACCAGAAAATCGACACCTCCTCATGCACCCCGACCGGATCCAGCAAAACCATGCAGGACGGCCACAACTACCACTGTCCAGATTCCCAGATGTTGCCAGGATCCAGGCACTTGCTGTTCCAAAAAAACAGTCAGTGGCCTTGGGTCTACGGCTTGGTTTGTGTATCTAACATGTTACTCTCTGGTAGCACTATGCCATGGAAAAACAGATCTTGAACTTTCTCCTCCACCTGATCAGAAGAAGGCAGGGGACCAGGCACTTCTGTCCATGAGGGCACCAGTGGATTATCAGAACAGACACTGACCACTGATTCAGTCTCCAGGACATAAAATGCACTGGGAACTCAGAGCAAACTTGACCGTCAGCTCTACAAGAGGCAACACCACAGCAGCTCGATGGGCAACACCCAGACCGACGTGCCACTCTGGGCAGCCCCAAGATGGTAAATACCTAAGCCTGCCAGCAAATTCACCAGCCAGCAAGCAAATACGGCAGATCTCATGGACTGGACATCAGTCTGGCCAGGCGAAGAAAAAGGTATGCAGGAGGAATGAGGTTTGATCATCTCATCTTTTGCCCCTACATTCCTTCAGAATTACTGCCTGGAGCTTGCAGTGCAGCAAGCGCTTCCTTGTTCCTGTCTTGTGTTTTTATATAATTGGTGCAGATGTGTGAGCAGTTGCCCCCAGCAGCCGAGAGCCCCTCTGGGGACAGACACCCTCATGGGCTCCCTGAATTCCCACAACCCAGGGGCTGGATGCAATCCACATTTCGCAAATGCAATGGAGGTGGCGAGATCACCAGCAAGGAGGGCTCCTCGAGGAACCATGTGCTAAATCGTGGGCAAGCCAACGCAGGAGGCAAGGGCATGGACCTTGCTCTCCGGGACCCCAGTCGTGCCCTCCCAGGATGGCACATGAAAGGCTTCAGCTATTTTCCAACAACAGAGAATGAGTTACACTCTGGGAAAGCTCCAGGTGTCCCACCCATAGTCCAGCCAGCCACACGTTACCCTCCGCTTTCGTGTCTGTCCTCCCTTCATCTTCTCATAAAGGAGTTTCTTGTTCTAGAATGGGGAGAAAAAGAAGACACAAATGCACAAGTATGGATCAAATTTGGTGAACGTCTATTTTAGAAGCAATACTGGTGTGTCCCCCTGGATATTTGCATACACATATTTTGGAAACAAAGCTAGATGAAAGGAATGTCGTGTCAGAAAGATAGACCACAAGAGAAAAGCTGGTGGTTGTGTAGCTTTTAATAAAGTTCTTTGCAATGCCCCGAGGCACCCCAGTGTCACCAACAATCATATAAACAGGAAAATACGACATTCTAAAACACACGGGGCACGGGAAACTCAACTCCTCAGTTTGAACAGCCTTTGTTTAAAACAGTTTTATCTCATTTTGCTTTTGTATCCAACTCCCTTTTTATGAGCCGTACACATAAACTGTTCTCTAGAGGAGTGTCTGACTATTAATAACAATCCTCTATGTAAATAAAGGAGACATTCTGACTTCGACGACCTTTCCTCCTGTGGCTTCAGTCAGTGTGTGCCCCCAGTCAAGACAATCGGAAAACCATTTGGTCTATAACATTTTTAATAGAGTGAACCTTTTAAAAACTGCCAAAAAACTTCTTGGCAGGAGGAAAGCGATGTTGGGGGAAAAAAAAAACAGGCTCTGTTACCACAGTTTGTATAAGTGTTTCCACATATTGCTGTATTTCAAACACATAGTGGGCTTAAATGAGCTCTAGAATATCAGACACATGCTCCGCAGATTTTTCTTCTACTGAAATTATAAAAGACAGAACACTTAATCTGAAGGCAGAACGGGAGAAGGGCCATTGGGGGGACATATTTGTGTTGTTTTTTTAATTGGATTTTTTTCATCAGAAGGGAAATAATGTATAAAAGAGATGATTCATCTTACTCTAAATAAAATATACTGACTTTTTTTTTTTTTTTAAAGAGATGACAGCGTTCTGTTAAGGAACAAGTTTTTACAATGCTTCTATCCTCTGAACTGTTTGGATATAGTGTCTTTTTTTTTTTTTTAATGGGAGATTTGGAAATGAAAATGACAAATGCCAAGAATGAGCTTCATAATTTTCATGTTCATTAAAATCTACCCCACCCGCAATTTACAATATGTATCTCTTGCCCAGCCTCAACTATGCAGGGAGATGGTGCCAGGGAGTGAAGGGGCCTCTGCTGCTGGAAAGGCCAGTACTGGCTGCAGCCTTGGTCTCCCGCTCACTTGGGGAACTGGTCAATCTAATACTGGAAGGGAGAAAAGGCAGACGTGCAGATCACACCCTCGAAGAATGAGCACATCGCCGTGAGGCTCATTCTTGTCGTCTGCAGTTGCCTTTCCGGGGACGTAACCACTCCTGTTGCACAGAGAACGTCTGGGAGCCTGTGCCAAGGCTGTGGGGGTGGGAGGTGGGGTGGGAGACTGGGGGCGAGGACAGAGGCTCTTCCTGTGTCTCATCAGGGTCCGGGGCCTGAGTGCGTGGGAGGGCATGCGGCCTGGAGCCAGGAGGGTGGGTGGGGCAGCCCCTCTGCCGGGCCTAAGCTCCACTGCGCCACCAGCAGGGCAAAGGCAGCGTCCTTGTTGTTCATCTCCTTTAGAAGGTCCTGGGGCAGATGATACCCATGAAGAGACTTCCTTCTAAAAGAAGTGCAAGAAGTCTAGCAAGCCTTCCTCTCAGAGATGGTCCCTGGGTTTGCCTAAGAGCCAGGGTTAGGATTAGCTGGGATGAAGCTTTCCCACGCGTGCATGGAAGGGCCTGGGGCATTCCTGACTAGCTCTGCTATTGAATGGTTTGGAAGGTGAAGACTGGCAGCGCTCAGCCCCCTCCCCTGACACCCGTTCCTTGTAGGTGGGGTGGGGTTGGGGGAGTGGTGAGCCTGTTTTCCACATGAGTTGCAGGTTCAAGTTCACAAAAAGGGCTTTCCATTGTCCCATCAAGATTCTGGACAACTGCCCAGATCTTGGTTTCAAATTCCATTCCTAAATGGAACCAGGGACACTTCTCCAAGGTCTGATTCCAGGGCTAAGGCAGGGAAAGTTCGAGGATCAATGAAGCTAGAATACCTAATTGTGCCATAAAGTAAGAACATGCTCAGAAAGTGGTGAGTCACGTCAAAAGGACAGAGAAGCCAGCTAGGAGACTCCCACTAGCTAAATCTAGGACAGTCTGAACACCAAAATAAGTAATAATAGGAATCCACGAATCCATGTTGATAATAAATAAATTTTTAAATACATAAATGAATAAATAGGGGAGGAGGGGAGACCCTTGCTTAGAGCAGAATGCCCACCAATAAATGTAGAATGAGTAACAGAGTTGAAAAATCACCATTTGACAACTACCATGATTCTGGCGGGTATCATAAATGGAGACTAAAATTGTTGACTGCAAGGTTCCATGGGGAGAGAACATGTATACAGTCTGAAAGTATCTCCTGACAGATTATTAATTTTAAGGGGGAAAAATAGTAATTTTACACTTGAGAAACCTGGCCGACATCACTTAGACTAGGTCACTACCAAATCTGGGACAAAGTGGCATCACGTGTCTTCTGATGTCTTCTGACGTCAGCAATTATCACAGAAAGGCATAACTCAAGGCTAATCATATGGAGACATGAGGAAAACCCCAAGTGTAGAGGGTGCAACTCTTCAGCCAGGCTGAGATCCTGAAAGACAAAGAAAGGCAGAGAGGGTCCTTGTTGCCCCACTTCTTTTTTGGCTCAGGCTCTGGCCGTGATCAACTGCTTCTGGGAGGAAGCGACCCTATTCACCCCAGCAGGCTGATGAAAAGCTATGAAAAACACTTGGAAAGGAGAAACATTGGCTTTTCAAGAGAACCCTTTCCTGAGTAGCGGTGAGCAATTTCTGGGTGAAGGAGGGGGTGACTGCTACCTACGGTGGCCAGTCTTTGGGCATAGCCCCTTGACACTGGGAGCACACACACTGTCAAAAAGGTAGTCGATCCTAGACAGGACTCGATGAGACCTCTGTGAAGGGCGCATTATGAGCCATGAGCCATGAAAGATAAGAGACCAGTTGTTTTGTTTTTTAAGATTCTATTTGTTCATTAGGCACAAGCAGGGGGAGAGGCAGAGGGAGAGGGAGAAGCAGGCTCCCCACTGAGCAGGGGGCCCGATGTGGGACTCGACCCCAGGATCTTGGGATCATGACCTGAGCTGAAGGTAGACATTTAACCATCTTGGCACCCCAAGGAATCAGTTTTTAAAGGACTCTAGGAGTCAGGCAGTCCAGTTCGAACCCAGCTCTGTTGGTCATCAGCTCTGTGCTGTTGGGCAGGCTACCCATGCCCCCTAAGCCTGGATTTTCTCATCTGTAAAATGGGAGTGATCGGGATGGGCAGATTGAATGAGATAATTCATGTACAGTATTTAGCACAATGTCTGGCACACAGTAGGTGCTCAATAAATATTACTATTCACCACCATACAATAAAATGCAATGACTATTACTCTTCGTCTTCATTCCCATCATTGAACAGAGGGCCTGGAAGGCATGTGATGTGCATTTGTCCAATGTGTCTTGATGCATTAACAAAGAAAGTAATGCAGGAAACAAGACAGACGCTGATGTTTATAATATGTGAATCACTGCTAAAGACCTAGCTGAGCTCTAGCTAATGTCAGAAACAGGCAAATGTTATTAGCATATAAGGAATCGCAGTGTTGTGTGCCATTTTCTTGTGCAAGAACATTACTTTGTTAACTTACAATCCCCTGGAGCTTAGGACAAGCTTGAGACCATCATTCTATATAAACGGTGAGGAAGGTCTCGCAACCCCAGTGTAGAAAAGCAAGACATGCAGTAGCTCCCCTTTATCCACGGTTCTGCTTTCCAGGCTTTAAGTTACCCATGGTCAACCACGGTCTGGAAGCAGATGATCCTCCTTCTGACATGCAGTCAGATATCAGTGTTACATCACAATGCCTACATTATTCATCACAAGAAGGGTGGCATAGGTACAATAAAGATATTTCGGGAGAGATCACATTCATATAACTTTGATTGCAGTATATCGGGATAATTGCTCAACTTTATGATTAATTACTGTTGTTAATTTCCTACTGTGCCTGATTAATAAATTCAACTTAATCGTGTATATAAAGGAAAACACACTATATGTAGGGTTTGGTACTATCTGCAGTTTCAGCAATCACTGGGTGTCTTGGAACAAATCCCCCTTGATTAAGGGAAGACTACTGTACTCAATTCATACTTCCATGTGAAGATCAAGCAAATCAGGGCACCTGGGTGGCTCAGTCGGTTAAGCATATGCCTTCGGCTTAGGTCATGATCCCAAGGTCCTGGGATCAAGTCCCACATTGGGCTCTCTGTTCAGTGGAGAGCCTGCTTCCCCTTTGCCTGCTGCTCCAACTGCTTCTGCTCTCGCTCTCTCTCTGACAAATAAATAAAATCTTAAACAACAACAAAAAACAAATCAAGCAAATTATGTTTCACTGCCAGGTGGTACTGAGAAAATAAATGAGAAAAACTTAAGTTTAAATAAACACATAATTACAAATGATAAAAGTGTGTCATCCATGGTCATCAATCTGGTCATCAATCTGTAATACCAGTCTGTCCTGGTTTTCAAGAAGAGGCAACTAAAGTTCTCAAGAGAGAAGTTTCCATCTCTCCTGCTTCCTCAGAAGGGCTCTCTGACCTCGCTCACACTTTTCTCAGTCTCTTTTCTGCTTCCTTTTGCTCATTTCCATTCTTTTGCCTTCAGCTTCCTCGCAGGCTATTGTACAGTTGGCCGTGCGAGGCCTCCCTCTTGGATATTCCTCTGCCCTTCTCCTCCCCCTTTGCCAGTAATTGCACGTGGTGCTCATGAGACGGCCAGAACATGAAGCTGGACAGCGTGCCATTGGGCTCATTGTGATTTCATCTCAACCACGCAGCGGTAAGTTCGTGGAAGACCAGCTCCATGTCTCGAAGACTATTGTATATCAAGCATCTAGCACAACACCTGGAACAAAGCAGGCTCCGTATCTTCCACTTGTAATTTGCTGAATCTTGCCCTTGCTTCTGTTGGCCACACTTTGCCTCTCTGTTATGAAGTCCTTCTCAGGGCTCCTCTGTACTCTCCTACTTTTCCCCACCTTCTCTGCTCCCTTCATTCCCTCCTACCTCCCTCTCTTCTTCACTCCATCCTTTAAAAACTTCCCTCAGAGGAAAAGTTCATGCTGTCTATCTCCAGTAAACTTGACATAGCTCTTCTTTCCTCCTGCTATATTTACACCATATACCATTCTAGCCAGCTCCCCAGCCGCCTTTGAAATGTCATAGGTTCTTATCACATGGGGGAGGTTCACTTGAATCCATTATATCCATGGCCTTCGTAGCTGCAATGACTTCATATATTTTTTTCTTGCCTTTAGTCTGTTCTTTCTCTATTGCATCTTTCCACATGCCCCCAGAATAACCTCTTTCATAGACTTTCATGAGTTCAGTCTCCTATTCAAGAACTTGTAGATGTTTGCCTGTATTAGTCAACATGTTCAAATTCTACTAGGAGGCCTCAGAATGGCTTCACAAACAAGTCTCCCTAACAGAACCGCTTATGAAAAAGAAGAGAAATAGAATTAATGCATTTTGGAAGAAGCAAAATTAAAGCTGCTGTGGTGTTTTCAGATGGGAAATGTGTCCAGGTCAAGTGTAAAGGGAATCAATTCAATGCAACCTTAAAACGAGGTAATGAAAAAATGAAAGTGAATGTTCATGGGGAGAGACATCTCTCTCTAAAACAGTCTAAAAGGAAGGGAGGGATTTTAGTCCTAAGACTACAATGGTCTTCGTCATGTAGGAAGCAAGGTCAGCGGCAGCCATGAACTTAGCAGGGACGGAAAACTCTAGAAACGCTTAGGCAGGGATATCTGCTCATCCATTCATGCCGTAGATGTACTGAGCAGCTACTTCTACATGAATTAACACTCCTTAGTGTTTTCCCACTTTTCCCACAGGGCTTTTGCCTTTGATTACATAGGCCCGACCACAGGAGCACAGCTATATCGCCAGTCCATTGTGATCTCGTTGCACTCATTCTCTGAGCCTGTTTGGATCTTCTTGAATCCTGACTCCGGTCACTCAATGTTCTCCCTTCCAAATCTGGGTCACCCCTTGAGAAGCTGATAAGTACGTGTTCTATATTTTCTATTACAAACATTTTCTAAAGATGCAGAGTGGGGTAGGGCCATGACATGCGGGATACCACGTGAAGTCTCTCTCCCTATTGATGAGGATTCCTTCCCAAGCTCCCTTTGGGTGAGGTTCTCTTGCCGAGCGATCCTGCCTCTCTTCACCTATTCCAAGAGGAGATCATGAAAGATCTCATCAAGTAGTTTGCTGAGATCCAAATGCACCACATTCACTCCATCTCGCTCGTCAAACTGACAAGTAAATGAATGACACTGGCGAGTAGAAGAATATAGTCAGATTGACAAAACTTGTTTTTTACAACCGTACGCCAAATGGTGATGATTTCTCTTTCCAAGGGCCTACAATTTCTTTAATGGACAGTTAAGAGACTCTTGCCTAGTACTGACAGCAAGTTCACTGCTCTGCATTTGGAATTTTTCTTCTCTTTCCAAAGAGCAGAATTACATACGTCTGTTTCTAAGTTTCGGGTTTTTGGTTTTTTTTTTTTTAAGATTTATTTATTTTAGAGAGAGAGAGAGCATGAGTGGGAGAAGCAGAGGAAGAGGGACAGAAACTCAAGCAGACTCCACACTGAGCACAGAGCCTGATGCAGGGCTTGATCTTACCACCCTGAGATCACAATTTGAGCTGAAACCAAGAGTTGGACACTCAACCAACTGAGCAACCCAGGTGCCCCTGTTTCTAAGCCTCTGACGTCATTTTTTCTCGGTCCTGCAGAGATCGTCTCCCTCAGTCTGGAGAGAGAATTTGCAAATTTTCTCAGTATCCTTTTCTTTCTTTCTTTCTTTCTTTCTTTCTTTCTTTCTTACTTTCTTTCTTTCTTTTTTTTTACAAAAATCCCCCCCAAAAACAAACCAACTTATATACTTCCTACATGACTTTTGTGAAACCCTGGCAAGACTTTAGGATGTGTTATGACACAGGCTGTGGAGGAGGTCAGAGTCGAAGTCTCTGGAGACTACAGCTGCTGAGATGGGTTCAGGTCCTGACTCGTGGGACAGGTAGGCATCTTGCATTCTAGACATGTGTGTGTTTTGGTAATAACCTAAATTCCCTCTCAACCAGAGATTCCTGAAAAATCAGCTTCTAAACAACCTTTCTTCTCTCACCCCACCCACATTGCTCATTCCCGCCATCAGCACCTTCAGAATGCAAGAGTGGAAGATCTACTAGTCATTGAGATTGGACTCACCCACTTGCCCAAGCCTGGATAGTCGTGTTCTGGATCAAAGAGGTGCTGGTGCAGCTGAAATTCTCGACTGAACTCTGCTGTGTCGGGGGTGTTCTCTAGACATCCATCATCTACTACAAACAACAAAAGGCTTTTGAGGAATGGCCAAGGCATCTATTGTTATTCTAAGAGTGAATTTATTAAAAACAACTAGACATCCAAAGGTCAGCATCTGTCCACATCAGTCACTCTGGAATTTGCTCATCCCAAACCCTCATTCCTCCTCCCACCTGTGGCAGAGACTGGTTGGCTACTCACCAAACCCACTTCCCTTTCCCCCTCGGCACAGCTAATTTCCCAGCCTTGCCTGGCAGGCAGGTGGAGTCATATGCCTGAGTTTGTGCCAGTGGAATGTGGACAGAAGTGAGGTATTCAGCTTCCAGGCCTGGCCCATAAAAACCTCCTATGTGATCCCATTTCCTGCCCACCTCCCCACAACCCCACTTGCTGCTCTGCTCGCTACATGCTGCTGGCCAGGGCAACTGTGACTGTCACATGTCAAGAGGAAAGATGGCACTTTGGGGTTGACAAACCATCCATCCCTGTAACACCCTCACCCACCTCTAGTAGGATGTCACATGGGTGAGAAATAGCCTTCTGTTGTGTTACCACTATCATTCTTATCTGTTAAAGAGCAAATAGTTCCTTAACTGGTATATTTCCATTCCACATGACTTGGTGGTGTTTTCTCCTAGGTGAGCTCTTCAGAAACAATTTCAGCTTCTTGGAGAAAGCACCTTATATAAGAATGACGCCATCACCAGACAGAATTGAGGTGTGTTATGGTGGTGATGGCATAAGCTTTGAGTCAGACAGACCAGAGCTCAGGGCTCCTATCCTAGCTCATAAGGGACAGATGGTCTTCATTCCATGGGAAGATTAACTTTGTCTCTCTAAACCCATGTAACCATCTTCGAGAAGGGCAGAATCCAGGACTTGCCTTACTGGGTAGCTGTGAGGAAAGTAGATGGTCACACACAGAACACCTCGCACATAATAGGTTCCCTCTGCTTTAGTTCCCTTCCCACCATCTCTTTTTAAATGGGAATTGATACTCTGAACCGTTCTTCAAAATAAATCATGTCTTTCAATCAAACCCAAGAAAGGTTATCCCACTTGGCTGGTGCTGTGACCTCAGCCCTACCATTACAAGACACGCTGCTCTAAGATTAAGTCCTTTTTTTACAGTATCAAATGTGTTTTTAGACAATAGCTTCAAAGCGGAGGGTGGGCAGAGGAGGGAGAGTGAATTTTGTGATGGGCCGGTGGGCGGGGAGAAAAAAGAAGAGTCCTTTTGCAAAGGGATAATGAGGCATCGAAGTGAATGCTGAAAGGAGTCAGACCAGCCAAAGAGTCCAGTCTCTTGGGATTGCTCTGAAGCCTTCTAGCAGCCTGAAGCACCCACTGTCTTCATAGCAAGAAGCTCTCATGGGAGTCATTAGGTTTGAACAAAACCCCTAACATGGCACCCCACTTGTCATGGGTCTGCTTATCTAACTTATTCATCTACAGCAATTACCATGTAGGAAGGAGACAGCCAATCCCGAGAGTTCAGGCCGTCTGCAGATGGCAGCTTAACAACTTTTCATAATTGTTTCTCCAGGATTTCTAAGTGGCCCACATTGAGACGTAGAGATATAGCCCTGCTCGGGGAATGGCGGTATTTTGGGGCCTGCAAACGTGCCCTGGGATTCACATCCTATGTCTGAAGATGCACTCTCTGCAGTCAGCTGCTCTGTCCAGGGTGGCCAGACCGTGATTCAGAAGAGAGCATGGCAGGGGAGGGGGAAGCCAAGATTGTATTCTTGGATTGCTCAACTGTGCAGTGTCATGATTCTCACTGAGGCTATCTCAAGCAATCTCCTACCAATAATGTCGAAATTTACCTAGCAATTTCCTTTCTAGAATGAAAATGATGGTCAAACAAGGGGTGAGAAACATGTTTGTTTGGTGGCCAGACAGCAAAGAAAAATGGCAGGTAATGTGCGGCGAGAAAGGGTCTGGGGACTGTCACCTGACCTGGCTGCATCAGGACCCCTGGACTGCCCCATCTCAGCTCCTGCGTGCATGAAACTAGGGCTTGATTACAGGGATCTGGACTTTCTCCTTTCCCAGGGCAGCCTGGAACCGCATCTACGTTTTCGAAGGCACTCTATCTTCATTTTACCGATGAGGACACTGAGGCGCGGGAAGCAGGCTCGCATACTAGAGTTAGGACTAGACCTCAGATCTCTCGGCTCAGACTGTCCCATCTCCTACAGCAGTGGTTCTCAGACTGCAGTATGTGCCCAAATTGCAGGGAAGGAGGCTTAGAACACAGGTTTCCGGGGCCTACCCCAGGAGTCTCTGACTCAGCAGATCCGGGGGAAAGCCTGGAAATCTGCATTTCCACCAGTTTCCAGGTGATACTGATGCCGCCGGAAACCTGGGACCACACTTTAAGAACTACTGTACTGTATTATATCTAATCAGTTTAACCAAATCTCCATGGGGACTGTTGCTCTTCAAATTCTGAACTAGTATTTCCTCCGACCCATCCCAAACCCTGCAAGCACGTAAAAAGTGGCTGCAGGGATTGGCTGTGTGCGGTGATTCAGGTTTTCCCACAAGCGGCCCTGTATTCCCACCTTGGCTAGGATGCATCCAGCAAGTCTGGCTGCCCCACAGGCTCTGTGCCCCATAGAACACAGATGCCTACCCTACGTGAGAGGACGAGTATCTTTCAGGGAAAGCCTCTTTCAGAGAAAGCCTGCGTTGTGTTTAAGAACATCTGAGGGGCCAAAACTGTCAGAGTTTTCAGAGCAGGACACTTCATGGTGGTTGAAGACACAGTCCTGAATCAGGGAGACCTGGGTTTGAGTCTCGGCTCAGCTACTTGCTAAGTAGGTAAGCTTGGACAGGCTATGCTCTAAGCTTCAGTTTCCATATATGCAAAGTAGGGATAATAAGTACCAACTATTGTTATTGTAGGCTTAGGGGAAAAAACTATTCTGGTGCTGGAAGTTAACACAAGCCCAACGGGAACAATGCATTATTCACTAGCGGTAAAATTAATTGTAATCAGGATGCCATTTAATGAGCCTTTACTTTGTGCGAGGTGTTCTGCTGAGTGCTTAACGTGGATCATTTCATTTAATTCCCACAACAACACTCATTTTGCCAATGAGGAAACTGGTGTGTAAATCGGTCGATTAGCTTGTTCAAGGTCACATATCTTGACTCGGGGTTTGAATTCAGGTAGCCTGGGTTTAGAGCCACTACTCTTAACCACCAAGGTTAACTGCTTGAAGGCCCATGTAAGGGTAGTCCACTCACCATTCATTCTCTCTGGCATCACAGAATAGGAAAGTGGGAGGGAGACACAAGCAGCAAAGAAAAGTTTCAAGCTTCTTCCTTAACCAACTTATCATCTTCCTGGACCCACTGTCTCTCATGCCACCCCCTTGACCCCGAAGGAATATTTCAGGATAGATGCTGTTTATGACATGGTTAAAATGTCAATTGTCAAAGGCAGTAAGGAAAACGATGGACATGGATAATCCGTAAACTGGTAAGTTCTAAGGACACTCAATGTGGGCAGCAGCTGTATTACAGAAAAGGCAAAAAGAAGAAAATCTCTCTCCATTTTTATTAAAAGAGTCACAAGTGCAGAAAAAAGCATCAATTCCTAAGGAGGGAGAGAGAATGAAGGTAAAACTTTGGCAAGGGAGTCTTACGTGGGTGTATCTAACCGCCAGAAAGCACTGAGGGTTCTAGAAAAATTTCCCTTTCCAATCTACCTACAAATACATGGGTGGGTGGGGGGGTCCTTGGAATAGAAATACTATTTCTAAGAGTATTTGTAGTGGATGTTAGAATTTTCAATTTCTTCCCAAAGACTCTACCTTCCTTGAGAACCCTAGGGCATGGCCATTACCTGTTTTTCCAATAGGACAGGGATTTGGAGGGTCTGGGTAGCCTTGATCTTCGCTGAAGTCCTTAGGAATGTTGTCACCAGTCAACTCTGCCACAATGTTTGGGATGTTGCCAAAGGGACCCAAGTGCTGAAGACCTTCATGAGCTCCACCTGCCAGGGAATCAGAGTGGGTCACTTGAGTGCAGTGAAATTCATTTCAAATAATATGTACCCAGGCAAAGCACTGTGATCTATACTGTGGAAAGAGAATAAGAAATTGAATAGTTTCTGCCGTTTAGGGTTTAAAACTTTAGTTGTGGAGATAGACACATGCCTCACACGCACCGTTTCCACACAAGGCACATTAGATACATGCCCGAGTAGAAACGTTAATACAGCATCTTGGGAGCATGGTGGAGGGAGAGTTTCATTTGGCTGATAGGATGGGGAAGGCTTCTTGGACCAGTTAGAACTCAGGTGGCACCTGGGGGGCAGGGTAGGGGAAGAGACAGGGAGGTAACTGTAGTCAGGCATGAGAATAGGATGAAAAACAACACATTTCCAAAAAAAAAAAAAAAAAAAAGAAAGGAAAAAAAGAGGCGTGTGGGTGGCTCAGTCAGTTAAGCGTCTGCTTCAGCTCAGGTCATGGTCCCAGAGTCCTGGGATGGAGCTCCACATTGTGCTTGGCAGGGAACCTGCTTCTCCCTTCCCTCTGCCTGTCTCTCTCCATCAGATAAATACATAAGATCTTTAAAAGGAAGGAAGGAAGGAAGGACATAAATCACTGTCTTCTTACAATTCTAGAACAACCACTTAAAACTCAGTATATTTACTTCAATCCTTTCTCCTCTGCATTTTTTTTCTCTGCATTTTTTTAAAGATTTTATTTATTTATATGACAGACAGAGATCACAAGTAGGCGGAGAGGCAGGTGGGGGGGGGAAGCAGACTCCCCACCGAGCAGAGAGCCCGATGCGGGGCTCGATCCCAGGACCCTGGGATCACAACCCGAGCCGAAGGCAGAGGCTTAACCCACTGAGCCACCCAGGCGCCCCTATGGTCTTATTTTTAATGTCTTTGATTTTAAAGTCAGCTCAGTCAAATATATTTCCGTGTGTTTATTTATTAGCTTTAATTTCTTTTTTTTTAAGATTTTATTTATTTATTTGAAAGAGAGAGAGAGGGAAAGCACAGAGGGAGAGTGACAGGGAGAAGCAGGCTCTCTGCTGTTCAGGGAGCTTGATGAAGGGCTTGATCCCAGGACCCTAGGATCATGACCTGAGCCAAAGGTAGACACTTAGAGGACTGAGCCACCCAGGTGCCCTGTACTAGCTTTAATTTCTTTATGCAAGTTGTCTGTTTATACTTTTGGAATTTGAATGTTTCCCTTATCCATTTGCATGAACACTTTACACAGTAAAGATAACAAAACTCTGGCTATTACATCTTCTGCAACCACATTCCCATTTCCTCTGACTTGGAATTCCAGTTGTTACAGCAATATTTTGCAAACGTAAGTTTTTAATATTTATGTAGTCATATGTGCTCTTGTTATTCCCCTTTGTGATTTCTTTTTGTCTTTCTAAATTTACAAAATTGTTGACGTTTTAGGAGTACTACCAACATTTGGATATTTTAGTGGGGTTTTTTTTTTTGGTGCATGTAAAATAACCAATTATTCCACCAGCATTAGTTAAGTAATCCTGTCCTTCCTATTCAGGAATCTTACTCTACCTGCATCACAGCAAACTCTTGGAATGAATTCCTATCTAATAATTGTATTGGGATATAGCTTTCTTAATGCACAACGTGCACCTTATACATGAAGGGCCAAATCAAAATCAGAAGGTGCCTTGATTAGTGTGCATGAATTTAGAGTCAACATCAGGCTATGATAGCCACACTTTCAGGAGAAGGCTCCATAGCTCAGGGGTTAGAGCACTCGTCTTATATAATAGCTACATGCCCACCTCCACAGGACAGCCTTGCCAATAAGCTATATTATTTAAGTCCAGCTGGATGAGGCACCCTTCTCCCTGGATGAACTGTGTCAAGGTTATTGCTCTGACACCTGCTTTTTTTGCTTTTTTGACTGAACCAGCTCCCTCTGGGAGTGACACATTTTTTTTTTCCCCTTTGGAAATATTAATGTACTCAGTAGGATTATGGTTAGATCTTAGTGTCCTGGGAATCACGTTGTCTTTGAAGTAATTTTGTTATCAGTCTGTCTTAATTTATTACACCAGATTAAAGTTGATCCTTAAAAGGGTAATTGTAGTTCCTTCGATTTCAAACTCCTCTAGCTCCCAAAACATAGACATCATCAAGTGGCTAGGTTGTCTCATTTACTTTTACATTATATTTCATTGCTTTGTAATGGGAGTGAGTAGCCTGCAAAATTTCTGCATTAAAAAGGTATTATTTTTGGAAAATATCCATGTGAATATTTAAAATAATGTATAATTTTATATCTGTCATAATCTAACACAATCTGATGGTTTAATCCTATCCTAATTTGATAGTTATGTGTTAAAATCTATTGCTACCAATAAGTCTCTCAACCTCTTATTCCTCACTGTTTTTGCTTTAGCATTTTGATGCTATGAGAATTGCCATGTTCGAGAGTATAAATTCCTCATTTTAATTGTGCTATTAATGGCTATTGAGTAAAAATGAAAATTGACAAATCATATTTCTTCCATTAGCACCACCACTCCTCATTCTGTTGTTTTGCTTGGTAAATCTTTGATCATCCTTCCATTTGCAACTTTATGTATCTTTCTGATGGTTTTTCCAATTCCTCCTGTGGTGCCCTGCCTTCAGAGACACTGGAGGGATTCCTATTTCTTATCCCACACTAACCAAGAGGGTGGAAAGGTGAAACAGACAGATCAGCGCCCTTGGTATTGATACATTTGAAACTTTGTACAATCTTGGCAATGTGGTCACCACTGTGTTTGCTAAAGGGCACGCTCTCTGCTCTCTGGTGTGTCAATACATGTCTCAACTTTTGAAAGCACCGTAGCCTTAAGTGCCAGGAATTATCCAACTTGGCTTAAGGGAGAATGCATGTCTTCTTAATGCTCCATTAGTAATTAATGAAGGAAGCAAACACAGTTTCCTTTATGGAGGGCCTGCCAAGGCTCTGTTTACCTCTGTGCACCAGTGCCATTAAAATGAATGTAACACTTGTTAAGGGGAGCAGATGTTTCTTACCATCTGATACCTTATAACACAGGCTCTTTTAAAAACTACATTTGATGACCTCAAATTGAGAAACATGGAGGTAGGAGCTGTGGGAGATACATGGAAATAACAAATGCTATCCTTTGCTCTCCAGGAGCTTGAATTTTATAGACAAGAAAACACATATAGGAAATAATTAGGAAATGATATATTTGAGTATGCAACCAAATGCTAGTTATCGGGTTCATTATGTTTAGATTATGTTCAATTTATCCCACCTAAAGCCAACTCAACCAAAATGTTGCGATGTTATGGAATCTCTTTGTTCTAAGGGGTCTCAGTCTCAACCAAACACAGATTTTAAAAATCATTAATCAATCACTTTTTAAAAAATATGTCTGAAGCACATACCACATATCAAGACCTGGACTAAGAGCTAAAACCAGGTAAATGGGGGTTTCCGAGTTTACAATCTGCAAAACATGCATGGAGAAGAATACACTTGCAGTGCAGAGCTGGAATGCACTTCTAATGTAACTGGGATACAGCAAGATGTCACAGGCATGAGGGAAGAAACCTCTAACCCAGATGTGCAACACGGAGGACTTCCTGCAGGAAGCAACATACCAGTGATTATGTTAGGTGCTGTGGAAAACAAATGTAAAAGACATGGCTCCTGCTCTCTAATGGTTCTTCATTCTAGATGGTTCTTCAAGGCTAACACAATAAGCCAGTGGTATATGATAAGATAAATTCTCTGACATAATTCATTATGGTACAGACTGTAAATGATATAGAAATTCAGGAAACAGAGAGCTTTCCCAGAAAACATCCGTGAAAGAGATGACCCTTGAGTTGGACTCATCAAAGACAGGATCCATCATTACAGGTGACAAAGGAAGAACCACAAGTGAGAGCACAGAGGTAGGTGTAAGTAAGGAATGTTTGAGTATCTGTGAGGAGCACTATTGGGGAACGGGGAGCTAGGAAAAGGGGAGAAGGCCAGTGGCAAGCAGACAAGTATGAATTAACATAGTAATAAATGGCAACCAAACTTTCTGGGCAGGAGAGCAATGTAATAATTGCATGTTACACAGAATGTTAATTTCGCAACAATTTAAAGCCCTTGTTCCCACTTAAGAATGCATATCAGAGGGGTGCCTGGGTGGCTCAGTGGGTTAAGCCTCTGCCTTCAGCTCAGGTCATGATCTCAGGGTCCTGGGTCAAGCCCCACATCGGGCTCTGCTCAGCCTGTTCAATTCCTCTCTCTCTGCCTGCCTCTCTGCCTACTGTGATCTGTCAAATAAACAAAATCTTAAAAAGAAAAAGGAGGCATATCAGAAAATTCCAATGCCCCCCTAGTCCAGAGCCACTGTATCCAAGTGTCCTTCTAAAGACTGCAATACGAAGACAGACTGGAAGAAGTTGAAGAAGTCCTGCTATAAGGCTACTGCTGAAACTCAGGGGTGGAGCAAGGAGGACTGGGGTTGGGGTAGTCATGACATGAGTAGAAAGAAGAGAGATTTCAAACAGTGCACAAGGGGAAGATAAGTCAAAGCCCCTGAGGTCTCCAAAGCATAAAGGCCCCCTGAGTAGGGAAAATAATGCCTTTGGTAAAGACAGAATCTTTCACTGCAGCTTTAAGATTATTTCAGGCAATTAATTAATTCTATCCTGTGATGATGCTTTATTTATCTGTTTCCCTCACAGCCCTACCTCTCCACAAATGTCTCTAGAACAAAGAGAAAATATTCAATTCTGGCCAAATAGGTTTTAGGCTCAGTTTTGCTTATATAAACTTTGCTTTCTTTAATGCAGTTGGTACCGCGCAGATGTTTATGCTCAAGCTCTAGGCCACGGGCGGGTTTTCTTCGCACTGTTATGGCAGTGAAGTGTCAGTCAGTGGTAGTGTTCAGAGGCAATGGAAGCGGGGAGCGGGGAGGGAGGGGAAGAAGACCGAGGTTTGTGCCGTCCAGGCCAGAGCTCTTGGCTCTGTACTGAAATCCTCCATAACAATCTGTTGAGGCACCTTCCCACATCTGGGGGGACTTCTCTAAGAGCGTTCAGCTCTTTTTTGCATTCCCACCCCCGACCTGTGCTTGGATTCTCCCTCCTCTGCATGTCCTGTTTAAATCGGTAAATCTGTTATTTCAGTTGGCCATCTGCTCAACCTCTGTTCTCGCTTTGCCATCCATGGGCTCGGGCAGTCTCAACATGGCGGCTCCCAGCGAGAGTCCTAAGGGCCACCAGCTGGGCCGGTACCTCCAATACTCATTCACCCGGGAAAGGGCACTAGCTTTTCTGGTTAACTTAAAACTCTCTTAGTGATTTTGAAGATCAGTTGGCAGTATCTAATAAATGAAAATTACCTATTGACCCAAAAACTTTTGCTTGGCTTCAGTCATGGGGATTTTGTGGTATCAGCTGAGTTGTTTAGTTGTTTAGTTATATAGTGAGTAAATCACTGGAATGACGCCTTGTCTTGACGTCATTTGACTCTCTTATATGTAGTGCACTTAAAAGAAAAAAAAAGAATGAATCGGGTATTATAATTTAATGTAATTAAATTATGATGATATTTCACATCTCTCTTTCCTGGAGAATGTGGTTTCCCATATAGTACACACATCTCTGAAGCATCCCCTTTAACATCAAGATTCATTTATTTAACCATTTTAAAGGAAAATTTTCATGATGAATTTCAGGTAAAGACTTTGAACAGCAGATTGGGAATACTACTGTCCCACCTCTTGATAATTTGGGACTATTACTGGTGGTATCAATGACTACGTAGTGTTCCAGCAGTGTGTTCTCACTGTGGGGAAGTGCACACAGTGACATCACCCTATGACACAGTCCCAGCTACGATGGCTTTTATAGTTGTCCTCTCCCTCCTTGTCAGTTGTTAATCCGAGTCATCCCAGGTCCTTTTCATAATGAAGTACTTACATATATAAATAAAGAGTGGGCCTCAGCCTTGTAAATCCCCTCCTCCAATTTGCTTTACTCCACACATAAATCACACGAAGATCCTGTCAAAATGCAGGTTCTGATTAATAGGTGAGGGGTGGGGTCTAAGACTCTGCATTTTTGCAGGGAATGGTGATGCCATCAGTCCACACACCACACCTTTAGTAGCAAGAAGCTAATACATGACAGAGCCAAACTTACTTAAATTATGTATAAAAAAATGTTAAATTATCTCTGAGAGATGCCTTGGGGTAATGATCTTGGTTCATGGATTTGTGACGTCCAGGGTAGCCATTGAGAGGCTTTCTAAAATTCACTTGAGGTTTCAGATAAAGGAGCTGTGGCTACCATTGACATCTTTTCATTTAAGGTTTTACTCTAATTATAGAGGCACGTGCTCACATTTCACAAGGAAAGGATCCCACTGCACACTTTTCCATTCAAACAAATCCTGTGAGAATTCAAAGTAAATTCTTCCATCTTGAAGGTAAGTTCTCACATACAGGTGATGTCGTTCACAGAGCCCGAAGACCTCACACCATCTAATACAAGAGTCCCTTCTGGCTGGGACTGGTGGGACAGTTTTGGTCAAAGTCAAGCTTGGCCAGAAATGAAGAAGATAAAAAGGGTCCGGCACCACTATCACCTTTTTGCACTATGACTGTTTCAATAGTTTCAAAGTGCTTTTATATCCTCATTAAAATTGTTTCATGAGGTTAGTAAGACAAGCATGACTACTCCTAAGTGAGAAAGGGAGTCCTCGGAGGTTGTTATTTGCCTGAAATCACTCAGCAAGTTAGTGCTATCTGGAGACTGGGATCCCGGCCCTGTTTCCATTCCACAGTGGCACCAGGGGAACCCCCAAAACGCTCTATCCAGCCCATCCATTCCCTTTGTTGGGGGGGGGGGGGGGTCTTCTTCCCAAGATCAGCTCTAGCTTCAGAGCTGTCATTGGTAGAATGACCTGTCAGAATAATGGGGGCCTCTCTTATTTTCCAGCTCCCTCTGAGGCCTCAAGCTGTCTGTGACCAGGAGGGTCAGCTTCCCCCCACCACGGCCGGGCCTCAGCAGAACGACTCTGGAGTAGGGAACGGCCGTGGTCCCTGCCACTGTGGCTCCGTGGCATCTGCGTGCCAGCCTCATGCCCGAGAGTTAGAGCCTCCAGACCCAGCCCTGGCCCTGTGGACTCTGCCTCACGATTGGGTAACACCCTGATGAGCTCGCAGCCAGCAGTCTCCCCCGGACTCCCACAGCCCGCAGCGCCCTGCCGGGGCTGCCCATGGGGCCACACGACTGGGCAGCGGGCAATAAGGGAGAATTGTGGCCGGGCAGCCTGGTGCCAAGGAGCCAGTCAGCCACCTCGTAAAAAGGCAGCTCCGTGAGCAGAGTCTGGCAGGGAGTGGGTACACTCTCCTGAATACCAGCCATTCAGCTGAAGGGAGAGGAGCCAGCAGTTTTCACTTAGGTCACCACAAACAGCCCACGCTAAAAATACCCTGTGGTCTGGGCCTTCATTCCTCCTGCACGTCCCCGTGCATCATTTATAAAGGCGCCCCCCAGCTTCCCCTGCGTTCCTGGCCTGGGACCCCGAGGCATCGGGGAGGCGATTAGGAAGGACGCTGCCCTGCTCTGGTTTGCCCCTCACACTCTTGAGCCCCAGCGGAGCCAGAGGAGGGCAAGTAAATTGGAACAGAGGAGGCAGGGCCCCGGGCCTCAGAGGCCTCTGAGCAGGCACAGAAGGGGACCAGTGGGACACGGACAGTGTGCAGTTCCAGCGTGACCATGAGGGGACGAAGAGGAGCCTGCATCCCAGGAAATCCTGAGGGATAAACTGAGGAAGCTCTGGCTGCCCCACAATTTTGTCTCCCTCCCCAACCCCCCACCAGAAGTAAGCACGTATGCTATTACATGAAGTACTACCATTTCCCCAAGATGGGAGAACAAATTCTGTCCCCTCCTGTACAAGCCACACCTCGGATTTCTCCTTAGCACAGCACTCGGGGAGTCTGGCTACACACTACTGTCCGCACAGGAGCAAAGAAGACAGAGGCACGGAGAAAAAAGACACACAATTTAGCCCTTATTAAGGGGGTTGGGGGGAACACCTGAAAAAAATGGACAATGTAAGGGTGGGATCTTAAAATGTTCAATGTTCGATATTCATGTTTCTGCCTCCTTCAGGTCAAATAATTTAAATGAGCTAAAAGAAGAAAAAAATAGTCATTTCTATACATGTCCATCCTCAAAATTGACTATATAGGAGGCATTTTTGCCTAGATTCCTGGTAAGAAATAAGAGTCCCAAAATTCAGACATATTATTAAAAAGCAACTAATTTTCATTTACTGAGGACCCAAAGAAAAGAGAGCATCTTTTTATACAGGGAACCTTTTATGGCTCTCTGTTGTTAAGATCCTGGGTTGAAGTCCACTTTCTGCCACACTTCTGAAAACATCCCAATCTCTCTGGATGTCAATTTCCTTTTTCTTTCTTTCTTTTTTTTTTTTTTAAGATTTTATTTATTTTTTTGACAGACAGAGATCACAAACAGGCAGAGAAGGAGGCAGAGAAGGAGGGGAAAGCAGGCTCCCTGCTGAGCAGAGAGCCTGATGCGGGGCTCAATCCCAGGACCCTGAGATCATGACCTGAGCCAAAGGCAGAGACTTTAACCCACTGAGCCACCCAGGTGCCCTATTTCCTTTTTCTAAATTTGGGGATAGTATGCTCACAGGGGGAGGCAGCAGTGCAGGGAGAGAGCAAATAAGAGATTATAAGCAAAATACTTAGTTTGCGGTCTGGTAGCATGTAGTATGCACGCTAAATAAATATTTGCTCCTTTTATTATCCAATCAGTTAATTGTGTATATACACAATTAACGAGCCCAAATTAACAATCCTATGTATTCTTCATTCTGATGATCACAGTCCTGTATTTGGGGCAGCGAGCAACAGGGGCTCAAAACTCTGGAACTTCTTCTTAACAGCAGTGCCTCCTTACACCACTTAACACTAAATAAGTTAATATTTGGACTCAACCTACTCGGTTTCTTCAGGGCAAGCATCCTCCCTTCTTGCCCAGGTGACATAATCTGAAGGATGTGTCATCTAGTCAAGGGGGCAAAACACATAAACACATATCCAATGGAAATGCTGGTTTGTGGAGGGAGACCACGAGCACAATGTGGACGGAGAACTATGTGTCCCCGAAGGAGATGATGAATGTAGAATCATTACCATTAGGGATGGGTGTTAGGGCCTCAACTCTCCTCCATGGTAATGGAGCTTGGCCGAAGCTGTTTAGAATGGTGAGGACTTATGTTGCAATAGCCACCTTCCCTAAACCCATGACAAGTGACCCCAAAGCACACAGCATTTGATAATTGAGAAAAACAAAGAAATGATTCTATCTCTGCTGAACTGGCTTATTCATTGATTTGCCCCAGGGCCAGGGGGCTGGTCCAGGCAGTTTGCAAGTGCCATCGGAAAGCTCTGAGTGCCAGCCTGGTCCCTCACAGGGACGACCCCACGCAGCCCGCATCCTCCGCGAGCCCCGTCGTTGGCACGACCCTAAAGGTGCAGGAGAGATCTGGACTGAGTTGAATCTGCAGGCAGATAAGCAAAATATAATGCATTGTTCGGATATTCTGTCTTGAAAGGCATTTGTTTTCTTTCCTTTTCTTTCTTCTTCTGCTTCACCCGCCACCCCCACACCCCCAATACAAGGATCTAAAAAACTCAGGCTCCTTTGGGACCGAAGGCAACATTATCATCATCTACTCAGAGGCACGCAAACAGTGCAGGCAGAAACTCGGAGGCGGACCGCTGCGTCTGTGGTTTTCACATCTACATATGGTCCCAATTTAGGATCACAAGCAGAGTTGTTTATTTTAGAAAAGCTTTTTAGTTCACTTTTAAGGTATTTTGCTTAAGCATTGCTTGCTTTTCAAAAGAAGAAAATGTGTATTTTTTTCCAAAGTGGTGTTTGTTTTGGCTGTTTGCTCATTTACAAAAGTTCAAATTTTATTCTGCGAATTTAACTAATTCTCCTGCAGCCACAACAAGCCCCACCTCTCCCCGACGCAGTCGCACAAAACCCCAAATTAGAACAAAATACATTAATTTGAAAATGAGGCACTTGGAGGATAGCTGTGAATTTTGCAGGTTTTTTAAAAAGCCACTTTAATAGGTAATTTGCAGCAGCACTTTTAATCCCTTCATGTAACTTTATTTGCTGCCTGAAGTGAGGTCTCTATCTGACAATTTGTATGGAGGCCAAGTATGTTTTTTGTACTGAGGTTAAGGCCCATTGGGGGTCCTTTAAAACCTTTATTCTATGATTCTTGCTCCAATTATATGACTTAACTGGGAGTCAGAGTAGAGCTTGAGTTGAGGTATCACTTATTGTTGAAAAAAATAATGTGACACTTAAACAAAACTGTGGTAGGATGAAGACATGGAGAAAACCATTTAAAAAACCATGTAAAAAAAAAAACATAAAAAAGTGAAGATATACACCTGGGCCCTCAGAACCTGGCCCTGTCTAGAGTCATACTGTCTCCAGCTATTGAAATCTCCCAAGTTCATCTTCGTTTCTGACACTCCACTTACTGATGACGACCTTTGTGCAGAACAAGAGCCCCACATCTCTGCTCTAGAAGATGAGCCAAGTCCCATGTGCCATTCCTTTGGGTAAGGCTCTCCACTAATATGGTAATGAATACTAACTAACGTGGTCCTCTGCTCCTGTAAGTAATACATCTGCATCTTAGACAATTTCTGGGGTAATCACTGTAACTTAAATCACTGTAATCCCTCACAGGAGTCCTAGGTCCTCTGGTGTAGCAGCTCAAGAGACAAGTGGGACAGCATGGGCTCTTGGGTAAAGAGAAAGGGCAGTGTAGGGTCGGTCCCCGGAGGCAGGCAGAAATCAATGCAGGTAGAACATCGGTGGCCAGACCAGAGCCAAGTAAACGTCCAGAAGGTTTATAATCAGCGATGAGGTACACAAGGAGCTAGCTTCTACACAGGGAAAGGATGAGGGAGGTCTGCAGGAGCCTGGGAGGACTGATAGATGACATCAACACCAAGCCACGTGATAGCGGGAGTAGTCCCAGCCCCAGACTCACAGCTCTTCGATGGTTTCATCGGGGGCTGGACTTTCCCAGCCAGCCTGGGCTTTACGGGGAAGTACGACCCTGGGAACCCATGGCAGAGAAGGTGTGAGTAGGGCGTGGCAGAGACTGAGCCGGGCCCTTGCTGGATGGGACAGAGGTGGGAGGTAGCGGAGCTGGGCAGTGCTGGGCCAGCCCAGAGCCCCCTTCTGTGAGCTGCTTGTTGTCAAGAATCTCGTTTCCAAGGTTCTGGCCCGGGCTGGGCACATAGCTCAGGGATGCAATTATTTCATACAGCAGTTCCATCTACTCCTCTGTAGATTAAGATGAAGGGACTTGAGTTGAGTCAGGGAAGGCCTTCTGGACCACAATGAAGAAAGTCTCCCTGCATTAATTATTGATCCCTGACCTCCCTTTCTCCATCCAAAGTTGCTGTAAATAAGTAAGTATCTTTTATAAACAGCTAGCGTAAACATTTGTTTTGGACAGTGATCTCCTTATAGGGCATTCTTTTCTGCTTCCAATTTTCTAGTAGTTATTACCTTCCCCCTCCTCCTCCTCCTCATCCTCCTCCTTCCCCTTCCCCTTCTTTCTTCTTCTTCTTCTTCTTTTTTGTTTTTTTTTTTAAATTCCAGCCCCAGGAAGGGAGAGCAGGTGGTGTGTGTGTGTCGGGGGTGGGGGGCAGGGGTGGGGTGTTCACTCCGATGAAATCTTCTACCCAGCTCTGGTACCGTTTTTCTGGCCTGTCGTTTTCCCACTACACACAAATATTCCCAGCTTCTTCCTTTTGTCTCCCATGTAATCTCTGCCAGGTATTAGTCATTAAGAATAAAACAACATCAAAAACAATGAAAACCGCTGAACTTCTCACTGAGCGCCCGCAAAGTGCCAGGCACCATACCTGGGCCGAGAGCCCAATGCCGTGTTGGAGGAGACACAAAGGTGATCGGTCACAAGGCTGTGTAGCCAGCGGCAGGCAACTCCCCTTGGTGGAGCCTAGAAGAGGGGCATCCGGGAGCGCGCACTCAGATAGGCAGAGCACTCCACATGGGAGACACCGGAATGGTAACTCACGGGTTTCTTTTGAACCTTAAAAATGGCTATCTTTCTTACCCACAGATGGTCATGGGGGTAAAGAGAGCACAATTCAAATTCACAAATAAACCCAGGCTTCGTGTTTTAACATATACATTTGGAAGGCATTTTTTTAAAAATAGCTTTAAAAAATAATTCAAAAAAAAAATTTTAAATGGCTTCAAGCTCTCCACCTACACCCTCAACTAAAATTTTAACTAGAACTACTGGCGAGAAACACTGTTGGCCTGGGTAAAATTCAGTCCCTTGTTACTTGGAATAGTACGCAGGAGCCCTGTCAGGTGAAAACAGAACATGAGCCACACTGGTGAGCTGGAATGGTCTAGTATCTTCATCTCAAACAGTAAAAAGAAACAAGAGAAATTAAATTTAGTAACTTATTTTATTTACTCCAACATACCCAAATTATCATTTCAGCATGTAATCAGTATTTTGAGAAAATGAGTGATGAGATATTTTGCATTTTTGTTGAACTATGTCCAAAATCGTTTGTGTAGATTATACTTAGGGCACGTGACCATTCAAATGGGTCGCATCTCGCGGGTCTAGTAGCCCCATGTGGCTGGTGTCCATGTTGGACAGCTCAGGTACACAGAAGGGGCCTGGTGGGAAAAGTTCAGGCTCTGAGACCCACGTGCCTCCCTCGCCCTAGCTGTATGACCTCGTCTCTAATCTGAGGATACAAGGAACGCCAATCTTAAGGGGGCGCCAGGAGCAGAAAATAAAATAAAATAGTCCTTGTGCGTGGAATCTGGCAAATAAGAAGTGGCTGTCCTTTTACAATGCACGATTCAACACTTGTGTGATCCCGGGCAAAGGGTCTTACCCATTGGGATATTTGTTTTCCTTCTCTGTAAAACATGGGCGATAATAATACTTCATTGAGAAGATTAACTGGTACAAACATAGCACTTAATAAATGTTCACTTCTTTCCCCTTGGATTCAGATGTCAATAAACAGAGAAACAGCCAAAGGGCTAGCGGCGCGGGGACAGAGGTAAATGGGCCCAGATAATTGGCAAAGCCCAGAGTCACGAGTTAACCACGTAGCAGCAAGCATCCGGATGGCTCCAGCCCATCTCGGGCAGTTTGAGTGTACCCACTCGATGTGTTTCTTTGGGACTCCCTTTATGGGAAGCTGTGGAACGGCAAGCAGGTTCACCGGTCCACAGGCCAGTGGAGGCTGAATCTGCCTCTTCTGAGATCTCTCCCTGCGTACACCTAATGCCATAGACAGCCATTCTGTTTTAAAATCTCAGCCACGACTCGACTCCCTTGATGTCAAGAAAACGAAGATGAAAAATAAACTATGTGTTCATTGCAGAATTCAAAATCCCTAATGGTAATGGCCTTGACTGCTTTTCCACTCCGAGGTTTGCTTTTGCATATTTAGCGGCTCAAACAAGATTTTGAGAAGGAACACTTAACAATTTTAATTAAAACCATACCCTAATTATCCTTCTGCTCTTCTGCATATTTGTTTATTTTTTCTTAGGCTGGATTTGTTAAGAGTTTTGGAATCACTGGGGAAGAGCTTTTGAGGATGTTTGAAATCTGTGATTCCAAGCAGGGAGGGACCCGAGGGTGACAGAATTGGTTGTGACATCAGCAGTGACAGGCCACTCCTCAACTAGACTGGGAACCCTCTATGCTGCTCTTGGAGAAGATGTTGTAAACCCTCCCAAGCCTTTAGTGCCCCTTCCTGCTTTAATGTTCCAGAAAGTTTGTTTCCAAATGATGGTAAGATGGTCATGAAAAATAAAACAAGTTTTGGCCTCAACCATTGCTCCCTCCAACGGAAAGGGGACACAAACAATCCTTGGTTTTCCCAAAAGGGACTTACAACCTCGTAGCTCTCCGTTCATCCACAAGAATTCAATAAACATGAAATGTGACAGTAAAAAATGAAATAAAGCAAATATAACAAAAACACCTTCCACTAAACTAGTCCCACTCCTGACCCTGGATTTATTTCTAGCACCATGTTCTATCTCTCAGAAAGTAGCAGAAACCAGGATATATATATATATTTTTTAATATAGGAAATAATGCAAATGTGATCAGTTAAATTAACAGTACTGTGTAAAGATGTCTTACCAAAATGGAAATAAAATAAATGTCTCGAGAATATGCATAGAGATTATTTGGGATACTAATGCTATTCTAGTTATTTCAACAGCATTAGGTACATTTTGTGGGAAAGTGGCCCTGATGAATAAATGGACTTGTAATTCCTTTCAAGGTGGTGATTTGATATTTAAGGGACTTGGGTGGGGGAGGTGCCCAGCCAAAGGAATGTCATTTAAACCTGGACAAGTTTTCCATCCATAAACCCCTTAGGGTTGTACACTGTTGAGGTGTGTACCTCATTCCACAGAGGGAGAGGAATGTCCGAGGAGGAAGACTCTCTGAGACCAAAACCGGGGACAGAAACAGAGGCTGGGCTTCCTGTGGTGTCCAGGGGGGCCAGACCACAGCGCCACAGCTGGTGAGGAGGACTGTTACCAGTGTTCACTGCGTGCTCGAGATGAGGCTCAGCCAGACTCCAGCTTCCGTCCCCTCTCTGTGTCCTTCAGCACACTTTACGTGAAACAGACCCTCAACGCATGTTTGTTTACAGGATGGCCTCCATTCCATGCAACAGGAGGCAGCTAACTGGTTCTCAGCAGGACACACGTTATTTACTTACATAAAAGAACCCAGTAGAACACATCTGACTGGGGATCCTGCTAGGACTGCTCCTAGAGGTGGATTTACAGTGAGACAAAAGATGTGTAAGATTCAGGGCCCGTCCTTTGCACAGATGGCTTCCAAAGCCTTGGACCTAATTTTGCATTTGTAACTTGGCATGTTTTTTTCTTAAAGAGGGTTTCTCGATTGCATAAGCTTCACGCCTCACAGAACTTGGATCTGCTCTGGGCTGTTCTGAAAAGCCATCCATGAATGCCATCTTGGATTTTTCATCTGTCATCCTTGCCACTCCCACTCATCCAAAGCAAATATAAATCAATTAGCTCGTAACACTGGACAAATTAGGCCTGGGTTTCCTCACTTCTGAAAATAAAATGCAGTTGGGTAGGATTCTCCAGATCCCAGGAGAGAGAGATGCGGAGAAGTACGGCATAGTGAGAAAAGAGACAGAGGCCGAGGATCTGACCCTAGCCCTAGTCCCGACTGAACTAGCAGCTGGTACACGACCTACAGCGAGGAACCTCCCCTCTCAAGGCCACGATCTTTTCTACATGAAACGAGCAGGTAGACAAGATGCTCTCTAAAGCCCCATGCTGACCTGGGGTTCGGTACCCCACTTCATGCCCTGTGCCACATCTCCTGCTCTACTCTCACCGGATGTCGCCACGGCCCTTGGGAGCATTCAGTACAATGTTCTAATTCAGTGTTCTTTCTGCTATACCACATTGCACATATTTGCCAGCTGAACAGTAAATAAGGCTGATGTCATTGGCTTTGCTGGCCTTCAACTATGCACTGTTGTCATGCTGAGTCAAAGATGACACTGACATGAGCCAGCGTTGTAGCATGCAACGTGGCAGACGATGAGGGTACAGCTGCTTTCCCAGGAGAGGCACTGGATTTAAAGCTGTAGCTGCTAGAGAGAGCCAGTCTGCAGGGAAGGGCCATGTCATTTCCACGTCTCTGCTCAAACCCAAGGTTCCTTTTCTCCCGGGCTTGAGCACCCTTTGCTCACTGCTGACAGCTACGCTATCAGTAGGAGCTCCTGGAGCACCCCTCCCCCAAATCCTAAGCAGCCCAACTTCCCAGAACCACCGAATTTGAATTCCTGGAGATATTGGGGGCCAGGATGTTTTACTTCTAAAAGCTTCCCAGGTCAGAAAACTGCTGTTCTAGGTATTTCTCTCTGTCCTAACGGAACTGGAAATGCTATAGCACTTGAAATCATCGGTTTATCTCACTACCCTGGTGCCTCGTGCCACAAAGTTAACCGGGGTAGCGTTGGCTGGGGCAAGCAGTAAAGTAGCAACAGAAAACAGCCCTATCACAGAAGACCCCCTCTCACATGTATTATACTGCATATAAATTTGTACATGTATATGAAATGCCCCAAGTAGGCAAATTCTTGGAGATGGAAATTGGCTTAGTGGTTGCCAGGGTCTGGGGGAAGGGGACCAAGGCATGGGGTAGGGAGGGGTGCAGAGATTGGGGGAATGATGGCTACAGGAATGGAATTTCTTTTCGGAGTGATAAAAACCACACAAACACACATGCGCGCGCGCGCACACACACACACACACACACACACACACACACACACACACACACAGGTGCAGCATGCCAACCGGTGATCACCGGCAGGTTAATTACAAACACCTAACTGGCGAATGTCCTATGTGTGCAGCTGGCGCTCAGCCTTCTGACCACCTTCCTCACCTAAAGACCACGTAGTAACACGCTTCCCCAGCCAGCCCTTCCACACCAGAGAAACCGAATCGTCCTGGGCCGATGGCACCACCTGGTGGCCACCACGGGAATTCCCCAAGCAAGTATTTCTGACGCCTTCATTCACTGTCTGTGAACCTCTTATGCAAGCCATTCTCCCCTTTTTTTCTTCCTCCAAGCTCAGGGCTGTTAATTCTAACTAGGTCATGTACAATTTATGCACAAGCATTCCCTTCCATCTCTTCTCCCAGCTCCTGCTCTGTGTCTCCCTGTCTCGCTAGTTGGCAAAGCTTAAGGAGCCTCAGCTGTAAGTCTGAGCTGTGAAGAAAGCAGCAGATCTTGAAGTGGTAAGATACACTTGGATTTACTAAACCAACAATGCCTCTCACCAACAAATATTTTTGGAGAATAAGAAAAGTAAATAGCTATATAATAGATGAGAAGACGGTCAGGCTTTTTTTTTTAAAAAAAAGACTTATTTATTCATTTATCTTAGAGAGAAAGAGCACAAACAAGCAGGAGGGGCAGAGGGGGAGAGGACCTCCAGCAGAAACCACGCTGAGCACGGAGCCCAATGCAGGGCTCCTCTGACCACGACCTGAGCTGAAACCAAGAGTGGGGGCTCAACTGACTATGCCACTCAGGTCCCCCAAGATGGTCAGTTTTGTTGGTTATCCAATGATGCAAATTTAGACAATGAGCGTTATTTTGCCTGCCAAATGAAAAGATTAAAAAAAGGTAATACTCCCGGTTAGGAAGCAAGACAAGACTCCCATGAACAGATAGGAGAAGGTAGCCAGGCTAGTCCAGCATTTACAGAAAACAATGTAACAATATGGAGGAAATGGGGCCTAAAAACAGGCGTGGAGCTTGACCCAGTTTCTCTTTTCATAGAAAAAAAATATACCCTAGAGAAATGATCAGGAGTTCACACAAAGACGTTTGTGCTGATATGTTCACTGAAGCAATATTTATGATGCAAACAAACTGGAGAAACTCTAAATGTCCAACATTTGGGTAATGCTTAACTGAACTGTGACATAAACATAAAAAAGGATATAATGCAGTTACTAAAAATAATTAGTGATTATTTAATGAAATACAAAAAGTTCTTTATATAATATTAAGTATAAAATTCACATAAAAATATGAGGTATAAACATTCAGATAAAAAGGTATGATTTTGAGGATACCTGGGTGGCTGAGTTGGTTAAGCTCTGACTTCTTGGCTTCAGCTCAGGTCATGATTTTGGGGTTGTGAGATGGAGCCCCACATCAGGCTATGTGCTCAGCGCAGAGTCTGCTTAAGATTCTCTCTCTCTCCCTCTTCCCCTGCCCCTGCTCTCTCTCTCTCTCAACTAAATAAATCCTTTTTTAAAAAAAAGTATGATTTTTTAAAACTACATGTATGTGCATAGAGAAAAATACTGGAAGGAAATATATTAAATGTGGAAAGTGGGTCTTTCTAAGTGGTGAAATTATAAACAATTTATTTTCCAAATCATCCACAAGTGGACTTTATTATGGTTATAATAAGAAAAATCACTATAAACATTAGTGAACAGTAGCATCTGTAGTCTTTAAGGACACCCCCAAATTTCTTTCTGAATGTGCAACGGCAGGAAACATTAATCCTCTAGAGCATGGTTCTCTACTGCTGACTGGCAAAGGGCAGTATCTGGAGACATTTCTGGCTGTCATAAGTCGGGGGATTCTACCTGCAGCCCCCATAACAGAGATTTCTCTGGCCCAACATCAGGAGTGTTGGGAGTGAAAACCTGGCTCTGGAGACTAACTCCCAGGATTTGAATCCAGATCCAATCTCCCTTAGCTGGTCAGTGCTGGGCCAACCGCTCACACACTTCACACCTCAACTTGCCCTTATGAAAGGCGATCATCACATAGGATTTTGAGGATTTTCAAATAACAATACATAAAGTATCAGGCAAATAGTAGATAGATTATAAGTATTAGTTCTCTTCCCCCTAGAACCACATTTAAAGGAATAACACTTGTACTCAACACAGTTTTTCTTTTTGTAAGATGTTATTAAAAAAAAGTTCCTCCAACCTTTTAATCCTTCTCAATTACGCATTTAAAATATAGATGGGGCTCTCCCTGGATTCTAGACCTTCAATATCCAGGTTGATAGGATAAAATAATAATAAAAAAAAGGAATTCTTGGGTCTACAATAGCGATTACCAAGTGTAGTTACCAAATGGAGGCAAACGTTCTAAGTTCTGGGGCTAACATAGGTGAAAAGCTGATCTCTGGTTCCAACAGCGCCCAACTGGGTCTGTCCTATAATGGAAAGGCTGAGCTTGCTGAGCACCAAAGGGCACATACACAGGTGTCCTGTACGCATCTCTCATTATCAACCAAAGCTACACATCAGGGATGGGGGCCCGTCCACCCATGTGGGTTTCTTGTACTTTTCCCTGCACTGAATGATTCGGCTCTATTTTTAAGTCTACTTGTTGAAATTAAAAATGGCCTAGGGAGTCCAGAAGTCTAGACCCAAGACACCCTCCCTCCTACAGCTTCTACATCAGGACAGTGTCAGCACCGTCTGGGAGGGCTCGGGGACATCCCACCATTGCCTCTCACTCCTTTGCCTCAACTGGAGCAAGGCAGTCACCCGTGCACGCTCCTCCAGGCCGTCCTGCAGGGGCTGAGAGGTGATGCGGCCTCCCCTGGAGCCTGGGAGCACAGACCAGAGCATCACAGCCACGGATCTGGCAAGCTGGGAGCACGCCGATCACTCCCTGCCTGCAGACACGTCCTCCTCATCCGCTGCCCAGACCCCTAGGCACCAAAACTCTGACTGTAAAAAAAAAAAAACAGAGACACTTAACCAGGCTCCAGCGTGCTGTATACAGATCTAGTTAAGGGAGAGCCAACTGCCAAAAATCTCTTCAGTGACCACACAGGCAAAAAAAAAAAAAAAAAAAAAAAAAAAAAAAAAAAAAAAAAATACAACTCACTATGATATTAGTATAATGCATCACTTGCTGTCAGAGTAACTGTTCTTCCCCTTCCCTTCAGAAACATTTCAGACCACAGCACCTGCACTGCTGCCATGTTTTTGCACACTCCAGTGAGCAGGGCCTCTTCAGCGTCTGCACAACCTCAACAAACGGTCCATCCCATCATCCAGGGCAGGACAGAAAAGAAGACGACGACAGAAATAAACGAAGAGGCAGGAGAAGAGACGCACCGGTTCAATGCAGGAGACAGGCGTCTTCCATAGTTTCCAGCAGGGGAATCCTTCCCAGCAGGCCCATCTATTCCTGCTGCTCGAGGGGAAAACATTAGTCACCCTCCTCGTATCCAAACCACGTAGGGCTTGCTGACCCAGGCCTTCTGAGCTGTCTGTCGTACCAGAGAGTGGCATCGGAAAGGTCCCCTGGGCCAGTCGCCAGGGTGGAGCGTCCCCTGAGCCACGATCTGCTTGTGCCAAGACAGACTCTGACAGGCTACTGGGGGAAACAGCTGGCGGTGCCATGAGTGGGAGGGGTCCATCGCCAGGGTCATGACAGGCTCTGCGTAAGTCTCGCCCTATCTCGGTCAGGCCACAGGCCAGTGGACCCTTCCCTTCCTGCTGGAAGACCGCCCCATGGAGACCGCCCACTGGAGACTAAGTAGGTTCTAAAGTGCTGGGGGAGGCCAGTGTCTGACCCACTGGGACAGATATAATCAGATGTGTCCCTGTGAAGAAGCATGTGGAAAAGATGGGGCGGCTTACGGCAAAGGTCTGTTTTACAGATTGTACAATCAGTTTATACATTGTAGAGCACGGCAGAAAACATGTTCCCTTTATCTTTCTGACATCCCTAAGTGCTGAGTGATGGAAGAAACCCCAATGGTGTTGGCACCAAAGGTGCATGGATTTGTCAAACACAAAGACAAATATCCAATCCCCGCACCCGCCCAATACCACTGCGACCACCACTCCTCCCGCTGAGGGCATCTCCAGATTTGGGGAGCCTTTTTATCTGCAAAGAGAGAGGACTGGAAAGACACTCTGCGGGTAAGGTGATGGGTGATGGGATGGGAGCTTCCTCGGGGCATCTTCGGGCTCTGAACAATACTGACCACATGCCCCTATTCCCCAGATGCTCTTAAGTAGAGAAATTCAGTGACATTCTTCAAAGTGTCCAGCCTTCCCTGCTGCTGCCGCCTCTCCCCATGGCTACCCTACACTCAGCACGTACTAGCTAAATAGTGTATTTCTTCCTGCTTCTCGCTGCCTGAACCTGAGTCTCCATGATCCACCTCCTACCCCTCCTAAAGGAGGTCCAGCTCAAGTTCAGCTCATCTGTGATGTCTCTTCTGGGCCAACACCTTCCCTGGATATCAGTTTTTCTGATGTCCATTTAGCCGGTCCCCTCACTAGGGTGAGACGAGACGGTACGTGAAAACACAGTTCATCCTTCCTGATCTTTCTTGTGTTGTTATTCTGCAGGTCTGGATGCCTCTAGACTGACACACCAATGGGAAACCCAGCCAGGGATGGAGGAGTAAGGCAAAAAGCAGCCAAATCTTGCTCCATTCCTAATTATCTCTAAAACAATTCCATTCCTCCAGAATTTAACCTTTTCTAACAGGTTAAAAGAACATAATGCCTGACTCCTGCTTATTTTATGAAGATCAATGTAATGATTTAGATAGTTTGCTTACTGGTTTCAAAAATGCATGAAGGCAACAATTCCTGGCCGGTAGTAGGCGCTCAATGATTACTTATTCAATAAACAAAACTGGAAATGTGTTAAATGACATTTTGATAGAACGCATGGTTCCAAGGCAGCTCTGATCGCTGCCTCCCAGCCATGCCGACACATGGACAGCCCGCTCTCAAGACACGAAGGGCACGGTTTCCAGCTCCCCTGTGCTCACTCCTTATGCTGCCATCCCTGACGTCTCCAGAACCATGCTTCGTGCTCGGCTTAGCAGCTGACTAAATATACTTCTTGACTTTAAAGATGTTTCTAGGGATGCCTGGGTGGCTCAGTGTGTTAGGTGTCTTCCTTCAGCTTGGGTCATGATCCCGGGATCCCGGGATCAAGTCACGTATGGCACTCCCTGCTCAGCAGGAAGCCTGCTTCTCCCTCTGCCAGCTCCTCCCCACACTTGTGCTCTCTCTGACAAATAAATAAGTAAAAATCTTTAAAAAATAAAAAAAGATGCTTCTATAATGTATCTCATGTTAAAAGACAGTATTTAAACAGCCACAAGAACAAGAGAAGGAACAGGGTGTGGTTGAGTGTGAAGAAGCTACCCTTTACCAGGGTTTCTGGAAAGCACCCATCCTCAGGACAGTCACGTGGCCCAGGCTCCTCAGGAGAGCACTGAGAGGGCAGAGTACTTCGTAAGACCAGAGGGAAGCCCATTCATCCAAAGATTCACAACGTTTGGTGGCAGTTTTCCAAGGCCACACTTAGGGGAAGGATGTAAGGAAGAGAGAACACAGAGTATGACCAGTCAGGACCATCTTCTACCCCCGAAGCCAAGTCCACCAGGAGATACATGTGAGGGAACGAAAGCAGCAGCTCCATGAGAATGAGGCTTTGCATTTGTGTGATGCTTTCTATTGTCCAAAACACTGTTCTATCCATTATTTAACTTGACTATCCTACAGCCCCATAAGATGGACTGGATCGCTTATCTCCGTGTGCAGAATGGGAAAATAAACCTCATGGAGCTTAAAGGGTCTTGCTCAGTGCCACCCAGCTGGTCCGAGGCGGACCGAGCCCTGGGTTTCCTGCCTCGGTGTGCATCCTGCTGCGCTACCCACGCCACTCCCCCACGCCACCACGTGCCCCTTCCACTACTCCAACTCCATGGCACGCCAAGCTCAAAAATGCACGCTTAATTTTAATTGTGGTGCCAAGCTGGGGTCTGCTAAACCCTTCCAGCCTGCTTCAATAGCTTTCTCTCCAAACCATGGTGCCCAAGGTATTTGCACCAATTTGTTCCAAGAGGGCATTCTGTCAGAAAATTTGCTTCCTGAAGCTTCGCGTCCCAGAATCACCATCTGCCTGAATCCTCATGTGGTTTACCACGACTCCCAGCATCATTACAGCTTCTCAGCTAAGAATCACAGGATTATACAAGTCTACGGGGATAGAAGACAGCTGCTGGGAGAGATGCACTCAAGCCTAACACAGCTGGCTTGCCCACCAGCTCGTAAAGCTCAGGCTGTGTGACTGTGGGCAACTTTACCCTTTCTTCACCGCTATAAAGGTTCTATCAGATGAGACAGAGTACTGGAAAGTATTTTTGCAAACCATAAAATACTCATTGCTACTACTCCATTTCCTCCACGTGCGTGATCCACTTTGGTCAATTACATCTGGAACATTGTTCACTTGGCTTCCCTGGGGACGCCGCGAGCTTCTGGCTGTCTCTCCCTTGGCCCAGACTGTGTGTCTCAGGTGATGGGAGACAAGAGCCTGGCTTGAACCTGCTCCGGGCTTGAGACAGAACAGCATGTCCAGAAGGACACCTGCTAGAAGCCAGTTTGCACGAGGACCTAAGCACCCCCCACCCCCGCCCCCAAGGAAACAGCTCCTCCTGAAGGAGAGTCTGGTCTGGCTTGCCCAGGCCATGGCAGGAACTAGTCTGGCCTCTGAGGTCAGTGGGAAGGGAGGGATTGTTAGGCCCCCTGCTGTCTGATGCTTAGATTTCCCTCCCCACCCAACCTCTCCTGTGGATCCTATGAAAAGTACAGAACAGTGAGGAATAAAAGGGAAAGCGGTTTTCCTGAGAAGTGTGTAGATTTAGGGGCATGAGGTACACTGAGGGATATCCCCCAGCCTCGGCACCCAATACGTGCTAACACAAATCCCTGAGGCTACAACTGCCGGAGGCTGCTGGAGGCTGCAGGCTGGCGCTGAAGTGGAACCCAGCTGAAGGAGACCAGGCGAAGGGGGAAACGGGTAAGTGCCCGAGGCAGCACATCAATGCCTTCCAGTCAAGGTCATACCTGCGCTGGGCTCTGGGATCTCAAGAAATATTTAAGGCATTTTGCGGGGACCTGGGTCCTGAGTGAGGAGGTACAAGCAAAGCCAGTGAATTGAGGATTCTGAGCAGAGTATTCTGTTCTAATGAAATGACTCGGGGGACGAGGGGGTGGGGGAGGTTCCTGGGTGGCTCTTCCATGAGGGCCAGTCAACAGAAAGACGAAACTGTGATTAGAAGCTTGTGATTTTCAGTCCCGTCCTCATTCTCTGGAGAGGGGTGAGGGCTGAAAACAGAGTTAATGATTGACCCTGCCTATGTAATGAAGCCTCCATAAAACCCCAAAAGTACAGGATTCGGGGAGTTTCCAGGTTGGTGAACACATCCACACGGGGAGGGTAATGCACCCCAACTCCATGGGGACAGATGCTCCTTCACTCTGGACCCTCCTGGAACTCGCCCACTGACTGAGTTCCTGAGTCAGTATCTCTTCCGCTGGTTGTACATCTCTCTCCTCATCATATCTTTTCATAAACCAGGGGATATAAGTAAGCGTTTCCCTGATTTCTGTGAGTGGCTCTAGAAAATCAGTGCAATGAACAAGGGGTGATGGGAAGCTCCGATTTATAGCTGGGCAGTCAGAAGCACCGGTGACAAGCTGGACTTGGGATCAGCGTCTGGATTTGGGGAGCCTTGTGGTATCTGACACTATCTCCAGGGAAGTAGTGTCAGAATTGAGTTGAACTGTAGAATACCCAGCCCGGGTCACAGAGCGGCCTGGTGAAGGGAATCTCTCCCTCCCCAGCACATGGGGTCAGAAGTGTTGTGAGTGTGGTGTCCGTGTGACAGTAAAGGGGAGACACAGTAGGGAAACTGAGTTTTTCTAACACAAATTCATAAAACATCAAAACCCGTATAGGCCAGGTGTATGAGATCTCTAAGAGAGCAAAGAATAGAGGTTTGGGGAGCCCACTGCCTTTCCTTCTTGTATTCTTATTTTAATTCTGAGCATGTGGCTTGAAAGGTACAGAGTGACTGCAAATACCGAAACCCAAACCTCCAAACTTCACTGCACACCGACGCTTCTCTGCCTCTTCCCTTTCTTCCCAGCAGAGGAAGGGCCGGACTCAGGCCACCTGTGTTCTAGTTCTTATCCCATCCCACCTGCTCAGGAGCTTACACCCCTCGGTTATCTGCTTTTCATGCCACGTCTTCCGCACTCCCTCTCCACTGGTTCTGGCCCATCGGCACGTAAGCAAGTTCAGATCTCTCCCTTCCTGACACGATTACCTACACAAACACCTTCTTCAGCTCTATGCCCCGCATGCCCGCCATTCCCTCTGTAAGGATGACTCAGTCTTCTGTCTCTTACCTGACCTCCAGGGTCATCTTCCCTGTCTCCTGCCTGACAGTTTCTGCCCGAGGCCCCCCAGTAACTTTGGTGCTGTCCCGCCCATTGAACACTTTACACCAGTGGCCCTGGTTTCAGGTGAACTCTCCGCAGATTTTTACCATGCGGAGCACTCCCCATTCCTGAGACTCTCTTCCCTTGTTTTCTGTGCACATTATTATTCTGGTGCTTTCTGGCCTGTCATTCTGTTTCCCCCACAGGTTCCTCTACCTGGCACTCTGGTAGGAGTCTTCCAGGCCTCCTTCTTAGGTGCTCTGCTCCTTCTCCTTGATCCTCACCCAGGGTCACCTCCTCCATTCCTACGGCATTAGCCACCGCGACCCTGGGGACAACTGTGACATCTCTCCCTTCGCCCCAGCATCTCTCCTGCATCATATACAGCTACCTGCCTCCTGGACACCTGCCTCTGGACAGCCCAGGGTAACTTAAACACAACACAGAAAGACACCCACTATTTTCATCTTCCTGTCCTGCCTCCATGTCCCCCTCCCCAAACTCCAAACCTCCCCCTTCTCCTTTTGAATTTTTCATTCTGCATGCAATTGACCAAGATGAGAAACGGAAATCATCCAGGGACTTTTATAAGGATTTGAGTTGCGTGTATGCTGAATGCAACCCCAAAGAGGCCAAACTAGAGGCCCTGGCTTCCTAAAGAGCCAACCCAGTATTCTCGATGGCTCGCCCAGGATGGGGGCAGCCTAGACGGATTTAAGTCAGGATATCAAGAATCAGCTCCATTCTTTCCCTCAACTGCAGAGAGGCTAGCCAGAAACTGAGGCCCCGGTGCTGGTCAAGGTTGAAGTCGCTCTCCCCTCCAACCTTCAAATGAGAAGCAACTGCTTCCCCCCTGTGGCAAGATGGAGGCACTGCAGTCCTTTACGGAGGCCAAAGGCTGGCTAAGGCTGCTTTAGGATCTGCCCCTTCAAATAGGTTTTACCCTAAAAGGACTCTTTCTCCCTTTGATATTTATTAAGAAAACAATCTTGGTTCTCTTGATTTTGAAAAGAAAAAACTGAGGTCCAGAAGTGAGCGTTGTAAAAAGAAATTGGGGCATTTTTATGCTTAGCAATATAGCTTTAAAATTATTTGAAACCATCAAATGCCAGCGTTTACAAATTTCTAACCGGTGGTTTGTTACCTGGTCTTATCACAGAGCTAAGCATCTAGTGGCCTAGAATTGCGGGGAAAATGAACCGGTGGTGCTGAGGAGACTCTCTTTTACCTGAGGCTGTTAACATTCTGAAAACCAAAGCACATTTTCTGGTTGGGTTCATCCAAGGCCAGTAGTAGTTTCAGCTGGGAGAGCCACTCCTGGCTCCCAGGAGTCTCTGTCCCCTGGCAAACAGCTCTCTGAATCACCTCGGCCGGCTGGTGGCTTCCCTTGTTTCTTGGGACAAGAGAACCACAGTAGCCATTCAGGTAGGTCACAGGGATGCCTGAGCAACTTTGGGCTCAGGGAAAGACGGCCACTGCTGAAACGCACTGAAGCCTATCTGAACGGTACTGCTAACCAGATGAGTCGTCAGAAATCCTATCAGGGGAAAGCCAGAAGAGCCTGAAAATGTGCTGTTAGTAATCCACTGAATGAGAGGTTACTAACAGCACCTGCCGACTGCCCACCGAGTAGGCTCAAAGCCCTACTGGACACAGGAGAAGACAAAGGCTCACAGAACTTGCCAAGGTCACACACAGCTAGTGAACAATATGGCCAGCCATCAGCCCCCGTGTTCTCTTTTCTATAAAACCACAAGTTGGTCCTCTTTTGTTGCAAATGTTTGTTCCCCAGTGACCACTGAACAATTAGCCCATCAACCAGGAGGCTGGTTACCAAGTTGTGGGAATCCTATGACGTCTGGTTGGCCCCCTGCTGGTTCAGAGCTAGAACTGCAAAACGTCCTTCCTGGGTCTCAACAAGACAGGAATACAAAGGGAACCAACTTTATACAGCGCTCATAGTCACCATCAAAGTCAACAGACTTTTTACTCAGTGCATATCACTCTGAGCTCTGGGCAAAACCTTCTAGGCAGATTAAAAAAAAACAAAACCAAACAAAAAAACAAATCACGGAACAGAAAAGAAACACCTGCCTCGAACTGAAAGGCGAGAAGCCTCAACAGATCCAGATGTCAAATAGTATTTACTTATCTGTTGCTGCTAGATATATTTTCCCCTGATAGTATGTATATATTCGTTCTTCAAATATTAACTGTGTGTCTACTCTGTGTCTGGGTTTAAAGCAGTAAATAAGAGTCTCATGGGGTTTACACTCCAATGGGGAGACAGACAATGAGCAAGGAAACAAACACTAATTATAAATTATAAAAAATGCTATGGGGGTTAGAAAAACAAAACAAAACAAACCCCCCTCCCAAAAAGAAGGACACTGTGACAGAGAATAGGTGTCCCTCAGAGCAGGTGCAGTCAGGGCAGCATTCTCTTAGTAGAGGACTTTGAAACCAAGACCTAAGAGGAAGGTCTGCGACACCGAGAAGGAAGAACATAAGGTGTGAAGCTGGAGTAAGCCCACTGGTGTGACCAGGGTGGGAGCGAGGTGGGTGGGAGTGGGTGGTAGAGCAAGGTTAGGGGAGAGTGTGCAGGAGGTGTGGATCCTTGCAGGACGTAGCAAGAAGTGTTATTCTTATTCTTATTTTATTTATATATTTTTAAAGATGTTATTTATTTATTTGAGAGAATGAGAGAGAGAGAGAGAGAGAGAGCATGAGAGGAGAGAGGAGAGGTGGGTCAGAGGGAGAAGCTGACTCCCTGCTGAGTGGGGGCCCCCCCACCCCCATGCAGGCCTCGATGCTGGGACTCCAGGATCATGACCTGAGCCGAAGGCAGTTGCTTGACCAACTGAGCCACCCAGGTGCCCCCAAGAAGTGTTATTTTTAACCCAGGAGAGTGACATTGATGGGATTTAAACTTGTATTTTTAAAGTGTAACTCTGCCTTTCCTATGGAGAACAATTTGAAAGAAAAAAAAAAAAGTAGAAGCGATGAGGTTTCTAAGAGACACTTTCATAAATTCATGCCAGGCAAAATGGTATCTGAACGAGGGTGTTTGGAGAAGAGCCAGAGAAAAGAGAGGGCAGGCAAATGCAGATGTATTTTAGAAACAGAAATGAAATAAATTGCTAATAATTTGGGTATGACATGGAATGGAGAAAATGGAGGCTTATTCCAGGTTTTTCGCCCGCATGCATGGCTAAGTGGTGGCACTATTCATTTAGACAGAAAAGGCTGACATAAACAGGTTGATGAAGGTGGTGGTAGAGAAATCAGGATTGACATATGGTAATTCAGCAATTCACAGGAGTCCCTAGATATACAAGAAACAAGTTTGGGTTGAAAATACAAATGTTGGCGTCATCAGCAAAGAAATAGCATTTGGAGTCAAGAGAAGAAACGAAATCCTCTAGACAGAGAATTGAGAAGAATAAAAGAAACACAGCCAGCACTGAGCCCTGGAGAACGGATTAATTTAAAGCTGCCCTTAGAGCAGCAGAAGAAAACCACCAAGGAGACAGCGAAGAAAAGAGTTAATGGGGAAAAGGGAAAGGGGGAAAGCCAACAGTGTGCCATCTTAGTGCAAAAGCCAAGAAAGGAAAGGGTTTTAGGAAGGTCCAGTGTGCTGAATGCTGCCAGGGTTGAATATGATGAAGGCAGAACGTCGGTAAATTGGGCAAGAGAGTGGCCGGCCCTGACAAGAACGGTCTAAGGCATCTCAAAATTCACTGTGGAAAACTGAACTTGAACTCTTTCCCCGGAGAGGCTCAGTGTGCTCCTCTTGGAAAAAAGTCTTCCTTTTCAGTTCCTCAGGCCAAAATCTTGGTGTCACCCCTGACTCCTCTTTCTTTCAGTTCCTGCCTCCCACCTATCAGCAAAACCTGTTGGTTCTAGCTTCAAAATATACCCACAATCTGCCCATGTCTCGCTGCCTCTCTACCTATCGTGTTAGTACATCTCTCCCTTGGATTATCATAGGTGCCTCTTAAATGAGCTCCCCTATTCTAGTCCTCCCTCCCCGTAGGAAGACTTTCAATAGAGCAGATGGAGTGATCAAAGGACAAGAGGACAAGCCAAAGACCCTGTGAGGAGTTCTGTCCCCACGTGCCCAGCCTCCTCCTCCCCAGGCTCCTTCCAACCATGCTCCCCTGTCTTGGGCTCTGGCCACACTAGCCTCCTTGCTTTTGCATGTGCAGCTCTCTGCCTGGGATGCCTTTCTCCACCTACCACACAGCTCACTCTCCAGCTCTCAGAACTTAGCTTATCTTCCCAGGGAGGAGCCCCCGACTCCAATTTTGAGTTGTTTCTTCCTTCCCCTTCCTCTGCTTTATATTTTTAGAGCACTTATAACCATCTGACTTATTACATATTTTAACTTATCTGTTTGTGTAGGGACTGTATCTCTCCTGTCCCGCCAGTCTTTGAGGTTCATGTTTCTTTCCCTGGTACCTAAAACAGTGCCTGGCATTCAAGAAATACTTGTTGAGGGACGCCTGGGTGGCTCAGTGGGTTAAGCCGCTGCCTTCGGCTCGGGTCATGATTCCAGCATCCTGGGATCGAGTCCCACATCGGGCTCCTTGCTCTGCAGGGAGTCTGCTTCTCCCTCTGCCTCTGCCTGCTACTCTGTCTGCCTGTGCACTCGCTCCCTCTCTCTCTCCCTCTGACAAATAAATAAATAAAATCTTTAAAACAAAAAAAAAGAAAGAAAGAAATACTTGTTGACTTGACAAATAAGGGGCAGGAACCATCGACTAGGAGAGAATGGGTGGGGGAGAGGGAAGACCATCAGTGCATGGTGAACAGATGCTGGGAAAAGCAGCAGCAAAATGGTACCATAGCTACAAGGAGTATGAGATCAAAGGAGGGAAAGTTTTCTAATGAGACATATGGGTAATTTATACGATCTTATATCCTATACTGAAAGGCTAGTTTATAACCCTATGTTTGAGAGCTAATATGTATCTTTACTAATGAGATTAATCTGAGGGTCGTAAGATTAATTAATCAAAGTAGACAAAAGAAGGGAAAATTATCTTCAACGTGCCATTTGTTAGATAATAAACAGACTTTCCTGCAAGGGACTCAGAGTCCAGTCATAGTCATCTCAAGTGTGGTAGTGATTCATTCAGAAATGATTTCTCGGTAGTGCAATTATGCATGCAAACACCTTTTTTTTCTGAACCAGAGTATTACCTGCTTGCAAGTAATAAATTCAGATTCAAGCAGTAAATTCAGTAAATTCAAATCCTATCCCCAAGCTAAATGGAAGCACAGAGAAGTTAAGGAATTTGCTCAACGTCACATCACTAGTAAATGATGGCACTGGTATTGAAACTCAGGCATCTTCGCCAATAGTCTTCGTTAAACGTGTGTTAAAATTCACACCAGAATACACACATTATGTCTATTCTTTCTATAAAAATGAGAAAGTGACGATGCAAACAAATGGATGAACTGAACCAATGCTATCATCACTCAAATAAATATGAGATCAACCAACAAATTAAGTGCCAAGGTCCAGGGCTGGGAAAAAGCCAGGCTTTTTCTTCCCCAAAGTCTTTGGACTATTTTCTATTAGCTTTCATCCAAGCTGTAATGGGCAGAATCCTAAAAGGATCCCCAGGATTGCCACCTGCATAATTGGCTTCTGAGTGGGGGTGAGACCTGTGAATATAACGGGCTGTCACTCCTTTGTTAAATGACAGAGGTGATGGGATGACCGCCGCCATCATTACAATTAGGAGACTAAAGGGATATTCTCCCTCTGGCTTTGAAGCAGCAAGTGGCCCTGTTGTGCGACTTATGGCTTATGGCTTATGACCTGGGGTGGCCTCTAAGAGCTGAGAGGGACCCTGGCTGACAGATGACAAGAAGGGACCCCAGTCCTACAGCAGCAAGAAACTGAACTCAGCCAACAACCTTAATGAGTGTGAAAGACGACCCAGCCTCCTGCCAACACCTTGATTTCAGCCTGATGAGAGTGAGCAGAGGGCCCAGCAAACCCACACCAGACTCCTGATCGAAAGAAACTATGAGATAATAAATGGGCATTATGTCAAGATGCTAAATTTGTGGTAATTTGTTATAGCATAATAGAAAACTAAAACACAAGACAATCTTCATCCCTTGCACAGACACATTGAGAAGCGATGACCTCACATCATCCCAGGGGATCATAATGGAAACAGGACTCTTCATTCTGAATTGTCCTAATTGTCCTGCTCTTTCAAAGCTCCACCCCTTGGGACGCCTGGGTGGCTCAGTCAGTTGGTTAAGCGTCTGCCTTCAGCTCAGGTCATGATCCCAGAGTCCTGGGATCAAGTCCCACATCAGGCTTCTTGCTGAGCAGGGAGCCTGCTTCTCCCTCTCCTTCTATTGCTCCCTCTGATTGTGTTCTCTCTCCCTCTCTCTCTCTGACAAATAAATAAATAAAATCTTAAAAAAGAAAAAAGAAAAAAAAAAAGCTCCATGCCTTTTCCTTTGGTATTATTCCCTGCTGAATTCCAATTCAGACTTCTAAACCCAAATCAAATGTAGCTTCTCCAAAGAAGTATTTCCTTCTAGCCATGCCCATCCACTCCCAAGCAGAATAAATTACTCCTATTCTTTGCTTCCGTGACAGCTGGTTGTCTGGACATCTCCCCTCAAACCTGCCATACATGGTGCATGGTGGTAACCTCTCCCCCTCTCCCACCCCCAGCCCAAGATTCTCTGAGGACACAGCTGCCCCAGGCCCTGCACGAAGGCTGGCATGGAGTGGGCGCTAAATAATGGGACACTGAGTCAAAGAAAACGAGGCTCTGGAAAAACACAGGCTTTGCCCGCCCAGGGAGCTGCTATTTCCCTTCCACACAGATGATCAGGCGTCAGGTATTAATGGAAACTGGGAAAGCTTTCTCCATGACGACAGCTGGGGGACGAATCAAGCACTGACTGTGGTAAAAGGGCAGATATCTACTGTCTCGAAAAATCTGGTCTGAAATGGACAGGTGTGCTAGGAGCGACAGGTGGCGGGGTGCTGGGAAGAAGTGAGATTCTTCCTAAAGAGGTGGCAATGATTTACTCCGATTTAAACCCTGTGCTAGGTTTGCACGCTTGCTGATTCAATTTATCTGTTAATCTGATGCCAACCTAAACAGACAACAATCCCACAGAGGTAGCTCTCCTCGTGATGGCTTACAACTACGGGTTAACAAGACAGAAATGAGAATCGTTTATCAACAATACCCATGGCACTGACTGGTCTTCAGGGCAAATAGCATTTGTAGGAAATCACAGACTCAGGAAAAAAGATTCATCATCCATCCATACAGAAGAGTATTTGCTGGTTACGCATTTTGACAAAACTCGGAGAGAATTCACATTTTTCCTCAGGACTCACTTACACAGGCCAAGATTTGGAGTGCTCCCTTGCAGTTAACCTAAACTAACCACCTTACTGCTGTAGGCTCCCCTCGCTGGAGAAAGAGATTGTTCAAATCAGAGAGGATACAAAGCAAGGCATGGAAATAAGGCACCTGCTTGTCACCAACTCGTAAGAACTAGATTCAGATTCTCTCTATAAATAAATCATGAAACAACAAAGTACCGCTTTTTAATACAAGTATTACAATGACATTGCCAGAAACATCAAAAAAATTCTGGGGGTGGGGATGGTCTTGCCACACTAAAAGAATTTAACTAACATTTGCTACAATTAAAACTATTTCGGGGCACCTGGGTGGCTCAGTGGGTTAAAGCCTCTGCCCTCGGCTCAGGTCATGATCCCAGGTCCTGGGAGCCCTCATCGGGCTGTCTGCTCAGCAGGGAACCTGCTTCCCTTGCTTTCTCTCTGCCTGCCTCTCTGCCTACTTGTGATCTCTGTCTGTCAAATAAGTAAATAAAATCTTAAAAAAAAAAATATTTCAAAAACATTTTTTGACAGAAACTCAATGTCAGTACCTCTTTCGTGTTATACGATATCATCCCTAAGAATCAAGTCCAAACCCATAGGTCCTGCGTTTTAAGGATTTTTCACAAATGCTGGTTGGCAATGGCTCAAAGAGAGAGCCAGCTGGGACACAACTCCCTAAAGATCAATATGGGAGAAGACGCGGGGTCTGGGTTCCAATCTTTCTTTAGGGATAACACTAGATGCTCCTTTATTCGTTCAAATATTAATGTACTAGACTTTGTGCGAGGTGCTAGGGCTCCAGCTGTGAGCGAAATAAATAAGGTCCCTGTTCTCTTGGTACTTCTATTCTTAATGTGGAAGCATGCATATATATACTGTAGAGAAGAAGAAGAAATGGGAAACAGAGGGAGGAAATAGTTTCTTCAACATGCGTTATTTTAAGTACTACTGGAAACTTTGAACTGGGAGAATACAGTAAATACCTTCGATGCTCTGTGGGCCCACAAGATTCATGGCCTGGTGAGCTGGATACTCTACCCGTGGTCGGGCAATGCCCAGCTGCTCCATAACGCCATGGAGCAGCCTCTGGATATCTGTTTCTGAGACCCTGTCAGGGGTCCGTGGGCTATATGCGGATGCTGGAGTCCATCCAAGCGTCAGCCAAAATACTAGGCCACAGAGCATGGTAGAAACCATTGCAGAGACCATTTTTCACCTGCAGAAAAAAGACAAAACGTGTATCGATTGGACCCCACCAGCCACTGTGGTGATCAGTCAAGCAAGTGAGTGATTCAAGGACCACCCACCCAGTGGGGGCTGCATTGAAAAATCCTTAGGGGTTTGCACTTGCCTGAAGTGTCCAGTGTGGGCAGAACATCTGCTGTGGAAGGGTGTTAAAGAAACAGGACAACCCGAGATAGCCAATTCCCTGGGCACGTGGCAGCCTTGGGAAGACCAGCCAGGAAAGGCCGTTCTCACTCCTTGTTCTCGCTTGCAGCTCCCTGAAAGGGCTTCATGACCCCTAACCCCACCACCCTCTCTCCTCTCTTAGTAAAGCAAGCAACCCAACGACAAGAACTTGCTTCCATTTTGAAAGCAGGAGAGGAAGAGGGACATGGGGAGTTTTCCCAGTCTCGGGGAGAAAAGAGGTTCAGAGGAAGGAGTCAGGAGGACACAGAGGGTGCACAGAAAGGTTAGGAGCAGTGGAAGGGAACATCTGAGCTCAGCAGACATCCGCTACATTTGAGAAGCTGAAGAGGCTGAAAATGCAGCCAGCTCAGGCCTGTCCTGCAGTCCGGGAGTCGAGAAGAGGCAAGCTGAGGGGTCCTAGCCACATGCCCCCGTTTGGTCTGCAGGGCGGGCATGAGGAAAGCACCTGTGTTACAGGGCTGCTGCGGGCATCAGCACGGTGCCAGGCAGAGCCCCCATGCTATCAGTATGATGCTGCCAATATTGTCTCTCGGTTCTAGAGATTAGAACTTGAGGACGTGGCAGTGATGAGGGGAGAGGGAGAAAACTGCTCTGGGGAGTCAACCTGTCTTAAACGTTGCCTTCTACGGAACCAGAAGCCTGCAGAACAAGGGGACAAATGTTCCTGCCGCTTCCCTCTGCAGCTGCCCAACCTGTTTAAGACGGACGCTTCAGGCAATGGCTGTGCAAACCCTCCTTTTGACTATTCTTCTATGCAGGCGGCTGGGGGATGCATTTTCTTCCTTGAAAGTGCAATATTCATAATCTCCTTTTTTTTTTTTTAAAGGCAAGGCTTTTTCCAAGCCACCCCTAGATATGGAACCTTGTTCCCCAAATTGCTGAGGCAATAAAGTCTGCAATTCTGACGTAAAAAGCTGGAGGCAGACACCAACCTCTCCAGCCACCTCCATCTTCCCCTGGCCTGCTGTGAACGCAGGATGTCTTTGTTTCATTTAAACCCCTGGCCAACACCGTTCCGATCTGATGAGCTACCTAATTTCCTCCCTCCATACTCTTTCCCTCATATTATAACCGAACTCCTAGTCCCCACCCACTCTTTGTCTGCTCCCAGCCTCCAGCTCAAGGATTTCAGCAGGACGCCCGCTCCCCTCCCCATCCTGTAAAACCCGCGCGTCTCGGGTGGGCTTCAGGGGGTCAAGCAGGCATCACTGCAGGACTCACCAAGGAGCAGCCGGAGGACTCTGCAGCTGTCTGCGCCCGGGCGGGGGTCTAGCCGCCAGTGGACTGATCCGTATCGCGCGTGCGTCACCTCCCTCCTCATCCTAGCTCCGCCCCCACCGCTCCCCCAGCAGGTGGAGGCCGCCTCGCTCGGAGGCCCCAGAACGCGAGCCAGATGCTGGTGGCTCCTGCTCTGAGCCACGCAGCTTTCAACCCATGCATTCCACGTACACTTGTCCTGGAGCTCTTTTAGCTATCGACCCTTGTGGAAGTAATTCACTTTTTCTAAGGTGAATAAGCAATTACCTAAATGTGCTAAATCACCCCTTTGGCCCTTCGCCCCCCAACACCACATGTTTAATTTTGCCATCTTCGGGTTTTTTTGTCTTTTTGTTTTTTAGCCTTCTAGCTCGAAGAAGGGGGCAATGATAGGTGAGACGAAAGATGAAGACCTAAGAACTTCTAATGATGGCAGTGATAGGGTACTTAGTAAGGGTGCTTTTAGGAGCCCTTTCGTTTAGCAGAAAAACTATGGGGTTATTTAATTCAAGATGTTAGAAACTTCTGTTAGAAGTGATACACTAAAAACATGAAGACCTCTAGGAGCATTAGTTCTGAGTGTTATTCTTAAACTTCCGGATCAGTTATCAAGTAAGATTTCTTTGGCCTGAAGAGAAATTGAATTCCCTACACATTGCAGAAATTTATCCAGGTAGACCCTGAATTTTTTGTTAAAGACTTATGGGACAACCTTAAACATGTGAATTTAGTCCAAATACAATATTGAGATGTAAAACCATAAAATAGAGTGTGGCAACTCTCTTTCAAGACTAGGGATGAGTAAAGTACCTGGGGGCCAGAAAATAACTTGATGATGCTAGAATCCAAGATTCCTTTACCCTGGCTCTATGCAGCAAATCCATGCTCAGCCATGGCATCTTATGCAATGAAGAGGAGCCACAAAATTCATTCACAAGACATACCACCTTTTGGTCTAAAGCCTAGCCCTCTTCCCAGTGTCTTTTCTTTGGTGGACTCCCGTTTCCAGCTTTTTGTTTCAGTCATGCAAATCAACAGGACAAATGCTGTTACTGGTTTTAGGCTCAAAGACCATGCCGGGATTTAGTATTACTTACACATACTGAAGTTTTTCAATTCAGAATTTTATCTTAACATTGCTTACTGTTATCTTCATTTTGTGCTTGGAAAAATGGAGAAGACATTACATTTTACTGCTTTGTGTTGAATGGAAATTGAGATACACCAAAAGGTTTGCTTCATAGGAAAGTTGATATTTTAAAAACAAATATATCCTGGGCTTGCTGCTGATGAAACACCAATATTGAATTCTCAGTGATCATTAAATGTTGCCAAGCAGCCTTCTAATTTAAGTCCTGCGTAATTGTATTATTTGTTGCTCATGGTAAACAAATTTGTATGAGATCTTTATTTACACTTATAAGAACAAAGTAATCCTTGAAGTTAGTGCCTATGTCCATACTTTTAACTGTGTTAAGTATATTCACCTATCATTTGACCAGATATTGAGTAACATTATCTCCATTTTATATAAAATGAAGAGATTAATCTAAAATTAAACTTTCCTGACTGTCCAAACTACTCACCTTCATAGTCCTGCTATACTGTTAGCTTTCAGAAAACAAAAATGAGAGTGACATGTGGGTAGTTTTCTTTTTTATTTGTCAGAGAGATCCAGCACAAGCAGGGGGAATGGAGGCAGAGGGAGAAGTAGGCTCCCCGCTGCACAAGGTGCTCAATATGAGACTCCATCCCAGGACCCTCGATCACCACCCAAGCTGAAGGCTTATGCTTAACTGACTGAGCCACTGAGGCATCTCAGGGTAGGTTTTTTTTTTTTTTTTTAATAAATATCTTTCATTATTATTAATCTCAGAAAAGCCACTAATTCAGGTAATTGTACAGTTAATCTCCTGTGCCATCTTATTGCTCTTCCAATTCAATACTTCACCCATTCCCAAGGATATAAAATGACAGCAGTACATTTTTAAAAGTTTATCCAGAGGGGAGGTGAAGTTTAAATAATTGCTTTGATTCAGACAACATATATTTCAAGAGTTTATGAGTGTTTTCTATCACCAGTTACTATCAGAAATATCATAAACACCCGAAGTGCATATCTGGTTTATATCACAAACCTGTTTTGATGTTATAAATCATGGTATTTGTATCTACAGGTTTTCAGTCTTTAAGTCAAATTCTTACTAATAGTGAGAAAGGGTTGATTCCTAGGTAATATAGAAATAGGAAATAGCTTTGAAATGAAACAGATATATTATTATCAAGTAGAACTTGGTGAACCAGACAAATCTGATGACTTTAAATTTCTCTGTAAATATGGCTGCTCTGCGTAGATATGCTATTGTATTCTCCTCCACTATCAGACTGTGCCATTCTGGGGCGCTTGGGTGGCTCAGTGGGTTAAGTCTCTGCCTTTGGCTCAGGTCATGATCTCAGGGCCCTGGGATTGAGCCCAACATCAGGCTCTCTGCTCAGCAGGGAGCCCGCTTCCCCCTCTCTCTCTGCCTGCCTCTCTGCCTACTTGTGAGCTCTCTGTCAGAGAAATAAAATCTTAAAAAAAAAAAAAAAAAGGAATGTGGCATTCTAATAACTGATCTGAAAAACTATCTTTAGTGGATCGTTCTGCCTATAGCATTACTTCCTCTAAAACCTCAAGAATATCCACCATTGTTGACATGATTCTTTTCTTAAACATTTGTAACTTCTAATAACTTAAAATACAAATTTAGATTTGCCTGACAATTTGGGTCAAATTCTAAAAGGTCCTTTGAATTTCATCAGATTCAGACAAGTTATTTTCCAGAAGGTTACCTTTAATGTCTATGCTAAATAAATAACATTTACACACCAGACAAAACCATCATAGGCTTTTATAAGAATCAAAAGTTAAGAATCCAAGTTAAATATACAGAGGTACATCAACTATTTTAAATTATAAAATCAAGTGTGTGCATATAAGAAATCACCTTGATTAAAAATTTCCAAGCTTAATTATTCCTCCTTCAATAATTTTAAATTCTCTATCAGACAAAACAGCGAATGTATTTGTGCAAATTAACTTTAAAAACATGGTATGGCTCAAAAGTCATCAATTATTTCTGCAGCATCATTCTATAAGAGCATACTTGGGTCATTATTCTGCTTTAGCCGTTATTCTTAGTCCAAGTGAACACACGGTACACAACTACAGACAATATAAACCTAATTATTCTGCCCCACATAGGAGTACAAGATTAAGAGGCTATTGAAGGAAGTTAATTTTTAGGGATTTTGGCAAAAACCATAAATATCAATGTAATTTAAGAAACAAGATTTGTAAGGCTTATCTTTTGCCTTTATGTTAGAAATTTCTTGTAGAAACCTTCTCTGACTTAGGAGGAATAACGGGAAATAGACAACTCGTTCCACTTTTTCTATCACACGTAATACAAAATCCATACAATTTTCAAAAATTAATTTCTCACAAACCCAGCCAACAATTTCTTTCAAAAAGTAAAGTATAACTTCTGCTTTAAGAGATCACAAGTTTAAATACTGCCATAATTAAGAAAAACAAGTCATTTATACAAGCATAAGAATTCAAGTTGCTTGTTAAGTGAAATTAAAATCACTTAATCTTCCTGAGCTAACAAACTAACATGCAGATTATTCCGCCAGTCCTATCACCACCCTCTAATTTTATTTACAGCAACAAGTATTAACATCTGTCAATTACAAGTCTACCGGTTTACTCGTTGGTAGTAGCTGACCTTTGCCAATAGGATTTTTTGGAGAACCTTTATACCAGACCCTTTCTTTTTCTGATGGTTTCCTAAGGACCCTGTTATTTATCCCAGGAGAAGAGCCTGTATTATTATTTACAACAGATTTTAATATGTCATGATTTGTCAGGTCATCCAAAGGAATCTTAATTTGGCCATCGGATACTACTTCCTGTTTACAAACTCTGGTAGACCCAAGAGAAGCATTCTTGGAGTCTGGGTGCCTCTTCATCCTTGAGAAAGACTTGTAAGTTAACTCCATGCCTGATTTTGAAATTGCATCACTATTTGGCTGTTCACATGCTATAAACTTCAATTCCTTAGGACCTGACTTGGTACATGAAATCAAGGAATCCTTTGATGTACTTTCTAGACCAGAGGAAAGAGCACTGTCACAGCTTACGGATTTAACCAGAGGAGAAGCCGCATCACCAAGACTTGCCAATTTCTGCCTTGCAGGTTGTCTGCTGTACTCCAATAAGGAGTTAATCCTTCTGACAGACTGACGGACAGGTGTACGCTGAAACTTAAGAGGCGAGCGAACTTTGGTTCTGTTTGTTTCATTGAGAGAAAGCTTATTAAACCACTGTATGTGGTCTGACACCCTCCCGTGCTCTGCCATTTGTAAGCTCTCAGAGCTGGCTGTATGGCAGGTTTCCACCAGTGACGGCTGTCGAACAATTCTCACAGGCCTCGGTTTTGGCAAGTTTGTTCTATTACATGTAATCTGCTCTGAGGAAGAGGTGTCAGCTGGATCCTCCCTAGAAGCTGTACATTTCAGCAAGTTCTCTCCAGTCATATTCTCATTCTCATTCTCCTTTAACAGAGCATTCAGCTTGTCCCTTGTGGGCTGCTGATTCTTTATGTGTTCATCACTAGGCAATTCTGGCTTAAGTGAATGATCTCTAAGTATATTCGAATGGATGCTTTTCTCATGTTCAATCTTCGTATGACTTGAGTAAAATGTTATAGTTGCTTCTCTATCCAATTTTTGAGTTTGATGTAGTGAGCTGTCTTGTTCTGAAAAACTATTTTCATCTGTTTTAGTCTCATGTTCATTTGATTCTATCACAGTCAAATCATTAGTTTCAAATAGATTTTTCTCTGGGCTATATTCTATAGAAGATGTTTCATTTAGCTTCACTTTCCCCACATTAGTTACTGATGACTGCCTGTGATTTATCAATGCATGAAGATTACTTCCGGATTCAGAAAATGCTTTCTGAATTTTCACCAAAGTCTCTGTGGTCAAGTTATTTTCATCCCCACTAAAAGAGCTTCCAGTTTTGTCATTATTATGCTTATCATGTACGCTAGAAGGGGTGAGTCCATATGAACTAAGAGGGGACTTTTCAACCGTAGTATCAGGCTCCAAAGAAGAGCTTTCCACCTCAACATTTCCCTTGATTGGAGAACCTTCACTTGCAGCTATTTCTTGAAAGCTGGAATTACTAGGTCCCGTCCAAGACATCCGGTAACTTGTTCCATCTAGACGCTCTGGAGTTAATAAGTTTTCCTCAGACTTACTGATCTTTTTTGAACCTAAAATAAAGTAGTTCAGTCTTTTTAATCATTTATATTTGAAACATATTTGAAATACTATTCAAATACATAGCAGATAAAGGTACTGAGCATTAAATTTCAATAAATTAAGGATTTGTTAAAAGAAATATTTTTTTAAATAAAAAGGTCAGTTTTGTACTTATATTTATAAGCATCTTCCAACTGTTCAGACAAAAATACAATGCCAATTCAATTATTTTCCCTATTCAAACATGAATTTTAAATTTCTAGAACAGTAAAAGAAGATATTTTATGATAAAATAACTGAAGCTTATATGTAATTATATCTAATTATATCTCAAGAAAGCCAAGAAAAACTTTTTCAGAAAAGCAATGAGAGTAGGCTTTTTGAGTAAAATTAAAAATATCATGTAACTGTACCTTTCTTTGTTAATCTTTCATCAATATCTGGGCTAAAAAGCAGACCTGTTTTTACAGACTCAATCCTATTTTTTAAACTTTGTTGATTTGCAAGTCGTCGACCAACATTTTCACGTCTATCAACCCCAGAACACCCATTCTGTACAGAAAAGAAAAATTGAAAATGTTTTGGTTAAGAAATAAATCTAGTTAATTCAAATATAAGACAAAGTAAATTTTTATAGTTATCAAAATCCTCTACAGCTGATTAAAAAAGGTAAATAAAATTAAACAATTTCATACCAAACACAAATATACTTGCATGCATGTTGACAAAAACTGTAAGCATTTGTCTTGGCTATTACTTGCTATTTTATGATCTAAAATAAAAACAGCCTCGCATATTAACTAAAATAATTTCTTTTGTGATGACTCTGCGCTAGGACCTGCTCACAACAGTGAGTGAACAAAACAAAACAAACAGACCAAAATCTTACCCTCAGAATTTACATTTTAGATGAGGAGATTTGAGCAGGACAAGAAAAATGGTAAATTATATTATATATTTTACAATATACAAGGTGAGAAATGTTATGGAGAAAAGTAGAGCCGAGTAAGACGGGTATGGTGGGGTGTCATTTTAAATAGAGTGATCAGAAGGTGATTTGTGAGTAAAGAAAAATGTGAGAAAGTCATGAAGATGAAAGGGGAAAGAACATTACCCCAGAGAGAATAAAGGCCAGGTCAGTGTCCAAGACTAAAAACAGGTCTGGCACATTTGACAAACAGCAAGGAGGCAAGAAGCTGAGTGAGCAAGAGGGAGTGGGTGAGAAGAGGGCTCAGAAAGAGGCAGGCTGGTTCCAGTCCTGTGGAAAGGTACATGGAAACATAAGAATTTTATCTTTTTTTCAGAGTGAAATGAGGAGTCACTGGAAGATTCTGAGCAGAACAGTGACAAGGATCTAAAAGGAATTTAAAAGGATCATTTTGGCTGTAGTATTGCAGCAAGGTAGATGCAGGGAGACCTACTAGTAGGAACTTATTGCAGTAATCCAAGTTGGAGAGGCCAGAATTTATAGAACATTAGAAATGTAGTACCAATGAGAATTGGTCAGTCTGGATATACTCTAAAAGCAGAGGAGACATAAGATTCCCTAATGGTTTACACAGGATGGTGTGAGAAAGTGAGGAGTCAAGAACGTCTATATGTATTTTGGCCTAAATGACTAGAAGAATGAGTTGCCATAGCAGAGATAGTGAAGACTGCAGGTGGGGATGTGGTTGGCAGAGAGGGGGAAGGGTGGAGAATTAGCAGCAGTGAAGAAATACACCTTGAGAGCTCTATTTGGGACAGGTTACACCTGAGCTATCTATTGGATGGCCATCAAGTAGAGAAGTGAAGTAGACAGTTGTTAAGAAATAGTCAAGTTGTTCAGGAAAGCATTTTGGGCTAGAGAGATAGAAGCTCGAAGTCTTAAGTAACAATATGATGTTTAAAGCAAATGAGCACCTTGGATGAGTAGAAACAGAAAAGATAAATCCAAGGACAAAGCTTTGGGCACCACAATGTAAAGAAGTCAGAAAAGTAACCAGTGAAGGAAGAAAATCATGAGTAAAGTGCCCTGAAGTAGGGAAGGAAAGTATAACAAAGAGGAGCAAGTGACTAGCCAGGTCAAATGCTGTTGACAAGTCAAGTCTAACAAGGACTGTTATTTGTCAACTGCTTTGAGCACCACTGAAATTCTGGGTGATCTTGAGAGCAGCTGTATTGAGTGTTGGGGTTGAAAGCCTCATTGGAATTTAAGCAGAACAGAAAAGGAGGGAATAGTAGATATTAATTCATGTGTAAGAGTGTGGTATAAAGGGGAGTAGAGAACGGGACAGTAGCTAGAGAGGCAGGGTTGAGAGTGTCTTTTACCATCCAGTCTACAGCTTTATGCTAATATGAACATCAATGAAATGGTGAAAGACACTTACCATGTCTTTGCTACTTTTCCCCAGACTAAATTTCAAACGAAGAGATCTTCGGACCTTTTCTTTACGACTGATCTTAGGAGAGAAGCAGCCTGCTTTTCCTGATTCCACTCTAAAAAAGCATGGGATTAAAAATGTCAGCATTGGGGCGCCTGGGTGGCTCAGTGGATTAAAGCCTCTGCCTTCGGCTCAGGTCATGATCCCAGGGTCCTGGGATCAAGCCCCGCATCAGGCTCTCTGCTCAGCAGGGAGCCTGCTTCCTCCTCTCTCTCTGCCTACTTGTGATCTCTGTCAAATAAATAAATAAAATCTTTAAAAAAATAAAATAAATAAAAATGTCAGCATTAAAAAAAAAAACTTTGTATAAAAACTGGAGGCATTCTTACAAAATGCAATTTGAAAGTCCAGAGCAAATTATATTGTTAGTAATTAAACAGAGTAATAGTTTTCTAAAATCAGTTAAGTTTTAAGATACCATATATGAACGTACTATATTTGTATAATAAATGGCCTCTCCTGTTTATCACAAGAGTTACTTCATTACTTATAAACCAGAATCATTAGAATAGACTAGCATTAGGGTGCCTAGATTGGCTCAGTCAGTTGAGAGTCTGACTTTTGATTTTGGCTTAGGTCATGATCTCAGGGTCCTGGGACTGAGCGCCTTGGCTGGCTCCACACTCAGCGGGGCGTCTGCTTAAAGATTCTCTTTCTCCCTCTTACTCTGCCCCTCCCCCTCAAATAAATAAGTCCTTTAAAAAAAAGAATAGACTAGCCTTTAAATAAAAGGAAATTTAAAAATCACATATCAACATACAATAGAATTTTTTAAGCAAGCAAAGTAGCCTCAAATTAGAAATCATTCTCTGGAGGATATATAAAGGGCAGTCTGACTGATAAGACAATAAAGGCAGAGGGAATTTTTAAAAATTGTGACTCAAATATGATTCTCAGCAGAAAAACAAAATATTTTATTAACTATATACACCAAATGTTTATCCAATGAAACGAAATGTCCTGGATTTATTACCTGCAAACCTTTTTGCTTGCAATCCTCTTACTTCGCCTTAGTACACCTGAACTGATCAAGTGGTTTCCACTGATGGCAATGGGAGAGAGTGAACTCTGAGATGATCCTTCTGGGCTTGTATCAAAGGGAACTATAAAAATAGAACCACATGAAATGTACCACCTATACTTCCCTTTTAAAGTATAAAATATTAATAGCAATTAGAAGGCTTAATTTCCAACCCTATGCAACAACAAAATCACATATTTCCGGGTAGAAACTTCAGAAGCCAAATAAACCCAATTCAACTTAAAAAAAAAAAAAAAAAAAAAAATCAGTTTCTTACACTTTAGTTGCCAATTAAGTGTCAGACTAAACATGACCTTTATATTAAAGTTTTGCTTTAACCTCATTTAACAATGGACTGTAGGGGCGCCTGGGTGGCTCAGTAGATTAAAGCCTCTGCCTTCAGCTCAGGTAATGATCCTAGGGTCCTGGGATCGAGCCCTGAGTCGGGCTCTCTGCTCAACAGGGAGCCTGCTTCCCTTCCTCTCTCTCTCTGCCTGCCTCTCTGCCTGCTTGTGATCTCTGTCTGTCAAATAAATAAATAAAATCTTTAAAAAAAAAGTATTAGTAAATGTAAACTACATTATTATTTTTCTCAGTAATATAAACATAGTGCTTGGTAATAAACACTTATATGTTATTGCTCCCTAAGTTATTAAAATATAATTATTGTAATTAGATTAGACAAATTTTGAGAGCGCCGAATCCTAACCACTAGACCACCAGGGAGCGTCAGATTAGACAAATTTTGAAACTGAATCTTTCAGGGTGCCCGGGTAGCTCAGTCAGTTAGTTAAGCATCTAACTTCGGCCCAGGACATGATCTCAGGGTCCTAAGGTGGAGCCATGCAACAGGCTCCACACTCAGAGGAGAGTCTGCTTGTTCTTCTCTCCGTCCTGCTCATACTTCCTCTCTCAAATAAATAAATCTTTAAAAAAAAAAAAAGGAAGAAGAAAGAAAAATGGTGAATTAAAATAATAGATTATTTAATAATTAAATTTAATTAATTTTTAATTTAAAAAATATCATTGATTAAGCAGGCTTATACTAATGTTCCAGTAACACAAGAATGTTTAAACTACTTTTTGGGAGCTTGGAGAGAAGGAACCAAGAGGTTCATTTCTTGGAGCAAATATTCCAATGCAAAGACAGATAGAATTATAATTCATATTGGCCATCTGGAAACAGTCCTCCAAAGTGGAAAATACTTTAATAATTAATAAAACACTAAGTTGGGGCACCTGGATGGCTCAACTGGTTAAGCCTCACTCTTGATTTCAGCTCAGGTCATGAACTCAGGGTAACTGAGGTTAAGCCTAGTCTCGGGCTCTACACTGAATCTGCTTGAGATTCTTTCTCTCCTTCTCCCTCTGCTACTACTCTTTCTCTCTCTAAAATAAGAGAGAGAGGAAACACTAAGTTAGTTTAAAAGAATTTAATTCTCAAAATAAATAAATAAATAAATAGAATTTAATTCTCCAACCTCTGAATACTGAAAGAAATACAGACAAAACTTCAGAGTTCTTATCATTACATTTTAACAAACTATACACAGAGAACATGTGAAGGACCATAAAAAGCAAGTTGCTATTCTGTTCAACTTTCTAATAAAACAAACAAGGAAAATCTAAACTTCCTGGATGACAGAAACCAAAGGGAGGCTTCTGGAAAGATCTCCTAACTTAGCCAGCAAATTTAGAGGAAAACTCTCAACATTGTCTGAAATCAATAAAAACCTAAAAGAATTAGAGATCACTCACTTTTTGATGACATATGAGACAAATAGGAGATAGAGGACTCTGGGCTTAGTTAGGATTTCATTTCATTTTGGGTTGATCATAACATTAACTTGTAAAATGGATCATAAGCCAACTTGTATTCTAAAGGAGCCAACTCAATCTAAGACCATACTAACAAAAATCTGATAGTCAAATTAGCAAAATTACATTTTTCTCTGGAGGCTCTGGTTGGCCACGTTAGGAACTTATAGGTCATTTGGAAGAAAATGGCTGAGATGGCAAAGAATCTGGAAACTATATCATAAGGAACAGCGTATACCAAATTATTAGAGCTTTTATAAAATTTACTTGAGTATAAAACTAAAAAAAATATGCCCCCCCCCCGCCGGCCAACTACACCATGGTTCCTCCAATGGCGGTACCCCACAACTCCGTGGACTGGAAAATCAAACTTTTTGACAACCTCAACAGGAGACAGCAATACAAGCATAGCTATAGATCAGGAAGTAACTACAATAGAATTCAGGATATCCCATCATCTAAAACCTGAGCACCACTGCTATACACAGAAACCCAAACTCTCATTCTAAGTTATTCATATCATAACTTTCAATAGGCATGGTCAGTCAACATACACACACACACACACTTACTATACAGACTTAGTGTCTATTTTAAAAGTTAAGGGACTTTATAAAAATTAAGAGATTTGATAAACAGAATAAAGCCATAGCTCCTAAAAGGGGTGACATTAATATGAAATAGCACTTTTCTCAAAATATGCATTCATGTTAACGTTTACAACTCAGTAATATAAATTCTATTTGCTACCTGATACTGGTGTAGAACTGCTACTGAAGAGGTTAGTTGGCAACAACTCAAAGTTAAAATTGTGCTTGATGGACTTCCTCTTTTTACTTGAGAAACCATGAGAGGAATCCACTGGCAGTTTACGTTTAGCATTTGGTGTAAGAATCGTGGGTGAGATGGATACCTGGGCTGAAAAAAAAAATTATTTTATTTTATTAACTCTGTGGGGAAAAAAAAGCTTTATATAATTTCTTCTTATAAAGCTATTACTTAGAGCTAACCAAAGAATGAGGGAATATGTTTACGTTATCAAATATATGTTATAACTAAATTAATACCATCCAATTATTTAAAATGATAATAGGAAAGGCACAAAGAGGCAAGATTAATAGTAACTTAAACCAAATAGACTGAAAGATGCATATAATCCACATTAAAGAACATTAATATATGGAATAAAATCATAATCAAGGAGCTCAAACTGATCTACATAATAGTTTTGCTTTTCATCATAACTGAGTATTAACCACATAATTTCTTCAATCTGAAAAACAAAACAAATGATCATATTATCTGTTATTCTGTTATTGGGCTGACTACTTTCAGCCACAAGCAAACCAAGATAAAAATGGGAATATACACTAATAAACTTCTGGTTCTAAAACAAAAATGAGATTTGAATTATTTTCACATATTCAACAGCATCCAACTTATGTTCAACAGAAAAGCATGATTTGAAAGACTAAAGATGTAACAACAGACTAAAAAATTCTTACCTACAATTTTGGGTTCATTATATACAATGTAATTAGCAATGTCACAACACAATTATACTACAGTATCTCCATTGAAAATAAGATTTGGATTTGATGTAACCAAAGTAAGTTAGGTAATGGTTACTTTTTGTATAATACACAGAAATTTTCACTTAAAATTAAAAATACATAATACCTACCAATTTTTTCCTGTTGAGGTGTAACAGAGGGTGTTCTGTTAGATTTAAGTTTATTTAATGCTCCACTAACAAAATCTGAAATGCAAAGCACATATAACCCTATAATCAATTATAATTTCACATTTACCTTTCACCAATAATTCATATGATATTTGTGACTTTCCAGCATCTAAGTTTATGTCAGTTTATACATTTTAAAGTCACTTAAGGTTATGTAGAAGTAATTATTTCAAAATTGGAAAAAACTAAGATATATTTTGATTACATTCCCTACTTATATGCCTTTCTCTCTTGCTCAGAAAAAAAAAGACATACAATATAGAATGTGTGTAAAACAAATGTGTATAATGTACAGAAAGAGAATGGTAGAGAAAATCATTACTTGTTGAGGAAGAGAAGAAATGGCAGCAAGAGAGAAAGCTTGGAAGGGGAAGCAAAACCTGGACAGTGTTCTGAAGGATCAGGAGGTATTCATTCAGTAGGAAGGTAACACTGGGCAAGGGGAATAGCATATGCAAAAGCATGTAGGTGAAAAAACAGGATTTATGTATACTAGAAACCAGTAGTTTGATACTGCTAGAGCAAACAGAGAGCCATGGTATGGTAAGAGATAAGTCTTGTGCATTAGACAGAAAAAGGCCTGTTGTCATTTTGAAGAACTTGAACTTCTCCAAAGGCAAAAGGGGGACAAAATGGTCTAATCTGCATTTTTGAAAAAATAACTGGCAGCAGTATGATAGAGGATTAGCAAACCTTATGAAGGTTCTTCTAAGTATGTTATTTAGTCATTCAACAAATATTTATTTTGTACCTACTATGTGTCAAGCACATGTCAAATGACACATGGTCTTCGTTTTCATAAAACTTATTCTAACAGAAAAACAATTTTTTAAATACCAAGGAAATAAAAATATAATGACAAATGAGATCCATAGTCTGAAGTATAAATTTAATAAGCTTTACAATGGGTAATTAGAGAAGGTGCTAGTGAGGAAGTGATATTTGAGATCTAAAGAGTGGCAATTAGCCAAGCAAAAGAGGAAGATCTAAATAAGGCAGGAAGAGTGCAAATGCAGATGGAAATAAAGGTATTTCAGAGCGCAAAGTGACAAGACTTAGTGATCAGTGAGATGTGGGAATGAGAAAAGAATAGATAAGAATATCTAGAATGCTGATTTTCATGACTGAGTAGACAATGATGTGACCCAAAGAAAAGGAAATTATGCAAGGAAAAATTAGCTATGTCTATGGAACACTGACTGAAATGGATATGAAATCAAGTTGTGGAAAGATCAGGAATACAGAAGTAGATTTGGTAGTCATCAGCCCAGCAATGATAGTTTTTTAAAAAACTGGGTGTCTCAGTCTTTAAGCGTCTGCCTTTGGCTCAGGTTCTGATCCCAGGGTCCTAGGATCAAACCTCACATCAGGCTCCCTGCTCAGTGGGAAGCCTGCTTCTCCCTCTCCCACTTCCCCTGCTTGTGTTTCCTTTCCTTCTCTCTCTCTCTCTCTGTCAAATACGTGAAATCTTTAAGAAAAAAAAAGACAGAGAAAGAAAGTGAATGAGGTCATTTAGAAAGAGGGCAAAGTGTAACAAGAAAGTCAAGTATAGAAGAATGGAACATTTAAGAGGTGGTAGAAAAAGAAAATCCAAAAAATCAGAACAAGTGGAGGGATGCCTGGGTGGCTCAGTCAGTTAAGTATCTGTCTTTGTCTCAGCTCATGATCCCAGGGTACCGCATCAGGCTCCCTGCTTAGCAGTGAGTCTGTTTCTTCCTCTGCCCCTCCCACTACTTGTACTCTCTTTCTCTCTGTCTCATAAACAAATTTAAAAAATTAAAAAAAAAAAAAAAAAAAAAAAAAGAACAGGTGGCTAAAAATGTAGGGAAACAAAAGCATAGTGTTATAAAAAACAAAGTAAATAAATAAATAAATAAATAAATCAGGAAGGAAATAGTTAAGTGGCCAAAGAGATTCTGAATGATATGGGAATAAAAAAGTACCCACTGGATTTAGTAATATGGAAACTGTGACTTCAACAGAAGTAGTCTCAGGCAAAAATATACCCCAAATTTTCAGCCACAATAAAATATAAAAGTTCTTTAAATATGTCTGTTTACCTGATTAATCACCAAATATCACTCAAAATAAAGTTCAACTATAGTCCACTTGTTTATTACTGAGAAATCTTACACCTTCAAGTGAAACAGGTACAAACCAGAGGAGACTGAACACCTTTGAAGAGCCAAAACAGGCTATGGTCTAACTGGCAGGTAATGGTTAATAAAGCCAATCTTCATGGCACCTGAGCAGACAAACAAAGTTAATATGGGGAGAGGAAAAGAAGAAAAACGTAAGCCAGAGCTGAAGAGAGAAGAAACAACTGAGCAGCCACAGCAAAAGACACCACACAATTAGAATAGCACAGCAAAATCAGAAGCATGGAAAAACAAACTATTCCCTCCATAATGTGAAACCATCCTGACTGCACCATGGGCCACAAGTACATGCAAGTACAGACCATCTTTCTAGAGAAATGGAAAAATATGTTTCCTGACATACACATTTCAGGAAGTATCAGACCATTAAGAGCACATTAATCAAATCAGCTCAACAACGTACCACTGACCATGAAAGACACTTATTTAGCACAATAACAATATGAAGGAGAACGCACACTGGTAAGCACAGCTAAAACCAGGAACGTATGATAAACCAAATCCTTCATACTTATGAGTTTGCCCATGAAATACTATAGATTCTTGGGCAAAAGTATTATTGAAAATTGCCGTACCCAGCATACAACTATGCTAGACTAAGTAAGTCTCAGAATATCAAAAATAAAAGTAAAAGTTCCTGGAGTTTGGTTGCACAACAAAGTTAATATACTTAACAGTACTGAACTGTTCACTTAACACTGGTTAAAATGATAAATTTTGTTACATATTTATCTATAATTTAAAAGAAATCAAGATTCTTCAAAGCAAATGCAATCAGATCACACGGATGCTTATAGCACTGCAGAGTGAAATGAAAAAAAAGGCTATAGGCATTAAGGAGGGCATGTGATGCAATGAGCCCTGGGTGTTATATATAACTGATAAATTACTGTACGCTACACATCTGAAACTAATGATGTACTATATCTTGGCTAATTGAATTTAAATTAAAAAAAGGGAAAAAAAGCTAGCTATAACACACAAAAAGTAAACACTAATGGTCTAGAATTCCTGAACAATTTCAAATTGCCAATGAAATCAATGCATTTTAATGATGCTTGACAAGCGCTATCTTAACCTGTTTGATAAAGTACCTCTGGGTTTAAGCCAAATATTAATAACTCGACTTAATGTATTCATTCTGTATTTTATACCCATTAAGTAAAAAACACTGGGCTGGATAAAATGTATAAAACATGGCCTTTACCTCCAAAAAGAGCATTAAATATAATAGGTAAGAGAGTCATGAATGAGGAGTAAATATAAAACCATATAAAAACTGTCAGAGTCTAGAATATTATGGAATGCCAGTGCAGAAAAGAGATTATTTTCCCACTAAAAAAACAGCAGGGGTGAAGTATGCTTGACGAAACACTTAAACTGAATTTTGACAACTAGATATAATTTGGTCAGCAAGGGTAGATGGAAGTGAAAACATTCTATCAATAAATAGGATAAGTAAAAAAAACCCAAAGTGTCTAAAAAAAGATAAAAAATGCAGTTGGACTAAAGTACAGTAAACACTGCACAAATCAGAGAGAAGAAACAGTAGAAAGGCATGCTAAAGCAATCCTATGAAGGGACCTCTAATATCAGGCTATAAGTATCAGTTTTATCAGTGAAGCTTCTGATGAACACTGTGAATACACGGCTGGGATTACATATTAAGAACATCAGTCTTGACAGCAATAAGCAGGGCAGATTCAATGAAGAGGCATGAAGATCCATAAGGAGATTCTTACAGTAAAGATGATCCAGTAAAATACCACAGACAGCATCTTACAGAACCTGAAAACCATGAACATAAATGGTACATTAAGAGTTAGGCACCCACGGTTTAAAGCCTGAGTGACTAGAAAATGATGGTGCCGTTAACAAAAAGAAGGAATTCAAGAAGAACCAGTTTAAAGCAGGTGAAGAGCTTAAATCACCAAAAAAAAGAAGTGAAGATATCTTCCTAGTAAGCTGTTACTAAAGTGAAACTGACATTTGCGAGACAATATTCACCTATTTCCATGCTATAAATGAGACTCTAGGAGTGAATAAAATCACAAAGGAAAAGAAGGCAATAAAGAGGATCTGTGTCTGAGAATACCTGCATTTGGAGTAGGAAGTTTATGGGATGAAAGTATGTGTTCCGAAAATACACATTTAAGTCCTAACTCCCAAGTACGTGTGAATGTGACCTTATTTGAAATTAGGGTCTTTGTAGATGTACTCAAGAAGAGGTCATTAGGATAGGCCCTAATTCAATGTAACTGGTGTCACCATAAGATGAAAACTTGGACAGAGAGACACCCAGCGAGGAACCCATGTGACAACAGACGTAGAGATCGGATGAAGCTGCAAACCAAAGAATGACAACAATCAACAGCCACCACCAGAAGCTAGCAAAAGCAAGATTAGCCCCTATAGGTTTCGCAGGGAACATGGCTCAGACAACAGCTTGATTTTAGCTTGTAGCCTCTCAAACTGTAAGACAATAAGTTTTTGTTATTTTAAGCCACTTTGTTACAGTAGCCCTAGAAAACTAACACAGAAGATAATAGAGAAATCTACAAATGAGGCAAAGAAGAAACATAAGGCTGAATCATTTAAGTCAAGATTTAAACAAGAATGCAACAATTAATAACAATTAGTTCTTATACTCAAAAGATGAGAAATTTCCTAAAACAACTGGAAGAATGGCCTCAGTCTACTTGATCAAGGAGGTAAGAAATCTTACAACTGATTCTATCATGATGGAGCTTTAGGTCTTTTTTTCCTCCATGGTAATGTTTCCTTCATCAGTTAGTTCATACTTCTAAATGATTCACATCACTATTTCAAATCATGATCTCATGCCTAACTGTTCTCTCTACTCCCAAATCTCAATTCTTTAAATCAAATAATTTTAGAAAAAATTATAATCCTGTAATGCCTCTACTCATAAACCTTCAACATCAATACCCAATATCTAGCTTCATGTTCTAATGTTTGACATTGAGCTCACCATGATATCCTCCTAATCCTTAGGATAAACCCCTAACCCTAACAGATTATTTCTACCCTATACAAATCTTTCTTTAGAGCATCCTTCCTACCTACGATAGGATACAAGTATTCTGATGCTCTACCCAATTCCCCTGGACTCTACCGATTTTTCAAGAAGTATCAAGTTTGGTTTCTTCTTTGTGGAGTCCCTGATCACCACAACCCGGGGAACTTTTCTCTTTTGAACACGTTTCACATTTATGCTAGAGATTTAGCATTTAATATTAGATTGTATTGTCATTTTGCTTTTCACATGCACATGTCATGTTTTTCCAACTATGCTCTAAACTAAGAAGGCACACACCATAGCATGTGCTTCATTACATTTAAACACACTTTAGAGAAAAGCAAATTGCTATACCTCCACAAAATGAGACTGCCACCGCCACTTACCTCCTACACTTTGTCTTCGCTTTCTTTTACAATCACCAGGAGTTTCACATTCACCTTCTTCAAAGCCTTCTAATGACGGAGTAGCACAGAGACCATCAAGACCCAACATAGCTGGTATCTTTTCTTGGATAAAATCTGGAACATGCCCTAAACAAAAATGTTCAGAGTTAAAATTTTTCCTCTACTCTCCTTCAAAGTGTTCAAAGAGTATATACCAAAATGTTCAAATAGTATATATATTTCTAATAGTTGTCTTCACAGTTCACTTGGAGGAATCTGGGATCTCCTTCATTTAAACTAATCCTGTTACTTTATAATGTAATTACCTCTTACCAATATCTGATGCATAATCAATGAGAGTCTTCACCACCGCAGCCTGTAATTGTAGCTTTTTTTCTGTGTTAGCAGACATCTTGTCATGTCCTTCACTTGTCTGAAGCAGATTTGGTGCAAATATTACTGCAAGATTGCTGCTATCCATCTTATTCTCACTGGACCTTAAATGAAACAAGGTTTTCTCAGAATGAGCCAAAGAGAAACATACAGAGGTAAAATACCATTTTGAGCACACTTTGAAGACTTCTTACTTTATCAGTCAAACACAAGTCAAAATAGTTATTCTTTATCTACCCATCTACAGAACCAGAAATTGCTTCTGTGTGTTTAAATATACATCATAAAAACCATGTTAACTATATTGTCTACATTGTTTTTCCACACAAATTGAACATGGATATTTGATTTTCAAACCCACATACAGAAAAATTGTATTAAAAGGCTGCAAGAATGTCTAGAGCAAGCAGGCTCACTGACAGCAAGCAGAGGGAGGGGACAAATTTGAGAAGCAAGATACAAATATATCAAAAACACCGTAATTTGAAGTCATTCAGTGGACAAAGAATCCTATCAACAACAACAAGCCATTCATAATGATGACCTTAAGACAGTTAAGAAAATACAAATCATTTGGCACATAGGGTATATTTCTTATAGTGAGGAAATTATTTTTAACAAAAATTTCCATTCTAAATTTAATTTTAAGTTATTAACTATACAGGTAAATCTAGCTAATTAACAAACTTTCATTTCCTAAGACTTTTACTTACTTACCTAAGGGAAACATTCCTGAGAAAGTTAAAGAAGTATCTTAATACATCAATTGTGTGGTCAGCCATAAGACAGGAGAGCAACAATGTAGCTTTATTCTTCTCCTCTGTTCCTAACTGTTGAGCTTTGAAAAGTGCTTCATGCAAATCAGCTGGAAGGATGGGTTCTGGCAATTCTCTAAAAAACTGCTTAAGAAGTCCTGCAACATCACAAGGAGGTGCAGAAGACAGGCACCTTTCACCATGATCCAGTTTATTCTGAAATAAATATAATAATCTTGAGCATTTGAGGGCTTAAGAGTTTACTGCGAATAAGATATCCCTTTGTGTACTTTAGAGAGCTTTAATAAAGTTTGCTTAACTCTTGTTTTAATACACATCATGCCATCTTAGACGGCTAAAAACTAAATAAAAAAACATTTTTTCATTTCCTATAGTACTTTATAGGAACAAAGGACCACAAATTTGAAAGTACTCTAAACTTTTAAAGCATTATATAGATTGTAGCAATTATTTCATAATATATACATATATTAAAACATCAAGTTGTATATCTTAAATGGTATTTGTCAATTATATCTCAATAAAACTGAAAAAAAAAAGCATTATATAAATAATGAATCTTTTTTTGAGAGAGAGAGAGTGAACAGGCAAGCAAGCACGTGCTTATGCATGGTTGGAGGTACAGGGAAAGGGAGAGGAAGAGAGAGAATCTTTAGCAGGCTCTAGAGCCAGCATGGGGCTGGACACAAAGCTGGATCTCACAACACATGACCTGAGCCAAAATCAAGAGTCAGACACTTGGGGTGCTTCGGTCTCTCAGTCAGTTAAGCTTCTGCCTTTGGCTCAGGTCATGATTCTGGGTCCTGGGATCATGCCCCACATCAGGCTCCCTGCTCGGTGAGGAGCCTTCTTTTCCCTCTCCCTCTCCCTCTGCAACTCCATTTGTACTTCCTTGTTTGCTCTCTCTGTCAAATAAATAAAACAATCTTGAAAAAAAAGAGCCACTCGGGCACTTAATCCTGTGTTAATTCCTTTTTAGAAAAAAAGTTTCTTCTGCCATGAAAAAGGCTCTTTGCAAATTAAATTTGTTAATAATTTATGCAATAGTTTAAATATTTCAATTCTAAAAACCAAATAAAAAAGTAGTACAAATGAAAAATTATAGTTCAAGAATATGCTTACCTTTAGGGCTCTAAGACGAATAACAGATCCTGATTTCCTAAAAAGCCCCTCTGTATGAATATGCTCTTCTAAAGATGAGCAAGCATCAACAAGAAAACTGAAAGAGAGAAATCTTTTCAGGTGGCTGGATACACATCTTACTAAATCTTATTCTTCTATCAAAGTACATAGACCAAGCACTATTCCCCCCTTCGGAAGTTCTGATGTCACAAATTTCTTCAGTCTTTGTGATAAAGGTTAATTCTAGTTGTTTTTCTTGCTTCCTAAATTCTCCTGTCCAGCTCATCTTTTTTCTGAGACAATTTCAGTAAGCTTGCTTTAATCCAACATCCTTCTTGATCCTAGTTCATTTCTGTTTCCACTCAGAGCATAAGATGTGTCTTTTTTACTGCCTTCACTTCATATCCCAGTCTCTCCTCAACAGTCTCCAATCAGACACGCACCCCTATTACTTCAGCAAAACAGATCTCATCTTAAATATCATGTAGATATTTAAGTAGATATTAAGGTCACCAATCCATGATCAATGATCTTCATTTTGCTTGTCCTGCCAGCATCTGACACACTTAACCACCCCCTGCTTTTCTTGAAAAAAGCTCTTTTTCATGACATTTCCGTTTTTACTGCTGTCCCCCAACTATCCCTTCTCAAACTCCGTTTCTGGCTTTTCTTTTTCTGTCAGACCTCCTCATGCTAATATGACCCCAAGCCCTAAGACCTTCTTTTTTTAAAGATTTTATTTATTTGACCGGGGGGGGGGGGGGGGGGGGGGGGGGAGAGCGTGTGCGCGCGCACATAAGCAGCAGGAGTGGCAGGCAGAGGGAAAGGGAGGAGAAGCAGGCTCCCCACTGAGGCAGGCGCCTAATGTGGGGCTCAGTCCCAGGACCCTGGGATCATGATCTGAGCCAAAGGCAGGTGCTTAACCAACTGAGACACCCAGGCACCTCCATAGCTTTAAATATCTACCATCTGTTACATTTGCCCCAAAATAAGGCAATGTACTTTTCTCACTCTAACACTGCCTCTCAGAAAAGTCCTATACAGCCTCATCCTTACGATCCTTCTCATACTTAGAGGTGTGTGCTCTATTTCTTTGTACTGAACAACTTTTAACCATCAATGTTGGCTTTAGTAGTTAACAACTGATACCACAAATTAGAATGGATGTCAGCAGCAAGCAACTGATAGCATTGTGCTGCTACACAAAGGCTGAATGTCCCAGGGGGTAACTGACAGAATTTAACTTTTGTCTGTTTGTTTAAAGCAGGCAAAGAAATTACAACAAAGATTTAGTCATCTTGATTGGGGATATGACTTTGCACTTCTAAAGGTAGAAAATCATTAAATAAACAAACCTTTTATAGGTCATTTGAAAAGCAAAATAGCAAGTGCTTACCTTATGGAGATTGTCAATCAACACCTATATGCTGAATGAGAGAAAACTGTTCTAAGGTTGCAAGGTATTCAATAAATGCTTTTGGACAACGCATCAGTTAAAAACTTAGGTTACTGGGACGCCTGGGTGGCTCAGTTGGTTAAGCAGCTGCCTTCGGCTCAGGTCATGATCCCAGCGTCCTAGGATGGGGTCCCACATCGGGCTCCTTGCTTGGCGGGGAGCCTGCTTCTCCCTCTGCCTCTGCCTGCCATTCTGTCTGCCTGTGCTTGCTCTCTCTCCCTCTCTCTCTCTGACAAATTAAAAAAAAACAAAAACAAAAACAAAAAAAACTTAGGTTACTGAACTAAAGTAGCCAGAATGAACCCTACTTTGGATGGAGGGGAAATGAATTAGTAACAGGTCAGACAGTTGCTTTGCATGCTTCCTCAAACTATTTAAAATGTTAACTTCTCTACTAATTTCTGATGCACTTAGTCTAAAAGGTTACTTTTAAATAGTGACATAGGAAAGCTCAAGTGTTACGTAGTTTATATTCAGAAATACTTTATTTAATCTTAGCTTAAATGTTCTCTTACCCACAAAAGAAAAAGAGGGTAGTGGTGGGGGAGGGGAGAGGACCAGACTCTTAGATAACTGCTAGGTCAAAACAAAAGTTTAAGTCAATCAGTTATTTATTTTTTTTATTTATCTTTTTTAAAGATTTTATTTATTTGAGAGATTGCCCAAGCATGAACAAGCAGGGAAAGGGGCAGAGGGAGAGAGACAAGCAGACTATTCCGCTGAGCAGGGAGCCCAAAGTGGGGCTCCATCCCAGGACCCTGAGATCATGACTTAAGCAGAGGTCAGACACTTAGACTGAGCCACCCAGGTGCCTCTCAACTATTTTTAAATGCCTAAATACCGGTTTGAAATATTTTTCCTCATCCCAGACTTAGCTTACCTTGGAATGTGTCCATATTCTGGTACAACAGAATGGGGCAATGCATTAAAAGGTACTCCAAATATTTTACCCTAAAATGGCAAATTCAGTTATTCTAACACAAATATTAGGCATAATGTAAGTCTTATTAAATATTAAGCAAATTAAAAACCTCAGGAAATTAAAAAAATAAAAATAATTAAGAAAATTAAAATATTACAAGTAACTTTGATAAAAAGTAACAACTATATGCTAAACATTCCTTTAGGTACTGGGAGCACAAAAATGGTCAAGATAAAGTCATTGTGGGTGGGGGGATGGGTGAGATAGATGAAGGGGATTAAGACCACACTTATGATAAGCACAAAGTAATGTATAGAATTGTTGAATCACTATACTTTACACTTGAAACTAATGTAACAACTTCATATTATTTGTTCTGAAATTAAAATTAAAATAAACAAATAAAGTCATTGCCCTAAAGCAACGTAACACATTCCATCAGTTTCCAATCCCATAATGGAAAATCAATCCAGTTAGTGCTTAGTCAGGAAATCCTTAAACAAAATTTGGCCAAAACACTAACATTTTCTAAAAATACTATGTTTCTTTCAGTAACCTTATGAACACTGACTTTATACTTTCCTCTGTCACCTTATAAATACTAACATGAACAAAAGGCTAAGTTGATTGGTAATGGTAGTTCTTGTCACTCATTGAATACTTCTTACAGTTACATTTGAGGTGGGTTTTAGACCAGATTTTCTTTTCCACACTCTATGGAAAACTGCTAGTCAAACTGTTCTGACCAAGTCAGGGATTCCACAAACATTTAATTCCAATTTCTTCAACTACTTTGAAAAATATTTTTAAAAAGTCATATTCAAGTGTATTACTCATACTCAAATTTAATACATTGAGATCCCAAGAGTAAATGTGTATGTTACACACTTCTTAATAAAGAACCTGCCACCATCTTTATGCATGCATCTGAACTTCTTAAAAATGTGTCATTGATTAAGAAGGTTGTAGTTTGCACTGTACTTAAATACAAGCCTATATATATCTGCTTATACAAAATTAAATAAGTGGGTCTACCCAATCTCATAAACATTAATTTAGCTTAGATGTATCTGCTCTCCATGAAAGTGCTTGAAGCACTTACGTTAAGAAATCATTCAGCACTGTTAATTATTCAACAGAGTAACAAAATCTTACTAGTCTTTTTCAAGCATCTGGCCCCCTTTAATTGATAAATATAGAAGACAGTGTAGTGCTTAAAAGAGTGTGTTCCTAGTTCCAAGGCTGCCAGGATTTAAACCCTGGCTCTTCTACTTATTAGCTGAATGACCTTGATCAAATTAATTCTTTATGCCTCAGTACCTTCACATAGGTCCTAAGTCAAAGAGTTGTAGAGAAAATTAAATAAATTAAAAGATGTAAAGCATTTATATTAGTTTCTCACATAGAGTAACCATTCAAAGAATATTTGTTGCTGTTACAATGACCATTTCTAGGTGAGCTATTAAAAAAGACGCTAATGTGGAAAACCCCATTTTTGGGTAAATCAGAATTTTGTTGATACTGTGCACCCAAACAAAATGCAAAAATCAGATGCTAAAGCTGATTATAAGTCTACAGAGGTCTTACTTACCTAGAACTCAGGGTTTTTTTGTCAAGTGTATTATTCTTAATATTGGCCTCACGATAACAATTTCATAAAATAAAACGAATAGCATGTTTCTAAAATTTTATATACTGCAATACCACTTACAATTTTATCTTCAAAAGATTTCTAGCACTTTTCTTTAATAGCTCAAAACTATTATTAGCTAACAAACACGAAAGAGCCAAAGAAATCTAGTTTTCAAATATAACTTATCCTGTTCCCATTCTTACAACATAAAGATCTTCTGTGTTTCTTTATTAGCATGTTTCTATTGTGATTTCCAGCCTGCCAATTAGGATGTTAACCACTGATTACCATAACAACTATCATTAGTGGAATAAGTGGCATGTGACAGGTACTGTTCTAGTCCTATCTACAGATCTTACCATTTTTTTTTAATTTTTTTTTTTTAAGGATTCCACTTATTTATTTGACAGACAGAGATCACAAGTAGGCAGAAAGGCAGGCAGAGAGAGAGGGAGGAAGCAGGCTCCCCGCGGAGCAGAGAACCCGACGCGGGGGCCGATCCCAGGACCCTGGGATCATGATGCCAGCCGAAGGCAGAGGTCTTAACCCACTGAGCCACCCAGGCGCCCCGATCTTACCATTTTTAAATCCCCTAAACAACCTAAGGAGAGATACTATTATACTATTATTTCCACTTTACAGAGTAGGAAACTGAAGCATAGGAAAATTAAACAGCCCAACATATTACATCTACAGTTGAGTAAAGCAGGATTCAAACTCAGGTCTATTTGACTCTAAAAGTAGGTATGAATTTTTTAAAAAAATTTTATTTATTTACTTGAGAGAGAGAGAGAGTGAAAGAGCCTAAGCAGGGATTGGGGAGGAGAAGCAGGCTCCCCACTGAGCAGCGAGTGGGACCTGGGGCTGGATCCCAAGACTCTGGAATCATGACCTGGGCCAAAAAGACAGACGTTTAACCGACTGAGCCACCCAGGTACCCCGGTGAAAAAATCCAGATTCAAATTTTTTTCATATACTTACAAAACCAACTATATTTGAAATCTTGAAAAAACGGTTTTTCAGTCAGAAGAAATCATTCTTAGTTTATAAGTATAAACATGTATGTTGCCAGTAAGCTGCAAACAACAAACTTTTCTCCAGAATGTATAAGCAATTAAGAGGTATACAAATTAACTGTGTTAGTAGCTTTCTTATCCAAGGACTTATTTTCTCAGAAACTGTAAATTAAGAGCTATCCAAATTTTATTAGCTTTCATCTCTAAATACTTAAAAATAGCATATAATCAGGCAAATACATTTAAAATAACATGCTTTATATTCAACTTATTTTTCACAATGAAATTCTTGGTGATACAGTAGATAATAAAATTTCATTCAAAATCCCCTTACTTTGACCTCCCTCAGATCAAACAGCTTCTTAATTATCCCATTGTGCCATCTCAACTTACTCACTTTAAAAAACAGCTTTATAACCCAAAAATTACCAAGCAGCAAGCTTGTTTTTTTCAAATTAGTGAACATGGAGGTATTATCTGAAGCCTATTTCTAATACTCTTTCACACCTTATCTATTGACTCATTTAGACAATTTATTGATCCTCCTTGTCCCTTTACAAATTTTATTCTAAAACAGTGGTGGTGGTGGGTAATGATCGTCTCTCTTCCCACGTGGTACTTGTTCAAAATAAATTGGCAGTATCTGGAGATATTTTTAATTGTCAAAACTGGGAGATGCTACTGGCATCTAGCGGGTACAAGCCAGAGATGCTGGTAGACATTCTACAATGCATAGGACAGCCCCTAAGTCTCATATCAAATAGATAATTTTCTAGTTCCAAATATCAACGTGGTGAGGTTGAAAAACCCTGCAACTTTCTCAGTGATCAAAAATCCCTGTAAAGAATCAACAATGTCATTCTTTAAATTTCAGTAGTCGACCATCTGGATTGAATTAGTCACGTTTCGCCACATTCTCTTTGGGATCCACACATAAACATTTCAGCATGAACCATAATAGTAATGGTACAGGGTGCCCCCCCCTTCTTTTTTTTAAACCCAAACCTCTTCCCCCAGAACTTACCACTATTTCCGTGGCTGCTGTTTCATGTCTCCTGCGATCGCACTGCCCACGGCCGCCCTTGACCTTAATGCCATAGACCGCCCGAAGCTGCTGCAACAAGGCCAACCTTACCAGCCTCCGATCCCACATCCCGGACGCGTCGCTCACTCTCCGAGGCAGGATCTGAGTCCTGACCCTCGTTCGCCACCAGGTCTTCCAATTTCCAAACACTCTCAGGTTTGCACTGTGCTCCGCTGCCTTCTGGCCAAGTCTGGCACTGTTCCGGCCCCGGGCCCCAGCCACTTCCACGGCTTTTCCCTTGGTCCTCTATCCACTTCCACCAAACCTTCTCCTACTTCCCTCTGATCTAACCACACCTCACCTTTCCCTCACTTACACCGACCTTCTTTCTCGTCACTTGATCCCTTCAGCTCCTTACACACACTTCCCTTTTTTCTCCCTGATCCTTTCGGTTCCTTGTCCGACGCCTGTTACCAGCTTCTCACCACTTCCGGCCACTTCCTAAGATCCCGTTTCCTCCAAACCTCACTTCGCCCTCGTCCTTTCCCAACGGTAAAGACCCTTCTCCTTGGCCCTTCCGCCCTGGCAGGCTCAGCCGGGCGTTGGTCTCTCAAGTCCCGGGGCCCCCAGCCCTAGCCCAGCCGCCGGACCAGCCGGCTGCTCAGGCGCCTTTTCCAGTCCCGGTCCCCGCCGGGCTGGTCGCCGCCGTCACCCCGTTTCACAGGCTGCTCCTGCCCTCCCTCAGCAGCCGGCCTGCGGCCCCCGGCCTGTACATCCCGGTGCGCTCACTGAAGCCACGCAGCTCTCCTCATGCCTCCGCCTCTACCGTCTCAGCAGCCCTGGAGCCACGACCGTCCCACCCTCACTTCCAGCCCAGGCTCAAATGGCAGCGCCAAACAGCGCTCCGCGCTCTGATTGGCCCGCTTCTCGTTTCAAAATCAGGACCTCAGAGAGTGGCCAGGAGCTGCCTGTCTAGTGAGACAAGGGCAAAGGGGGTGCTCACGAAGGGCGTGGTGGGCAAAACTAAGAAGTATGGGGGAAAAAAAAGTTAAGTTGCATTTGCTTCTTCATAGCCATACTTTTGGAGGAAAACACTTCTTAGAGCGTATTTTTATACACCTGGCCCCCCGACGGAGACAATACATTCGGGGAATGTAATAGACACCCATTCTTCTTGGCTGAAGCTGAAGGCCCCCTAACGGAGAAACCGGTTCTACGGAACCCGAGGTGAGACAACCCGAGTCGGGGTTCACAAACGCTGATTTGGATAACCCTAAAGCAGGATTTTTAGAGGTTACCTCGGCTTTAGAAACTGGTCGGTGTTTGGGGAACTGATAGTGATGCTCAAATCTTAGCACACAGGGAGTTAAACACCCAAAGAAGACCTGTCATGGGGGACTTGAGTGAGGGAGGAATGCGAAGTCCGCTGGAGGCGGCAGCTGCAGAAGGGGCACTTGTTGGGATTTGCAGTAAGGAGCTCGGCTTAGTGCCCACGCATGGCTGAATTGTTGGTGATGCTGTTGAACAGGACTGCACAACCGCAACGCTGTTCTTGGGCTGCTTTAACATTCTCAAACAGCAGCGATCCCATCAAGATGTGCTTTTTTTTTTTTTCTTTTTTTTCTGGGACGTGATTCATTTAGGACAAGAGACTGTTACTCAATTTAAATACAAGCAATAGGGCGAACGTTTACTGTCACTCCGCCTCACCCCCAGGGAAACTCGGTGCGAGTAGCGAGAGAACTTCACTTGCCTTATCCACTGTTGCAGCCTTGTCGCCTAGCAGTATTTGTCCAATGAACGAATTTAAGTAGGGAAAGTTTTTTTAGAATCATTTTGCCCCTTTTGGAGTTCAGTCCTTGGGTAGTCTACCTTTCCCAAATCTAAAGACGATTCCCTGAAGAAACGGGAACAAAATGGAAGTGAAGCATTTTTCTGTATTGTAACAACTATTGAGCGCCTGCTGTGCAATATGGGATAAGATAAAGAGCAAAACCGGACAGTTTAGGGGAAGAGAAAATTAAACAATTGTATTAGTGGGGGTATAATTAATCAACAGAGAAGTGTAGTAAGGCAGGGAATACTATTCGATGATAGAGTATAGTAAAAGATCCTTGATGCGCGGAGGGGCAATACATCAATGATTGATCTGAAGAATCAGTAGAAATTGGTAAAAAGTGAAAGTGGGGTGGTGGACTGGGACCAGCATTCAGGAAATAAAAGCACTGCAGAAAAGCCATCGATTTTTAACAAGAACCAGTGCATCAGAGACGAAACTGAACCTACTCCTATCGTTTCTTTTTGCTAAAGAAATAACTTTTAAAAATTACTTAACTTGGGGCGCCTGGGTGGCTCAGTTGTTAAGCGTCCGCCTTGGCTCAGATCATGATCCCAGAGTCCTGGGATAGAGCCCTGCATCAGGCTCCCTGCTCAGCAGGAAGCCTGGTTCCCCCTCTCCCACTCCCTCTTCTTGTGTTCCCTCTCTTGCTCTGTCTCTTTCTGTCAAATAAAATCTTTTTTAAAAAATTACTTAACTTAAAAAAATTTACGCTGTTTTTAGCCTCCTCCCTCCCCCAAACTTCACATTGTTCTGGATTTTAGATGTCCCAGATTTCCTTTTCTTAAAGATGGACACTGCTCTTGAACCTTAAGTGCCTTTTCTGTGTCATAATCCTTTTTTCAAAGTTGAGCTCTTTGATTTTCTTTTGTCTCCTTCCTTTTAAGATGAAATTATTGGTTCTTAATGATAGTAACATAATTATATATTTGCCTTATCCATGTATACATATATACACACAAGTATATATAAAAATAATAACAATATTGCTAAATAAGACTGCTGAGTGAAGTTTAAGTTTGTATGTTTCTTTTTGTCCTCATGCTGTGTCCCATTAGAATGTACTAGCAAAGTACCCTGTTTTAAATGAACTGGACGTAATTCTTCTCTTTAGTTAAATGTAGATAGATGTTTATTCAACTATGCCTCTATGGCTAGATACATGGGGTATTTCCAGTCTTTTGGTTTTACAAAAGTTCTGTGTGCATATACAATATGCTTTTGCTAATGGCTCATTAGCATAGAGTCCTGCCAACGGAAGTGCTAGGTAAAAGAACATGTTATTTTGTTTAATATCGCCAAATTCACCTTCATAGGGGTTGTATGATTTTATATTCACACTTGCAACTTATGAGAGTTCCTCTTTCCCCACAGCCTCTCCAATAGAGTGGATTTTTGCTAATTTGATAGGTAGCAAATGGTATCTGATTACAGTTTTGCATTTATCTTTTTATAAGTAAGGTGGAGCATCTATTCAAATGACACATGCATACAGTGAAGTATGATGAGTCTTGAGGAATGTGGCAGATACACAGCTATGAAATGAAGTGGAACAAGCAAGGTCCAAAAGAAGATATATAGTATGCTACTTTTTGTGTAAAGGGGGCTTAGAAATACATACACAAATAGGCACTTGTTTTTATTTTCAAAGTAAATATAATAGATAAGCCAAAATCTCATAAAAATGGTAACCAATAGATGGAGAGCAAGGCCTGTTTTCCAACGGATGATCTCTAAAAAATTTTGGAAACATTTTACATGTTAACCCAATGTGAAATACTCTGAACTCTTTTAATGACTTTTATTGGACTTTCTGCTTTGCATTTTTGTTTGTTTAAATTGTAATCAATCCCTTCCCTGAATACTCTAGATTCTGAGTCATAGGTAGAAATGTTTACCCCCCTCTCAGGTTATAAAATACTTTACTCATTTTACTTTTTTAGTACTGGTATGGTTTTCTTTCTTTAAAAAAAAAAAATTTGTATCTCTGATCCATTTGGGATTTATCCAATGTAGAATAAAGAATGGAATTTTCCCTTTTTCCATATGGCTATCCAACCGTAGACATTTTTATTTCATCTCACTTCAGCAAACTCCCACACCTATCTCCAAAAGTAGCAAAACACTACTACTGAAAGCCCCATAGAGTACAGACAGTCCCCAACTTATGATTGTTCAACTTAAATTTTTTTATTTTATATTGTATGAAAGGCATACACGTTTTATAGAAATCATTCTTCAGCTTTTGAATTTTGATCTTTCCTGGGGCTAGCAATAGGCAGTGAGCTATTCTCTCACAATGCTGGGCAGTGACAGCAAGCTGCAGCTCCCAGTAGCCACGCCATGATCAGAGCAAACAACCCATACACTCCTACCATGCTGTATTCATACAACCATTCTGTTATTCACTTTCAGTACAATATCCAAGAAATTACACAAGATAGTCAATACTTTATTATAAAGTAGGCTTTGTGTTTGATGATTTTGCCCAACTGTATGCTAACGTCAGTGCTCTGAGCATGTTTAAGGTGGGCTAGGCTAAGCGAAGATGTTCTGTAGGTTAGGTGTATTAAATGTATTTTTGACTTAGTGTTTTCAACTTATGAGTTTATTGTGATGTAACCTCGTGGTTAAGTTGAGGAAAATCTGTATATTGAAAAAGTAAAGGGATATCATCTTTATTGAAACATAAGACTTTGCTTTTAGTAGTGCCATCATATGGCACACACAATTTTCTTTATCCAGTACCTCACGTAGCTCTCTTTTCTGTGAAATCTATCAAGTTTCTGTTAAACTACCTCCCGGAAACTTCTTCCTGTATCCTTGCTTTGAAAAAGGTGATTGGTGTAGCTTCTCAAATCAGATCCAGAGGTGATTGTCCTTGAAATCACTGCCTCTGAGGCCTGGCATGTTGCACAGGCACGAGACTCATTTATTAATAAAACAGAACCATTTGAGGAAACATCTGTCTTAAATTTGGACTTGACCTAGGTGGAAAACAATACAGTGATTTCCTCAGGTCACTGGAGTTCTCACCAGAATAACGGACACTGTGGTGCTTCACCTAGATCCAATCCCTCTAGAGCTGAGGTCCTTGTTCCCCCACTTGCAAGAATGTTAGCCACTGATAGCTCACAGCCCAACTCTGAAATGACTGACAAAAAATGCCAAACATAAAATAATAGCTTTCTGAGACTATATAAGTGTTCTGGAGTAAGAAATGGGAAGGCTTTTTAACTTTTTTTAAGGTACAGGAAAAATGAGATGGAAAAGGATAATAATAGATAAACACAAATGACTAGGGACGCCTGGGTGGCTTAGTTCATTAAACATCTGCTTTCAGCTCAGGTCATGATCCCCTATGAGGTCCTGGGATCCAGCCCCAAGTCAGGCTCCCTGCTCAGTGGGAAGCCTGCTTCTCCCTCTCTCACTCCCCCTGCTTATATTCCTTCTCTTGCTCTCTCTCTCTCTCTGTCAAATAAATAAAACCTTTTTAAAAATGACTAAATTAAAACTGTAAGTATATAAAGACTTAAGAAGTTTTTGGTCTTTTACAAAGCTAAATAATGGGCAGTTTATAGTGCTTTCAATCACAGTACAGACCTGATTAGATAAATTACTGTGTATCAATTACCTGGGTCATATATATTTACTGATGTGGAAGATATTTAGGATATAATTTGAGAAAAAGCAAGTCACAACATTGTATATAGAATATGTTGTTTTTTATACATGTGTATATAAAGAAAAATAGAAAGTTATTAACAGTGATCATTTTTTCAGTGGTATCATTTGCATCCTTCTTTGTGTTTTTCTATTATCATCTGATTTTTTTTTTAAAGATTTTATTTATTTATCTGACAGAGAGAAATCACAAGTAGGCAGAGAGGCAGGCAGAGAGAGAGGAGGAAGCAGGCTCCCTGCTGAGCAGAGAGCCCGACGTGGGGCTCGATCCCAGGACCCTGAGATCATGACCTGAGCCGAAGGCAGCGGCTTAACCCACTGAGCCACCCAGGCGCCCCTATCATCTGATTTTTTAATGGTGAGTATATGAGGTTGAATTCTGTCCCCCCAAAAGATATGTTGAAGTCCCAACCCTCAGCTTGTCAAAATGTGACCTTATTGACGTATGTACTTAGTTAAGATGAGGCCACACTAGAATAGTGTGGATCCTTACAACATAAGTAGTATCCTCATAAGAAGACGAGAAACAGCCGTGTGAGGTGAGAATGCCATGTGATGGTGGAGAAAGAGATTCAAGTGTTGTGTCTAAGAACCACCAAGGATTGGGGCGCTTGGGTGGCTCAGTCAGTTAAGCATTTGCCTTCACCTCAGGTTATGATTCCGGGGTCCTGGGGTCAAGCCCCATGTCAGGTTCCCTGCTCAGCAGGGAGCCTCCTTCTCCCTCTCCCTTGGCTGCTTCCCCTGATTATGCTCTGTCTCTCAAACAAATAAATAAAATATTTAAAAAAAATAGAACCACCAAGGATTGATGCTTGATGGCTCCCAACAGAAACTAGGAAGAGGTAAGGTGAAATCAATACCTCGATTCCAGACTTCTAGTATCCAGAATTGTGAGGGAATAAATCTCTGTTGTTTAAAAGCCATTCATTTTTTGATATTTTGTTATGGTAGTCCTAGGAAACTAATATATAGGTGTTACTTTATAATCATTAAAAGTCAAGTTATTTCCATTTCGAAAATTAATTGGAGTTATAATCCATATGAAGCAAGACGACCCTTGAAGGCCAGCACAGAACATTTCCTGTTGGTCCCAAAGAACAACACTAGGGCCCTTATCTGGAGCAGCTCCTGTTGAATAATCTATTTGCATGCCTTACCTTTCCTTTTCTATATTTAAGTCTCTCAGGAAGTCAGGGACCAGGTTCAGGTTTACTTCCCACTAAGTGTAGCCTGCAGCTTTGACATTCCCAGTGAATGCTTTTTGGATGGATGGATGAGGAATTCCTCTAAGCAAGAAAATCTTTCAGTTGCCACTGAGAATAGGGTAAACAAACTAACACATGAAAGCAAGAAAACACCTTGAGGGTGGAAATTAAGACTAGATTTGGGATGAGAGGAAGACTAGATGTGGGGATTGAAGCCAGTTTCTTTGCCGTGGGATCCGTAGGGGTCTTTAATACACTATTGTGTATTGGGACGTTCCAAAAAGAGGAGGGAATTAGGCTGCAAATCCCAGTATTTGCTGAATTATTTATTTTTTTTCCTGTCATTTCAAAGCACTTGGTGCCTGGTGTTTGGGGAATTAGCTTTGGTGCACTCTGCACCGTGTTTGGATAAACCTGTTAAGAACACCCTTCAGTGCTCTTCTCACTTTCCTATCTCTGCACGCACACTGTGTCTCTAAACTTTAGTCACATGTTTTTGTGGTCCCTCAGATCTAAGAAATTTCACCATAACTGTAGATCATGTTTATTTTTTTATTAAAGAATACAGAATGGGAGAATTAATATTTTGAAATCATCAAAGGTCTCAAAGACAGGTATTCCATCAATCTAAAATGTGACTGGCAATGCTTGCTTGGCCCTTGGAGTGAGCAGATAAGGGTAAGGTTTATGTCAGAATAAGGCAGGGGTAGTGTGTTTTTTGGACCCTCCAAAAAGCAGACACCAAGACATGATTAGATGCACAGATTTGTTCAGGGCAATGCTTGTGAAGGAGAAAAGAGGAAGCAGGAGTAAGGGAAGAGCCTCACATCATGATGCAGATCTCACACCTGCAAGGACATGGAAGGAAGTTTGGATGGGAAAGAAGCTCCAATTACAGAGCAGTTCTAAGAAATTTTGGCCGGGCTGATGGGGTGTTCCTCACAAAAAGTCACATGGAATTCTATACCTCCATAGGAATGGGTTAGCAAACCCTTAATAACCCTAAATCATTGTCTGGGAGTAGCCCATAGTGCGAATACCATGGTGGATCCAGAGGGCCAGCAGCTGGGACTATCCACCAACTATGCTCCTTGCAGCAGGATAGCTGAGGGGTGAGTTTTTATGGCCCCCAGAAGGAATGAAGTGAGATGACCAGGGTTTGAATCCCAGCTCTACCACTTAATTACGTGAAAGTTATCTAACTTGTCTAAGCTCCAAATTCCTCATCTGTAAAATGGAAATTATTCAGGTATTCACCTTAGAAAGTTATGAAAATAAAAAGACTCTAAAATTCTTAACATTTTGCCTGGCACACAGAAGACCTCAATAAATACGAACTATTATGATTACAGGTACTTAGAGCTGCCACAAAGTCAGAAGTCTCAGGCCTGGGCACCTGCATGGCTCAGTTGGTTAAGCATCTGCGTTCAGCTCAGGTCATAATCCAGGGTCCTGGGGTAGAGTTCTGTGTAGGGCTCCTTGCCCAGTGGAGAGTCAGCTTCTCCCTCTCCCTCTGCCCCTCCCCTGTGATTGTACTGTCTCTCCCATGCTCTCTCTCCTTCTCTCTCAAAATAAATAAAATCTTTTAAAAAAAAGAAGAAGAAGAAGAAGTCTCAGCCCTCAGGGAATTCTGACAGCTGGATGAAATGCTAAAAGGTGAGAGAAAGTCTACACTGTATGTGAAGCTCTATCTTCAGGTTCTTTCTTTTCTTTTCTTTTCTTTTCTTTTCTTTTCTTTTCTTTTCTTTTCTTTTCTTTTCTTTTCTTTTCTTTCTTTCTTTCTTTCTTTCTTCCTTTCAGTTTTTATTTATATATTTGACAGAGAAAGACACAGCGAGAGAGGGAACACCAGCAGTGGGAGTGGGACTTCAGGATAATGACCTGAATGGAGGCAAATGCTTATCAACTGAGCCACCCAGGCAACCCTCCAGGATCTTTCATAAGTGATCCCTTTCCCCCTGCTCCTCTGAACAAAGACCCTCTCTGCTGAACTTCCCTCCCAAATGCTTGCTATAAGAGAAAAGGATAGCATTCCCATTCCTGCCCCCGGCCCCCACCCCCAGAGTCACACCACACCCGGTCTTGGCAAGTTTCCCTTGAAGAGTTTAGAGTATTTATCTATTTATCTTGTGTACCTCTTAAGGAGGTCAATAATGCTGTAAACAGAGGAGAGCTCCTAGCTCAGTCAAGCAAATAAGAATATTGAAAAGGTCATGGCTGTAAAGTACATCATCACTATAATGCACAGAATATATGAGGCATTAAAATCCCTAATGCCTAGATTTTTTATTAGAATTTATGGATGAGCAGAATGAACTACCTCAGTACATTTTTTATGGCTGAAATTAAAACAGGGGTGGATTCACTTAACCCCTGCCAGCAGCCTTAACTTCACTGAACGGCCTTCTGTGTTCAGAGAATCCTGTCTGTATGGAACCTGACGTTTTGGGTAGTAGTTATTGCTTTGGTGCCTTCCCTGAAGAGAGAGAGAAAAAAAGATAGGTGTTAATAGAACCAGCTGGTGAGACATCCTTGCACATTCAAGACCAGGCTGATGGTAAGGGAGTGCTGATGGTTTCTCAAGGATTTTGAGCACCCAGCCCCTGGCGTCCGTAATGTTGACCAGCTCAAATGCATGACCTGTCCTTCCACTGGCCATGCAGCAGGGACAGCTCTCCACAGATTCTGTTCCTCTGCACCACACCAAGCAAAAGTGGTCGTTAACTAAAGATAGTGGCCTCACAGCCCAGGAAGAGTGGACAGAAAGAACATGAAGCCATGTGGATATTTCACGACAAGAAGAGAGTCCTTACTACCTGAAGGAATTCTGGATGAAGCAGTGAACAGGGCCTGATTTGGAAATATTTCTAGGAAATGTTTTCTATGAAAAATTATGGAGGAAAGAGCTTATTCGGCCACATAATTTTATCACCGAAGTTATCAGGTGTTAGTTTGTAACCTTTTGAAAACCTTGGATTCTTCTGCCCTGTGAGGCACCGTCAAGGGAAGAGACAGAGGGAACAAGCATTTATTATACACAACATGCCAGACATTAATCCTCACAGCAGCCCTATGGAAGTAGGTATTGTCCCTATTTTACAGATGAGAAAGCTGAGGCTGAGAGAGGTTAAGAAAGTTGTACAATACCCTAAGCTGTTAATTGGCACAGCTGGGATTCCAATCTCATCTTCCTGGCTCCAAAATCCATTCCCAATGTCATACACACAACTGATTGCAACAACTTCCCTGTGGGGAACACGGGCAGCCTTGGGAGCAGCCTTGACACCACCTTTTGATTTGAGTGGCAACCAAAACCCTGTCTTTCTAAACATGTGTCTCTCACTAATCTCTAATTTCCTGTGAGTAGCTGGGTACTTTAGTTCTGGTTTTCTTTTAAAATGCAAATTATCCAGAGAGATGAGATACTTCTTATAAATAAATCTATCAGATACTTTTTTCTTTTTTTCTTTTTTCTTTTTTCTCTCAATTTCTTTCTTTCTTTCTTTCTTTCTTTCTTTCTTTCTTTCTTTCTTTCTCTCTCTTTCTTCCTTTCAGAGAAAGAGAGAGGGCAGTGCACCTGGGTGGCTCAGTCGGTTAAGCATCTGCCTTTGGCTCAGGTCATGATCCCAGGGTCCTGGGATGGAGGCCCACATCAGGCTCCTTGCTCAGCAGGGAGCCTGCTTCTCCCTCTGCTGCTCTCTCTGCTTGTGCTCTCTCTCTCTCTCTCTCTCTCTGACAAATAAATAAATTAAATCTTTGAAAGGGGGGGGGGGTGGAGGGGCAGAGGGAGAGGGAGAATCTTAACAGGCTCCACGCTCTGCACAGAGCCCAAGGAAGAGCTCAGGCGCAGGACCCTAAAATCATGATCTGAGCCAAAATCAAGAGTTGGATACTAACTGGCTGAGCCACCCAGGTGCCCCAGATACTTTATTTTCTCAAGGACAATCTTGATAGCATTAGACCATGGTTCACCTGGGGAGGAAACAGAGGGGTTTACAGAGGAAATGGCAAAAAAGAAATAGTTGGAGGTGTCAAATACATGAATCTATTTCAAAATTTTACCTGAGGCTTACCTCAGTGATTGATCCCTTTTGCTTTTAGGAAGAGTAAGTTCTCTATTTTAAAATGTAAATGCCAATTTCATTGTATTGTTGTAGGACAAGGGCCATGGATCTGTGGAAGACTAAGGGATTGTATAAATGAATCAATATAAGGAAGGTGTGGTGTGGTGCTAGTTCAATCTGTAAATGACTTCATTTTTTGTGACCAAATTCTCTCTTCCTAATCCACATGGCTTCATTCTCTTGACCATTTATCAAATGTAAGTGGGGAAAAAAATATCTGGACACTAGAAACACTAGAGACCAAGTTATATAGACCAAATTTGTTGTAGAAAGTAAGGTCTGATATTGCAAACTGAAAGAATTACCTTCTAGGAAAAGACTGAACACTTTTTTTGTGATTTTCAACATTTTCTCTTATATTAGAAACATTGTTTCTATCAATCTTTCTTTTTTTAATAAGTGCTGTATTAGAATTTACCAGCAGAGGGGAGTAAAGGAACACAAAATACCTTTCAGTTTAGGATACGTGGTGTGCATAAATAGGGTGGCAAAGTCGGCAAACCCATGCCTTTTTATAAGCCAGTGGATCCAGGTGAACACATTAAATTTTATGAACATCTCAATCATTAATAGAGGCAAACAGATCTATAGGTCATAAAGGCATTATTGACCTTCTTGAATGGCAGGTTAAGAGATGAGAGGAATGGACTTTTTTAGTGCATTTTTATGGCCAAGTTTGCCAAGTATAAAGTTTTATTTTCCAAGTCTCCTGAAGCTGTAGTGAAATCAACTGTACTATACTCAAATAAAAAATTTTCTTAATTTTGTATGCCCATTTTTGAGTATTCATTTAAAAGGAAATTCCCACGAGATGGATTTCTTAAGACCACTCTATATCATGGCAGATGGAAATATGACTTGTACAAACTGTACCTCAGACATATGCAGCCTTTCCTTAGACAAGGATTGGATGTGGGAACACGATCTGATGCCAGTTCGAAATATACCAGAAGTGCGTGAGCACGCACACATGCACCCACACAACCTTTGGGAAGCCAGTTATTCACCTCTAGATGAGAGCTAGTTAATGTTCCAAACCCTCTTTCCCTGTATCTTCAAAGAAGGAGACTTCGGGGATTAGAATTATGAACCCTTACCTCGACGGAATAGATTGCATGTTCATTGTCAAGAACCTGAGATGCCTGGTGAGTGATTCCTGTGCTGCATTAGAGACAAAAATACTGAGGAGGCCATTGCAATCAAGCTGAGGAGACCACTGAGAGTATATTTCTCAATGAGATAGCTCTTGTAGGAAACCTGAAGGCCAATCACCAGTAAACGAGAATCCCGATATCTAACCAAGGTGCTATTTACCAAGTTTCTCCTTCCGTTTCATTCATTCCGTAGTTCTCCTAGAGCCATTTTAAAAGATAAACTGAGACGTGTTAAATAATTTAAGATTTTACTTGAACAAAAGTCTATTGGAATCCTGCAGTTCCAAACTGGGAGTGGTTAGGTGTGCTTCACCGACAGGTACTCAGGGAGAGACTTTTAATAAAGAAAAAGTGAAAACAAAGCAAGGAAATTATTGATTGGCTATAGCTTAATGCCTAGTTGGCTGTTTGTGATTGGTTGTCCTCGGGTTTTGACTTTGTAAACTTGCGGCATTTACAGGCTTGGATTTGGTTCACTTAGGCTGCCAAGGCATGAGAGCCAATTTAGTCCAACGATCTCCTTATTTAAATTAACAGTGGTAACTAGAGTTTTGTGCTCTTACCAGGAGTTCGATCTGGTAGGCCAGAGAAGGAAAATGTCAGCTTTAGATTTCACTTCATGAAGTGTCCACTCCTCAGTTTCATTCTCATTGGCTCTTTATACAGGATCTAGGAGTCATACCGTCCTCTTTGTCTTAATGAATATACTGAATACGTTGTTATTTACATGGTTTAACAGGTTTGAAGGTCTTCTATTCATATGATGTTTTCTAGTCCCAGCAGGTCAAGTGTTGTAGAAAGACTTAATGTATCACATGGTTCCAGAATGTGTTGTCATTTGCTAAGATAGGCTTGATTTGTTCCTGGTCTTAGTGAGGGTTTTAGAGCTCAGCTTGCCAGGCAATCAAGGAATTCTGGGGCTGCTGGGGAAGGGTGAAAAAAATGGAATGTCAGCTAGGCTTCAAAGATAAAGAATACGAGCATTAAAAGGGGGGTGAAAAGGCAATCCAGGTACGAAAACGGTTAGTAAGAGCACAGTTCTATACTAGACAGGACCTGATGAGTTATGAGGAATGATGAGTGATGGCAGGCTTCAAGTAGTGGAGACCCCTTAGTCTCCCAGAGTTGAAGGGATGCCTGAGCAAAAAACATGGAGAAAAGAAAAGACACTGTTTTGGGTCTAACACATATACACGGGACTGACTCCAGCAGGTTTCTCTCTCTCTCCCTAAATTAATAAATGTAGATGTATTGAATGGCTAAGGATAATGACTGTTTCAGAGTTTGGGAAGTAAATGAGAATATGTATGCAAGCCTCCCAAATCAAGCCTATCTTAGGCTCCTGTGGGTACCTAACCGATATTAACTTCCTTTCCATTCCCCAGTCATCAAAATCTATCCCAAAAATACTATTCTCCAAGAAAATGGCAGTTGGTAAGCATTAAATGTTATAAATCTCAGAGTGTTCCACAAAGCACATTATCCTTAGGAATTTTAATAATAAATATAAACATAAATAATAAATACTTTATTTCTCTCTCACCCTCTTGTGCTCTGTGCTCAAGAAAATAGTCCCTTCAAGCTCATAAAAAAAGGTTCACACTTAAATTCTATCAATAATTTGTTAAGGCAAATCTTTTCTATTTTTCTCTAGCAACAGACGCGATGCAAATGTACAATGGTTGGGAACGTTTCTAAATGAAATCACTCTAACAACTCAAGCATTTCCCCGGCTTCTGTTCTGGAACACACATAGGTACTATTTTTGTAATGTGGGCTAAATGCCTTAAAATGAATTTCACTGTTAAGGAAACAATTATCCCTTGGTTTGATGGCAAATTTTCCCTTTCATAAGGACCGCCAAATTTATGGGGGAGAAGGGGAAAGCAAAATGAAGTATGGTGTTACTATGTTTGCACTTAGAGTAAGGTTATTTTGTGTGTCGGGCCATTTTGGTAGATAATGTTAGATAGTGACATGGTCGCTTAGCAACCCTGTCATCGAGAAACTCAGGATTCCTATTTTACCGGGAAATCCTAAGGAGCGATACCTAGGAGAGTCCATCTATTGTTTTTGGTGATTTTTTACAAAATATTTCATTGGAGTTCAAATGAATCGGATAGGGTTAGAAATTTAGATAGTAGGATTTGTACTGGTGGTGGTGTTCTAATAATGGAGAAAGGATATTGATCGATTTTTAATCTTGGCTGAGTACTAAAAGACTTGCTCTCAAGTACAAGAAGGAGTGATTTCCCCTTACACAGGACAGCTCCATGCCCAGAACAGCTGTTTTTACCTCCTCTTGCCCAGTGCTAACGTCTCCACTTGGACTTTTAAACCTGGCAAATTTTTCACTTCAGGATTCTGTTAAATCAATTTCTCCTTCTTCTCTTCCATTTCCAGTTTTTCCTTCCAGCCTAAAAACATACTCATCTCAGAAAAAAGCAAACAAAAAAAAGTAAAAACAGAAAACATGTTTTCAACTTTCCAGTTACCCTCCCATCCTTTCCTACCCCCCCCCCCCACCTTTGTTTAAAAAAATATTTTATTTATTTATTTGACAGACAAGAAATCACAAGTAGGCAGAGAGGCAGGCAGGGAGAGAAAGAGGAGGAAACAGGCTCTCTGATGTGGGGCTCAATCCCAGGACCCGGGGATCATGACCTGAGCCAAAGGCAGAGGCTTTAACCCACTGAGCCACCCAGGCACCCCTCCTCCCCTTTTGATAAAAACCTTGAAGAGCATTCCACATTGATGGTTTTCAGCTCCTCACCTCCCTCGAGTCACTGCAGTCTGAATGCTATGGCCTTTAGTCCACTGAGAATGCTCTCACCGTGGTGACGATAATCTGGTTGCCAAATTCACTGGACAGTTTTCAGTCAATATGTCACTTCTCTGGCCAACCTTAGACCTCTTTCCTTCTGGCTCTTCTGACCTTTCCACATGTCTCTCTCATCCTGTCAATGCTGGGCTTCCGTGAGTTTTATCCTCAGTCTTCTCCTCCTGTGCTGTGTGGTCTGCTGAGTGAGGTCATCCCCTCCTGTGGGCTTCACTAATTACCTGTGGTGACTTCCAAATCTACATTTTTCTGGCTCAGACCTCATTCTGGAGCTCCAGGCTCATTTCCAGCTACCCTTATAAATCGCTCTCCTTCTGTATCTCCTCGTCTTCCTCGTGCCCTCACCTCAGTAGCACCAACAGCCTGCTCGCCCCCACCCTTTTGTCTCATCTCAGTTAAGGCCATCACAAATCAGAAATCTGAGTATTCCCAGATGCCTTCCCTTCCATTATATGCCACATCAAGCAACTCATCAGAGCCCATATTCACCTCCCACGTTCACATTCACCAGAGTTCATACTCAACTCAAGTATCTTGGAATCTGGCCTACACTAACATCCCTATTTCATTCAACCTGTGTTCAGGACAACTGAAATTTCCCGGTTGTCCTCCTTATCACCAGTCTTGTCCTCTCCACCTCTCCCTGCGCCTATCCATCTCATTTCCCTGATGATGGAATTAACACCTTCTAGAACATGGCATACCAATGCTTCACATTTTGTTCTTGCCTACATGTTAGCATCAACTCTACTATTTGCCTTGTCACACTCCTTTATGCCTTTGTCACACTCCACTGCATATCTTATGCTCTGACCATCTCCATGAGAAATATCCTGTGGTTTCCTAAATTGAATGTCCTTCCATTCCTTTGTACTTTTACATACGCAAAACCCTGGGCCTCCCCTTTCTGCTTCTCTGCCTTAAGAAATTTATACTTTAAAAATCAGCTCAGCCATCACCTTCTTCGGGTTCTCTCACCAGGGAGGACTTAAGTACTCCTTCCTCAGTGCTCTATCACATTTTATCTGAATGTATTTTGACACTTATCACTCACATATGTGATGTAAATGTAATGTACTGATTATGTATTTACAGATATGTCCTTGATGAAATTGTTAGCTGTCTGATGGCATGCAAGAAGTCTTTTTTTAAAAAGTCCTTATATCCCCTTTTCCCTAGCACGATGTAGGTGCTGAGTGAATTCACTCAGAAGACTGAGTGAATGAATGAACAAACATAAATTATTTCAATAGTGAACATTAGAAGACAGGAAAACAGACCCTAATAGAGGTTGTATAGGCTGTTAGTTAAAAATCAGTAAGATTTGGGATGCCTGGGTGGCTCAGTCAGTTGAGCATCTGAGTCTTGATTTTGGTTTAGGTCATTATCTCAGCATCATGGGATTGATTTCCACATCAGGCTCTACACTCAGCAGAGTCTGCTTGGGATCTCTCTCACCCACCTCTCTCTCTCCCCAACACCTCTAAATAAATAAACAAGCAAACAAATAAATGAACAAATAAAATCTTTAAAAAAAATAACGAAAAATCAGTAAGATTCACACCCATTAGGACAGCTATCAGAAAAACAGAAACTAGCAAGTGTTGGTGAGAATGTGGAGAAATTGGAACCCTTGTGCACTACTGGTGGTACCTCAAAAAGGCTCAACCACTATGGAAAACAGTATGGTGGTTTTTTTTTTTTTTAAATTGAAAATACAACTACCAGCAATCCCACTTCCGGGTACGTATCCAAAAAGATTGAAAGCAGGGTCTTGAAGAAATATCTGCACACCCGTATTCATAGCAGCATTGTTCACAATAGCCAAGAAGTGAAAGCAATGCAAATGTCCATCAACAGAGGAATGGATAAAGAAAACACGACTTACACATACAATGGGATATTATCCGGCCTTCAAAAAGGAAGGTACTCCTGTCATGATACAACATGGATGAAATTTGAGGACATTATGCTAAGTGAAAGAACCTAGTAACAAAAAAATAAATATTATATTATTCCACTCATATGATATATGTGAACCAGTCAAATTTTTAGAAACAGAAAGAAGAGTGGCGATTACCAGGAGCTAAGAAATGGAGAAAAGGGGAGTTGTTTAATGGATATAGAGTTTCAGTTCTGCAAGATGAAAAAGTTCTGAAGATCAATGCAAATATACTTAACACTACTAACCTGTACACTTAAAAATAGTTACTATGGTAAATTTTATGTTTTGTGTTTTGCCATGATAAAAAAAATCAATAAAAGCACAATACACAGTATATTTGACATGGGATAGATACTGTCTGCAGGCCAAGGGCTTGATAGGAAGACATTTATGACTTTCGCTTTCATAGTTTGTATCAGGCTGAATGTATTTATATTATTTACCTTGAATGCTTTTCTTTGAAAAAAATTCTATAATACAGATAGCATAATATTTGGATAGAATAATAAAACATAACGATGTGAATTGCCTTGGATGGATTATAATATGGCATGAATAACCAAAAAATTCCATTTCCTTTCTCAGGAAGGGTGCTGTACCCTTTCACCATCTCCATTATGTTTTGAGTAGCACGGAGTGATTGATAGAGTTCAACATTAACAGACCCGGCAGTAGTTCTGTTGGAGTTCATAGTCTGAACGCTATGCCCCAATGCAGACAATTACCGAGAAAGCTTAGACAGTCGACCAAAGGGTGCACATGAACATATACACACATGCACATGAACACGCACACTCGCACAGACACACACCCCACTTGGGGAAGCTCTTGATGCATCCATGAGTCAGGTTCTTGAATAATTAAGTAATGTTGAGAAAATATGTATCTCCCTAAGAGGCATATGTTGAGAAAATGTTTCTAAAGAAGAAGGTAAAGCAGGAACTTCAAAACGTCTCTACCGATCTTCATTGACTTAAAAAGATTGACATGAAATCTACAAAGAGCAATCAGCACTCATCCAAAACGTGGACCTCCCTTTGAGCTGAGTTTTTGGTATTTAATGATCCTTTAACAGCAGGAAACATCTCACATGTTCCCTTTAGGGTTTCAGAAATTTCCTTTTTCTGAACCTATACATTTTTTATCTCTCCCATGGAAAACATAAACACCAGGGGTAAAATGGAATTCAGGCTTCTTAAATGATTCCCTACTCTAATGTGGCTCATTTTCCATCATTGAACCGCTGGGGTTACTTCAATTTAAAAAAAAAAAAAAAAAACCTGTTAGCCACTGAAATTGAAACAGTTGATTCAAACTGGCAAAACTGACAAGGAGGGGACCTGTGAAAATTGCCATGTGCTTAGGGTGCAAGGGGAAATCCCTGATATAATAGTGCTTTCCTCTCTATCTGCAGCTTGGGGATGCAGCACAAATGCCAAGCCTGGCTTCTCATCCCTCCCAAATCTGTAGGAAGTGCTTCTCTGCTAGTCTGAGCCCTGCCATTTCTGAATTGCCTGGGAGCTATAGAAAAACATCATTAACTCAATCTGTGTTAACCTGAAAAGCTGAAAATAAAAATAGCATCAAGGAGGCCACTTCCCTAGATCCCTGTTATTTTGTATATTGTATTTTTCCTTGAGCTACTGTTGCTTGCTGACCATTTCCTCATTAGAGCTGCTCTTTTCTTTGTCCGGCTTTATTGAGACATAATTGACATATAACATTGTGTAAGGTGTGAATACTGTCATGATTTGATGCTGTCTATACTGCAGAATGATTACCAACACTAAGGTTATTTAACACATCTATCACTTCACATAATTGCTGCGTATGGGGGGGGGCGGTAAAAACACCTAGGAACTACTCTGTTTTCAGCGGTTCTTTTTAAAATTTCATTTTGCATCTAGCTCTGCCTGTCAGCAAGTTTACTTGGAAGAAAGAGAAATATCCTTCTTCACTCCGTGCAGAGGCAGAAAATGGAGGGGAGCAAGTCTATGATACTGTGAGATCGCCTCCCTAGCCCCACATATATTTATGCAGATGGCACTACACAAAATTGAATTCCTTTAAAAAGCGGGCTTACTGGGAGAAATCACTAAAGCTAAAATCCTTTAAAAACTCTTTGAAAGAATATGGAGGAAGAGAGGTGAGGCAGTGGAGGGTTTCTAGGTTGATGGCATGGGTGGTATGAAGACTTCTAATAATATGCTAAATCTTGCTTTTTATTTGCTTGCTTTCTTGCCTTTTTGTGTTTTGGTAGGAGCCTGCCATAGAGCCACTGATATTTGATTCCTTTTCTCTCTTAGCAAATCATCCTGGAAACTATTGCTTGGTCTTCTGATACCAGCTGGAAGAGATTTCTTAAAGATTTTATTTATTTATTTGACAGACAGGGATCACAAGTAGGCAGAGAGGCAGGCAGAAAGAGAAGGGGAAGCAGGCTCCGCACTGAGCAGAGAGCCTGATGTGGGGCTCAATCCCAGGACCCTGGGATCATGACCCGAGCCAAAGACAGAGGCTTTAACCCACTGAGCCACCCAGGCGGCCCTGGAAGAGATTTCCTGTAGAGAGCCACAGTATCTCAATTTCACCTATGAATGATGACCATGTAACTTCTCACATAAACCAAGACAGATTTCAAAGTCAAAGTGGTCAGTCGGAAGAATTAATGGACAGTAATTGATCGACAGCTGGTGAAAACCAGGATGGATGGGCAATAATTCACCACTAGGCCCCTGGGTATCGTCAGTAATCCAGATCAGGAACTGGCCCACTTCAGTTTCTCAGGGAGCTCATGGGGGATGCTCTTTCCTTCCAAAGATCCTGCAAGCAAGGGTGAAACTGCAAAATCTCTGGGCGATTCTCTTTTTGGTTCACACTGTAGCCTCAGAAAGAAGTCTCTTGTTTTGCTTGTTTGAATGCTTATTAGCAATTGTCGCATGAGTGTGCTAGGGCCACCATCACAAAGTACCATGAAGTTGGGGGTATGAACCACAGAAATGTGTGTTCTCACAGTTCTCGAGGCTGGATGTCCAAGATCGAGGTGTCAGCAGGGTTTGTCTCCTCCAAATCCGCTCTCCTTATTGTAAGATCACGGCCTCCTCACTGCATCCTCACGGGGTCCTTCCTTCAGGCATGTGCAACCCGGGTATCTCTCTTGAGTCCTAATCTCTGTATCCTATAAGGACACCAGTCAGATTGGATTAGGGGCGATGGTAAAGTCCTCATCTTAATTTCTTTGCCTATTTAAAGGCCTTATCTCCAGAAACAGTCACATTCTGAGGCCTTAGGGTTTAGGGTTTCAACATATGAATTTTGGGGAGAAAAAATTCAGTCCTTAATACTGACAGGTCTCTGTCATGTAGTCATTCATGAACCAAGAATTGGACTCACCAGACACCTAATCTGCCAGCACCTTGAACTTGGACTTCCCAGCCTACAGTAATATAACCAAAAATGTCAGTGAATATTTTTCTGATATTTTTGTTATAGTAGCCCAAACACACTAAGACAAGATCTGATCATTTGGCAAGTTGCAAATAGGTGGATTTATAGGGAAAATCTGGATGAGGTGCACACAGGGCTATGTCAGACCTGAGCCACGTGCTGAGCTATAATAAAATATGAACCAGGAGACTGAAATCACTTCAAAATACTACAGTCAAGTTGCTTGGATATCAAATGCTTACTGAAGTCAGAAAGTCTGTCTGTTTTCATTACAGCCTTGAATGAGGGAGCCCCATGTAAGCCTTCCAGGCTGATGCCTTGATGCCAGCCAGCAGATCAGCACTCATTCTCCTCGGGGTGGCAGCTGGGGAGCTCCTGGTGATATTTCATTCTTTCCATGAGAGTGTCAACATGGTTTCCTCTGATACAGAAAAGTGATCTACAGAGATCAGAAATTTGAAAAGAAATAACCCGAAAAGTATTATTTAGCTTTCATGGTTAATAGCATTTATGGGCTGCAGATAATTAGATGTAGGGATGAAACCATGAAGTCATCAGAACTGGAGGAACTTTGATAGGTTCCAAATTCATCTAGAAAGATCTTCAAGAAGGACTGTGACAAACCATGACTGAGGAAGGATGGAGGAACCCTTATGATGAGACCTTATGATCCTAAATGACCAAATGGGATGGACTGGTGGGTCAGATGTGTGTTGTTCAACACCAAGGAATTTTCCAGTTCTCAGCAGACACTGACTAGGTGTCCTATAATTTAACTCAATTTTGACCCTCCCTACCTGGAGATAGTGTCAGATACCACAGGTTAAGGGCATGGTCCCACAAGGCTGCTCCCACTTCAACTGCCATTTGCAAGGCCGGGTTGCTATCTGTGTTTCTTATGTTTACCAGTTTGTTATAAAGTATATTATAAAAGATACAGATAAACAGCCAAATGAAGAGGTACAGAGGGTGAGGTCTAGAGGGCCCCCAAATGCAGGAACTTCCATTCCCAGGGAACTGGGGTGTGCCACCCACCCCCATGTGGGTGTATTGTCCCTTGTGGAAGCTCATCAACTCTTGCTGTTCATGAGTTTTTATAGAGCTTCATCTATAGCCACCCCCTTCTCCTTCCCAGAGGTAGGTGGGTGAGGCCAAAAGTTCTAGCTCCTAATTACTTGCTCTTTCTGGTGACCAGCCCTATATTGAGGTTACGGGGCCCCACCCTAAGCCACTTCATTAGCATAAACTCAGGTGGGCTCAAAAGGGGCTTCTTATAGGGGTGCCTGGGTGGCTCAGTGGGTTAAAGCATCTGCCTTCAGCTCAGGTCATTATCTCAGGGTCCTGGGATCGAGCCCCACATCGGGCTCTCTACTTGGTGGGGAGCCTGCTTCCTCCTCTTTCTTTCTCTCTCTCTCTCTCTGCCTGCCTCTCTGCTTACTTGTGATCTCTGTCAAATAAATAAATAAAATCTTTGAAAAAAGGGGGGGCTCCTTATAAATGATAGAACACACACCTATGGCTGAGGAAATCCCGAGTTTTAGGATATTTGTGGCAGGAACCATGGACAAAGACCAAATATATTTCTTATTACACCACAGTGGGGACAAAAGGGCACATAGTTTTTCATTCAGTTGTGTTTTTTTTTTAAAGATTTTTTTTGAAAATTTATTTGACAGATCACAAGTAGGCAGAGAGGCAGGCAGAGAGAGAGAGGAGGAGGAGGCAGGCTCCCTGCTGAGCAGAGAGCCCGATGCGGGACTCGATCCCAGGACCCTGGGATCATGACCTGAGCCGAAGGCAGAGGCTTTAACCACTGAGCCACCCAGGTGCCCCTCATTCAGTTGTGTTTTAAGACAAAATAAAAATAACCAAAAAACCTTTCATTCGAATAGGTGAGCAAAGGCATTTGAAGTTTGTGTTATGGACTGAAAAAAAAAAAAAAAAAAAAAGTCCGTACCATACACTTACTTGGGGACGTAAATATGAAAGATACAAAAATGAGGTATGCCCAAAAGGAATGATCTAGAAATCTCCATTTTGAGGAGAGATCCAGATGTGGCTTTGAGTGGAAAAGAAGGAGATTCAGAGTCAGCAAGGTGGAGTCAGAGCTGAAAGGAGAAAACAGGCAGACCGAGGAAACGGACCAACACTTGTCTCTGGTGCGTCTCAACAGATTGCCTAGGATAAGCATCTGAGGGTCGGGGAAACTCAAGGAATGGGCAGGGAGTAGACACCCAAGCCTCAGCACAGAAGGACAAGTTCCACATTGCCAGTCTAACAGTTGTCAGATGGCTGATCAAAGTAGCTGCCTTTTCCTCAACTCTCGGTTAGCTCTCCCCCAGTCTGGGTGGACAAGGCATCTGTGAGCTGGCTGGCATCCTCCAGCCTGCACAAGCCCCAGCAGGATCCAGCTTCTGCGGCCTCCGTGCCTCTCTGTCGCCCAAGTGTGATTCCCTCCGCCTAACGGTCCTCACCCTCCCTACCCACCCGCAACACCCACATCGGGCTCTCTCCTCAGCAGGGAGCCTGCTTCTCCTTCTCCCACTACCCCCCCAACCTCATTTGTGTTCCTTCTCTCACTGTCTCTCTATCAAATAAATACAAAAATCTAAAAAAATAAACCCCGGTAATTTCCTTATAATAAGAAATTATACTCAGGACATTTTAGGTAGTGTGCATTTCTTCTTTTTTCTTTCTTTCTTCTTTTTTTTTTTTTTTTAGATTTTATTTTTAAATAAGTGCTACACCCAGCATGGGGCTTGCACTCTCCACCCTGAGGTCAAGACCCTGAGATCAAGAATGGCATGCTTCACTGACTGAGCCAGCTAGGGACCCCTCAAGGGGAGCGGATTTCAAAGTCGTCTATCAATCACCGCTGAATCCAACCCCACCCTTCCACCCCCACTGACTCCAGAACTGAAATAATTTTGAGACCCCAAGCGTATGTCAGTTCAAAATCTGTTATACGAGAATAGAAGGAAGTTACAAACTATTGACAACTTGTGATTTATTTAAAAAAAGACTTGCTTTCCATTTTCTTTGTTCGAGTAAAAAGAGAAAGATCTCTGGCATACAACCAAGCATATCAACAGGAAAGGCCATTATCTCCTTTTTTCCTATTAGGGAAGAGGCACTTGGCTTCTAGCTTCCCTTTACCTTAGCCCTTTAGCCTCTGAAGATTTGTTATTTCCAACACGACACCAAGTATCTCCTTAGCAACCATCTCAAATAGGGTCAGATTTATCTTTCCTGATGAGGATTACTACTTCTTTCCTTAAAAAAAGAAAAAAGCGTTTTTTAAAAAGATTTTATTTATTTATTTGACAGAGAGCACAAGTAGGCAGAGAGGCAGGCAGAGAGAGAGGAGGAAGCAGGCTCCCTGCTGAGCAGAGAGCCTGATGTGGGACTCGATCCCAGGACCTTGGGATCATGACCTGAGCCAAAGGCAGAGGCTTTAACCCACTGAGCCACCCAGGCACCCCCCAAAAAGCATTTTTTAATAGTTATAAACCCAAGTCTAGCAGAACATGATTTTTAAAGCAAACAAAAGTAAAACGTAATTTTACAACAGAAGCCCCTCTAATTGGAAGTCTATATCATAGAGTGTATAGCTGGTCTAACAACGAAGTCAGCTATGAAATAGCTATGAAATGACCAAAAGTCAGCCATGAGAAAGAGTACACAATGAAAGAAAAGCAAGAGGCCTCGGTTCCTGGTCCCTGAATTATCTAGAAAGCTGAGCCTTATCATTAATGGGAGATTTTAGTGTTTCTGCTGGAAGGAAAATGAAGATATCACATCCTCTTGTAGCATTTTGGGTCGCCGTGAATGTAAGCCCTTTCAAAGGGCTGACGTTTTATACCCTAAAGGACAGAACAAGGTTTTACAGCTGTGGGATCAGAGAAGGGCTGGGTGTTCTGTCTTCCAATTCATTACCACACATCATCTATGGCTTTTGGGTAATTGAGCAAATAATGCCCTTGACAGCCATTCTCCCTCTTCAACGCCAAGGCAAGGTAATTAATTAAGGCCAGAAGGGGATTGTTAACGGCTGTTAATGAACCACAATTGAGGGAATTACCTAGGAGAGCACTCTTGGTGTCTATAAAAGTACATGAACAAGAGTAGTTTGGGTATCGAATGTTCCCAACCCTTCCCGTTGCTTTTCATCACGGAAGGGCACATTAAAGATGAAATGACTGGGGAATTTCCAGGACATAGCCCTGCCTGATTACGCTTGTATAACTTTGAGTGGCTATTTATTCTCAAACCCCATCATTTCCAGAGAAACTTTTCTAGGACACACACCTAATATGGAGCACGCACTAAAATATAATGACTTGGACAACTAACGGTTTAGACAGTATTTGTTCAACGGTTTGTGATATAGTTTGAGTGTCTCACAAACATCCTGAAACAGGAGGTGAGGGACCTTCTGCCCTAAAGAAGTCATTATCTCAATGGGGCCACATGAGGGAAACAAGAAACAACTGGAGACCAATATACCCTGACAATACATAATTGTGAAAATGAGGAAATCTCACTTAAAATGGAGCTGGAAAACGCTGAAGGGGGGTTGCTCATGCTCTTACCATTCCTCTCAGCTTCGATAAGCAGCAAGAAGAAGGAAGAGAATTCTTATCTTGAAAAGGATGAACACTTTTCACATAGGAATTTAATGTTCTGCTTTTGAGAAAAAGAAGGCAGGTCCCCTGGCTGGCTCAGTCAGTAGAACATGTGACACTTGTTCTCAAGGTCATGAGTTTGAGCCTCACGTTGGGTGTACAGATTATGTAAAAAAGTAAAAAATTTTTTAGAGGGGCACCTGGGTGGCTCAGTGGGTTGGGCCGCTGCCTTGGGCTCAGGTCATGATCTCAGGATCCTGGGATCGAGCCCCACATCGGGCTCTCTGCTTGGCAAGCAGCCTGCTTCCTCCTCTCTCTCTCTGCCTGTCTCTCTGCCTACTTATGATCTCTCTCTGTCAAATAAATAAATAAAATCTTAAAAAAAATTTTTTTTAGAGAAAGAAAGAAACATTGCACTAAGACCCACTTGTGGCCAATGAGAAACCACCCCAACCTCAAACTGTCCTCTAAAAACTTTTGTTTAGGGCACTTGGGTGGCTCAGACATTTAAATGTCTGCCTTCAGCTCAAGGATCATGACTTGACTCCATTGAGTCCCATGTCAAGCACCCTGCTCATCAGAGAGTCTGCTTCTCCCTCTCCCCTTACCCCACTCTCGTGCTCTCTCTCACTCTCTCAAATAAATAAAATCTTCAAAAAAATTTAAAAACTTTTGTTCAAAACAATCCTCTCCAATTCCCTCATAAAACTTAATAAAAGCTGACCTTCCCTTTGTCTCCTCAGACTTGCATATAGTGTATCATAGCTTGTATGTCCTCCCTCGCAATTCCTCAACTATTCTGGAATGGACACATTTCGCTGGAAAATAACTGGCTGTTTTGGTTTTAGTTGACATAATTGCTAAACTGCCTGGCATAGGCCCCAAGTACTAAAGAAGTTCAGAGAAGTGAGAGACAGCTGTGTGGATGGGGTGAGCAGAGCAGGTTGAGGAGGAGAGGTGGAATCCAAATTGGCAAAGAGGAGCAGGGGGCAAGTAGGAGAGAAGCAGGGCGAGGATGGCCTGCAAGAGAGTCCTGTCTCCCTAGAAAAGAATGTCATGCCAATACATACAAGATATACATACAATTCATACAGGATAATCTTCCTTCTTCATTGTCCTTTTCCCCTTCTCCTTTTTGCCGAAATGTTAGAGATGATTTGAGGTTACCGAGTATCACTACATCTCCTCCCAACACACACACACACACACACACACACACACACACACACACGAGGAGATAGGCAGAATGCCTCACACCGCACATAGTTCTTCGGTGACAGAACATGGAACTACGCTCAAACAAATTAGATCACCTAATTGTGAGTCTTGGCGTCTTTCTTTCTTTCTTTTTTAAGATTTTATTTATTTATTTGACAGACAAAGATCACAAGTAGGCAGAGAGAGAGGAGGAAGCAGGCTCCCTGCCAAGCAGAGAACCCGATGTGGGGCTCGATCCCAGGACCCTGGGACAATGACCTGAGCCAAAGGCAGAGGCTTAACCCACTGAGCCACCCAGGTGCCCTCAAATGTCAGTTGGATCGTTGTTTTGGGGGCAACCCCACAGGATCATGATGGCTCAGGGCAGTCCCTGTTGCTTAAGGGGGTAGTTTCCATCCTAGCACTGGATGTTTTGCCCGCAGAGCAAGAATGCTTTGCCCACAGGGTCTTTTGCCTGAGTTAAGAGATAAGGAGAAAAGAGGGACTTAATCAATTATAAAGTTTGAGGTCAACACAGAGGGTGTTGAAGTCCTCTTTCAAGGCAACTATGTTGTTAGGATATACGTACTTATTGTTTGAATCAAAGCATTTATTAGATGGAATAGATAGGTATTTCTTTTGGTTTGGGGACACAGGAAATTTACTGATTTATTAAGGTGCTGTGAAAGAAAGTTCGGGAACCTCTGTGTAAGTGTTATGAAACAGTCTTCTGGGTTGACATATTAGCACAATAAATATTAGTGTTTAATATATCAAAATAACTTTGATAATTATTAAAGATAAGAAGTAAAAATTTTGGAAATGCATCTCTAGTCAGTGTTCCTCCTCCGCATTAACCATATACCTGTGGATGAACGGTATTATGTACCCATTGATGAATATTACAAATGAATATAAAATTATATTCCTATTGTTAACCCTAAAAGTAAAAGACCTAGTTATTTTACCAGTGAGATGAGTTTATTCAGGAATAACACAGGAATTGTAATTCAGGACATGCCAGCTGTGGCAAGCCACAGGCAGGTCCCAAAGTCAAAGAGAGGAACTTTATAAAGAGTAACTTTGTAGAGGGAAAAAATTTGGGAGGGGCTGAGACCAGAGTTCAGATTGGTGATGGCTTCCTATTGGCTGAGTTGGTGAGTTGTGTTTTTTTGTTTTTGGTTTTTTTTTTAGAGGGAGGTAGAGAGCACTCGTGCAGTGGGGAGGGACGAAGAAGAGGGAAAGAGACCATTTTAAGCAGGCCCCATGCAAGGCACAAGGCTTGATCTCATGACGCAGAGATCACAAGTGCCAAAATCAAGAGTTGGATGCTTAACTGACTGAGCCACCCAGGTGCCCCACCCCACCCCACCCCACCCCATTTTAAAAAGGGTTCCTTTATTTAGCTCCACACTATTTCTCTTTTAATAGGTGTAAGCAGTGGATAATCTTGTTCGCACAACTACCTGAAAAGTTTTATTGTACCAATGCTACTGAATTATATGCCAACAGTCATGTCGTGCTCATCAACAACGATCTTTAAGATCCATCAGCTCTACTAGTGTTTTGTCGAAAGCAAAGTTGGAAACCTTTGAATTCTAAAACAACATACTATGCAGTCATTTACTTTCTCAGTTGCAGAATTTCCAACTGTGCCCTCGCTTGTACCCTAGAGGTTTCTAACCTGGGGCAATGCACCTTATCAGCCTGTGGGAAGGATAAGAGGTGTACTTTTCTGTTGTAAATGAGAAGAACGGCTAGTGTGGAGGGGAGGTGGGAGGGAGAGGCTGCCAGGCTAGTACTGGTAAGTTCACAAGAAGATCCGTGTTAGGCAAGTAGGCATGGAGGGTGAAGACTTGGAAATCGGTCCCCTCAAAACTGACTGTACTTAAATCAATTTTGGAAAGCTTCTGCATATACCTAAGAGCACTGAGATCCCAATGTGAAGACCACTGCCGACCTGAGGGAAGAGTTTTACTCCAGGATAAGGACACCATGGCATCCTTGGACACACCTGTATGGGCTATGGGGTTAAGAAGCAAACATTTTGGGATCACTCCCTTCTTTTCTTTCTCTTCCCCGGGTTGCAGATGAATATTGCCTCTGAAGTCAGACTGTAAGGTATAAGTTTTTAGTTTCCCCACTTACCAGTTTTCTAAATTTGCACAAGTGATTTAATTGTGTGCTTTGATTTACTAATGTGTGAAGTGTTGGTTAATACAATATTTAGCTTATAAGATGGATGTTAGAATTAAAGGAATCCAAGCACATAAAGCTGATGCAGGCTTGCTGGACCAAGGACCCAGCGAGGGCCCCTCAGGATCAGCCAAGAGGGTTCTTGGCTTCACACAGTATGAAAATCAAATGTGAGCTGAGAAGAAGTGAAAGCAGAGTTTATTAAAGACACAGAGTGTAGATATGGACAGACCATCCAGGAGACTCAGAAAGGAAAGGAGAATGAGTCTCATCTTTGCTGTGGGTCTGGGGTTTTTATTAAGGATGGTGGGTCTGATGCAGTGTCTCCTCAATAATCCAGGAACAAAGACAAATGTTTACCTGTCTTTTGTAAGTCATTGATGCCCAGGAGCAGGGGCCTTGATGAGTCAGTGGTCTTGGAAAACTTTTATGAAAATCTTCCCTGTCAGGCCTTAGATGGTATCTATTGTGCTGGAAGACTCCAAAGAAATGGTTCAATCTTGAACTTTATGAGGAGGACATATATTACCTGTTTTATAAGGTACGCATAAGGCAGGGGCATAAGTCCTGGCCAGAACAGAAGCAGGGAAAGAGGCAGTTCTTCATGGGGCCCCTTTAGATTCTCTGTCTCAGAGTTCTCAAGAATACCGCCTGGCGTATGACAAGGACTCCGTTAATGTACACGATTACAGAGGTTCAACTGTGCTCCATTAGGGGGAATCCTGCCCTCCATCCTAGGAGGCCTAGCAGGACCATGGTGGGGTTTAGGAAAAAGGAAGCCTTTGTGGCCAGTTCCTAAAGAGAAACTCTACACCGGAGACTCACAGAGTAGGGAGATTAAGAGAACAGACCCACAACAGACTCAGAGGAAAGGAGTGGAAGAACCAGCCACTGGAGTTTTCTTCTGTCCTAGACAAAAAGAGCTTTCATGAGGTCCCACGAATTTGGAGGCAAATTGCTGATCTATAACAAACAGTGGGCTTGTGTTGGACACTTCAAGGGAACTGGGAGGTTTCCATCGGGCTCCTCAGTTAGGCTGACAAGACTGGAACTCAGGCTGTGGGTTAATGCTTCTTCCCTTTTGTTCTCTGCCATTAAGCAGATTTATATCCCGGTATCATTCTGCGTTTCCTTACTTACTCAACAAAGCAAACTCTTCTGGTTTTGTCTCTTTTTTTCTTAGAACACTGCTTTTGGCTTCTGCCTAGTTAATACTACATTGCAAACAATACAAGTTTGCATTTGTCTGATAGGCTGAAGCTAGGCATTGGGGAATACAGGAGATATCTTCAGTGCCAGAAGATGAGTTAAGCTGAGGAATCTATGAAATGAGATGTCTTAAGATGCCCAGGCTTCCCAAGGAGAAGGATTTGTGAAGACAAACATCTCTGAATTGGGGCAAAGATTGTATTGATAGACTGACTTTCATCCTCATTTGCTAGTTCCCCTGCTGCTTTGCTTGGTAAATAAGGCAGGCGGGGTGATGGAAAGAGTGCAAACTGGGAAGGAATCAGGGTTTTTTTCAATCAGAGGCCTTTCACCGAGGTCTTTCTTAGGTTAAGGGGAAAAAATCCTCCTGTAATTTTAACACATGGACCCTCGTTCTGACCTTTGGAGCCACACAATGTGCTCTGTCCCCCACGTGCCAGCCTGCCCAGCATGGCAGACAGCTATCACACGCCCCGTAGGTAGTGTCTCCTCACTGGCCCCAGGGAAGTTCTGGGACTGCATCCCTGGGCTGAGTCAGGCCTTGTGGGAAAGGCACCAAACCCATGCTGGAGTTTGTCTGTCCACGGGGATGGAGGCTCTGTTTACTCCATCCATGATACAGCTGAAAGATTTTTCAAAATTCTTTTTGAAAAAGTCAACTTATGCTCTAGGGTTTTTCTAACCTGACTGAAAAACCAAAGGCTTCTCTGTTGTCTCCACTCACGATTAGGCTTCAGTCCACTCATCCCAGCAGACGCCATGACGGAAGGGTCTGGTATTCACCTTCCTTAGCCTGAGCCCACTATGTGGGCTTCTTGCTTGAGTCTGTCATCAGGGCTGCTCTGGAAGTGCTAACTTTCCTGTGCTCCAAGAAAGGGGGAGTCAGGCCGGGGTATGCTTGTGAACTCAGCCCCCTGGGATTTTCCCTTCACCAGCACCCACACGGGGAATGTTTGCCACAGATCTCGCCGGTCCTGACTGCTAGAAGTCTACTTACATCTGCATTAGGCTAGAGGGTTCCCAAAGCAATCTGTCCCATGTCCCAGGGACAACTTTCTAGTGTTTTCTCAGCATAAGGATCATTTATTGAAAGCTTCCTAGGGCTTGGCACTGTGCTAAAGATTTCTTTAACTCACACAATGAGTTATGCTCATTGAACCTATGATATAGGTTCTATTATAATACCCATTTGGAAGCTTAGTGAGGTAAAGCAACTTGTCCAGTTAGTAGCAGAGCCAGAGAGGCCACCAGGCTATCCCAGGAAGGGTCATCTAGTCAGTTCTATATGCTAGTTAGCCTTTTGTGCAAAAAGACAGAAAAGTCAGAGGACGAGGGCACTGTACAAACCCCCATTCACAAGATGGGATGTGACTGTAAGAGATGGATTCTTGAAGATTCTGTAGCAAGGTGCCTGCTTTTCCCTCTGTCTGCTTCTCCCCCTGCTTGTGTTTTCTTTCTCTCTCTCTCTCTCTCTCTCTGACAAATAAATAAAATCTTGGGATGCCTGGGTGGCTCCGTCAGTTAGGCATCTGAAACGAAGATTCTGGAGGGGTGTCATTATTGCAACAAGATCTATAGTATCAGAAAAGTCCTCAGGCTTCGGAGGACCCTTTATTTCCTTTTAGGATCATCTCACAGAATATGATTCTTGGATGCCAGGTACATATGGCCAAGGAAGTCACCTATGACCTTTTTTTTCTCCTCACCTTCCTTTTTTAAATATAGAAGATAGAATTATTGCAGGTGAACATTTTTGCTTTACCTTGGGGGAGGGAATAGAAAGAGTGGAAAGAGTGACAAAGAATGATAGGGAGTATCATGGACTGATCTGTGAAAGAGGAAAACTAAAATCATTACCTCCATCACACACACACACACACACACACACACACACACACAACCTGAAGTCATGAGCATCTTGGTTATAAAAGTACAGCAAACACAGCCTCCAGAATCCAGCTCCATTTAACAATGTAACACTATGATATGCAGACAATTTTAAAAATCATCTCTTAGTTACTAATTTGAAGGCGGTGTCATCGTACATATGACTGAATTTCTATGAACCTTGGTTTCCTCTTATAAAAAGTAGAGCACAGTATTTAACTCATAGGGTTGTTGTGAAGATTAAATGGAGTAATGTTTCTAAATGACTAGCTTGATGCTGCTGTCCCATCATTAACACCTTCTTTCTCTTTCTTCCTTTAAGCTTATTTTAATGTACACACAATCTAAAACGTTATCAGCAAAATTTAACCTCCATAAAGGCCCATACATGAAAGGAACAAAAGAAAATGCCTATATTTATCTGTTATTCATTTTGAAACTTTAAGTTTCTAGAAGTATATGCACATATACATATAATAGAAAAACAAATATATACATATATATGCAGTGCTTATTCACTAACAACTCAGCACAATTCGGTCTGAGTTCTTGATCTCAAGTTTCAGAGGGCAAGAAGTAGTATTATTAAAGGGTAATATTACAGAATTTATGAGGAAACCTAAAGTAATTTGATTTATTTGGCCAAGGAAAGAAAGCTAAGAATATTGTCTCTTTATTAGATGAGGTGTATTGGGGGATGGTGTGGGATGAAGGACACAGGCTCTGGAGTCAGGCCAGGTTCTAACCCTGCTTCTGCCACTTTCCAGGCATATGACATTGAGTAAGTTACCTAAGTCCTTTGAACTTCATTTTTTTAATAAAAATAACCTCTATGTTGCAGCGTTGGTGGGAGAATTAAATGAGGTGGTGTACATAAGGGTTTAGCATAGCAGCAGCCCATACAAGGTTCTCGGTAATGCTATAGAAAGGTGATGATGAGTACTGCCACTGTGTGGGGAAGACAACCACCTTCATGGCAAAAATACACCACAGATATTAGTAGACCAATGCTCTTAGCTATGTGATTTGGGACCAGCTTCATCTTCCTACACCTCAGTCTCCAGCAGATGTGCCTTCCTGGTTTATTTCAGTTTTCATAAACTCATGGGAAATAATGTGGGGGAATCTTCTAGAAAAATATAAGGTGGATCACAAATGGCAGAGATTAATATGAACGATGGGCTACTATATAGGGTGAGGCACAAAGTCTAAGTATTCTAGAATTTCATCTTTGAATGAAAGCCTGAAGATGCTGTATTAGTCTTTTCTCTATAAAACTCAGCCTTCTCTCCTCACAGTTAGAATAGAACTACCTAGTCTTCAGAGGTGAGGTGTGCAGGTCACAGAGAAGAGGTGTCTGTGATTTCCATACAGGTTATTTCAAAATCTGACCTGCCCAGTCTGCCTTCTCCACCCAGACTAGCATTTCTTTGTTTTTCTCCATGATTGTCAGATATACTACCATTCTCCAGGCTCCTGGAGGCCTTGGAATTTTCTTGATTCTACTTCTGGATCCTCATCCTATCAGGAATCCTCTCTCTTCCTTTAATATGCATTTGTGGTTTGACTTTATTCTCTTCACCCATTGCTCTTTTCCAGGTCCTTCGTCACTCATGCCTAAATGACTGCCCATTTCCTGAGGGGTTAGATCTTGGGTTCTTCTTGTCCTGGGCATGCTGCAAAACAATCCCTTTATTAGCTCACTCTGACATGTGATTCAGCCACATAGGAGCCTTCAGTGGGGTTACATCAGAACCCCCTTACCCTGATACTTGGAGTTCTTCATGGCTGGGTCCCTTTATCTCTCGCCACTGTATTGTGGAACCCCCTTCCCCCAGTTAGAGTGAAACCAGTCTCAGAGCTGTCCCTTGTCCACTGCGTGTTTGCCTCTGCTTTGGTGTCTTTGCTCTGGAAGTTCCCTGATCCTGGGATAGTCCTCTTTTTCCCTCTTCTGAAGAATCTGTATCCTATGTTTAAGGCCCAGCTTAAGAATCAGTTTTCTCCAGGACATAGTCCCTAATTTATCTCACCCAATACCCTCCTTTCCTTCAGTTGGCACATAGCACTTAGCCATGCAGTAGATTATACAATTTCACCCAGGGCTTTGTAATTATTCTCTAGTGCTCTGGGAGCTCAATATACAGTTAATAGACACTTGCCTTCATGCCTTGTCTCCTCCATTCAACTGTAATTTCCTATAGGGTGATGCTCGCATTTTGTATGACTTCTTGCATCTATGGATGGCGTAGAATCTAGTGCAGGGCTCTGTTAGCCATGGGAACTTACTAACATTTTAAGTGAATGCATGAATGACAAGGGGGAAAAGCTGAACCTTGAGTTCCCAGAGCCTTCACATCAGGGGGTTTATCAGACCCATCTGCTTCACAAGTTCATAGGGAGGCATTTTACAGCAGAGAAACCTCAGTGGAACTCTTAAACTACTGAATATGGGTGACCACCAAGCAGTCTCTTTGTAAGGATTATCCAAGCATGTGTGCCTATTTGCTTGGTGATGTGTTGGGGATTTCTCTGTGTATTTGAAAAATAGGACAGGTGATCTGTACAGAATTGGCCCAGCAGGGATGTGGCAGGTAAAATTGAAGGGCTTCTAACAAATTGAATTACATCAGAAAAAAAAATATTTCCAGTCCTGGCCCTTCAAGAAATAAACTGTTTCCGTTTAAGCTGTCTCCTGCCCCAGTCACACATCCTTTTGGCAAGTGCTTATTGATAGGGCAAGAGGCAAGAAGACTGCCTGGATAGCTGACTCAGCTGCCCGTTCCTCAGTTTCCCCGCAGCTGACTAGGACACATTCCTGTGTGGGCTCGAAGCAAGGAGAAAGGGTAAAATGAAAGCCAGTATGAGCAGAGTTTATAAGGTATCCTCACGTGTTTTATCTTGTGTAATTCTTATCATAGTCCTGAGATGTGGAGTCTAAGCCCCATTCTGCAGATGAGGAAGTGGAGGCTCCCACAGGTTAGGTTACTTCTCAGTGAAGAGGAGAGTCATCATGGAAGCCATCCCCAGTGTACGTGTTTGCTCTGATTGAGTGTATGAACTTAGCCAACAGCGAAGGATACGGGAGAAAAGACTTCAGATTGGTCTTGCCTCCAACCTGGTGCACGACCAGCTCCGGAGACAGCGTTTTTACTTGCCTTGAATGTTTTATATTGCTTTGCACTTCCCGAAGCTAGTTGACCAAAGGAGATCCACTGGAAAGTTCAACCAACATTCGTTAGCTTACCTGACACAGTCCGGCTGCTGTTGCTGCTTCTGCTGCCGCTGCTTCTTTTTCTTCTTTTTTTTTCTTTTGCAGTAGGAAAACCTATGTGGTGCATTTTCGTTTCTCCTTGCGTGCCATTCTGACCTGAAAGTTAGCCTTAATCTGCTGACCCATTCTGATGAGATTGCTTTGGAAGTCACTCCAAAGTCACTGTGGCTAAATGGGATATGGCTGTTAAGATAGAAATGCATTTCAGTTAATACCTTGGCTGCCCTGAAGCTAAGCCAGCACCAACCCTAATTCCTAAAGGAAAACAAATCCACAATAATCCATCTTCTAATTCTGTGCAGATCATGTCAACAGATCATGTCAGTCGTGAGTCCTCTTTCCCTCTTTTCCGTGGCCCAGACCAGTGCTTCACAATTTGAGGTCAGCAAATCACACATGTTGAAATGTGAGGCTAAGACATCATCAACAACTTGCTTGATTTATTTGAAACGTGGGCTCTACTCTGATAAGAGAAACATGCTCATTCTTTTTCAATGGGAAATCACTTTCTCCTGAGCAGCAACCAAAATGAGCTCTGTTTTGTAGGCTGCAGACAAACAAGGCTTTGTCCAGTTAAACTTGGTTTATGTCTTCTTGCTTCCTTTGGAGTATCTTTAATCTTCAATATCTGCCCAGGCTTTAAGGCAAAGGCCTTGATATTTACTCATTCACACTGAGCTGTAAATGACAGATCTGAGAGTCCATTGCTTTCTAGAAATAGTCACATTTGAATACCATTGTTCACTGGAGCAAAAGGAATAGACAAGGAAGGAAATAGACCAAGTTGGGAAACAGACAGGAAGGAGATAGACAAGGAAAGGGAACAAAATTTTGGAAACAGATAAGGAAGGAAATAGACAAGAGAAGGAAACAAATAAGGGAAGGAAATAAATAAGAGAAGGAAACAGACAAGGTTGAGAGGAAGATCCTGCTTTAGCTCAGGAGCGGGCGAACTATAACCTGTGGGCCACATCTGGCCTGACACCCATTTTCCTACAGCCCACAAGCCAAGGATTTTTTACATTTTTGAAATGCTAGGGGGAAAAGAAAATCAAAAGAAAGGTGTTTTGTGACTTGTGAAAATTATATGAAATTCCAGTTGCCGTGCCCACAGTTTTCTTAGAACAGAGCAACACTCATTACACAAGGTCCAAGGTTGCTTTTGTACTACAAGGGCAAAGTTCAATAGTTTCACCCTGGGACCCACAGGGCCCACAAAGCCAGAAGTAATTACTACCTGGCCCTTTAGAGAAAATGCTTGCTGCCCCATTTTGGATAAACTGTTTATACAGCAGGCAAGGGGCTCCCAAAGAGAAAGCAGTTTAGAAGGGGAGAAGATGTACCCTTTTAACAACCAATGTGTCTGAATGGGCCAAGCTTTTACTTCTCTTACCATCTTCCTTGCTGGCATTCATTAGTGGGCTCATCCCAGGGATAGACGGCCACAGAAGATTTCCCAGGGCATCATCCCTCCACAATGCTTGCTAAGTTAGGGTACCAGTTATCTCACTCATGACTACCAGAGGTGTGATGGCTTCTAGGTGGCTCGGTCCGATGTCACTAGCTGCCACAGCAATGTTGACCGAACGGAGGAGTAAATAGTAAATCCCCTAGGGGGAAAAAAAACCCCACAAAACTCCCTCACATTATCTTTTGGTTTAAAGTATTTCTATTTTTTTCAATCAATTTATTCACTTATTAAATCCTTTATTCCATAAACATTTGTTGAGCACCTACTGTGTGCTAGGAGCCAGACGTACAAAGGAGACGCAAATACCACCCTCCTCCTTGAGAGGCTCATAGTCTAGTGGTGGAGGGACAGGCTGGACATAGTTTTATAACATAGGCACAAGTAGGATGCCGATGGGAACTCCAAGAAGACATAGACCGTGGGGTGGCAATGGCGAGAACTAATGTTTCGCTACTGTTGATGAATCTCTCAGTTACACATAGAATTTTGAAGAAATCTAAGACTGACAACCCCTAATGGGACCCTTAGTACTACTTAGAGTTTTCCGAAGTCTCAAGCTCTTTTTCCCTGTATTAGTTTGCGAGGGCCACCATAACAAAGTACCACAGACTGGGCGGCTTAAACCATATCCATTTATTTTCTCACAGTGCCAGAAGCCAGAAGTCTGAGATCAAGACATGAGCAGAGTCAACATCTTTTGAGGCCCCTCTCCTTGGCTTCTAAATGACTGTCTTCTCCCTTTTCCTTTTGAGATAGCAATTCTACTTTTTTAAAAATTATTTTTAAAAAAGTAATCTCTATGTCCAATGTGGGACTTCAACTCATGACTCCAAAATTAAGAATCACATGCTCTACTGACTGAGCCAGCCAGGCTCCCACAATTCTACTTTTTGATCCAAGGGAAAGAGAGCCATAGGTAAAAAACTGTTTTGGGGTTCCCCCCCTTTTCCTTTAAATAGAAAATCTATAAGATGTTAAAGCACAAGAGTTTTGGTATCTTGCTAACACAATATTACATTAAAAATGGGTAAAATAAAGGGTGGGGTGGACAACAAGTTCTTGTACTTCACTGCCTTGAACTCCAGAGACCAGAGCATCAAGGGGCAGTGTCCAGCAAAGTGACAGCAGTCCTGGGAGGACCAGTCTCTACAGAGCTACAGGAGGCTCAGAGAAAGAAACAGTAAACAACAGATGATATCTGATCAGGCATGTTTGTGATCGCCTGTGAGAACGAATACACCCCAAGGTATTTGGTTAGGAGGACTTTGCAGGGGTCTGGGTTCATGCAGTGAAATAGGTTACAACAGATTTTATTTTTTATTTTTTAAAAGATTTTATCTATTTATTTGAGAGAGAGTGTGTGTGTGTGTGAGAACCAGAGGGAGAGAGCAAGCAGGGGGAATGGCAGACGGGGAGGAAGAAGCAGTTTCCCCGCTGAGCAAGGAGCCAAATGCTGAATGCTAGGGCTGATCCCAGGACCCTGGGATCAGGACCCGAGCTGAAGGTAGATGCTTAACCAACTGAGCCACCCAGGCACCCCCAGCAGATTTTAGATAAAAGGATTATGAGCATTAGTCCTGAATCAATATTAAGTAAATTTTACAGTCTGTATTCTTATTTATAATGTTATTTTCAGATTTTTTTATTTGCAAGTATTCAGCAAGTCTACCTGGGATGATGGGAGAGAAATATGTCCAGTAGCCTTCTGGTGGAGGCGGGGGAAGTCTGGTACAATCCGCCTTCTCATCCTGGCATTGGGGTAGAAAATGTAAGTCTATGTCAGGTCAGCCAGGCTCCAAGATCATATCAGTCGAAATCTGAGGTTTCAACCTGCTTGGTTTTAAAAGAAATCTTCTGGTCCTACATTTCCCAAAAGACCAATAGGTGAAGCATTTTTAAAGGAAAAAAATAAGTGCTCGAATGAACTAACATTTTTTTTTTAAAGATTTTATTTATTTATTTGACAGAGATCACAAGTAGGCAGAGAGGCAGGCAGAGAGAGAGAGGAGGAAGCAGGCTCCCCGCTGAGCAGAGAGACCGATTCTGGGCTTGATCCCAGGACCCTGAGATCATGACCTGAGCTGAAGGCAGAGGCTTTAACCCACTGAGTCACCCAGGTGCCCCCTGACATTTTTTTTTTAATGTTATCTGTGTATTAACATTAATATGCTTGTGGCTCTTAGATAAATACAAAACCAAAACAAATAATGATTTGCAGAAGCAGAACAGCTGATATGGATTTAATGCTAGAAAGAATTAGCCTCCAATGTGATATATTTTTATACATCAAAATAAAAACATTAAAGCAAAGAACACTAATAAATAATCAAATTATTTCTATTAAATCAGGTATCCAGTATGGACTCCAACATCAGTGACCTTTGCAGGCTTTGATTATAAACAGAAGCCAACTTCAAGTGGCATATTAAGCATAAAGTAGTTATTCAAATGATTAGAATTGGGTTAAACATACCATTCAGAATCAAGTGACAGCATTATATTAAAAATATTTATTAAAGAAAAACCCTTGGACCCCTGAGGACATATCGATGGGCCCAGACCCCATTTTAATAAAGCCACTTTTATAAGTTTATCAAAGACTCAAGAAAAAGAGGCCTACTTCCCCAAACATCTGGGATCCTACAAGGAGGGTACTGGGCAGGGCTAGAAGGTAACACTAAATATTCTCTACTCTGCAGGGTGGGGTGCTGAATTTTTTATTTCTTGAGCTTCCAGCCTTATCATGTTAATACCTAACCCTTGGGAAATGAGAAGCAGGTGATCTACTAAAAAATGTTCATTTCCTGTGATGTTCTTTCTTATTGACTTCTACTTTTCCCCTGATTCTGAAAAGTCTTTGACCTTAGCTCAGAATATTTAAACTCTTAATTTTAATTTAAAATCTTTAATTAAAAAATTAAAATCCCTATGAGGCACCATTTATTTATTGGGGACATACCATATGCTTGGTCTGAATGCAGCGACGGCAAAGGTCTGTCCCCTTGTTATTCCATCAGAATTCACATCTGTTAACCTCTGGGGCATCACAACAAAACCATCTGCTTGACCAGTATTTGCTAGGGGGATTGGGAGTAGAGGTGAAAGGGACAGAGAAAAAGTAAATTGGGAAACTTTATTTTGGCCTTTCTGGGTGCTGAGAGGTATCCTGGTTCAGTTGGTACATGTGAACCACAGAAAAAAGCATTCCTGGCCTCTTTAGATGTAAGCAAAGCTGAAAACGGAGACTTGGGGCACTAGAATAAAATTCTTTTCCTTATAATTTTTTGAAAGAATAAGAAAACTCTTAAGAATTTACAGATATGGGGGCACCTGGGTGGCTCAGTGGGTTAAAGCCTCTGTCTTCAGCCCAGGTCATGATCTCAGGGTCCTGAGATCCCATCGAGCTCTCTGCTCAGCAGGAAGCCTCCTCCCCCACCCCCACCTGCCTCTCTGCCTACTTGTGATCTCTGTCTGTCAAATAAATAAAAATCTTAAAAAAAAAAAAGAATTACAGATACATAAAATTTTATCTATACATGCATGGATCAGCCATGATAAGTGAAATGTCTCAAGTGATCAAGCCACATGAGTGAAAAAAATCTCAAAAAACTGTTGACTTAAATAGTCAAATGACCCCTAGCGGGGAAAAAGGCATTGCTACACTGCATTGATAGAAATCACTCTCTCCCTCTCATAACTGAGTTCTCTGTTTATGGATACATGAGTAGCATAGCAAATAACTTTTCTGCGTGTTTAGATTCATGGTGCCTGTCCCTGGGTATACATAAAAATCACTTGGGAAAGTTGTTTTGTTTTTTAAGATTTATTTATTTATTTGAGAGAGTGAGAGAGAAAACAGAGGCAGAGAGAGAGAAAAAATCCTTATGCAGACTCCCCGTTGAGTGTAGAGCCCAACATACGGTGAAATCCCAGGACCTTGAGATCATGATCTGAGCTGAAATGAAGAATCAGATTCTCAACCAACCTAGCCACCCAAGCGCCCCCTTTTGTCATAAAAGATTTTACTTATTTATTTGAGAGAGTGAGCGAGTGAGAGAGAGCATGACTGGAGGGTGGGGTACAGAGGGAGAGGAAGAAGCAGACTCCCCATGGAGAAGGACCCAGATATGGGGCTCCATTCCAGGACCCTGGGATTATGACCTGAGCCGAAGGTAGACACTCAACCAACTGAGTCACCCTGGGACCCCTAAACTTGGGATAGTTTTAAAACATGCTGTGATCTGGTTCCATCCCTGAAGATTTGGATTTAATTGGTCTAAGGGTGGAGTCCAGACACCGACATGGTTTAAAAGTCCCTCTAGGCAATACTAAGTGTAGAAATGTTGAGGACCACTGGTTTGGACAAAAACTTGGTATTTTTCTGCAGCTGCTATTAAGATAATTTCCAAAACTCATCATTCAAAAGCACCTGTCGGGGGGCACCTGGGTGGCTCAGTGGGTTAAGCCTCTGCCTTCGGCTCAGGTCATGATCTCAGGGTCTTGGGATTGAGCCCCACATTGGGCTCTCTGCTCAGCGGGGAGCCTGCTTCCCCCTCTCTCTCTGCCTGCCTCTCTGCCTACTTGTTATCTCTCTCTCTCTGTCAAAAAATAAATAAATAAAATCTTTAAAAAAAAAAAAAAAGCCCCTGTCATGTCAGGAGAAGGAGGTTTTAGAAAAAAGAATCCAGAAGATGTGTGGTTCAGTGAAGAAAAGCAGTAACAGTGAAACCAGCATTGATTTTGCAACCTCAGTCATCTTAACATCTTGGGTCAGATAATTCTTTGTTATGGGGAACTGTTCTGTGCATTATAAGATGTTTAGCAGCATTGCTGGCTTCTACTCCTTAGATACACACTACCAGTCTTCCCCCAAGTGTGAGAACCAAAGATATCCCCAGGCATTGCCAAATGTCTCCTGGTGTGTATCCCCAACTTGCATTTGAGAACCTGTGATCTAGACAATTAGAGTGTGGGTTTTTCCTTCTTCTTTATCTAAATCTACTTTATCTTCTCTAAAATTAACAAATCTAATTAGCTCTTAAAACCCATCTGGAACTGGCAGAAAAGTTAGCAGCTTTGCCGAAAGGCCAGGAAGGCTCTGTTTAATGGTGAAAATAACCATCTTTGTGGCTGCTTTGGAATTAAGGTAGCATTCAAAATGAAAGTTTTTTTTTTTTTTTTTTTTTTTTAATGTGGAGTCATGAATCTTACCATAGATTAATCTTTTGGAGGAAAAAACCTGAGATCCAAAATTAGCTTTTTAAAAATACAAAGCACAGTAAAACTGTACTCTAGTCAAACCAAGAGGACTTTTTGAAACACAGACATATTTCAGAGATGCCAGAGAATAGTTTTGATGCATTTGTCCTAAATTTACCTCTTAAAATATCACTAGATTTACTAAGACCCTATTTTTATATTTTTATTTTTAAAAAAGATTTTATTTATTTATTTGACAGAGCAAGAGAGAGCAGAAGCAGGGAGAGTAGTAGAGGGAAAGGGAGAAGTAGGGTCCCCACTGAGCAGGAAGCCCGATGCAGGACTCAATCTCAGGACCCTGGGATCATGACCTGAGCCGAAGGCAGATGCTTAATCAACTGAGCCACCCAGGTGGTCCTAAAACCCTATTTTTAAAATCCTAAAACCCTAATTTTAAAACCCTATTTTTAAAATCACAGAATAAATTATCTGTGAACTAGTGTAAGGAGGAAAGCTCTAATAGAAGACTGACAATGAAATCATTCATATAGGACCATGACCAACCTCAGGGAGACTGCTAATTTTCTGGTTTCAGAATGACTTAGTTGATTCCAGATATTACAGATAGTGCAATAATCACCCATGGCAATAGCACTTGATTTAAAGCTGTAGGCTTGCAAATGAGTCGAGGTTGAGATAGGGTAGAGACTAAATACTACTTCTGTAGTTCCCAGAGGTCTGTGGATCTCTATTTGCCAGTTCTTGTGGATTACTGAATGCCACCCCTGTGCTGGGCCCCTGACTTGCATTCTCTCATTAACCTTCGGGATAGCCCTCAGGGCAGTCAGTCCCATTCTCCCTATTTTATAATAGAGGAACTTCCGGTAGAGCTTAAAGTGTTAACCTTCCCAAGGCCACAATGCTGGTAAGTAGTGGTACGCATCCATCTCAAGTTCCCGGACTTTTTTGGTTCATCATGTGCTTAGTGTTTCAGGGATATTTTCCCAGTGTACCCAGGCCAAGAGAAACACCCAACAGTCCCACTTATTACATAGTTAGGTGTAAGCAACTTTACAAATATATCTGTTCCAACAACTTAGTAGTCATCCGAGGAAACAATACACATTAACTGGAAGAAAAAAAAAAAGCATGGTTTATTTCATTCCTAAAAATCCCAATCACTTACTAGTGGGATGGATGGGTGTAACTGACAAGCACGGCTCCTCGAACTTGGAATCAAATTGGATACGACCAGCTTCACCTTCTGTTCCATATTGAGTTTTGTGTGTTACTGGCTTTTTAGCTCAGCAACTTCCGAAGACCTAGCTTTGAAAAGATACAGTGCTATCAAAAGGAGTGTTTCAATCTCATGTTGAAGCTATGAATGAACTACTTTGAGTGAGTTGTTTGCGCCATATCTGACAGATGTCAAGTCTTGCTGTGCTTTTCTTGAAAATATAAAAGGTGCTCACTGTTGGGGAACTGCAAGTGTATCTGCTTCTTCACCTAGGCTGTAAGCCATTTGATCAGCTTCCGTTATTCTCTTGTTCATCCCTATCCACTCACCCTTAGCATAGGAATTGGCACACAGGCACACAGTGGGCAGAAGGAGAGCTCTGAGTTTTTCCTGGTTCTTGGTTCCACCTCTCATTCTCTACAGAGAAGATCTGAACTCTTCCGAGTCTTCTAAGGGTGACTTTCTTCCCAAAGCTTGTTGATTTCAGATCCCTCCACCTAAAGATGAGCTGGAACTGGCCTCCAAGGGCTAGGGAACCCAGAGCTCCATCACCAAGACCTGTTCATTCTAGCGACGTCAGAATCAAGCAAACCTATCCTCACAAAGTCAAACTCTCTGTGTCCTCTATGATCTCCACAGCTGTTCCCAAAAGCAGAAGCTCCAACAGTCACACATGTTCTCCTCCAAGGCTGTGACATAGCTCTTTTTAGAGAATGAGAACAGGGAGGGAGGAGAGGAGGAGTTTGCAATTAGGACAAAGAGTGACCTTAACATAAGTGAATGCTATTACATTGGTTTCTATAGTCCTGATACAGTCAGTGAATTTGTTTGAATAGCAGAACATACTTTCTATCCGTCAGCTTCCCATGGTCCCATTCCAGGGCTATGGGTAAAACCACCACCACTCATTCTCCCTTGAGACCGTGTTCTTCATTTCATCTCCCACAGCACAGAGTTCTCAATTCATTCTTGCTATTGGTCTAATGTCTGGCCAAGGCCTTCCTTTACATCATTAACCCACCAGATTAACACATACAGCTACGAAAAGCCCATGACATTGCTCAGTTCAGTAATCCCACTCCTAGGTACTTCTACAAATAGTCTTGCAGATGGGAGAATGACGTACATATATTATGAATTCAAGCAGTATTTTTAATGAAAGATTAGAAATAACTGATAGATCCTTTAATAGGGGACTATTAAACTATGACACTTCACACACAGAATATTAGGCAGCCTTTTAAAGCAGGGGTTAGCAACCTTTTTCTGTAGAGGCCCATACAACAAGATCTTAAGTTCTGCAGGTCACACATTCTCTGTTCCAATTATTCAAACCTGCCATTGTCAGACAAAAGTAGTCACAGACAGTGAACATGTGAATGGGCATGACTTGGTTTCAATAAAACTTTATTTACAAAGCAAGTGCAGACCTGTGGGCTATAGTATGCCCACCCTGATTTAAATGAATGAGGCAAGTTATACATACTGATATGGAAAGATTCCTAAGATAGGTCATTATGCAAAGTAAACCAAGGAGGAAAAGAAATACAAGGACATAAATAAATACACAGAATACTCTGGAAGGTTATATAAGAAACTAAATGTGGTCACATCTGGGGATGGGATCTGAAAGGCTGAGAGAAAGGGCAAATGCTTTCCATAGAATATCACTTGTCCCTATCGGAGTTCATATTGTATGCATGCATTACTTATTCAAAAGCAGCCAACTATTAGAAAGTGAATTCACAGGAGCAGAATTCCAATTTGTGATATGAAGGCTGACCCTTTGTATCCTTCCATAGCCAGCATTCCTCTGCCTGACTTCCCCTTATGACTGAGGCACATTTGATTTCCGATGTAAATTGCAAACTCTTTTGAAGGCCTATTTTTATATTTGCGGCCTTTCTTGTTTTTTACCGCAACAATGTTTTGCACAAAGCAGGCTTTCTTTATACACTTACAACAGGAAAATGGTAAAATAAATACTCAGTTATGAAGGTAACGGTGGGAGGGAGCCCATCCTCCCACTCTCCCCATGCTTCAGTTACTCTCATATAAGTAAAATCAAATTAAAGCACACACTGCAAGGACACTGAAGGAAACAACATCCCCATCATGGGGCTCATTCCGTGTTGCATATCCACTTGAATTAAAGAACTGTTGTGGCTGCTGCATGTGTCCCATGCCACTTCTTCCTGAGCACAAAGGAAGACATTCCTTGGCCGCCCTGGCCGCCCGTGTCTGAGTCGTCCTGGGGCCCACAGGGAGTGTGTCTACAAGTGCAGGGGGCTCACAGCTTTCTGGACACCTGCCCACTAGGGACACTAGGCATGGTCCAGCTGCACACACATGCCCCTCCCATGAGTCAAGGCAAAATGGGAAACACCCCCTCCACCCTCAAAGCAAGGTTATATCCAATCACAGAGGACAGCGGTAAGATATTTTCACCCCCTGGGGAGGTGGTGTGGGTGGGAGACATTTGGTATGACTGTACGGATGGCTGCCTTCTCATTCTCCTGAAGGACTCACTCAGCTCCCTCCCAGAGAACCAGAGGACGGGCAGTACGATTCTCAGATGCTGGCTTTCCAGTGATACTATGACCCTGGTGTGAGTTGCCATGACAATTTCCACATATTAGATCCTCACTCTTTGGGGCTTTTTATGTCCTTAAGGGGAATAAAGATTGTGCTATTCTGCGTTGCAATTCTATCCATTCTTATGGTCTCTCCAGGTCAGAGGTTTTGGGTCCAATGACACTGACATGCTTGCTCCCATTGAGTAGCAGGACACCCCTCTTGTTGATGGCCAATGGCAGCTATATGAGTGGGGCTCTGGGTATGGCTTCAGGCATTTGGGTATATCTTGAGCTGGGGGAAAGAGAGGACAGTCTGTCATAAGAAAAACAGAATTTCCTGATTAAAAGTTAACCACAAAATCTTGGATTTGGAAGAAATCAGAAAAACTAACTAGCTCAGGTGTAGCATTCTGCAGATGGAGAGTGAACACAGAAAAGGGGATGTCACCTGCCCAAGGTCACAGAGCTACTTGGTGGCAAACAGAGGATTAAAACGGAGTCTGTTTTGACTCCATCTCCAGTCCAGTGCCTTTCTAGATGACGCGTTATAGAAATACCATATAGCATAGTAGATTTTCTCGAAAAGCAGAAAAGAGGGCGTGCCTTCCCCTTTAATTTGTCGCTGAAGAGTTGCATGCTATTGTCTGGTGCTGGAGGCTGAGGATTATGATGGACATTCCGAGAGTATTAATGAATTCTTTCTTCTTTAGTTGACTATGCCCCAGGTGCAAGTGGGGCTAATTCAAGGGAATTGATCTCAAGTGATAACTCTCCCCAGTCTCCAACACATGTGTTCTAAAAGAGCAGGCCAGGGGGCGCCTGGGTGGCTCAGTGGGTTAAAGCCTCTGCCTTCAGCTCAGATCATGATCTCCTGGGATGGAGTCCCACATCAGGCTCTCTGCTTCCTCCTCTCGCTCTCTCTGCCTGCCTCTCTGCCTACTCGTGATCTCTCTGTCAAATAAATAAATAAAATCTTAAAAAAAAAATAAAAGAACGGGCCAAATAAAAATACATTTTTTAATGTAAAAAGAAGGCAGATACAGTATACTTGGTTCCAGATTTGACAAGATCTGAGAAACTGCTAAGTCTTTATTGCTTCTGCAGTATGTAGAGCTTGAGAATTGGAGCACCTTAATAGCACGTACATGCAAGGTGATGAAGAGGAAGGGGAAGAGGGAACATTTCTTGAATGCATCCTCTGTGCTAATCACATAACTAAAACGAAATCACATGGGAAAGGCTTTACATTTATTCTCTCCTTTTATCTTCTCAGTAACCCTAAGAGGTAGATATTGTTATTCCCATTTCTGGAGGGGAAGCTGAGGCTTAAAGAAGTCTCATGACTACAAAAAGGTAGAGGCAGTATTTATAGTCAAACAGGCATGAGAGCCTGTCTACACCCTATTGTTCCTGTAAACTAGAAACACAGCATTTAGAGGTGGAAGGTACCTGTCTTATCCAAGAGGCACCTTTAGTAGGTGAAGAAACAGGCACCTAGAGAAGTAGAATGGTTTGTTCTAGTTGCATAATTAATGACAAACCCCAGATTTCCAGGCTTAGAAGAATGCCTTCTACTGGATCATTGAAAATTGTTTCTGTCCCCACCCTTTTTTTAAAACGCCATTGGCACTGCATTTTGCCAGCAGCTCTCCCGATCTTCAAGGAGAGCTGTTTAGTAGCAGATTAACCCAGATCACCTGCACACAAAAGGGTACCACTGTGTCGTGGTTAAGAATTTTGGTGCCATCAGCTATGGTTTTGGGTTATTTATTGATCCTCCCTATGTCTTACTTTCTTCATCTGTGAAGTAGGGGTACTGACTTCCTGGCGTTGTGAGTATATGTATACAGTGCTGGACACAATGGGAACTCTGCCTAAGTATAAGCTAGCTTACATAATGATCTGTTCTTATAAATATGGGGGAGAGGAGACATGGGGGTGGAAGAGGGATTGTCCCCACACCAGGCAAGTAGCGCTTTGGCTGGTTATTGAGACCACGTGGCCACCCTGTCCTTTTCCCTCGATGCCTTTTAGAGCTGTATCCAATCTGTTTGCCACTGCCTGAGCTCCAGTCCTTTGGAGCCACGTTTTGTGTCTGCCACACAACCAGCAAGCACTACTTGCCCTCACTCCATCCTTGTCGAGAGTCTTGGGTAGGGCAAGTCACTTCACTGGCAACTCACTTCCAATGGGCCTGGGTTTACCCATCATTTAAAGGAGCAACTGAAGAGAGTAAAATGTTATGAATTAATTTAATCATATATTAAATAGAATTTTATTGGCGAAGTTAGGGACACATGGGTGGCTCTGTTGGTTAAGCATCTGCCTATGATTCAGGTCATGATCCTAGGATCCTGGGATCTTCCTCAGAGGGGAGCCTGCCTCTCCCTCTTCCTCTGCCCCTCCCGCTGCTTGTGTTCACACACTCTCTTTCTCTGTCAAATAAATAAATAAAATCTTAAAAAAAAAAAGAACTTTATGGGTGATCTCAGTATCTGTCAAGCATTATTTATCTGGGAAATGTGCTTTGAGTTCCAAAAAAACTATTCAGCAAAGAAATTTGGGGATATGATCCCTTGCGACCCAGAACTACCCTATAATAGTCATGCAATTTTGAAAGAAGGAGGATCTTCAAAGGGTGAGGATAGAGATGGTGGGTGGGGGTGGGAGATGGGGGGAAATAGTGATTCAGCTTAGAAGCTGTATTCAAATAGGAGAAGTTAGAAAATGGAACCTGACAAGGGGCTGGGTCCTGAGCATTCTGCCGCCTTTCTGCACAGGTAATTACTCTGATGACCTACGGTGAATCCAAAGTGACAGCTGACAGGATGAGGCCGTCCTGAAGGTTGTCAACCTGAAGTAGCACAGATGCTGCTGTGGCCTCAGAGTTAGGTGACACACAGACCTGAGATGTGTAGAGGGAGTGCACAGAGAGGGCAATGTTCTCAGAGCCTGCCATCAACAAGCTCCCACTGCCCTTTTAGGGAAGCTCCCCATCACCCTCCCTATCTCCAGTTCTGTTTTCTTCCCTTCCCTGTGTTGGTTGACTTAATGGCTGCTCAGCCTGGCTGACGGTTAGGAGCATCTGAAAACCCAGGAGTATCTTGGTGGAAGTTCCCTGGGAGTTTCAGCAGTCTCCCACTTTGGGCACAACCCTGAGATCACGCCCTGAGCCAAACCAAGAGTCGGACGCTTAACTGACTGAGCCACCCAGGTGCCAGTCCGTCTCCTATTCTTAACCTCAGAAAGTTGGGTTCTAAGAAATAGACTGTTTTGCACAGAGGGAGAAAGTGTATGGTTTGGCTCCCTCTGGTAGGTAAGAAGGAAGGAGCTGAGTTCTATCTCTGCTCTTGGGGCCTGGCCACAAGCCCTGGCAGCCCACGGGAAGGGCCACTTACTGTTTTCTCACTGATCTGAGGGCTGCCTGTGTCTCATCAGCACAGCCAGAGGGTGCGCCTCTTTACAATTTGTCTTCCTGAAAGAGGGCGCTTTTCCTCATTCACAAGGTAGAAGTCCTGCTAAGTGCGAGAGGTAGAATGGGGCTCACCTTTCCCCATGGCTTCTTTCACTTAACACAAACACACGTAATGAAAACAGGCTGAATTTGTATTTTCTACTAAAAGTTAAATTATGATCCACTTATATAGGCATAAAAGCCTCTTTTATCAGAACAAAACGAATTCCTTTCATATTATCATGTATAATATATGAGGACTAAAAGAAACTCAGCCTTCCTACCTGGCCAGGAAGAGCAGAATCCTCCCACTTAGTGGGACTAAACCTTATGTGCTTAGTTCCATAAGATGCTTATTGGAGTTCTCAGTCCTTGCCCAGGGGCGGAGAGCTTGTAGAATCTGCTTGTGAACCCCAGATACACCCCCACTAAGTCCCAGGTACACCCCCACTGTGGACCAGAGGGTGGAGGGCTCTACTGCAGCTGCTGGTTGAGTTCGTTGCTGAGCCAGCATGTTCCGTGGGGGAGCAATTAGACAGACCAGAAGGAAAAGCCGCCCCAGAGAGCACATGAATTAAACACTGGGGACCCGAAGTAGAGAAGTTACTTCCACTTAGCACCAACTTCACTTTTTCATCTTTAATTTAGGTTGAAGAGTTCTGAGATGTTGTCAGCATTCCTAAAGGACCTTTTCAGTTTTCAGACACTCTTTTTTTCTCAAAGTTACTGGCTGTCTACTGCAAATATGTATGTGTTTGTTAAAATATTTTATTTATTTATTTATTTATGAGAGAGAGAGAAAGAGAGCATGAGCAGGGGATAGGGGCAGAGGGAGAGGGAGAAGCAGACTCCCCACTGAGCAGGGAACCCAATGTGGGGCTCAGTGCCAGGACCCTGAGATCATGACCTGAGCCAAAGGCAGACAGATGCTTAACTGACTGAGCCACCCAGGCACCCCTCATTCATTAAACTTTCAACAAATACTTATAGAACATGTATTCGGTGCCAAGCACCATGCTAAACACCAGGAATAAAGATATTTTAAAAGTCACTTTTTCTGCTCTTATGGAATATGTATTCTATCAGGATGGACAAACAAGTAAACATCAAATTATAATATAGTATAATAGGTACTAAGCTGCTTATAAAAACAAAGTACCATGAAAACACATGGGACATGCCCCTAACATGGACCAGGAGGGAGCTATCAGGGAAGGATTCATAGAGGAAGTGATGGATGAAATATCTAGAATAATGTTTGAGCAAATATCTGGGTAATGTGGCCAAGCCAAGTTGACACATAAAATTAACCACCACAGTTGGTAAGCTCAACAAGAGACATTTCTGTTGATGGTGGAAGCAAAAGTGTGATTATAATGTATAAAAAGCCTAATGGAAAGTAAGGAAGTATGAGATTCATGGTTCCAAAACCTGGCTCAATTTGAAAACACCCAGGAAGTTTTTTAAAATCCCAATGCTTGAGGCGGCACCCAATATCAACTAAATCAGAATCTTTGTTCATTGGTCCCAGGCATTAGTGTTTTCTAAATTTCCTCCATTGATTCCAATGTGCCAAGTTTGAGAACCCCTAATATAGATCAAATGCCTCTCAAACTTTGAAGTGCATGTAAATTTCCAGTATGCCTGGATTGGGGCCCATGATTCTGCATTTCTAACAACTGGAGTCTCCATTGATGCCAATGTAGTAGTCAGCCAATCCATAGATCATGCTTAGAGTAGTGAGGGCAGAGATAATTATTTTCAGAAAGGTTGACTATGAAAAAATACAATGAAATAGGACAGATGGCTAGAAGGAGATATGAAGTCAAGGAAAGATGATTATTATCATTTTAAAGCATAATATAAAAGCATGTTTGTACAGTCATGGGAATGGTCCAGGAAAAAAGAGAAGAAAGTTAACAAGGAAGAGAAATGGGGACATCTAAAATTAGCAAAGTTCTTGAGGTAGCAAGAGGAGTAGGATCCTAAGTGCAGGTAGAGTGAATAGAGTCTTAATGGACAGGGAACCAGCTGGGGAGAAGGAAGGAGGAGGAAACATGCACACAGGCCTAGAGGAAGAGGCCTGGAAGACTATCTCCTACTAGAGGAATTCTAAATTATTCTGTATGATAAGAGCACAGGAAGTATTTGGAGGACTGATGAATAAAGTTCAACCTCAACCTCAGCCCGTATGTAAAGTTAATTCAAAATGGGTCATAGACTTAAAGGTCAAATGTAAAAATACCAAACATTTGTAGGATAAATAATAGGAGAAAATATTCAAGATCTAGGGCTAGGCAGAGAGTTATTAGGCCTGACACCAAAAACACAATCCATGAAAGGGAAATGTGATAAACTGGACCAAATCAAAATGAGAAACTTTTGCTGTTGGGAAGTCCATATGAAGAAGACAGAGAGACAAGCTACAGACAGATATGTAATCCATTTACCCAACACAGGACTAGTATCTATTCTATATAAAGAACTTTTTAATTCAGTAGTGAAAAAAATCAAATATTGCAATTAGAAAACGGGCAAAAGAGGGGCACCTGAGTGGCTCAATTAGTTAAGCGTCTGCCTTCAGCTCGGGTCATGATCCCAGAGTCCTGGAATCAAGTCCCATGGCGGGCTCTCTGCTCAGTAGGGAGACTGCTTCTCCCTCTCTCTCTGTATCCTGGCTCTCACTTTCACTCTCTATTTCAAATAAATAAATAAAATATTAAAGAGAAAATGGGCTAAAGATATGAATAGACATTTCATTGAAGTTGATATATAAAAATGCAAAAATATGTTCAGCATTATAAGCTATCATGGAAATGCAAATTAAAACCACAATGACCTATCTGTACACACTTACCAAAATGGCTGAAATTAATAAAATATATAGTGGTATCACCAAATACTGATAAGGATGCAGAGGAAATGCATCATTCATACATTGCAGATGGGAATGTACAATGGTGCAGCCACTCTGGAAACACTACACACCTATTAGAATAGCCCAAATTAGAAAGAGTAACCATACCAAGAATTGGTGAGATATAGAAGAAATGGAACCCTCATACAGTGCTGATGGAAGTGTAAAATGGTACATCCACTTTGGAAAACACTGGCAATATTTTTTAAGTTGAATATATTTTTAGAGCATGACTCAATCATTCTATTCCTAGGTATTTATCCAAGAGAAATTAAAGCAGATCTTTGTAAAATACTTGAACATGAATGCTCATAGCAGCTTTATTTGTAATAACCCCCAAAAGGAAACTACCTGCTGACATCTCTTGCCCCTTCCACCATCTGAGGACACATCAAGAAGGCACTGGTTGTGAACCACAAAGTGGGACCTCACCAGGATGCAACCATGTTGGTGATTGTAACTTGAACTTTCCAGCTTCCAGAACTGTGAGAAATACCTTTCTGTGTTTAGAAGTTGCCCAAACCAACCTGCAGTATTTTGATATAATATCTTGAATAAACTAAAAGACAACCCAAATATTCATCAGATGAATGGATAAATAAATTGTAGTATATTCACATAATGAAATACTAAGCAATAAAAAGCAATTAACTATTGGTACATTATAGATTTCAAAAAAAATTGTGCCAAATGAGAGAAACCTGTCAAAAAAAAAAGGTATGTACTGTATGCTTTGATTCATATAGAACTCTAGGAAATTCAAACTAATCTATAGTGATAGAAAGCAGATCAGTGGTCTCTGGGAAAGGGTAGAGGGTAATAGTGTGGGAGGAAGAGTAGAGAAATTACAAAGGGGCACAAAGAAAGCTTTCAGATGATCGATATTATCTTGATTGTGGTATTGGTTTCTCAGTTATATACCTATATTAAAACTTACTACATTTTACAATTGAAATATGTGCAGTTTATTGTATGTCAGTTATACATCATTGTTTTTAAAAAGGAATTTTAAAAAGAAAAGGATGTTGATCTTATAAAAATGTAGTTGATTGCTTTGTAATAATCCAATAAAATGTATTTTCATTTTAAAAATCTTATCAATTTAGGTGCAGGAGAAACAGATATTAAAGATCAGGCATGTGTAATGATAGTGGATGGGCAGAATTTATAAAAATCTAGAGGAAGATATACTTAGATAGCTTTGCAAGTGTTTTAAAATTATTTTTCGACTTGAGGGGAAAAAATGATTGTAAATGAAAGAAAATGCATTATAAGTGTGATTTATTTAAGAAAGGTAATACAGAACTATAGTCAGCAGATGCTCCTCAAAGTAAAAGGCATTGACTCTACATCAAATGATTGGTCAATGAATATATATATATCATATGACCTAAAAATGTTTAAGGCAAGCATCATTTTGAGTCCTCAGTTTAAGAAAATCTTCAATCTTGCTAGCAGTTTCGATGTTGTCAAATAAGAGGCCTTTAAATGATGATGGTTAAGAATTTTGTAATGAGCCCCACATTTCCAGCTAAGCCATTATGTATCTCACCTTAAGTGATAATGCTGAGCAAGTTCCATCAGATTCCTCATTCTGTCTTCTCTCCCTTGGATGAAGCTCCCAACCTCTAGAACTTTCAAGTATCTTGTACTCTCAACCTCCAGGAGTTTGAGTTGAGGCAGTGGAAAGACAGACGCAGAGCCCCAGAACTCTGCAAAGACATGAAAACCATTTTCCACTGCTATAAATAAAAACCTGAAACCTGTCATACTTGGTTAATATCACCCACATTAGGAGACATGGACAGAAAAGAAAGAGGCAAAAACAAAACATCTGTTGCTTTATTTAGAAACCAAGCACATGCCAGAAAAACAAGTCTCTGGTTTTCAGGCATGTGGAGATTTCAAACCAGAAGACGGGGCTAGGGAGCACCATGTCCTGTCCCAGTTAGCGTCCACAACACTCAGTGCCAACTAGAGCAGAAGGAATCATAGTGAGAGTTTCTTTCTCTGCCTCTGTTGACACCAGCCACCCAGGGCAGGAAAAATCTGCATCTCAGACTGAAGCTCTTCCTTCAAAGACTCACTAGAGAGAAAGAACTACCCATCCAATGCCTATGGGTTATTATCATCAGCCCATTTCTCAACTCAGCCATTCCTGGAGACTGAGAAGCAACCAGAAGATGATCAGTACTCCTCTCAGAGTCAAGGCTGCCACCAAGCTGGCTGCCTAATGAGGGTATAGTAAGTGATACCTTAGAATAGGCAGTTAGTTGTGTTCCAACAGGATAGCTGGAGGCCAAGCAACAAAGTCATGGCCACCTATTGGCAAAGTCAGAAGTCTGTCCTGGCAGCACACCACAAGAAGCTAGATCAAACCATTACAGGATTATAGGGTTCTTGTCTCACAGAATTGAAGAATGAATCTCATGGGCACAAAAGGGTGAAGTGAAAGTTTATTAAGTGAAGGTGAGGGTAGAAAGGAGACCAGAAGCTCTCTGGAGTGAGAAGGGTCCCAAATGGGTTGGCACTGAGGGCTTCTAGTGGCAGCTTTTATTAAGAACGGACTAGGAAACTTGCAGCCTTGAGTTTCTCACACCCTCTTGGTTTGAGCATGGACTATTGATAACCCCCTCAATGACTTAATTCCTTGAGGTTTGGCTATTTTCTATGATGCACTGTAGCCTCCAAAGAAAAATACCCACAATCATCCAAGGCCAGGTGATCTGCCTACTTATCTCTTGTTCTCTCTGTCTTTGAGTTTCTGCCCTACAGAAGTAGTTTCAGAGCCCAACCAGGGACCCCCCTACCTCTCCCTGTCTATACCTTAACCCTTTCCTTATTCAAAACTATCCAGGCCCAATACGGCGGATGCCATGACAGAAAACCCCTGACCAAATTAGGAAGAAAAAGTGGGAAACCCTATTTCCCACTGCAAGTAATGAATATTCTGCCCCTTAGTTGACAACTGTCAATAAAAGGTAGAAACCCAGCCTCCAAGACATATAGCTCTCTCTCTATCTTGCTTGGTCTCATATCTCTCGAGTATACATTTTGCTTTAATAAACTTTCCCACTTGTGTCAATCATCTGCTCTGTTGTGTGCCTGTCCTTGAATTCTGTCTTGAGACAAGGCCAGGAACTTTCATGGACACCTTTGGGAGAGGCTGAGTCAAGGATCCTGGGCCTGGGGGATCTCCAATTCACCTGGTAACAGACCCACCCCATCAATCGAAATTTGGGACACTGCCCTTCAAAATATATTTGTATTTTCTTTATAAGTCATATACATGTTCTCCTGCATCAATATATTCCACTCATTTTACATGAAACACATCAAGGGGATGAGATAAAGATGAAAGAATATTTTTAATACTGAGATAGCCATGATCACTTTATATCACCATTAGCAAATACCCGAAGGGACGTTACACACTTAGGACAAGGTTCATTATTAAAAATAATGAACGTAAGTCTCAGAAATTCATTCAAATTGAGGATCTGGGGGAGGCAGGGCAGGGCATATGCTTCAGCTTTTTATTTTTTAAGATTTTATTTATTTATTTGACAGATAGAGATCACAAGTAGGCAGAGAATCAGGCAGAGAGAGAGGAGGAAGCAGGCTCCCTGCTGAGCAGAAAGCCCAATGTGGGGCTCGATCCCAGGACCCTGGGATCATGACCCGAGCCGAAAGCAGAGGCTTTAACCCACTGAGCCACCCAGGCGCCCCTATGCTTCAGCTTTGATGTGATCTCCATTGTGTTTTACTTTTAAATGAGGATGATGAAGAAACCTATTAAAGGACAAAAATTCAACAAGTACATTCCAAGATCAAATTGGCTTTGTTAAGTGATTCATGAATGGGGCAGCATCTCACCTAGCAAGCAGAGGGGAATTTGGGAGAGCTATACAAAATGGAAGGCTTTTATAGTTAGAGTGCTAGGACCAGGAACTTATTAACAAAAGGAAAGAAAGGACTGTTCCAGGCAAGGTCACTTTCCCTCAGAAAGTAAGAGCAGAGGGCCTTATCATGCCTATTACCTCATCTTCCCTGAAGGGACAAAAAGGGCCCCATGACACATTACCTCACCGGTGCTGACTGGAAAATTCCTGACCAGCTAGGACTACTTTCTGAAGAAAGTTGAAACTGCAGTTAGGTTGGGTATGAAGACCTGGTTTGGAGACTTGGCGTAAGTGTCACCTGACTATTGACTTTCCCTTGTTCCTCTGTACTTACCCTATTGGCAATTTCCTCATAGAAGCTTCTTGGAAGCTATTCCTCCCCAACTGAGAGAGGGTATTCTGGAACTGCTTGCACACCAAATAATTCTCTCTCCCGACTGGCTTTTTCTTTAACTCTTGTCTCCTTCTCACCCACCTCTTTCTTCTATGAATCACTTAGCTTCTTGCTACGGCCTCCTCTCTTTCTCCAGCTTTTACCAGAGGCTGTCATCTCTAGATATTCTCCATCTTAGTTAAAGAAAGCTTGTGTGTTCCCCTTTCCCTGGTTCTAGCAGGAGAGGGGAGTAGGGCATGGGGAAGCTGAGGACATACACACATTAATAAATCTGTTCTTTCTCCACCTCTGTGAATGTGGGATTGCAATGAGAATTAGGAAGAGACATCTCTGTGAACAACCCACAAAGAAATCTGAAAGAAGAGTGGTTTCAAGTACTTAAAGTTTGGGAACTGTTCTACTGCAGTCAAGAAGGTGTTTTAGAACAGAACCATAACCACAACCATGGGCAAAAGTGAAAGGACATGACCTAATGAAGTGATGCGTAGAAGCAAATATTTAGTCAGAATGTCAACAACATGAAAGGTTACTTATTTATTGTGGTTTGGCCTTTTGTACTTTAACATTAAAAGAGGAGTGAGCTAGGCGAACTGACACAAAATCTGATTTGTATGTAAGACAGTTTAGAGAGTGTCAGAAATCAGCACATTTCTACTAGACTAGGAAAAGAAATAAGGGTATTCAAGAGATGGAACAAGTGAACATGTGGTATATAAAATCTCTCAAGGAAGAGAGTAGAGCCAAAGGATTTACAGACCAACATAGACATTCCTGGCTGGGTGAGAATTCACTGAAAAACACTGATGGGAAAAAAAAAAGGCAAAACAAAACGAAAGCAGATACAAAGTTATAAGTCAAAGTAATGAGAAAAGAAATGAGAAGGGCAAGGAAGAAGGAAATGAAATGTCCTTAAAAATGCAAGAAAAAGGAAGAAGAAAGATGGTAGCAAACTTAAAGAGAGGAAACAGAGTACTGTTCAAATGCTGCAAAAGGAGAAACTTTGAGTGTTGAGGAAGTTTTTATGTAATGTTTTCAGAGTATCAAAAGTCAGGTGAAGGGGTGCCTGGGTGGCTCAGCGGGTTAAGCCGCTGCCTTCGGCTCAGGTCATGATCTCAGGGTCCTGGGATCGAGCCCCGCATCGGGCTCTCTGCTCGGCGGAGAGCCTGCTTCCTCCTCTCTCTCTGCCTGCCTCTCTGCCTGCTTGTGATCTCTCTCTGTCAAATAAATAAATAAAAAATCTTAAAAAAAAAAAAAAAAGTCAGGTGAAAATATTTCCCCAGCCTTGAATTTCTTTCTGAATGATGAAAACCTAGGGTTTTTGAGAACTGGTTGAATACACTCTCTCAGCGCACGTCCTGGCTGAGGCCTGTGACGGTCTATCACACAACCCACAAGGGAATTGATAATAAACTTTCTTTCTTCTTTTAAATTTTATTCATTTTTTTGAGAATGAGAGAGTGAGCAAACATGAGCACGGGGAGTGGGAGAGGGAGAAGCATACTCCCCAGTGAGCGGGGAGCCCGATGTGGGGCTCAATCCCAAAACTCTGGGATTAGGACTTGAGCTGAAGGCAGACACTTAACCAGGTGAGCCACCCAGGCATCCCTCATAATAAACTTTGGTCATCTCTGTGTGTCTGGGCTCGCAGTGCTCCTGGCCTATGCTCTCTGCAGAGGACATGCCTTGTGCTGGGCTGGCCCTTACTTCGATGTTCTCCGTCATTGTGGTGTGCTCCCTCAATCGGCTTTTGGGACCCAGAGGTTTGGTTTCCCCCGGTGTGCTCCACTGAGCACCGACTACCTGCCTGCTCAGGGCTGCTCATTCTTCTCAACCCAAGTAAGTGCTCTGTGTCTGTGTTCACTTAGCCTGGTTCAATCCCGATGTGGCAATGGACTCAAGAAATGTTCAAAATGCTTTTAGCAGGAAGTGTCACTTTTTTTTCCCTAGAGTAGAAAGAGATGTTTTCTTAGTCACATCACTTTATACCTCCCCTCTTCACCCCTTCTGACCGAGAGCCCAGTGAGTGGCCAACGTGCCGTCTTAATGCTTATGTCAGTGCTGCTGTCTGCCCCTGACATCTGGCACCGTGACGGCCACCTTGAGGCCTCCGAGGACAATGGAACATATTGAAAATGGCAAAGCAGAAAAACAGAAAAAATCTTGCATTCTTGATGCTGATGTCAAGCCACTGAGTTAACCAACAGGGCGATTGTCCTATCTGTGGGTTTTGTTATGTGCTTTAGTAAATTTCTTTCATTAGCCATTTTTTGTTGGGCTTTCTCTTACCGGCAACTGATGACATCTTAACTAGTATTTTTCCTGGACATCAATATTGGAAGTGACCTCTGCCCACTTTGGATATAACACGTTCGCTGTATTTCTCTTATGTATCTCCTTACACGAAAAGGATCTGTGTAAACACAATTCTCTTTTTACCAGTCTGTACTCCTCATCTTAGTTAACAGCATTATTCTCCACAAAATACACCTCGAGTACCACTCATCCTGTGTGATGCTCCATAAATGCAGGGTTCTGTGGTCACTTAAGTTTGGGAGACACACAGGCTATACCTTCCCTTCCTTGTAGATTCACCATATTCATTAGCACATGAAAATGATATGACGCAATTGTTAAGGATGAGATTCTACTCTTCGCTAGATGTGTGGAATTCTTGGTTGGTTAGTTAATCTTTATGACCCCCGATTTCCCCACATGTAAAATAGGTACAAAATACAAACCTCATTGTGTTGTTAGGGGGACCTAAAATAATGTGTATTAAAGATTTAGTTTTATATCTGGCCATGTCCCACAACGCCTTTGGCTTATATCACCTGCACTGCGAGCTTCTCGCTTCATGACTCATATTACTACATTATTAGTTCATTATTTGTGTATTTCCTCACACATTATTTTCAAGTTTCAGAACAGTTTTCTCAGGGACTTTGGTTCTTTCCAAATTGCTCAAAGCACACATAATAAGTAGAACTTCTGTAAATGTTTAACAATGATAGTTATTATTATTAGCAGGGGCTGCAACATATTAAAGGCTCTGAGAAGTCCTGCAGCAGAGAGCTCTGGCTTAGTTTTGCTTAAGTTGACGTTTCACAAACTTATCTGAGGATATAGCCACTTTTGATGCAATACCATCACATATCCAGTAGAGCTGGTGTTACAAGGCAAATATTTTGCAAAATACAGCTCTACCCACCGCACTCAGGCAAGAAACCTGGCAGCCTTCCCAGGCAAATCCTTCTCCCTCATCATCCCACTCCCTGTATTTAGTCCATTGTCAAGTACTTCTAGTTCTTCTGATCTTAACCTCCTAAATACTTCTCAGACTCACTCCCTCCTTTCTGTCTCTAATATGACTGCTTTGGAGCACTGATATCTTCACATAAAGCCTAATGGATCTGCCTGCCTTTAGTCTTACTCTCTTTAAACCCATCCTCTCCCTGCCAGAGGGATCTATCTATGCAAATCGGTTATATAATTTCCTTACTCAGAACCCTTCGGTGGTTCTCAAACTCCTGCAGAACAGAGGTCAGTTTCCTTCCCAAGGCTTTCAAATCCCTCCCTCGCTTGGCTGCTTCCTCCCACTTTAGCTGAGTCTCCAGCCCTGTTTTCCAACTCTGTGTCCTTCCTACACCAAACTGCCTGGGATTCCCCACCGCACCAGGCTGTTAATGCTCTGTGCACATCCCTCTGCCTGCAACTCCCTTTCTAACTGCTTCATCTGACTCTTCCTCCTCCTATACAACACAGCCCATGTGGTAGCTTCTTTTGGTCTAAGTTATCCCCTCTGGGCTCCCATAGCAACCTGCACGTATGCTTATATTACCACTTATCCTGCTTCATTGTTCATATAAAATCTCACACATTAGATGGTGAACTCTTCAAATGCAGAAACTGTGTCTTTATGACCCTTGGCCTGCCACACTCACCTCTCTATGCTTGGTATAGACATTTATGAAATGCAGGGCGGATTCAACCATTCTGAGCACCAGATCTTCACTGTCTTCATCCTCCAACTGGGAAGAGCAAAAGATTCAGGCCCAAACAAATGTCTAGTTGCCCTCTGGCGTGGCCTGGCTCTGAGCCTCATTTTCTGCCATGGCCACAGCCCCCTGGGCTGGTAACTCCAGACCTGGAAGACTTCAGCTTTGCCTCTCTCAGAGCCGGATGCCAACATGGCGGCCCACAGCACAGCAGAGCCCCAGCTGGGCTGTGCCGAATGGGGAGAGCACATCAGGCTGACTTCCTGCCGCCTTGCAGCTTCAGGAGAGCTTGAGATGAGTGGGCTGAACAAGCCAACCTGGCAGCAGCTCTTCCTGCCTTTGGGGCTGAGGAGGGGCACAAAGGGAGAGTGGAAAGAGGCCATTGAGAGCCCAGAACCAGCTCTACCTGGGGGTTCCGTAGGTGTCAGGTGTCAATAGACACCATTTTGCCATTACTTAGCCTCATCAAGGTTCACGTTATTTTAAATAACAGTGATTAAAAAACAAACAAGAATTGAAATGCGTGCAGCTGGATTGCCACTCAGAAGGGGTGGAGAAGTCAGTCTGTATTTTAAATCAGGATCTATGGCAGATCAGCTCTGACAAGGCTTCTAGGCACAGGGAAAATAAGGCAGCATCAATTTTATCAAGTCTGATTCGATTAGTTTCTCCAGTCAATTTTATGCACTCTGGTCACAGGATAAATCATCTCTCTTGTTGTTCTGCCCTTTTCCTATATGTTTAAAAATAGTGACCTTATTTCCCTGTCAAATGGTTACTGGATTTCCTTAATGGTGTACGTGGGGAAAACCCATGCGGTCTCCTGCTAGCCTCAGATGCCAAATCCCTTCTTTGGCTAAAAGAAAACGGACTTAACTTTGTAGCAAAATGATCATTTTACTTCACCCTTTTGTGCCTGAATAGAATTCCTGGGAGTCCTTTAATCATGGGAAAGGAAGTATTAGAATGACTTTTTCTTAGACTTCTTAGACTCACTTAGAAATGTGGTTCACATACCTAACCATTTAGAACCATGCAATTTTTCTGAGCTATAAAGAACCTTATAGGGGCACCTGGGTAGCTCAGCGGGTTAAGCTGCTGCCTTTGGCTCAGGTCATGATCTCAGGGTCCTGGGATCGAGTCCCGCATCGGGCTCTCTGCTCAGCAGGGAGCCTGCTTCCCTCTCTCTCTCTCTCTGCCTGCCTCTCTGCCTACTTGTGATCTCTCTCTGTCAAATAAATAAATAAAATCTTAAAAAAAAAAAGAACCTTATAGACAATCAAGTTGGACCATTTCATTCCACAGATAAGGAAATTGAGGGCCAAGATAAGGGAAGCAAAGCATCTTGCCAGATCATCCAGCAGGTTAGAGATGTGATTGGAAGAATGAGCATGGCTTCAAGAGAAAGTTAGTTACCAAAGGGAAACCTCTTACCAAACAGTAACAATGACTTATTTTTAATGGTGGCTCCATAATTACTAACATGAGGCTGGGTGTAGACAGGTCAGTGGTGTGCTGGTAAAGTGGCTCTTCAAAGGAAAAAGAAAGTCTTTTTTTTTTTTTTTTTTGCTTATATTTTTTGTGATATAAGTCTTTCCATCATGGCTACCAACATAATGTCACTAAATGTGAAAATGGGAAGTGATGCCCAGAACTGGCTGTCTTAAACCTGTATCAGCCCGTTCCAGCACACTACTCGTAGATGATAATAAACAGGTGTCTGGGGGCACCTGGGTGGCTCAGTGGGTTAAGCCGCTGCCTTCGGCTCAGGTCATGATCTCAGGGTCCTGGGATCTAGCCCCGCGTCGGGCTCTCTGCTCAGCAGGGAGCCTGCTTCCTCCTCTCTCTCTGCCTGCCTCTCTGCCTGCTTGTGATCTCTCTCTGTCAAATAAATAAATAAAATCTTTAAAAAAATAAAATAAAATAAACAGGTGTCTGACCCCCATCACATGTATTGTGTGAAGTACGTGTCAAAAGAGTTGAAAGAGAAAGAGTTTGTCAATGTTTAGCAGACATTTCAAACAGTCACCATAATCCTCATTCATTCATTTAAAAATTGTTGAGCAATTTACTAACATTTTAGGTACTGTTCTAGGCACCAGCCTTGTGAAACTTGCAGTTACATGAACAAAACAGACAGTAAGCAACCAAACACAAAAACATAGAGATAATTATTTAGTTATAAATTGAAGTATCTGTTGGGGTTGCTTGGGTGGTTCAGTCAGTTAAGCAGCTGATTTGGGAGAAGATTCTCTAAAGGATTACTATTTTAACCACCACCTGATGGACAGATGATCAGGTAAGGTGGGAAGGGGGCAATGAGTGAAGAGGGGACAGTGTGGTGTGTATAGAGAACCTGAAGCGGGAAAGATCTTGACCATATAAGAAATTAAGAGAAGGGCTGTGTAGCAGGAGACTAGAGGGTGAAGTAGGAAAATGGAAGGAGGTGAGGCTGCAGAGGTGGGCAGGGCTCCGATACCACAGGGCCTTGTAGACTACGTTCAGGAGCTTCGATTCTGTTTTAAGTTCAAAGGGAAATGATTTCTTATTTTCAAACAAGGGAGTGACATAATTTGATTTATGTTTCAGAGATATTACTGTAATTGCTCTATGAGAGATAGATGGGTGGGTGGGGTGGAGAGAGGGTGAAATTAGAAATGGGGAGACCAATAAGGAAACCATGGCAAGAGTAGAGGTGAAGTATAATGGTGGCTTGACCTGGGGTAGTAGCAATGGAGACGGTGTAAAGTGAACAGACTTGCCATATGTATTGGAGGTGGAGTCAACAGGACTTGATCTGCAAGCTATCGAATGAATGGAGTTGCCATTTACCAGTGGGGAATATTAAGGGAGTATCTTTTTTTGATGGGAGGGAGATATCCCAACAGGCAAAGATCAGTCCAAGATGGGTAAGCCAGTAAAGACTAGAGGAGGGATGGCCGGAAAATAGGAGGAAAAGCCAAGAGAGTAGGTGTGTTATCGGGGATGCCAAGATCACAGTCTTTCAAGGAGAAGGGAGAGAGAACTGTGTCTAAAGCTGCTAAAATATTGAGGAAGGTGAGAAATGAAAACTCTTTGTTAGCTTTAGCAATACTAAACTCACTGGTGACTTTTAAAACAAAAGGATTTTTAGTGCAGTGGTAGGTGTTGAAGGCAGACTAGCAAAAAGAGAGTAAATGCAGATGGCAACTCCTCAGAGAAACTTCTCTGTGAAGCCCAACAGATAGAGAGTGTGGTCCCTGGAGGAGGACTTGGAATAAACAGAAGCCTATTTTTAAAGACAGGATATACTGTGACATATCTGGATGTTTGGGAAAGAATCTGGTAGAGAGGGAAGAATGGAAGATGCAGACGAGAGAAGGTAGTCAGTGATGCGAGTGCTGGAAAGATCAGGTGGGATGGGAACTGATCACACGGGGAAGGATGAGCAGTTGATAGCTTTCTGCCAACCAGCATGACTTAGAGACAATTTTCCAAAGGAGTGGCTAAACTCTTTATGCTACCTAAAGAGAGACGAGAGCCTGATAATCCATGTTACTTTCTTCTCTAAGTTAGAGATTTAGAGTGCAATTAGAATAAAGCTGTTTGGCAGCCAGATGGATCTGTTTTGTTAAGTGTTACTTACCTGTCTCTTCCTTGTTTTCCTGTTTCAGTAGAACCCAGCGATATAATCTAGGTTTGTAGGCTGGGCTTGTCATAGGGTAATAGAGTTTCTCTTAATTCCTCATGTTGACATGCAGCATGTTCTTTGGGATGGGAGACTGAGGACAGTGCTGGTAGGCTGATAGGTTTAGTAGAGGAAAAAGTGAAGGAATTCCCTTCTGAAAGCTTTCATTTTCTCTAAAAAGTGTAAGATAAGGTCATTAACTGAGATGGAAAGGACCAGATGAAAGAATTGGTGACTCTCAGAGAAGGAAAGGGTCTGACATAAATGATATGAGAGTGAGAGGTGGAATTTGCTTTTTTCAGGATAAGAATAAGCAGTTGAAATCTTCACATTTCACACATCTTGCAGTAAAAGCTTCACATTTTCTCTGACCCTTTCCCCTACATGCAGGGATTAAATTTCTGAAATTGTCTGAAAGGGACTTTCTCCTCTAGTTGGATGGGATCCCTGAGAATGTGTCTCCAAGTCAGGTCCCATGGTCTCTGTGATGTGTGTTCATGGGCTTTCCAAGAGGCACTCACCATTCCTCTTCTATCCTCTTCGTGCTCTGTATTCCCTCTCTGCTCCTCTGGACCCCTGCCCCGCGGGCTTGTCTCATCTCTTCTGTGTCAGACGCTAGCTTGCAACTGGTTCATCGGAGGGACTGGTGCTCCCTGGGAACTGTATATTCCCTCTTCGGACAGGATAAGGAACTCTCACCAGAACTTGAACCAACTTTGCTAAGTGCACTGTGTTCAGCAGACATTGCTTTCCCCGGCAAGATCTTCTCAAGGAAGGAAGCAGCTCATTGATTTACATTGTGATGCAAGTTCCTTTTCTTTTGGAGACAACCCCCAGCAGTTCCATGTAGTGGTTTCTAAACCACAGATTGAGGTCCATCAGTTGGTTGTAAAATCATTTGAGTGCAATCAGCTCTGAGAGAGAGAGAGAGAGAGGGAGAGAAATCAGAGTAGAAAATATCAGTGTGCATTATACCTAATACCTGTGTATGGTGAATGTTCCATGAAACTTTTATTTCAATCACATATATATGGAGGTGTGTTTGTGGATCACTATGAAAAATGTATTTCTCACTGTAGGTCGGGGTCCAAGTTTTTTAAGAAACACTGCTCTAAAACTTTCTATTGCAGCAAAATCTTTTTTTTTTTTTTTTAAGTGAGAGAGGGAGAGGCAGGTTTCCCGCCAAGCAGGGAGCCTAATTCAGGTCTCAGTCTTGGGACCCTGGGACCATGACCTGCGCCAAAGGCAGATGCTTAATGACTGAGCCACCCAGAAACCCTGCAACGAAATCTTCTTGAGCCAAGTTCTCCCTTCCCTTGTTCAGCCTGTTGCTTCTCTGTAGCCAGTTAAGGGATTTCCTTTCCAAACACAAATGCCCCATGCTAGATCCCAACATAAAGTACAACAGTGACATTGCAGAGTTTCCTTGTCTGCCACTAGAGAAGAAACAGTTTCTTATTTTCCCACAGAGTTGGGAAATTATTTTGATCTGTGTTTCCATAGCAAAATGTGCCAAAAAATAAGGTTGCATAAGATCAGTCAGGACTGACTTTCAAAGTCTCAAATTATAGTCTGAGGAGAGTTTAGAAATACAAAGCTAAAGATATCTTCACCTGATTTGGGAATGGCAAAGCTTACCTTGTCATTGAGTGTCCAAACTAGGGAGGATCAAAGTTTGGAAGAATGTAGGGCAGTAGATAAAATTTGCTGCTAGACAAAATTTTAGATTAACAAGAATTTTTTTTTTAGGATAACTATGTCTCATTCAATATTTAGAATAATAAAATATTCTAATTAATTAATTTTTAAAATTAATTGTTAAATTCTAACTAATTGTTTATCTGAAATTTAAATGTAACTGAGTATCCTGAAATTTTATCTCCTGAGTCCAGAAACCCTAATGGGGTGGGAAGCTTATACATTTTGAGTGATGGTATGCTCTTTAAGTGACAGAACACTGAAGTACTTTCTTTGAGAATTAAAAAAATATATATGACATTGTAAACACATATTATGTACCCTCCCAGCAGCTTGGAAAAGACTATGAAAGCAAGGGGGCTCTGACACTTCAGCTTCATGAGCTTAAAGAGAAATTCTCTCTGTGTCATGTCTCAACATAAGGAGGAAAACTTTCCATCACCAGAAGTTATGGCAAATAGGGAGTGACTTCTACCAAAGACCCAAAACTCATAAACACAGAGTCCTGACAACAAAACCCTATTTGTTTCCATGCATATGGCTTAAACAGTGGATTTTCAAAAAATTGTTTGCTTACTACTGGGGATAAGGAAGATTTTCCAAGCCATACATAGTACTGAAAGCTTTGAGAGGATGATCATTCATGCTCTCGACTTCCTTATAACTCTCCCCTAAATACTTTGTCTTAGAACTTCTCTGCTGCCACAGCTTCTCCTTTCTATCTCCACCTTCACGAGATGCTCTTCCATTGAAGAGAAAGGCACACGAACCATCTTTAATCTTACCAAGTCCATTGCTCTGGAAGTAAAAACAAATGGTCAAATCAAGAACACATCACTCCAGAGAGAGAGTTCCCCAAAAGAAAGCCAATGAAGTTTGAATGAGAAATATTGAAGTGTGTAGTGGCTTTATGTCACCCAGGTGACAGACACTGTTCTCTGTCATTCTCTCTCTCACACTTAGGAGAAGGTTGTCAAGGGGGCATGCATATTAAATAACTTAGCTGAAGTTTTTTTTTTTTTTTCTTTTTTTAAGAGAGAGATGGTGGAGGGGCTTGAGGGAGAAGACGGGGGAGAGAAGCAGACTCCCCTCTGAGTGTGGAGCCTAATGTGGGGCTCTAGTCTCAAGACCCTGAGATCATGACCTGAACCAAAGTCAAGAGTTGGATGCTTAACTAACTGAACCAGACAGACTCTCCTCTAAATCTGTAACTTGGAGGTTTTGTTGAAGAGATCTTGAATGCAGATATGCAACATACTGTATGTTAGAAACTACATCCTTTGCGACTATAAAAATATATGGTAAAACTTGTAAATTTAAAAATATGTCAGGGGTATGTAGTTTTGCATAATTCTTTAACTAAGTGCAGGAGGAAAACATTTCGAATGCATTGCCATAGACTTTGTTGCCTTTTAGTGATACTTCATTTATTCCACGTCTCCTCTGGTTGCTCATGTCGATGATCTAATAAAGGGACAATCTTCTTGGGTGAGGCTGAACTTACTATCTCAGGACTGGGTAGAGCTTAAAAACTTGGACAAGCCTATCCTGACCGAGAATGACATGAGCATCTCCATAGTTGTGATATAAAGCGTCTCCATCTGTTTTTGATTCTGATATGTAGAAGCAATCCAGAGAAGTAAAAGGATGCCAGTGATAGCCTTTCTCTCTGTAGGTATGATGCCACTTGGTTGTGGGTGCCAGGAATGGTTCTATACTTATGCTTTGGCCCCCTTTTATTTCTTCTGATTGAACCATATGAGATTTAGAATAAAGATGTTCTGTAACAGGAAAGAATCACTTCACCGAAAGGGTTTTTGCTCCTTGCCTGGTTGGCTTTACACCAGATGCAGCCTTTTTCTGGCTAGGATCCCACCAGGAAAACAACAATCCTTTCAGATAGGGCACAGTTCATTTCTGGAACTGCTGGACCTGTATGGCATGTCACCTACACAATGAAACCTGAAAAAATTCTGTATGGTCTATTTTAAGAGATTGAAGTCAGCCTACTTTCCGAGACCCAAATACCAAGTGGTTTATAAAACCAATGAAACAGAGGACTTGGTGCCTCAGTGTGCCCAGATTTTTTGCTAGGTTTTCAGGATGTGTCTCTGAGCTCTTACTGCCATGGTTCCATTTGACCTTTGTACACTTGTGATAAGACCACAAGCACATTCTTAAACAAATCAACACCATTAATGAACCAGTTAGCAGATGGTCAGGCTTGAGGTAAGAACATCCAATGTGGATTATTACCTAATATTTTCCACATGCAACTTTTGAAATGTCATCATTCAATATGTTTCTCCAACAGGATTATGTCCTAATGAGTTACTGAAGGAAGAAAGAAGTCCTGGTATACTGGAAAAAAAAAAAAAAGGGAGCCTTAGTGTCAGACAGACTCTCATTACAACCTTGGTTATTAAATCTCTTTGGGTTTCAGTGTCTTTATTTGTAAAAAGAAAAATGCTTATCTCTATCTGGATAGTCGTTATGGGGATTAGAGAAGATGTAGGTAAGTCTTTGGCCTACTGCCTGACACATAGCAGAGGATCAATAAACGACTGCTATTGCCCTTATGTTAATAATAATAATAATAATAAATAACCATAGGTGAGATGTCAAATTTGTTTCACCATATTGAGAACCTAAAAGAGAATCATGATTGAAATAAGCAATAAAGAGTTGCAAGATTATGGAGGAAACCATTATAACTGGGTTTCCTTCATTTTCCATTTCAACACGTATCACATTTACTGAGAAGAGAAACCATCTTTTGGGAATAAAGCCCAGAGAGCAACTTCCACAAGGCGGGCGTATTTCCAGATCACATCTGGCCTGGGAAGAGAGTCAAAATTTAACACGAATTTCCAAGGGCCAGAAACTTTTCTTTCATCCTACCACTGGGTGACAGGATAGAGGTATAGAATACCTAGTGATTGGTGATCTGTTCTTCAGGAAATTTTTACAATTGTAAGTTTCATAAAGCCAATTGATTCTCACAGAATGCTTTTGTTTTTTTTTTTTTTTTCTGAACTTTTGTTGATGAATGTGACTCTGATCTGAATGTTGGTTGATATGCTCATTTATGTTAATGAGTAAAATGAAAGTGAAACAAAGAAGATATTTGTCAATGATGCAAATGACTTTGCTGGTTCAAATAATGGCTTTTGAAACCTGGAGGAACATTTCTTCAATATTTTGTGCTATTCATAATATAATAGCTACAGACATAACACACTTTTTTAAAAAAAGATTTTATTTATTTATTTATTTGATGGAGAGAAAGAGAACTTGAGCAGTGGTGGGGTGGGGAAAGAGCAAGGGGAGAAAGAGAAGCAGGTTCTCTGCTGAGCAGGGAGCCCGATGCGGGGCTCAATCCCAGGACCCTGGGATCATGACCTGAGCTAAAGGCAGACCCTTAACAGACTAAGCCAGCCAGGTGCCCAGACATAACACACTTTTAAATTTATTTTTATTTTTATTTATTTATTTTTTTAAAGATTTTATTTATTTATTTGACAGACAGAGATCACAAGTAGGCAGAGAGGCAGGCAGAGAGAGAGGAAGGGAAGCAGGCTCCCTGCTGAGCAGAGAGCCCAATGCGGGACTTGATCCCAGGACCCTGAGATCATGACCTGAGCCGAAGGCAGCGGCTCAACCCACTGAGCCACCCAGGCGCCCCACACTTTTAAATTTAATCTGCATGGGTAACATTTTCTCCATCACCACCTTGAATCTAGGCAATCAGCAAAGCAATATATCAAGCCCATTTGACTCTCTCCATGGTGTAAATACTCACACCATCGCTTTTTTTCAAATGGGCAGTGTGATGTCCCTGAATGCAGGGTTGAGAATGCACGGTCGCTCTCCATTACTTAGTATTTCCACCACACAGTTGGAACTGCAAATAACAGCAGAAGTGTAAATAATAATGTGATGTAGTCAAAAATCATTAGGAAGTAATGGCTTTTGAGTATTTGTTACCTCTGCTTTAATATACTTTCCTTGTAAGCTTATATAACTTATTATTATTATTATTATTTTTGGTAATGACTGTGTTGAACCACTAGCGTTCAAAATTCCCAAATCTAACAGTTGACTTTTCAAGCCTGCCCGAGGCAGCCGCAGTCCACGACTTGTTGTCTATCCAGTGCTCATCCTCCTTTCTCTTCAAATATCTCACCTCCTTTACCACATGTGACTTGGAGGAAGATGACCTTGTCCTCAGTTCTGGGGCAATTTGCAGCCCATCATGGTAATCCTGCTTCTTCACATAGTTGAAGAAATGTCATGTAACTCAATTCTGTCAATAAGTGTGAGGTTAAGTCTACTGGAGAAGTTATAGAAGTCTCCACACCCCTGTAGGCATTTTTTCTCTCTGGATATTGTCACTACTGAAGGGTTCAGGAATGCCCACAGCCATTTTCCTACTGGCCTGAAGGTGAGATCAACTGATAAAGGAAGGTAGAACAGCACACACAGAGAGAGGTGGAGCTGGGACCCCAACCTGCGAGCCTAGAGCTCTCCGTTTAGCTAATCCTCTCAGTACAGGAGATAAGAAATGTCCTTCTTGTTTAAGCTAGTTTGAGTGGGAGATTTTGTTTATTTGCAGCTCAAAGTTAAGTTGCTTCTTTCTCTACAAGGAGTTTGGGAGGGATAAAAGCAACCAGTATAAAAGTATGTGATAAATTAGCCTCTCCAGAAGCTCAGCTCCTGAAGAGAAGAGACTAATTCACAGGACACTAACTCTCTGCTGAGCACGGAGCCTGACTTGGGGCTCCATCCCAGGACCCTGGGATCATGACCAGAGCTGCTTAACAACTGGGCCACCCAGGAATCCCACTGTGTTGCTTTTAAAAAATTTTAAATTATAGGAGCGCCTGGGTGGCTCAGTGGGTTAAAGCCACCACCTTCGGCTCAGGTCATGATCCCAGAGTCCTGGGATCGAGCCCCAAGTCAGGCTCTCTGGTCAGTGGGGAGCCTGCTTCCCCCTCTCTCTCTGCCTGCCTCTCTGCCTACTTATGATCTCTGTCAAATGAACAAATAAAATCTTAAAAAATGTTTTTAAATTACATTAATTAACATAGAATATATTATTTGTTTCAGGGGTATAGGTCTGTGATTCTTCAGTCTTATATAATACCCAGTAAAGCAATCAACTCTTGATTTCAGCTCAGGTCATGATCTCAGGGTTGTGGGATTGAGCCCAGGCACAGGTCCATGCTGGGCATGAAGCCTGCTTAATATTCTCTCTCTCCCTCTGCCCCTCCCCCTGCTTACCTGTGCATGCATTCTCTGATCTCTCCCCCCCAAAAAAATAAATAAATAAAAATAAATAATATATGTCTTACATGTAAAATACATAAATTATATATGTTTTATATGTAAAATAATTATATGTGTATTTTTTATATGTGTGTATATATATAATTATTTATTTATTTAAAGGAATAGTAAGTGAAAAAACCAGCAATCCACACATAAGGCTGAACATACTGTAGGCTGTCTACAAATACTTATTGATCAAATCTGGAGATAAGAAGATGTTCTAAAGGGTAGAAGAGAAAATCATCCAGGATTCCTTAAGGAACTCAGGGACAGCGCAGGGAAAATATTTGGTCTTCAAATATATGATTGCCTTTGTCAATTTTTCTGTTCTTTCTTTTAAGGTCCTCATGTCTATGATTCTACATCCCAGGCCCTTCATCTATTCAATCCTCCTCCCCTACCCTCACCCCAAGGGCTGTTTTGCATCTCCTTTTTCTCTCAACTGTTGATTCATTTTCTTGCAGAAGCATGCACCAAAAAATCGAGGTGCCAACTCAGATACCTTTACCGTGTGAAATCTCCCAGGGAGCATTTGCATTTCAAGGGAAAAATAAAGCCTTCAAGTTCTGGAAAAGCGTTAAAAGGTGGGGACAGTATTATGTGCCGGAGAGCTCTTCTTATCATCACTCTAGCTAAAGCACCTGTCTGCAATGCCAACCCAGCTCTGCAAAGGGCCCTTCCTCATGCTTAGTGGCTGTGAACAAGGTAGACCTATCTACAGACACAAGGCTTCCGAGGGTCGGCCACTGGACACGTGGTCATCACAGGGTGCATGGGTCCACCCTCTTCTTTTTAGTCACCGTTTACCCATCCACCTTTGGTCCTATGAAGATACAGTCTTCTCTAAAGCCCAGTTCACCCCATTTTCTCCTCTCCTAAAGATTAAAAATAGCACTCTCTTCAATGACCTCAATAATTTAGAACCCATGAATAAGTCATTTGCCCAAGAGGCTACAGTGGGGTGTCTATTTTTACTTATAGTCTCTCACCAAGCAAAGTGACCTCTCTCAAGGAGCCAACGTTGAAGACCGTTGACTTTCTGGCTTCTCAGGGGACAGCCCAGGAGGTGCTCACAATGCAGAGTCTTTTCTCAAGGGCAAAGATGGACCAATAGGTGTCACTGACTTCAGAATGTGCATAACCAAACATGAATTTAGGCATATATGCTTTGTGCAGAACTCCTGAAGCTGCCTAGAGCATGTCCCAGGAGGAACACTTCCTATAAAGTAGAGCCGGCAAATGCTGCCTACCCCAGGGGGTCCTCCCTGGGGCCCCTTCTTTCTTAAGACACCATTTTGTCAACATTGAACCTTAACAGAAGAGCAATACAATAGTTCAGGTCCCTAAATACTTGGGGCTGCTGCAGCTTCCCAACCTCATGCCTCCATCCGCCTTCAAGACGCATTCCCTCGCCCCATCTCATCTGTGTACTACTTTCAGGAAGGTTAGACATTTACTCTGTGCCAATCCAGTGGTCACTGTGAAGACTCCACCTCTAGCTTTTGGCCACCATTTTATAAAAATAAATTGATTTTTTCCCCTCCATATTGTCATACCTTGGGATTGTTTTAGTTCCCTCTTCAAGCCATAGGATTCTGTTACAAGTTAGGTTCTGGACTGGGTAACCTTAAAGCTCCCTTCTAATTTTGAGACTCTATAATTCTAAGAGGAAACTGAAGTGGGCCTAGAAGAATTCATTGGATTTTGTAGAGAGGAGACAGGGAGAGACAGCTTTCCATATTCTGTTATCATGTTAGTGAAAGATAGTGGTAGGAACAGGAGTGGCTTATGCAGAGTGGATGAATAGTTCTCTCTAGGACAGCAAACGGATCAGAGCAGAAGATCATGAAAAATGTGGTTGGATGGGTCGACTGGAGCAGGTTACTGGATGCCTTGAAAATCAGGAAGAGGAATTCCAAGTTGGGGTTAGAGGCAAGAAAAAAAGCCATTGTCATGATCCTGAGCTGGGGAACACTAGGAAGAACATTGGGTCTTTAGGATGATAAACCAGTGGCCATTCCTAGTGAAGGTGAAACACGTCCCTCCCATTATATGCACAATGTAGCGAAAATAAACATCCCTGAGGTCTAGATGTGTATCTCAGAAACAGGAATCCAAGACAGTTCTCTCTCCTTTCACAGTTCTCATTTCTCTGTAATCCTCATCTCTCAGATCATGGGGAGGTGGTTTGCTACATGTTCCAGAGGCTGCTAATGAGATGCAGCTATGATCTATTCATTTCATAGCCACCACTGGAACCAGACTTCCCTCTTCCCCTGCTGCATTTCCTGGGTGCTCACGGGGGCTGGTACAGTGAAGGGACCTTGGCGGAAGGCTGTTCTCACCTGGGGTGGGGGTGGTCATCACTTCTCCACAGGCCTGCAGGGAATGGAGGGGACACAGGCCTCTTGGCTGCCACAAGGCCAGAATGAACAAGGAAAAACCATGCAGAAAGGGAAACAGGAATGTTTGAATACAGAAATAGTTTGGGAACAAAGAAGAGAAAATGAAAGACAGACTGAACTACTCAAAGGGCCTCTAATCCAAAGAAGAGTAAGCAGCACTCTGTATAAAATCACAGAGGACAGGACAAGGAAGAAGCAGGGCTCAGAGGGTGGTAGGACCTTAACATTATCTGCACAGGTAAACTTGCTTCCTAATAAGGCTGGTAATAGACTGAGTCACCTAAGGTTGTGAAATCTGCCTACAGACCTTTAAAAATAGCTCCAATTTGTATTTGCTTGGAGGGGAGAAGAAATGACATATTGTGAGGTAAGAAGCTGCCCTAGTCAGACTTTCAAAGTCCTTCTTAATCAAGTATCATGTCTCTTTCTTTTTCACTGAATTAAATTAATTGAGCTCAAATTTATCAAGCATGGTTAAGATCTGGGGTGTTTTGTGTGTGTGCTCCTGTCCTGATGCCTTCACTTCCTATGTCTGCCTTCAGAAGATACCTTCCCAGCTATCTGCCTTCAGAAGGCCACACTTGACTGCCCAGGTCTCTAGAAATCAGCATTGCTTCCTCATTCTGCCATATGCACACTCTTTGCCACAATTTAAGTAGCTGAACAGAAACTGTTTTGTATACTTTACTGTTGTCCAAGTGTTGGTCTTTAATCTCAACTCATTGCCAACTCAACAAGGCAGAGACAATATTTAATACTTTGTCTTTATCCCCCAGACTTCTGCACAGCCTGCCACAGTTTAATAATTTTTTATTGATTGACAGCAAAGGAAATGTCAAATAAATTGGATGCATGTCAATTAATATTTATTGAACATCCACATGTGCAAGGTGCTTTAAAATCCTCATTTAGCAATTTTTTAAAACACTAGCACTTTTAGAAAACAGCTTTTAGTGTAGTTTAAGATTTTGTTAGCCTAGTGTTTTGTCATAGGCAAGGTGTTGGTTGCTTTGGACACGATCATATACAAAATCCCAGTAAACAGAACTTAAAAACCGGATTCCAGAATGCAAAAAAAAAAAGAGCAGGGGAAGAAATTGGATTTGAACATTGAGCAGAAGAAATCTTGATCAAAAAAAGATAATATCAGCGAATATTGGATATCTAGAGTATAATAACAGGACAGTCTGTCATGACACTTGCAGTTAAGTTAAAAAAAAAAAAAAAGGAAGATGGACACTTGCCATTGCAAGAGTGGTGGTTTAGGACCATGCATGTTAAATGCATATGGTGGTGGTTTGCTTTGTTGTCTGGGAAAATTGACTCAAAGGTTTTCATGCCAACTTGGTCTAAAGTCCTAGGATTCTATGGACAAATTCCCAGGAATAATCTGTTTTAGAATAGAGGAAAGAAACAATCCACTGTGGTCTAGAGACACAGATTGACTTACTACCCAAATAGATAGAAGTTAAGGATTAGTAGAAAGTATATGACATGATTTCTTTAAATCTTCTCTTTATGTATCATTCTTAAAAACATAGCATCTTGGGGCTCCTGGGTGGCTCAGTGGGTTAAGCCTCTGCCTTCAGCTCAGATCATGATCTCGGGGTCCTGGGATCAAGCCCAACATCAGGGTCTCTGCTCAGCAGGGAGCCTGCTTCCCCCCCCACTCTCTCTGCCTGCCTCTCTGCCTACTTGTGATCTCTCTCTCTCTGTGTCAAATAAATAAATAAAATCTTTAAAAAATATAGCATCTTGAAATGTGTCACACTTAATTTTAAGAAAAAATAGTGACTGTTGAGTAGAAGGCCAAGACAAGTCTCTCCATCAGCCTGTTGACAAAGTAACAAAGTTAAAAAATCTGGGTGCTGTGGTTACAGCTGCATAACCAAGGCACAATCCCAGGTTTCTTACTGAGGATTTAGTAAATTAGCTTAATCTAAGTCCAAGTACCTCTGAAGAGCTAAATTTATGGTGATAAAACTGTAAAACATTCTAATGCCACATCATATATAGACTGCAATTTCACGAATTAGACTGCAAGCAAATACCCAGTAATGACAAGGGACACGTTAGCCTTCAGTGACACACAGACCCTTCAGAATCTCACAGGACTCTAGTGTTAAGGAGCTTCACTTTGAACCATGAAAGCCCAGACATCTGAAAACCTGGACATATGAATTTTCTGGTTATTTGGACATGATTATGGTTTTATCACAGATCACAAAATGAGTCATTAGGAGGTAGAATTTAGCTATCTGACATACTTTCTCTATTTCCCAGGAAATAAGAATTTAGCTGTCCTTGAGTGCTTTGTACTTTAACCTTGTTATTAATGATAAATGAAATACTATTTGAGTCTCTTCCAATCATAGTATCTGCACTTCCCAAACTCTTTCGCAACCTGGCATAGAAGAAAAAAAATAGTAGTAATAGTAATCATCATCATCATCATCATCATCATCACACCAACAACATGAATGTATCCTGGAATAATGGAGGAGGCTTGCCGGGGCTCCAGCTTTCCATTGTCCCTTCCTTTTGGCTTGGGTACTGAAGGGACCCGTATCTTGGCCCACCTAGAACCCGTCTGCAGTGCCCTGGCAGGGAAGCTCTGGAGATGGCCAGTTCTGGGCCACCTCCCCTGTGGTGTCCCCTGGCTGTCATGAACACGTGATCTCCCAGCAGCCTTTGCCTCACCCAACTCAGCACCTTGGGTGAGCAGAAAGGACATGAGCAGCCTCAGAAAAGAAGGAAAGAGGAAGCGGTGTGAGCTGAGATAGTCATTTGTAGGCAGCAGCAGCAGCTGCTGTCCTCAGGGAATTCTGCTGACAGTATGAGAGTAGGGCATGATGTCACAGGAACCCTGGCTTGGCCCGAACAGCATGGTGTCCCAGGCAGCTGATCTGTTCATCCAGATTGAAAAGATTTCTTCTCCTGCTGCTCTCCCACCCTCCCCTTCTCCCTGCCAGTCTGAGTGATAATTGTAAAGCCATGCAGTTCCTTTCAGAAGTAGGCCATGGGATCCAGGGCTGGGTGTTTTCATTGCTGGCATGTTGCAATTATCGCCGAGGATGGCTCTGATGACAGCATAATACATGTGGTGTTTTGTGCTAAAAAAGTCAATGCCAATGGCTTAAAGAGCAGAACTTGCCAGTGATCCGAGCTCAGTGTCAATACGACATAGGATCTGGGTGGGGGGGCCCGATTCCTGGTCACCTTTATCACCCTCAAGATTATTTCTACAAAATAGTTTTTAGATCCAGTTCTTGGGAAACAATGAAAGAAAAATTCTTCTCTATTCAGGAACTATTAAGCTCCTAACGGAGTGGCAAGGGGATACTTTATACGTGTGTCAGGGTTTAGAATTCAAATTGATCTGAACTTGAGAGGAAGCTGTTAGCCTCAGACTAGGACTTTGGGAATGTCTAAATCCTTAATGTTAGCCTCAGAGGAAATATACCACTTAGCAGCTGTGTGAACTGAGGAATTTTAGTTAACTTTTCTGACCCTAACTGTCAAAAAAAAAAAAAAAGTATAGTAATATCCACTCTGTAGACTTGTTAGAATTACATGACTAACTGTAAGTAAAATACTTAGAGCAAAGCCTGGCCCAATGAAAACACTACATAAATAACAGTTTATTATTATTGCTGTATTTGTAGCTGTTATAGATACCACTTGGGTTTTTAGGAAGGGAACTCAGTAGGAAAAACATTATTAGCATGATTGCTAAATTCTTGGTGCTAACATATAGGTAATTAGAATCATCTTACTAGTTGTAACTTCCTCAAAAATCTTAATATGTTATGTGGGTGAGAAGCTTGAACAAAAAATAATCTCAAACAAGATGAGGACAATTTGGAACATACACCCCTCCACCAGAGCAATCTCAAACTTGAAAATTTCTTCCAGACCTCAAGAAGTTTAAGTATTCTTTTGTTGAACAAGTTAAAAAAATGAATATAACATACATTTAATGTTGACATTTTTATACTAAAGGCTATAGCTTAAGCTTTCATATTATTGAACCATCTAACATACCTAAACTTTCCACATTACAGGAATATTTTTTATTTATCTAACCATGAACTATCGACCCGAAAAGTCTTTGCCTTATTCATTATTCAACATTAAGCAGCTACTTTTCACTTTGATGCAAGTTACTAATTTATAGACTGCCTTAACCTTAAGTCATCTGGTGACAAAGCTCAGTTCCAGATGTAGATTTTGAATATAAGCTGCTTAAAGCAGGCGAATATTTAAGTCAGCTTGATGTTTGCTCCATAATTCATTACAAGAAAACAATGAAAAAGAAGTAACTGTTAGGCAGAAGAATATCTTCTTCACAGTCATATTTGACTATTAGGTTTTTGTTAAGTAAGTAGGTTTTATGCAAGTGCATTAGGAAATCATTATATTCTGCAACAAAACTGATAATGCATAAAGGCCCTAGTGGCCTGTCTATTAGAAAAGACAGACTCAAAATTCATTTGGAAATCACAGAGCTACACTCTCCCTGTTAACACATTCAGAGAATATCCTCCTGGGATAAGAACACAAGGAACCATGGAGGCCAGGTCTACAGGATTCCTCCAAATTAGCATTTTTTGTAAAGTGGAGCTTTCAGGGTTTTCCATCCTGTTATTAATTATTCTCCCCTTCTTTTTTCTTCTTTTCCAAATACAGAGTATTGAGGCAAAAAAATTTCAGAGGGGACCTTGTTTTTTAAAGTCTCATTATTGTACACATACACGGCAGTAGAGCTTTGTGGTTAAGAGCGGAAGCTCAGGAGTCAGCCCGGCTCAGGTCAGATGCGGACTCAGCCACTTTCCAGTTGTGTGGCTTTGGGAGTCATTTGGAAAAGCGCTTTATTTCAACACTTTCATATTCTGTTCTTTAAAGTGAAAGTACAGGCTAATGAAAACCTTTACAGTTTGGGTTATTGTGACAAGTCAGCGGAGCCGTACATGAATGTTAGATGGCATTACAACTGGGAGAACTGAAGCCATGAGGAGTTAAGGGATCTGGGTAAGGTTTCTCAGCTAGATGGCCGTGGAATCCAGTCTCCTCGCTCCAGCCCAAGACATCATATTCTGCAAGTGAACAGCCCGTATTGAACATGGGTCCTTTCTGCCTACGCGCCATTCATTCCTCCTCCTCCTGGTAATAACAACTTAATGTGTCCTTTGCAGAGCCACCCAAACCCCACTCTTAGTCCACGTGTCTCAACTTTATTTTTGGAGTTGGGGGGGGTGTCACTTAACCCAGGCCTGGGCAGTCAGAGCTCCCCCGACCACAAGGTTTGGTTTGGGGAGGGGCACTGGATTCCCAGTGAATGAGATGCCATTTGGGACTTTTGGCAGAAGAATTGGAAGACAAAGCCTTTGCTCAACACACGTGACTATCAAGATATAAGTTCAGAGGTCCTGATGGCCATCCTGTCTCTAAGAAAGTAAAGCTTGGATGAAAAAGAAGTTAACAGAGGTGGAAAGATGTCTCATAAATGGAGAGAGAAATATTCATGGGGGTATTACTTAAACACTCAGATCAAATCACACTTGAAGATAAGGGAGGTCTCTCCTTGGATATTCCATTTAATTTCATTTATATGAGCCAATGAAGTGGATGCCATCACTCAGATTAAAAACGTTTTGACTTACACATCATTTAAAAAATATCCCACATAATGGTAGCCTCAAGAACAAGTTTGAATATTTTCATGTAAGAACGTACTCCGAGGGTGCCTGTGTGGCTCAGTCCATTAAGCGTCTGCCTTCAGCTCAGGTCATGATCCCAGGGTCCTAAGATCCAGTGCTGGATTGGGCTCCCTACCTGCAGGGAGCCTGCTTCTGCCTCTCTTCCTTGCTTGTGCTTTCTCTCACTATCTCTCTCTCTCTCTCAAATAAATGAAATCTTTAAAAAAGTATGCTGAAATACAAATCTTCCTGTTACAACACAGAGAACAAATTCAGTAGTCTGCTCTAATCCAGGCTATTTTGTTATTGTCTTGGTCAGGTAAGCCACCTTGAGAAAGCCTCTGAGGGTGGGGTCTGGTATCAGACCTGAGCTGGAATTCCAGCCCGTCCACTGCTTAGGCCCTTCTGCTTGGCTGGCTGTTTAATCTCCCGAGCCTTAGCTTCCTTACTGGAATAGATTTATTGCAAGGGCTCAACGAGATGATGCATGCAGAATGCTAAGAATTAAGAACACAGTAGTGACACTAATACGGATGGCTCGCATTTAGGGATGTGTTGGGTACTTCATGGATATTAACCCACTGACTCCTCATAACAGCTTCATGTGGTAGGGGCTCCATTCCTCATTTTTCAACTGGGGAGACTGAGAGGCAGGGAGGTTAAACAATCTGCACAAATCTGGATAACTAGTAAATGCTCGAGCCAGAATTCTCGTTTCAGAAGCCAAGCTCATTATCGATTGCCTCTCCTCCTGTCCAACAACTATTTGCTGCTGAGGTGGTGCCGTAAGTTAAAAAACTAACATAGATTGAAGTAGTGATTTTGAAGCAGTTGGGCCCAAAGTGTCAAGGATGCGTAGGACACAGGCCCTTCTCTCGAGGAGTTTATAATACAGTCAGGAATGGAGTTCGGTGAGAAGAGACAAGTGTTATTTTGGAGAACTTACAGTAAACTCTCTCAGCCTTGGCTTCCTCATCTGTAAAATGGATTTACCTATGTCCCAGGTTTTAGTAAGGGTTAAAGCACATCATTATGAAAAGCACTCAGCAAGCTGTCTGAGGATCATCATTTATCAATATTTTTCCCAACATTGCCTATAAAAACAGGTAGACTGTGGCTCAAAGTTTGCAAATACTCACAGAATTTGGTGTTCCTTAGTGATCTTTTTTTTGGTGAACAGAGCTTGTCTTCAGTTTAAACCAAAAAAAGAAAGAAGAAAGGAAGGAAGGAAAGAAGGAAGGTAGGAAGGGAAGGAGGGAGGGAGGGAGGGAGATAAAAATCCCAGTAACCTGTGATTCTGTTTAGTAGCTTCTCCTAAAAACAAACAAAATAGCTCAGAAAGAGCTTCAAAAGCAAAGACAGGGGAACCGTACATAGGTGTTTGTCCCTCCTCCATGTCCTACACCCCTGAAAAGGACGCAGCACATGGGGCTTCCAAGAAAGCACATGGGAAGGGCAGGTTCCAGCACAGAAGAGCTGTTGAATAATGGAAGACCAACTCTGCCCACCTGTACAGTTCTTTCCAGGCAAAGAGCTCCCTGGGCCTTGGTCCTCCCCACATGTGATCTACATGGCCACTTTTATGCCCTTGTTTCTCTCTCCTTGAGATGGTCTCTACTGGGCTTTGGTTATATTTCCACCTCCCGGCTTCTCGCCAGGGTCATCACTTTCTATGCTGTCATCACACTCACCCCATCTTCCCAGGGGGCACGTGACACACAGACTCCTTTCCTCACTGGGAGACCCGGGTCCTCTTCTCTGTTTCTTACCACCTCCACCCAACCGTCATCTCCTGGTGAGTGGGACTCAGGGACCAAAGTTCTGCCTGGCACTAAAAATATAAATAAAAGACGTCCTGGGTCCTACTGGACAGCAGAACTATAGGAGCCAGAGGAACCACTTTATCCGTAATTGAAGCATCCAATTGAAAGATGGCTAGAGAAACGGGAATAGATTCTACTTATTTTCAGTGGATTTTTTTTTTCCTTCCCATTTCCTTTTCCAAAGATTCATAGTTGACCTCTGGTCATCCTCTGTTCCCCAGAGCAGGATCACAACTCCCGTGAAGACAGAACAGCAAAGGCAAGAGTGGACGGTCTTGAAATCAGTCTTGTTCCTACTCCACTCTCACAGGAGGACAAATCTTGCGGTTTGCCCTGCTAGCTTTGGTAAAATATTTTCAAAATTTAAAGCACTTCAGGGGAGAAGAACAAATAACATAAATAAGTTCAAGTGCCTTATCAGTCAGGAGGTCATGGGCCTTAGCATAAAGCTTAACACTTTTCATTTATTTTATCTCCTCTTATCCTTTCCTCCTTTTGGTGATCAAATGATAGGAATTAATATTTTCAGATGTTTTATTGTTTATTATTTTCTTGTGAAGTTATATAGACTCATTGTCAAAAATAAATCAGACAATACAAAATAGGATGGAAAAGTAAAATGTCACACCAATGATCCCACTATTCAGTGCTGGGATTTTCAGACATTTCAATGTACGTTTTAACATGTACCACAAAAAAAAAAATGGTCATGTCTTGTAGCCTGCTTTTATCAGGATATTCGTAACATCTTATAATGTTAAAACATACAGACTTACTTTAACTTTAAAAATCCCTCCATAGTATTCCATTAGATGGAGTTACTTGAGTTATTTAATCAGTTTCTTATTGATAAACATTCAGATTGTTTTTAAGATTTTTTACAATGAACAACTCCCTGATATATCTTTCAGTACTTGTTTGGTTATTTGCTTAGGATATATTTCTAGACTCTGGATTAAAAGGTTTTTGAGCTTTTAAACTCCTTTGTCAACTATAGCTAAGTTACCTTCCAGAAAGGTCTTCAGAAAACAGAATTACTTTTCACTTTTTCATGGATCACAGCATTGAAAAATTTAGTGGCTCCCTGAAGATAATTCATTTTCTCAGTGAGGTGCCTATATATCCCTCTTCAACTGAGATGTTTTAGACATAGAGAGACCTGTTAAAATCAGTCCTTCCAAAGTCCACTATTTTTATAGACAAACTGAGGAAGGAAGGAACTCAAGGGCCTTTCTCCTCAGTCTCTCCTTGAATTGGAGAATGGTGTCTGCAACCTGACAGAGAGCTGTCCTGCCTGTGATGTTATAAGCTCTAAAATTTCCTGCATGGGCCTGTATTTTTCTAGTAATAAGTCCTTTCCACCACAACTTTAACCAACCCCATTATGTAGACTAGTAGTCAGGGTCCAGACAGGCTTTCAGATCTGGTGTCTTAAAAAGATATTTTTTTAAGCTGGAAATGGTTCTCTTTAAGTCCCTTGTGGACCTGGAATTCAGAGATGTGTTTAGAAGACATTTTCCTCTGGAATCATATGTGGTTAGTTCCGGACCCTCCCGGATGACCACTAGGCGTCAGACTTTCCCATCTCTCCTCCAACAGTGCTGCCTACTCAGTAATTAGCTCATTTGCTCAGAGTCATTAGCTCTTATCTAAGGGGGCTTCTTTGTCATCATAGGAATATGGTCATTATGATGCAGAATCCTCGCAGATTTTAACACGACTTATTAAGTCTGACTGTCTCCTAGTTACTAGCTTTTCCACAGAGCTCTTCTCTGCAAAGCTCAACACTGAAACCAGAGAAAGGTGGAAGAAAGACCCATAACCAGGCTTTTCACTCTTCCCAAGCGAACCCGCAGAATGTCACTGCCTTTCATCGCATAGACATCTGTAGCCTTGTTGCTGGTAGCATGCCAGTGTGGACAGCCCTGAGCACCTCCCCTCATTCATCTTAAAGATGAGGCAATGCCAGTCTAGTCAACATCAGGCTCTAAGTTTTGTACGTGAAATGAGTTGAAATGGAACATCACCCCTCAAGCACTTAGGGAGTGGCCACTGAATCTAGGACCCAACACCTGAAGTACAGAAAGGGGTATTTTCATTCAGCCAGTCATTCAAGTATTTACCAAGGACTTCTTGAACTCTTCCAGGGGCCTAAAAACCTAGTGATGAAAAAAACAACGTGGGGGTAAATATACCAGCAATACAGCTTGTGTGAGAACAAGACCATTTCCACACCACACCCAATTCCAGGCTGCTTGATTCCTCCTGCCTGAGAAGAGGCTGTCTAGGTGGGATGAAAGCCAAACCCATGTCTCCTAGTCAAGGCAATTTTTCCCTGGCAACCCACATCACCCTCTTGGAGTGCTTTTGTGTCATAGCCTCAGCCCTCCCTCACTTCCTTCCTTCCCTCTCAACAATATCTCAGAGAGAGGGAGACAAATAGTGCTCTCATGTCAGACATGGGGGTGCTGAGAGAGAAAAGTAGAAGAGGTTCTCGAATCACATAGAAGGACAGAGGTCCCAGGCTGACCTGGGTTCCATGAGTTGCATCGCAGGGCACTACATGAAAATGGTTTATCAATCAAGACACACATCACAACACTAAGTACAGTGTCTTGCAGAGAGCAGTTACTTAATATTAGGAGACCGATGAATGAGAACAGAAGACCTCATTGTGTGTGAACTCATTTCCATAAAACATGGTGTCCCAACTATTATGCCTCTGAGGAGGAAAACTCCCATCCTAGAGATGTTGTCTCATCATCCTGTCCTAGAGAAAAAGGTACCATTCCTTGACAAGTACTAACTCACCTGGAAAAATGCATCAATCATGATTTCCCACAGCATATGTCAAACTTCTGCAGAATTGCTTAGATAAAACAATAGCCCAGTCCCTGTGGCTGAGATTCATTAAGATCTTTTTTTCCCCTAAGATTGATTATTTATTTATTTATTTATTTATTTGACAGAGAGAGAGAGACAGTGAGAGAGGAAGCACAAGCAAGGGGAGAGGGTGAAGAAGAGGGAGAAGCAGGCTTGCCTCTGAGCAGAGAGCTGGATGTGGGGCTCAATCACAGGACCCTGGGATCATGACCTGAACCAAAGGCAGATGCTTAGTGACTAAGCCACCCAGGCACCCCAAGATCTGTTTTGAATTTATCCAAGAAATCAGAGTGTCTCTCCAAATTACTTGGGGTTTCCCATTTGGTTATTTTGAACTTGGCCTAACACTTACAGGATTCTTAAAAAAATAATGTCTCTATAAGATATACCTCTAAAATAATGAGACATTTCCCCCTTCTTCCTTTCCATAAACACATACTTTCTCTAAGTAAGTCATAATTGGCTCTTTTTTTCTTCACTTTATTTGAACTGGTAAAAAAGAAAAAAAAAGTATTGTTTCCAAAGCAAATAAACATGATAACAACAAGGACAACAGAACAATCTATCAGCGTCTTCATAGTTCATGAGTCTCAGACCTTCTTTTTTAATTTGTGTTGCCAGACTCCAAATGATCCCATAAGAGAATTGTCCCCCACTTCCTAAGGAATGCTTACAGTGGTTCTGGAAGCCACATTTCTTTCCTTTTCCATGGCTCCTAAAAAAGGGATGTGACAACACTGATTCACCCATCCAACCCCATGCAGGGGTAGCGCTTCACCTACCAGTCTTGCTCTGGGTTGCTGGTGCCCGCAGGTCAGTTCAGCTTTTACCACATGAGTCATCTGAAAAATTGAACTGGGCAGCTCAGCTCTTGAATGGCCATTCCACTCTTGTGAAGATATTTTCTAAATAAACACACGGCAACCACACTAACTTCTCTTGAGAAACAGGGTTTTGGCATTTCCTTCAGAGCTGGGCTGAAGAACTGGCTTCTGACAGTGTAGGAAGAAGGCAAAGCTAAGGCCAGATAAGCACTTTTATAGAGTGAGCATTGCGATATTTGTAACTCTTAGTTTCTCAACTAAAAACCACATAATGTGTGCAAATTATGGAAGGTCTGGAGATGGGAGTGTGAATCCTTATTTGAGATATCAAGAGCTGAACTAGGAACAAGAGTTTCCAGAACATACTCCTATCCAGGACCCTATATCTCCTACGTCCCCCCCACTTCTATCAAGAAGATAAGAGTGGCAACATCATAATCATCAGGGAAGTACAAATCAAAACCACAATAAGACATCACCTCAAATTGGTCAGAATGGCTGATATCAAAAAGACAAGAAGTACAAGTGTTGGTGAGGATGCAGAGAAAAAAGGAACCTTTGTACACCATTGGTAGAAATGTAAATTGGCTCACCACTCTATAAAACAGTATGGAGGTTCATCAAAAACCTAAAAATAGAAGTATCACAAGTCCAATAACTCCACTTCTGGGTATTAACCCAAAGAAAGCAGAAACACTAATTTGAAAAGATATATGCACTCTAAGTTTATTGTAATATTATTTACAATAGCCAAGATATGGAAGAAGCCCAAGTGTCCATCAATAGATGAATGGATAAAGAAGATGGGGGGGGGCGCCTGGGTGGCTCAGTGGGTTAAGCCGCTGCCTTCGGCTCAGGTCATGATCCCAGGTCCTGGGTTCAAGCCCCACATCGGGCTTTCTGCTCAGCAGGGAGTCTGCTTCCTCCTCTCTCTCTGCCTGCCTCTCTGCCTACTTGTGATTTCTCTCTGTCAAATAAATAAATAAAATCTTTAAAAAAAAAAAAAAAGAAGATGGGGGGGTATTGGAATATTAGTCAGCTATAAAAAAGAATGAGATCGTGACAAGTGTGACAACATGGGTGGACCTAGAGGCTCTCATGCTAATTAAAATAAGTCAGATGGAGAAAGACAAATACCACATGATTTCATTTATGTGGAATCTAAAGATGCAAATAAACAACAACTACAACAACAAAAAATAGAAAGAGACGCATATATACAGACAAATGGTGGTTGCCCGAGGGGAGGGGATGGGGAGATAGGTGAAACAAATGTAGGGGATTAAGAGGGACAAAACCCCACTTGTAAAATAAATAAGCCACAGGGATGAAAGTACAGCATAGGCAAGATGGTCAATAATATTGTAATAATGTTGTATGGTGACAGATGGTAACTACACTTACCATGATGAGCAATGAGCAATGTTTATAATTGTCAAGTCACTATGTTGTACAATTGAAACTAATATAATATTATATCACTTCAATTAAAAACTTAAAAGTAAAATTGGGATGCCTGGGTGGCTCAGTCATTTAAGTACTTGCCTTCAGCTCAGGTCATTATCCCAGGGTCCTGGAATAGAGTCCCGCACACGACCCTTGCTGAGCAGGGAGCCTGCTTCTCCCTCTGCCTGCTGCTTTCCCAGCTTGTGCTCTCTCTCTCTGATAAATAAATAAAATCTTAAAAAAAAATAAAAATAAAGCTAAGAGTGGACTCTGTGAATCTTGTAAATACCTAGCAATCAACTGTGAATCTAGTAAGTATCTAGAAATCAACTATTGTTTGGCTTAGGTTATTGGCTAAGACCTTACAGAGTTCAAAACTTGAATATTTCATCACAATTAACTAATAAAAGTGGTGCCTGGGTGGTTCAGTCAGTTAAGCATCCAACTCTTGATTTTGGTTCAGGTCATGATCTCAGGGTCGTGAGACTGAGCCCCGTGCCAGGCTCTGCACTGGACTTGAAGCCTTTTTAAGATTCCCTCTTCCTCTCCTTCTGCCCCTCATCTACTGCTTTTGCTCTCTCTCTCTCTCTCAGAATTACAATTAACTAATAAAAGTAGCTCATCAAGCAAAAGAAATAATTTTTTATGACAGCTCCTAATTGCCAGTGGATAATGCTTTCTTAAAGTTCCCCAGGTGTTCAGGGAAATATATTGATTCATTCTGATTTTCAACAAACATTTATGTAACTGTACTCAGTGCTGTGGGAAGTAAAAAGAATTGTGGTCTGTGGGAGATTACGGTGTAGTATAGACTGCATTGCACTTACATAAGATCTACAGTTCAAAACAATACTCAAGAATGACCAGTTAGGTGATAGAGAATATGTGAAATGTGTTTGCATATGTATGCAGGAAAAGTCTGGAAGTGGACATAATAGATGTTCTATCAAGATGAAATTATCTTTGGGGGATAAAGATAGGAATTTGTTTTCTTTATGCTTTACTTTTTGAAATTTTCCAAGATTAACATGTAACACTTGTATAAGTCATGTCTTAGAGCCAAATTACAACAACAAAAGCAACATGGAATTTGGATGAGGGAGTATTTTCCTACAGCTGGAGACCACCAGGAAGGGAAAGGAACACATGAACTCAGCCTCAAGGTCTGGGGAGGACCTCAATAGGTGAAAAGGAGGTGGAGAATTGGGTGAGTGTGAACCATAAAAGTTTAATGTGTATTTGGAAATCGTAAGTTTCTCTGATGGTAGCATGGGGCTTAAATAGTCTACAAATGGACATGAGCCTAGTCAGGGCAGTTAGGTATTAATTAGGAAGACTTTTAAATGCAAGGCTCTGGAGTTTAGACTTGGGTCAGTAGTCAGTGGGGGTCACTGAAGTTTATCTAATAGGGGAGCAGATGACAAACGCCATGGTTAACATGGGAGTCTGTAGCGAAGGCAGGGAAAGAAGGCTTTTCTGAGCACCTGGGCTGGAAGGAGTAGAGTCAACAACTCAATATGTCTTGGGGCAATGTTAAGGAAGTAGGAGGCAGTGACATACGGCAGGAAAATGCCTTGTTCTACCCTAAGACACTTACTCAAGGAGCTCAAAGAGAAAAGGCGAACGTAGTTTCAACATTGGAAACATAACAACAGCAATGAGGCTGATTTTCAGATGTAGCTACAGAATTATTCTCTTCATTGTATGGACACATATGAAAAGTGGATTAAATCTGATAGTTGATGGGTCATTCTAAGTGAAAGCTTGCACAAGAGTGGGAGAGCCAAGCTGGCCAGCAGACATCAAGAGAACATCAAGTTCCAGAGGAGAAACGGTTCCTGGCTCTCAGATCTAAAGGGAATGTCCTCATTAGGTCATAGCAGAAGGTTCTCCAACCCGGGGGAAGGTCACTTTCCCTTCAAATGATTGGAGTGTTCTGAATGCTGAACTCTGCAATGCCCTGAGCAAATTTAACAGATGGAGTAGAGGGTGTGGGAGAGGCTTTTGAAAAACGCACTACTATTTCAGTAATTTGATATTATTTGTTCCTACGAAGCATTTACAAGCTAGGCTTTGCACCCATTATAACTCAGAGATGTAGGCAAGCTGTGCTCACCTTCCTGGGAAGAGGCACAGCCTGAAGCCGCCTTCATAAGAGCTTATAAAATATCTATTCCAATGCCTGGCGGTCAGAACTAAAATTCTTAAGCTTTCAGAAATCATGCACCGCACTTTATGTGAATCCAGCCCTGGTTTCCCATCACCTTGGTCATAGTTTCAATATTATCTCGTCCCTCTTCACTTCCTTATAAAACCCTGAAAGTTGGTCCTTGCTGTTTGCCCCAATCTTCACTTCTGTGATCAGTGATCACTCACCTGAGCAGATTCCGAGCCTGGTGAAGTCATCAGCAGCCAGGAAAATTAGCCTCGAATACTCCTTTGCATACAATTAATTTTTGTCAAATGAGAACAGGATACAGCGTGGCCATACTTGCAACCCCCCATGGACATGAGATGGCACTGGTAAAAGGACTTCCTTGGGACACTCTTGATCACATACCCATGACAACTCGCATGTGAGACAGGACCAAAGGCAAAACACCTCTCTGCTGTCACTCAGGGAGAGCTTGTGGGTGGCACAGGGATCCGCACTTTCCACCCCACACAGGTGCTGGCGAACCTGGAGCCATACAGAAAGTAAGAGGGGCTCAGTCACTGTGCAGCCCCAGAGAAGGACTTAGAAATATAAACACAGTTCTAGAGTTTTCTGGATAAGCCCTGAAGAGACAGACCTCAGTGAAGGTATTGCCTTGGTGGAGCCAGATGTGGCTGTGCCTGGTGTTTTGCTCCATGATAAGCTGAAAGAGTGGATCCATTTGTTTGTTGGAGTCAACAGTGACTTTCTGGTACTTTCTGGATGTCTTGGGCTTCCCAAGTGAAGTCACAGAGTATCACTGCCTTTCGCTGCACTGCGTAGATATCTACCACCTTATCATTAATAGGGTGCTGGTGTGGGCAGCCCTGAGCACCTCCCCTCATTCATCTTAAAGATGAGGCAATGCCAAACTAGTCAACACCAGACTCTAGGGTCTGTACATGAAATGAGTTGAAATAGAACATCGCCAATCAAGCACTTATGGAGTGGCCACTGAATCTAGGACCCTACACTTGAAGTCCAGAAAAGAGTATTTTTATTCAGCCAGTCATTCAAGTATTTAACAAGGACTTGTTGAACGCCTCCAGGGCACTAGAAACCCGGTGGTGAGGAAAACAATGTGGGTGTAAATATACCAGCAATACAGCTTGTGTGAGAACAAGACCATTTCCACACCATACCCAATTCCAGGCTGCTTAATTCCTCCTGCCTGAGAAGAGGCTGTCTGGGTGGGATAAAAGCCAAAGCCATGTCTCCTCGCCAAGGGGACTTTCCCCCTCCCTCTTGGAGGGCCTTCATGTCCTAGCCTCAGCCTTCCTTCCCTCCCTCCCAACAACATCCCAGAGAGAGGGAGACAAATAGCACCCTCGTGTCAGACATGGGGGTGCTGAGAGAGAAAAGTGGAAGAGGTTCTCGGATCACATACAAGGACAGAGGCTGACCCAGCATCCTGGGCTCCATGAGCTGCATCACAGGGGACCCCTTGAAAATGGTCACAGATAATCAAGACACATGTCCTAACAGCAATCAGTGTTCTTCAAGTTTTGTTATGTCTGTGATGTTTGAGAAATGTCAGTTAGGTGAGAAGGAAAGTGAAGGACAATCAGGTCAATGAGATGGAGTGAATCCATCAGGAAAACTCCACAGGAGTGACTGAGCTCACTCAAACAAGGACTCGGGGTAAGGGAGCTGAGTTACTCTGCAGGCAGGTTGGAAAGGCTCCATCCACAAAAACACGTCCAATGAGAGTCTGACGACTGCCCAGCATTTCTCAGACCAATGATGCATAAAACATGCTCGGCAACATGAATTAATTTCCTCCTTCAACCTCATTCTCCATCACCTTACTGCCCTCCCCAGGTTTGACTGACTATAAAAACTAGCTCTGACTTGCAAGGTCAGAAGTGACTAACCATCATTTCTTAGGATATTCCTCTTTGTAAATGGGTGAGGGAAGCCACGTGTGTGAACTGGCCCATGTTTCTCCATGACTGAACTTTCTATGGCTCAAAAGAGGAGCGGAGCTGGTGAACAGACGTGCCCTTGCTGCCTCCAGCCATCTCTGTCCTGTCCAGCTGCCAGGACCGCTCAGACAGAGATTGGAAAGTACGTGGTGTTTCCTGCCCTTTAGCCCTCCCAAGTGACCACACTGTCCCTTGTTGTTCAGAACAAGGCCCTGCTATTCCTCAGGCAGGAACCAGAGGCCCGCGCACGTGAGCAGTTTCTGCCGGCAGGTCACTGTGCTGAGGGGAGTTATGTACGTCTCCCCTTTGACATGAGTATACGTATCCATGTAAATCCATACCATATTCATCCATAACCATGTAAATCCAGGAGCCGCAGTAATAGGATAAACAGGACCAGGTGGGTTTCCTGGAGGACTGTATTAGGAAAGGGTCTAGGAAGAGCGGAAAGGGGCTGCACAGAGCAGATCTGCCAGAAATCCTGACAAGTTTGGTCAGACAGCTTGTTGCTAAAACCAGGTCCAATGTTTACCAATAAGCATATTACGGTAAACATAGGAACAGCTTCTGGGGGAAAAAAAAAACAAGCAATATGGAACTGAACCTAGTTGGTTAAAATACCATATTTCCTTTGAATGGCTGAGCAGTGGCTTTATAAGTGAGGGCAATAGAAGGTGACATATGTGGTATGTTTTGAAGGGCACTGGGAAGATGCCCCTTTCTCTAAAACAATCACACCTGGCTTCCCCCCATCCACATCCTGCCAAAACCTCCACAATTCCAGCATCAGAGAGATAGTTCTTTCAAGATTCACCTTTTCTAGGCTTCTCTTTTAACATATATGTATGTTTAAAAGGTGTCCCATTCACTTCAAACATGTTGGTCATGACCTTTTAGCTTGCTTGCAGCCCTAGTCCCACAGGAGAGCTCTGGGTCTTTGGAAGAGCTCTCTCTCTCTCTCTCTCTTTCTCTGGCTCTTGGATGATCTGGGAAGAGAGATAAATAAAGGAGGACAATGAGGCCCAGAAAGGGAATTGGAGAAACAGTCTTCGCTATACCATGGAGGACCGTCTCACACTAAGGTAAGCATGAATCTGCAAAATTGGCTATTTCATTTTTGGAAGGAAAACTCTTTGTAAGCGCAAAGCCTTGTTTTCACAGCAAGTTTTCAGGTATTAGAGTCTGGGGATTCCTCTCAATCATTATCAAAAGGTAGAATAAAATTGAACTGATGTTCAGTTGATGTCTGGGTCCTGTGTGGGTGTAAGTGTATGTGGGGGGGGGTTGACTTCCCTACAGCCACTAAAAAAAATTGGGATCTAGCTTTGCAATAGTTAATTTACTATAAATAAATACACTAAGCAATGTGAGTTACTTACCAGACTCTTCACCATAAATGTCCTATGTGAAAGTTGACCCCTGTTTGACACCTCAGCTATTTTAAAGCTGCTCGTTCAGATTCCTCTGCTCTGCTAATCTTTAAAGGCTAAAATGTCCCTGCTTCTAGGCTCTGTGGGACTCTCCTGACAAGGAAAGTTGCTGTCAGGGAATAATCAGGTTCTGTTCGAGAGGGGGAGGGAAATGTCAAGAGCTTATTATTTCTGGTCACCTTGTTAGACATTTATATTGAAATGCTGAAAATAACACAGACATGCAGAATATTCAAGTCAATGCGAGTCGTTGCATTGGCTGAAGAGGACTTCATGGGTTTCATTTCCAAGCAACTCGCTGTTTAGTTTTAGAGCAGAGACCCTAAATAAAATAGAAATGTATCAGATTAGTCTCTCCATAGACGACTGAGCCAAAGCCCAGGTCTCATTGTCTAAACGAAACGGCTGTTATCAAAAACAAATGGAATATGTGTTCAATGACCCCCTTCATCCCACTCCCTGAGAGAACGGTCTAGATCGTTTATCTCCTTTAGCCTATCTCTCTCACCCCATTTCCACAAATATTTAAATATATAAGTCATAAAAAGAGGTTCCTAGCCAATGTGACTTTCTTGGAATGAGTGAAAACTGTTCTGTAAATCACAATCTCCTTGAACAGAATATTGGTGCTCAAGAGAAATCATTATTTTTGCCCCTGACAAGTGCAGAATAATTGGATACTTCCAGATCCAAATACCAAAGTAATCAGCTCTTAGTTAAATTAAAGGTAGGTTAATAAAAAGGTGACATTTTTACTTTTACAGGGAGACTAGAGTTGGGGACATACAAGGAGAACAAACTCTCTGAGAAACTCCAGCAAAGCAAGAAGCCTGAAGCATGAATGTCTGTGAGTGATAATCGAGGCCTCTTACACCGTATGGCTCAGATTTACCTGACCAGGCGGCAGGTAGAGTCAGGAACTACTGGGGTACGTGAGGCTGTGAGCTCTGTTTCATTACCCCATTACCACTGGGACAAGCAGCAACCAGGGGTGCTCAGTCTGGTGAGGAGGCAAATGTCAGCTTGAGTTAGTGAGAACACGTATCCCAAAGGTATAGGACGAAGACATGAAATTGCAACACGCCTACCCTAACGTCACCACAAAGACTTTATCGTGTTTCTTTTCTTTCTTTTTTTTTTTCTTTTAAGGTTTTATTTATTTATTTGACAGAGAGATAAAGAGCACAAGTAGGCAGAGAGGCAGGCAGAGGGAAAGGGAGAAGCAGGCTCCCCACTGGGCAGGAAGCCCAACCGGGGCTTGATCACAGAACCCTGGGATCATGACCTGAGCCAAAGGGAGACATTTAACCAACTGAGCCACCCAGGCTCCCCTTTATTGTGTTTCTTAACATTTTGTATACATAGGCAAAGAATTTCAATAGTATTCTCTCTCCCTCTCTCCCTTTCCCCCTCACCTCCAGGTAACCTTCGCGTAGTTGAGGATCTGGTCACACCACAGCTCCTGATCTACACCTAGAGAAACTGAGACACAGAGAGGTTACGTGATTGGCTCAAGGTCACCAGTGGCAGAGCTGGATTCAGAAATGACTGCTTCTTGCTTCTCTGGGCACTGAGCCAATCTGCCTTTCCTCACTTCAGCATGAATGTTAAATACCTTTATTCGAATTCATTTTTATTTCAGATTTCTGTCTGCGTGCAAAGGGTACAGGGACGATGCAGCTCAGTTCCACTGCTGAAAACAGCAGCTTGCTCTGCCTAGCAGGCTAGTCCATCCTCCTCTGGAGCAAGACGCCGTTGGACCCTAGGCCTGGCTTTGGAAGCTGGTCCCAGGCTCTGTGGGGTGAGTGTGTGTGTGTGTGTGTGCTTTTGTGTGCATGTGTCTGTGTGCTATGTGTGTGTGCATGTGTGTGTGCTTGTGTGTGCGTGCATGTTCTATGTATGTGTGTGCAGGACCCCCAGGGGGCAGGGCAGCATTTTCACCTCTGATCGTGCACAAGGGAGCAAGAGTCCCAGGGCAGCTCAGCTCAGGTTTGTACTGCCCAGCTCTTACGTGCTGCCCTGCCCTTGTCCCTGCACCTGCCCCATGGGGAAGCTTCCAAAGGGAGATTCTGGCTGACAAGGAATCCACTTGTCACGCACTCTATGCGGGCCCACTCAGCAGAATGTGCCTTCCCAAGGGGGCGCAAAGGAGACAATCCTCTCTACACAGTGACTCATCTATAATCTCTAGCTAACAGGGAGTTTAAGCAAAACCTGCTGCAGAGCATGGGAGACGGGGTCAGCATGGGGCAGAAACTATTCAGGTCAGTGGGAAGGCTGGAGCCAGAGCCTCAAATGGCGATTTGTCCCCCAAACCTTTTCCAGCAGCACCAATGCTCTCTCCTAACCTTCAAGCCTGTGGCTCCTCTCTTTCCTGGTGCCCTTTTCAGCCACCATTTTAATCACCCGCCTGTGGCTTTTCATTTCTGCTGCCCAGTGTCACTCATCTCCTCCTCCTTCCCAGCCTCCCCAGCCAGGGCCAAGGTTGTTTAAGGTCCCTGAAAATTAACTTCAACCTCCCGCAAGGTGAATTGTTGCTTTCTGATGAAGCCTCACACTCTCCATGAGCTTGTGAAAATATTCCACACAAAAATAGCGTCTTGTTTACTGTGTGAGACTCAAGAGTTTTCATGGCTCCCTCTGGTTTTTCTCCTTGTTTATAAGATATAATCAATAATTTCTGGATCTTGGGGCACCTGGGTGGCTCAGTGGGTTAAGCCTCTGCCTTCGGCTTGGGTCACGATCTCAGGGTCCTGGGATCGAGTCCCACATCGGGCTCTCTGCTTGGCAGGGAGTCTGCTTCCCCCTCTCTCTCTGCCTGCCTCTCTGCCTACTTGTGATCTCTCTCTCTGTGTCAAATAAATAAGTAAAATCTTTTAAAAAGTAATTTCTGGATCTTTCTAAAGAATTATTTTAGGTGATTCCCAGGGTTTTTATATATATATATATATTCTTGTATGGCTCACAATAGTTAGGTTTGGAACATTTAGTGAAAATTACAGCCTGGGTCTCTCCTCCCTGCTCACTTTGGATGGGGTGATAAGGGATGGTAGGAAAAGACAAAGACAGCAGTATACCCCACTGAAGGGATGGACTTTATAGAGAAAGGTAGGATGTATGACTCCTTACTTCTTCTTCCAAAGCTGGGTTCCTTAGGGGTCAGTCCTGGGGGACTGGCAGCGGTAAATCTTGAATGAAGCCTTAAGTTTTCTATCCTAGGGTGGGGCCAAACTCTTGGGATACCTGCCATGTGGGCTCAGCCTGCAAATAGTCCTCCAAACACTAGGTGGCCCTGAAGTGGGTCCCTGAGCAGCTCTCACAAGTTAACCTTGATTATTCCTAAACTTCAGAACTTTCCAGATGTTTGGTTGGGGCTACCCTCAGGATTACCTGTTGTCTCCTTTGTAAGTCAGGGGGTTAAGGGCAAGAGAATTCACTCTGGCCTATTCTGTTTTCTGGCTCAACATATGTTCATTCATTCATTCATTCATTCATTCTGTGTGTGTAAATTGAAGATGCCTATGAGTGAGATGATGGGAACACTCTTGTATGAGCAAGAGGCTTAAAAAAAAAAGATTTTATTTATTTATTTGCGAGAGAGACTGAGAGTGAGCAGAAGTGAGGTGAGGGACAGAGGGAGAAGTAGGCTCTCTGCCAAGCAGGGGGCCCGATGTGGAATTCCATTCCAGGACTCCAGGATCATGACCTGAGCTGAAGACAGATACTTAACCAACAGAGTAACCCAGGTGCCCAAGACATTTTTTTTAGTAATAAATGAAGAAGCTTCATATTTGAAATCAAGTGGGGAGTCATATATATCATGAGAGAATAATAATAATAGCCAATATTACATAGCCCTTTTCACACCTGGCACAGCATGTGTTTGTTGAGGTCAAACATACATAAAATTTACCATTTTAGCCATTTTTAAAGGTACAGTTCAGTGACACTAAGTACATTCACATTTTTGTGCAACTGTAACCGCTGTCCATCTCCAGGACTTTTTCCCACCTTCCCAAAACGAAGCTCTGTACCCACTAACCACCAACGGCCCTTTTCTTCCTCCCCCCTGACCGTAGCTACTTCCATTCTACTTTCTGATTTTCTGTCTCTATGAATTTGACTACTCTAGCGGCTTCATATAAAGGAATCATTCATTATTTGCCATTTTGTGAAGTTGTAGACACTTTATATATACAACCTATTTAAAGTAAGTAAAATTATAACCCCCATTTTACAGATGAGGAGATTGAAATAGAAACAGGCTAAGTGAGAAGTGGAAATTAAATGCACAGAGAGAGCAGAGGAAGGAAAAGTCTTCCTTAATTTGGTTCTCTGTTCCCAGGGCTCCATGAGCCACTTAAAAGGAAGCTAACGATCCTCTCTCGTTGGAGGCCCGCCCCAAGCACCTGCCAGCCCTATCTGTTTCTGCACAAGGGCTGGGCAGCTGGACAGGGCACTTGTGCAGGGGAGAAGAGGGAATGTGCTGAACGAGTTAAGTGCCCCTTGTCCCCCTACCCCCACGCCCCAGCACGCCTCGCAGGCTGAGCTGGTGACCCGGGCAGGATCGGAGCCAAGGATTAATCCATCACAATGAGACGTTCTATTTTGGGCAGGCGGCTAGAGCAGATGCCAGAGCCGGCACATCGCGGAGCCCGTGCACACCGGGAGGCGGCCGCCCGGGCTCCCTTGCACCCACTGGCTGCCTAAAGCCGAGAGATGAGCTGGACCGCGACAGGCGGTTCCCTGCTGACTTCGAAGGAGTATCAAAATTACACCTGCAGACGCCCCTGGAAATTCTTAGGTGGACCCTTCTGAGGAACCCAATTTTATTACCTAGGCTGTGCTTAGAATTTGCAGAGGCCATCTGGGTTGCCTCGCTTCTCCTGCAAATCTACCGGGCTTCTTTCCTCTCATGGCTCCCCCCGACCCCGCCCCTCCACTTCCATGGCAGGGGCTGTAGGATCTTGTCCAAGATGTGCCATCTGCCCTGGAGGCTGCCCCAGTCCACCACACTCTAGGAAGGGATGGGGGCTGGTGTTGATGGCCCCTGAGCCTCTGCATGATGGAAAGGCCCTAATTTACTCCTGCTGACCCTGCTGGTGAAGGCCCTTCTCAGAGAGGTTCCGTGCTTGCAAGGCTTACAGTTTTCCCGTGAAGCTTGCGCTCATCCTTCCCCAGAGAGATACCCATCCCCGCAGGCTCGTCCCCTTTCCACAGTCTTTGGCCATTTGATCTCCAGTTTACATGAAACTGGGCAGAGCAGCCCAGGGACTCTTTCTGGAATTGCCCTCAGAAGATAAGTCGGGGAGGGGAGGGAAAAAAAAGATAACATTGTAGTTGAACACTTTAGGGATATCCAAGATCTATAAAGAACTCCTCAAACTCAACACACACAAAACAGATAATCACGTCAAAAAATAGGCAGAAGACATGAACACACACTTCTCCAAGGAAGACACACAAATGGCTAACAGACACATGAAAAAATGTTCACCATTAGCCATCAGGGAGATTCACATCAAAACCACATTGAGATACCACCTCATAGCAGTTAGAATGGCCAAAATCAACAAGACAGTAAACAACAAGTGTTGGAGGGGATGTGGAGAAAGGGGAACCCTCTTACACTGTTGGTGGGAATGCAAGTTGGTGCAGCTACTTTGGAGAACAGTGTGGAGATTCCTCAAGAAATTAAAAATAGAGCTTCCCTATGAGCCTGCAATTACACTATTGGGTATTTACCCCAAAGATACAGATGTAGTGAAAAGAAGGGCCATCTGTACCCCAATGTTCATAGCTGCAATGGCCACAGTCGCCAAACTCTGGAAAGAGCCAAGATGCCCTTCAACAGACGAATGGATAAAGATATGGTCCATATATACAATGGAGTATTATGCCTCCATCAGAAAGGATGAATGAACTGAATACATTCATCAGTTGAATACAACTTTTGTATCAACATGGATGGGACTGGAAGAGATTATGCTGAGTGAAATAAGTCAAGCAGAGAGAGTCAATTATCATATGGTTTCGCTTGTGGAGCATAAGGAATAACACAGAGGACATGGGGAGATGGAAAGAAGTGAGTTGAGGGAAATTGGAGGGAGAGACAAACCATGAAGACTGTGGACTCTGGGAAACAAACTGAGGGTTTTGAAGAGGAGGGGGGTGGGGGGTTGGGTGAGCCTGGTGGTGGGTATTAAGGAGGGCACATATTGCAAGGAGCACTGGGTGTGGTGCATAACAACGAATTTTGTAACACTGAAAAGAAATAAAATAAAGCCCAATTTTGAAAGGAAATTCCATTTTAAGTCAATCTTGATGGTTGATGAGTTTTTGCTTTTTTGTCAGTCTCATCAGTCTCTCTCAGAAAGAAGCATATTTGGATCGCAGAGAACATTTTTGCAGGTTTTATTAGTGCCTCTGTGAGAGAGCTTTGAAAATCGAAAGCTTTAAATATCTAAATATTATATTTTGATAGTATCAAAAATATCAAAATGTTAGGACAACATTTAGAGAGGGTGGGGTTGTCTCTGGTTTTGTCAGTATTTCTGGCCTGGTTTCCAAAATGGTTGCGATGATTTCCCTCAAAACTTTCCAACCCTGCCAGCATGTTCCGCCTAACCCACTTACTGTGTACTATTCTCCTTGTTTCCATGTAGACCACCGGCTCCGTAAGTTTCAGTCTTCCTCCACATCAGTCAAGGAAGATTTTTGATTCATCAAAAATGTCAGATTTCTGTCTAACCTGTCTCAGGGTAGGGAGTCAACACAAAAAGCTTCCATGTGCTTTGAAGCACACATTTTATAGGTGTAAATGATAAACAAGTCAAATGGCCTAGAGCTTTTGAGTCCTAGACAGACTTGGGAGCAAGCAAACTGGGGCTTATCCTGCTGTCCTCTGCCCTCTGCCTACCTCCCTGGCTTCCTTACTCAGCCCACACAGGAAGCAAACCACAGAGGGGGAGAGTCTTACCAAGTTGGGCCCTGGAAGCAGATTTGGTCCTAAAGGCACATGAACAATCTAGGCCATGAATGGATGACGGCCAAACACTGCCACAGGTGAGTGATGGCATGTGTTTTATGCCTGAGAAATAATCACTGCCTCGTTTGCTCTTAAAAAGCTGCTCACCTCTATCACTGAGACTCAGTCCTTCCCCTGGCCCTGACTTGTTTCTCTGTTTCAACACCAGCCTCATTCTCCGAGCTTTCGCTTCTATTCCAGACTCTATCCCACTCTCACCTCAGCACACGAAATCCCTCCTTCTCCCCAGAGCCATATTCAGTGCATCGGTGTAATGGAAAACGGGAACCAACTGTGCCTAAGAGATCAGTAAGTGCAGTGGTTTTTAAATACTGTTCAAAGAGCCTTGGGACTCCTAGGTGGCAAGTAACAGAGGCCGCTAACTATGCCAAGTGAGCAAGGAAGTACGCACAGCAGTAATTATCTAGAAAAATAATGTCTCTCACAGTCTCTTATGCACTTAGACATATTTATCGACCAGAACAAAAGGCTATTATCTCTTTTATGTATTGGGATACTTTGTTTTTTGATAAAAGGATTCTGTTATCTAATGGAAATCGTTTGAAAAAGACAGTGAACCCATCCTACTCGTTCTTTATCCACAGGGATACCCCTGGGTGTGCCCAGGTGGGATTCCCATGCCTGCCTTCCTCCACACAGAGGAGTTGTCTGCTGGTTCCAGCCCTGAATAAAGAGGACAGAACCTCATGACTCCATCTGGGCCAAAGTGGGTTATTGCCAAGAATAACCTGGCATCAGGATATTCAAACTCTTTGCCTTCAAGCTCTGGCATTCCAGTAGAGGCTGAGTTGGAGCTGTCACTGAGAAGCTCAGCAGGCTGGGGCTAGTGAACGTAGTCTAGCACTTGGCTGGAACTAGAGTGTGGCTCAAAAATGATCGCAATGAATAAAAGTTGGTAGCAGCCCTTTTTTTTTTTTAAACAAATATATGCACGGTGCTAAATCCTTTTGCAATAGGACTTGAATTTGGTTGCCGTACGCTCTTGGATTCCCAAGAATCACCCACCAGGACTGCTCCAGCTTGCACCTTATTCTTCAGAAAGAGTGTTTCCCCAGGAGCCTGGATGCCTGTATATAAGTCAATATACCTGCTATTTTTAAGAGGAGGATGTCTATATTCTTCACACTTGAAGTACTTCAAAGCGACTCACACCAAACACTATGTACATCTAAGTGTCCACAGTGGTTGCTAATGTATATAATGCAGACTATGATACTAACGATGATCATACTACTACTTATGGAGGCCTTCTGTGTAACAGAAGCAATGCTATTACCATATAATCTTCACAAAGTTTAATCTTTACAAAATTCCTGTAAGATGGGTTCTCTCACCATCTTACTTCTACAGAAGAAAACACGGATGTCAAAATTCAAGGAGCACATCCAAGATCAAAGCTTGGGCGTGGCAGAAGTGGGATTCAAACAAAATCTACCTGATTCCAAAACCCATATTCTTAATCTCAATGTAATATTTTGTTAGGCTGCCCCCATCGGAACCCAGACACAGGCCTCATTAAATGTGAGTGGCCAAAGTCAGAGAGTATGAGAGTAGAGGAAGCTCATCTTGACTGAAACTTCTCCGGGCTTCTGCTCTCAATACCAGGAAACTCTCTTCTCAACTAATAATGAAGAGATGAGGAGCAGTGTGTGCTCAGGAGATTTATTTTGGATCAATCGGCTCCTTGTCACGTCCTCCTGAAATAGTCAAATACCTGAGGCATTGCTCACTCCCAGCTGCCAGGGCCTGCCCTGAAGCCACTAAGCCACACTGGAAAGAGATCCCACCCGACACAAGCTAAGAGAGGCTGAAGCCAAATCAAGGAGAAAACAAGAGATTCAAGAAATATGGATGGCATCTGAATAGCTCCTGCTCTCAGCTGTTGTGCATTGAGTACATAATTGAGTGCTGAGCTTTGGCTTTCCGGTGCATCTTCTCCCCACCCATCAGTCATTTGTCTGGCCAACTGCAGGGACAACTGGCTGGTGTCTCTCTCTCTCTCTGTCTTTCTCTCTCTCCATTATATATATATATAGTGTAACCTGAGTACACTTTATATGTAATTTCCCTTAATGACTAACATCAGAGAGTGGGCTTTCTGGTAGGGAGCTAATGACCTCATTTTTTAGGAGCTGAAAGAAGGAACAGAGTGTACCATCCCCTCTGTATAATAACTGTCCTAATGTCAGCATTAGGATACCCTAGGCGTACCCAAGGAGAGATTGTATACAAGAGTGATTCCCAACTTGTAAATTGCATAAACATCACCCAACGATTTGACTAATGAGTCAAATTCAGAATTTGACTTATTAGGTGGGCCTGGGAGTCTACATTTCTATCAAGCATCCAGGTAATGGCACAGGAGCTGGTCTCAGGACTCTACTCTGCATAGCAAAGGCCCAGGGTCAGAAGAAGGCGATATGCAGCAGAGGAATGTGGGGAGAAAGGGTGAAGACAGCAACCCCCTAAGAGACACTCCTTAATCACTACAAAACAGGGAGAGCAGTGAGCGAACAGGATGTGGCTTCTGCTTATTCTGGCAAAACGACGTGAAAGCATTACAGGAATTTAATTGTCCTCAGACTCTATGGGCTAATCCCGCAGTGTCTGGGTCCAATGTGGCTTAGTGTGGAATGGTTCAGATGAGTGCTTCTCAAGTCAAACTCGTTGCATTTTAGATTCACTAGAGTCATGAAAATGTATTCATACTACGTTTCCATCTAAGAGTTAAGTCTTAATATGTAGAGGCAGAGCTCTACCTCCAAGTTTGTATGCTTGTTTTAAATCTCTCCAGATTGAGAACCCTTGATCTGACTGTTCCATGTGGCAGAACTTACTGTGCACAAAAATCTTGGGCAAAGGAGTCTGCACTTGGGCCAGGACAGCGCTAACCGCAGAGTCTGATTCAATGGAACAAGTTGCCCTACTTAGCTAAAGAACTGAAGCTTGGTCATTTTGCTATTTTGGGATTATTGAATTCTACTCAAAGATTATTTTCAGAGCAATACCAGGTAGAATCATGAACAGAACATTCCCAGTGCAAGTCTGGTCACAGAACTTCCTTGCCTCTCTTAGATAGTATTTTTCTCCCTTTCCGATTTTATCTGTTATGGAAAGTCATGCCGTTTCAGTAAAATTTGTCTTAGAAGTCTGAGAAGACTAGTCTCTGGCCATAGGAAGGCCACACAGACCCGATCATTGGCCTCTGGATCTTCTTGTCCATCCAGACTATGTAGGAATCCCTCTAGTTCAAGGCTAGATCTAGAGATTGGAGCAGGCAGAAGTCCCTCTCCTCGCTCTGAATTCACACCCTGAGGAGCTGCGGACAGAGTTGAACTTTCTGATTCACTGTTTCATTATGATCAGCCCATAGCGGCCATATGTATTAGGGTTCTCTAAAGAAACAGAATCAATAGGACACACACACACACACACACACACACACACACACACACACGTGTAAGTAAGTGTGCATGCGTGTATGTGTGAGACTTGTTATAAGGTATTGGTTCATACAATTATGAAAGCTGAGAAGTTCCAAGATCCAGAGTCAGCTAGCTGGAGATCCAGGGGGGTGGTATGGCTCCAGTCCAAGTCTGAGTCTGAAATAGACAGGCAGAGAAAGCACAAATTCTGCCTTAGTCCACATTTTGTTTCTATTTGCCTCCAAGGGATTGGATGAAGTCCGCCCACAATGGAGAGGACAATATGGTTCACTCAGTATACTGACTCCAGTGTTAATCTCATTCAGAAACACCCTTACAGACACACGGGTCCTTTTTAACCAAGTATCTGGGCACTCTTGGCCCCACCAGCTTGACACATAAAATAGAATCTCATAGAAACATGACTTGGAGCCAGCTCTGTTATTTACTATCTCCTGAGACAGCCTGCCAGCGAGGATGGAGCAATTTGCCAAGAGGCTGAAATTTAAGTATTATTTCAACCATCATCTTTAAATCTTTAAATACCCTCCAGCAGCAGTTTCATTAAATCTTGTGTGTTGGTTTAGTCTCTCTACCACTAATTTGGTCCAGCTTCTACAATGCCATTATTGGAAGACCACTAAGCCCTCCTGCTACAGCCAGTGCCCCCCCATTCCTGCTCTGTTTGTTTATTCCTTTGTCCACCTCTGCCCATTCTCCATCAGATCCTACCAGCCCTCCACGGCCAGTTTATATTTCCCTCTGCTCATGAAGCATGTACTCGCCACTGCAGCTCACTCTAACCTCTGCTTCTTTGGACTTCCTAGCCTTCATTACCACCTGTAGGACTTCCTTGGTACTTCATCACATACTCTCTGATCCTTTGTGTATTGAGGCAGTAACTTAGAACAACTGAAACATGGCCATCGGAGTCACGTATCGCTAGGTTCAAATCTGACACTACCATACTGGTCAGATGACCCTGGGCAGGTATTAATTTCTCTGACTCTGCATTTAAAAAAAAAAGAAAGAAAGAAAGAAAGAAAGAAAGAAAGAAAGAAAGAAAGAGAATGGCTTACCTTAAAATTAACGAGAATAATGATAGTATTACTTTATAGTATAACTTTATCTGTGACTCACATTGTCTTCTCTCAGTGTGATGATCGAAAAACACAGTACAATTAAAAAATATCCACCTCAAATTTACTCCACCTTTTTACTCACATTTTTTCTCTATCTGGAAGGAGTATGTATATATAGCCCACTACAAACCTTTGACAATCCCCCTTCTTTTCCTATAACTTCCCTTACAGCCTATAGCTCCTCAGAACCTTTCTTTTCATGGTTTTCATCCTTTTGCAGTGAGAGCACAGGATCTCACTGGATTACCTTCCACCCTTTCCTCTCCCCAGTCCAGTCCCTTGTCTAGTTCCCCTTTCTCGTAAATCTGCATGACGGTAGAGTCAGCTCGGGCAAGGACCAGTACTCTCCCACATACACCGAGAACATGAGAACGAGGGAGAGGCCAATAAGCCCAGAGAAACAGCATCTATTACTTCTGTTCTGCTGCATGCGTGCAGAATTTTGCAGGACGTGGCCCATAATACATGTCCCCAAAAGGGCAACTTTTATTATTTTGTTGTTATCATATATTGCAAAATGAAACAAAAATTATACTTCTTTTCTTTATAAATAACCAACTAGATTGCAAACTCAAGGAAAAAACTTGCTATTACAACTTATACTCTGTACCAGGGCTGCCCGTTAGACTCAGTTGGGTAACCGTCTGCTTTTGGCTCAGGTCAGGATCCCTGGGGGTCCTGGCATTGAGTCCTGCGTCAGACTCCCTGCCCAGCGGGGAGTCTGCTTCTCCTTTTCCCTCAGTCCCTCCTCCCTGCTCATGGACACTCTCTCTCTCACTCACTCCCAAATAAAATTAAAAAAACAAAACAAAACCTTTCTGCAGTGATGGAAATGATCTGGTATCTGTGCTGTCCAGTATGCTAGCCATTGTCTACCTGCGAGTGTTGAGTACTTGAGGTGGGAGGCTAGAGCAACAAAGGAAGTGATTTTTTAATTTTATTGAATTTATATTGCAAAGTCCAACCTGTCTATTGGGTATCACATTGGACAGACCTACCACGGTACCTTGTACCAAGTAGATACTCAGTAACTTTTACTAGCTGGATGGATGAATAAGTGATTAAATAAACCAAACTATAAACTATATATGTTACAGGGCTGATATTTTTACAAGTAGATAATTTTACAGTCCATTACCTAGGTGGGCAGTAGCTATTTTCCTGTTCCTTTATACTCTGGAACAGTTTTCTTGCCATAGGAAAAATACCAAATGTTAAAACAAATAAGATTCTATATTTAGGTCTCACTGTTTCTTTGTTCAGTATAAATTCCTTCTGACTCTGAGGTCAACCTCTTTTGTTTTTCAAAAATTAAAAAAAAAAAAAACCTGTGATGTACATGTTTTATTTCATGGCGGGTTCTTGTTATGACATTTCCCTTCAGGAATGAAAGAAAAAGAGATAAGTTATTGGCAATGCAGCCACAAGCAAATTCAACCATCTTCCTCAGCACTGAAGAGAAATGTCAAAAACGATTAATCATGCATTAGATATGCTCGGGCATGTTATCTCTCCCATATATCAAAGGACTAGAATATGTTTAAACAGTTGTAGACCATTACTAGATAGTGAGGGGCTTAGCAGACTTGTAGCCCTATGACTTCAAGTTTCAACACAAAGATTGAAAAAAAAATATTTCGTTGATATTTCATCTGAATAATTGTGTTTAAGACCAGTGAGCCTTGTAAAAGAGTATCTTTATATTGCATTTATTTCCTCATCACTTTATGTTTTTAAAGCATCACATTTGAATAAGGCCCTATATATTTGGGTCTCTTTCCTCTCCCCAGGATGACAGTTAAGAGACCAAGATAAAATGAAGTCATAAAGAGGTTCTGAGAACTGGAGGAGAGGGGAAACTTATCTTCATTCTGAACAGAAAAAGGTTGGGATCTTAAGATGAACATTATGCTACGTGAAATAAACCAGACACAAAAAGGCAGGTATTGTATTATTCCACGTATATGAAATGTCTAGAAAAGGCAAATTCATAAAGTTAGAAAGTGGATTTGAGGTTACCAGGGCTTGGGGAGAGGGAGGAATGGGAAATATTGTTTGATGGTTGCAGAGTTTCTGTTTTGGGGAATGAAAAAGTTTTGAAACTAGATAGTTATGATGGCTGCACTGCACTGTGAACAGAACCAGTTCCATTAAATACAGTTAAACTTTAATTCAATTAAATATAGCTAAAATGGCCACTTTCATGTTATATATATAGTGTAATTATACATAACATGAAAGAGAAAGAAAAGAATTTGGTATCCCAGCAGTAGATTTCACATAAAAGAAAAATAACACTGTTTAGGAGAGGTCTACAGACAAGTTTAGCCCAGATATTTAGACCAGCAAAGTCATACAGAAAACATCTAACTTCAGGACTTTAATTTTGACAAGAAACATTCTATAGGGAAACAAGGTTGTCCTCCAACAGCTGCGATGAAATAATAACTAACAGCATTAAATAAGAGGCAAAGGAAAGGATATTTATAGGGTTTGGGAAGGCCGGCCGGAAGGCATCCTTCACATTTAGGTGATACGGTGGAGTACAGCTATATCCTCACACAAACATCTCTTGGAGCCACTGGGAGAAAAAGGATGATGGGCTGGAACCAATGAACTGACTTAATGTGGCATTTCTTTGAGTCTTCCGGAGCTATGGTATGACAATTCTAGAAAGGACTCTCAGAGCCATTTATCCATCCCTTGGACTTGAAGCAGGACTGCAACGAAGCCATCTCAAACTGAGAACTTACACTTTTCCTGAAGACCTCCAAAATCATGCCTGGACTTTCAATTCCCATCTCCTAATGAAAGCTTAAACTGCTCCTTTTGTGCTGCCTAGTTAGAAGTGGACAAGGAGCCATCATCTTGTTACTTTCAAGTTTCTCATCTGCCTCTCACAACACAGAGCCAGGAAACAGGTGAGGTACTTCAGGAAGGACACAACCAAGTGAGCATTTCCTGTGTGTAGCAGTCAGGGGCCAGGCGGAAAAGCAGAGCCAAGATCACTATGCTAAGAATAAGGGGTTTCTTGTAGGAATGAGACCCTCCACTAGTGTGGGAGGAACTGGGAAAGGTCTACAAGGAGGAGCCAGAGGATCCAAGAAGGAATCAGCAGCCAGTCTAACTGAAGCAGTGACATGGATGGACATGTCAGAACTTCCAGGGAAATCTGAGAAGCCAAACATGTCGAACTGCTAGAGTAGGGCCACAAAGGAGGAACTCACGGGAAGACACAAGAATGGCTGTGCTCTCTGCAAATATGTGCAGCCAAACCCCTGGAGGGCTTGGTGCCTCCGTTGGTCTGCAGGGCTGGAGGTTGCAAAGGTGACCCAGTAGCAGAGCAGAGGCCAGCAAGGACCAGCTGGAACCCACCAGATACCTCTGCTTCTGTCCCTCACCATATATGACCAGATAACCTTTATGATTACACCTACTGCCTTGCTTCCACCTTGCAAATCTCACCCAAATTTTTTCCTTGACCAGCACTAAATCGGAAGCATGTTACCAGCGAAACCAAGTTGAAACAGCACAATCCAGCATGTTGTATCACCTTTCTGTGCCTTGCAATTACTGTCTAGACTTAATCTTAAATAAAGGCATCACTGGAATCGAGAAAGCTCAATACATCCTCTTCCTGCCCTGTTCAGGTGAATAAAAGATGGAAAACTGATTAAAAAAAAATAAAGAGGGGACGCCTGGGTGGCTCAGTCAGTTAGGCTGCTGCCTTTGGCTCAGGTCATGATCCCAGGGACCTAGGATCCATCGGGCTCCTTCCTCAATAGGGAGTCTGCTTCTCTCTCCACCTTGCCTGCCATTCTGCCTGCCTGTGTGCTCGTGCTCGTGCTCTCTCTCTCTCTCTCTCTCTCTGACAAATAAATAAATAAAATCTTAAAAAAAAAATCAATTCCCTTCTCCCCTTCCTGACACTGTTTATCTACTTCATGGTAATTGGTGATAGAAAAAGATAGTGCTTTATTACTCCCCATCACATCAAGGTGAGACATGTGACTGTCACTCCACATTTTTTAGTTCAACCAGTATCCATCAACAAATTGAACAGTTAAATCAGCTGTCTTGACTAATGACTGGCATCCAGAAGTAGGATATTGTTTGCAGTGACAAAAGCTTGGACACAAGCAAAATATTCATCATGAGGGGAGCGGTTACGTAGATTATGAAACAAACACACAATAAGATACTATGCAGCCTTTGAAAAAAATAGACACGGTACTGATACGGAGCCATGTCAGTGTTATTTTCTTAAGGAAAAAGGCAATGTGGGAATGCTGGGTATGATACCATGAAACAAAGGATACATACGCTCTTTCTGTTCTCAGGAATGTGACTAGAGATGGAGTGGAGATAAGAATATATAAATTTTGATTTTGTGTCATATATTTGGACTGCTTATTAGATAGATGATTGATAGATGATAGATGGATAATTGATTGATTTAGATATGAATAGGTAGATAGATAGATCCACAATCTAATAATGATGTGCTCTGTGATATAGTGTGATTTGGCATATTTTACCCCCAGATCCCCTGCTGTTGGTGTCAAAGATGTCCAGGAGAACTGATAGTTATTAGAATTCATATCATGATTAGAAAACCAAATTCACATGTTAGTCAGTATACCAAAGTGTACACATGCGAGAAAAATGTGGAAATAAATCCTACTTCCTCTGCCTTGCCTCATTTCATTCCTCCATGTAACTGATATATTTGTGTATGTTTATACATTTTGTTGCTTTTTTTTTTTTTGAGGTGGAGAGAGAGTTGGGGGGGAGGGGCAAAGGGAGAGAGAGAATCTTAAGCAGGCTCCATGCCCAGCATGGAGCCCAACAAGGGGCTCCATCTCACGACCCTGAGACCAGGACCTGAGGCGAAATCAAGAGTTGGTCACTTCATCGACTGAGACCTGCAGGCGCCCCACGTTTACATATTTTGTCACATGTTTAATGAGAGATGCAAATTACCTGTTAGACTCGGCTCCTCTTTGAGACACTACCTATTCCAAACAAGAAGTTCCCTGCTCTGATTGTCAGAAGCAGTTATTAAAGGGGGAGAATATTGTTACTAATCTAGGTCAGTTAAGAGGCTTATTCTTCCCCTCCCTCCTTTTCCTGGACCACCTGCTACAGGAGGATTGGATTTGCTATGCTTCTCCTTTGTAATTCATTTCCTCTGTCTAAATTACATTTTCCTCTTTCATTCTGCCCAGATGTTTGACAGGTGCTTAACTTCTGGAATCCCTCCCCCAATGACCATGCGTTCTTTCTTACGTGTGGTTGCCCACGGCTCAGAACCAGCTGCATGTGGCACGAGAGTACAGTCTGTTCCAGTACTAAATGGATCATGGCTTCCAGAGAAAAGCAGTACATTCATATGGGCTTTGCATTGGTGCTGATTTTCTGGAAACAGAGGACTTCTCTCTGGCTCTCCATTTCCCTTCTCTCCTGGCCCATTGGTAACTAATGCCGTTGCTCAAAATTCTCTGCTGTGACCATTGCAGAAGGGGCTGTGGGACACAGTCCCATAACAGGGGCTTTTTCCTCTGGCACGACCTTATCATCTCTTGATTTATATGCAGAATTAAGGGCATTGAAAAAAATTGTATGTTGGCCTCTCTTGGAAACAATGATTAGTTTTCTTTCTTACAGTGGCCTGGCCACTGGTCATTCAATCTTCTCAGAGCCCGTGGATGTCCCACCAGCACTGTGCATCTATTTCAGGTGCTTGGGGAACAGCCCTGTGGAAGTTAGGGGTATTCTGACACTAATATGCAGCTGGGCCTTCAGTTTGCAACCCTGTCTGTAATTTCCTGTCACTCTTATGGTGTTAGAAACTGACTTATACCGGCTATCTCCCATCAGAAATGGTTTACTTAGAGATCATTAAAGAAAGGTGGAGACAGGTGCTCTGGCCACCAGCATTAGCATTTATCACACCTCTCCTCCTCTTCCTCAGGTTGAAAACTCCAGAAGGTCTGGGTAAGGGTCATTGGTTTTCTATGTCTCATGCACTTCTTCCTCTCACTCCACTCCAGCTATGGTGGCCTTCTTGCCTTTCGCTCTGAACTCAGGCCTTTGGTGTCTGCTGTTCCTTCTACTTGGAATACTCTTCTCCTGGAGAGCCACATAGCTGACTCCTTCACCTTCTTCAAGTCATTGTGCAAATGGCGCTCTCTTGTCCCCCCCCTGTTTAGAACGATAACCCCCCCGCGCTTCCAATTCCATGTTCTTGGAGGCGATCCATCTTATGTATTTTGGCTTTTGTTGTATCTCTCTGTCATTGTTGCCATGAGGGAAGGGGTTTTCGTCTCTGTTTGTTGCTGTTTCCTTTTTGCCTGACACAGAGGAGGCACACTGGAATGAAGGAATGCAGGAAGAGTTGTAATTGATTTCCTCCTCTTCTTACTGTTAGGCTACCCTAAGACTTTGCCCAGAGGGCATGAAGATGAATCAATTCAAATGAGTAGGAACCAATACTTGACTACAAACTACTATGTTCTAAATATTTTGTATGTTGACTCATCATTTCGTCTGTCCAACACCATCCCACGTCACCCTGTTTGGAAACTGCTCTTCTTTCCTTTGGGAACTTCTCCTTGCCAACTCCACTCATAGGGCCACCATGGGATTCTCCGTGATAACACAGTGTTACCTTAGCTCTTGGCCTTCACCATTGGGTATAGGAGTAGACCTCTTCCTTACTCAAGCTAGACAAAAGAGGTGCTCCAGAAAGCTCAGGAGATCCAAGCTCAGCCTGGTTGTACAGTTGAATTGAAAGAAGGTAAACCTGGGAGCTGCGATTGCCAGCCAGATTTTCATTCGTGCAGACTGTCAGCAGAGACAGCCGGTCCAAGGCAGAAGGAGCAGTAGACCAATCATGCAGACAGGCCCAGGGACATGAACCCAAGTATGGTCCTTTATGACCTTGGAGTCCCTGATTCATTTCACTCTTGACAGTCAGCTGCAGTCCTGTCTTTGAATTTGGAAGTATCCTTAGATCCTTATACTACATTCCCCCTTTTTCCTTAAACTTAGTAAAGATGATTTCCATCACTTCAGAAAAATTTGTTCTCACTCAATGCTGCCAGGAAACTGATGAGGTAACTAATTTTTGTCTGATTTTACAGACAGAGAAGTCTCAAGAAGTTAAGGGAAATGGCCAAGCTGGAAGTTGGCCAAGCTGGGATTTGCTCTCAGGCCAGCCTGACTCCAGAGCCTGAATGAATCAAGACTTCCATTCTGTGCTTCAGTCAAATCCACTCTTCTTGAGGGATTGTCTTCAAAAACATTTTATTATGGACACTTTCCACACACAAAGTAGAGACGTAATGATTTCTTATGTGCAGCTTCCACCATTCTTCCCATTTACCAGTCTTATTTCCTGATGCCCTTTTAAGTAGTGGATCCTCAGAGAAAAAAGGAAGACTCTGTAGGCTTTGAGTCCTTGGAGTGCAGCCTACAGTGTGTCTGTGCAATGATCCACCAGGAAGTAGCAGAGAAGGAAAAGACATGACATCAAGAAGAGTGGCCACTGAGAGCCCAGCCATCCACGGTAAAGTTGGAGGCAGAGGGAGCCATCAAATCCCCAAGAGATAGAGGGGGCTTTTCCAGCCCGTGTGGAAAACCCTAAAGGTTGGAAGACTCTACAGAGTTAAACCAAGTTCAAAACATAGCCCCACTCCCAACATATTGCATGTTTGTGATAACCAGGTAAGATTAATGTTCAGATACTAACCATTGGAGATGAGAGACATGGGGAGGACTCAGTGTCAGGGTTCGTTTATTTTCACCTCTCTCTGGTTTCTTTCTCTGCTCCTGGTTAATGATTTACAAGTGATACCTTGGTAACAGTCAAGGGACCCTCTCTCCCTGTTCTCTTTAAGGGCAAGAAGTAATCCCGAGCCTGGGGACAATCCCATCACCCATGATTAGAGCTGTACCCAGGACACTGTTGGAGCTCTGCTCAATGAGATGGCAGGTCCCCAGCCTGACACTCTGCTGACAGCTGCTGTTTCCCTTCTCTCGCTCTCCCCCTCCCTCCCTCATGCCAGAAGGACATTTATGCAAGCGCCACTGGCTCAGTACTGAGTAAACCAAGATAAGAGATGAAATGTCTGGACTCAGCATGGTGGTGGAGTGTGCTTTCCCACACTCCACAGCCCCAGAACTGCCCACAGGAGCCAGAGTCGTGTTCAGGAGAATCTCGTCTCGAGAGTTTTTCCTCTCGTGATGGCTCTTAGGTGCCCACGACTTTATTCCTGGGACAGAGGCAGCTGCCAGCCCTAATGCCTATCTGACAGGGGAGTTGTGAGGGTCAAATGAGATTGTGAATGGGGAGGCAGTTTGTTGACTGCAAAATGGCGGACAATCATAAAGGACTGTCATTTTCACTACTCTTTCCCCTGATATCTGGGGACCTGCTCCCATGCCAGGTCAGGCCTCGTTTCAGCCTGAAATCCAGGTCTTTCTTCCAGAGGAAAGCTTGGTTCAAGCTCTATTTCTGAATGACAGTCACTCCTGAAAGGATTCCACTAATATTTATGATTCACATGCGAAAATGTGTTAAACATATTTAGCAAGCTTCCCGTGAATCCCGTGTACCTAGCAACCAAAACAGAAAAGGCAACATATGGATTTGTGGTTCTTTGATATCAGTTTGATCTGAATGAACAAACAAATTTGTCTGTTTTTCCAAACATGAACCTGGTACAATGATCATTGCATGTGTGTAGGGTAAATAATGCTCCTGCTACTAGAATTTAATTTCTCTTTTTTCAGAATGAAATTCTTACTCCTGACAAAGAATCACTGGATCTAGTACACACATCCTCTGACATTCTAACACACTTCTCCACGTCCAGTCTTTTCCAATTCCAAAACCCTTGAATTTCAGAATGATTTCCTTCCTACTGGGAACATGGTAGAAGAAAGCCAATGGCCATAACTCCACACCAGATGGCAAACCTGGTGGTTGAGCTTGAATGGGAAAAATCCAGAAAACAAAAACACCTTTTCTATTGGGCTCTTCTCTAAAAGGTGCCTCAGTTTCTGGGAGGAAATTTCAGGACAACATAAGGGAGAACTTTCAAGCAATCAAAGCTCCATAAGATAAAGTAGACTCTCTTGAAGGGAACCAGATTCTCACTAGCTGGATGTACGCAGCTCCTGGAAAAGGAGGCTGTATAGAGAATTTAAACACCCAATTAGAGGCCAGGCTGATTGTACACAATGCTGTTGCCAACCTCAGGAGCCTGTGAGTCTGAGAGCTGAATGATTCATAATACCCTCTCTGGTACAGTTTGAATGAGCTTGTAGGACCCTGCTTAAAAAATATCTCCTTCATTGACACCTGAAAGTCTATTATTAGTAATTTCTTCCTTTGTGCCAAAAATTTTAGTTTTCCTAAAAGTTTTTTTTTTAAGATGTATTTATTTGAGAGAGAATGAGAGCACAGGTGTGGGGGACAAAGGGCAGAAGGGGAAGAGAGAGAGAATCTCAAGCAGACTCCCCACTGAGCGCAGAGCCCAACATGGGACTCAGTCTCATGAGCCCGAGATTGTGACCCGAGTGGAAACCAAGAGTTGGACACCTAGCCAACTGAGCTACCCAGGATCCCCTAATTTTCCTGAAAAAAAAGTTTTTAAAGGAGTAGTAACTTTAAAAGTTCATCCTTGGAGTGAAAGAGCTTACAAAGTGCTTGCCCAACCCCAGCTGTTGGTAGAGAAAGAGATGATGGAAACCCAAGAGAAAAGATGGAAACCAATAAAAGCAGGAATAGGAAGAGGGAAGGAAGGAAGGAAGGAAGGAAGGAAGGAAGGAAGGAAGGAAGGAGACTGGCCTATGATTAATTTTGGCCAGTTATTTGGAACCAAGTCTGACTAAGGCAGAGACAGCCTTGGAATTTCTCAATTACCTGTGGGATGAGTCTTACAAATCTATTCTCCCCAATGTCCCCAATCATCTCCCAGTGTTACCAGGCCAATCTCAGTGGAGAGTCCACCTTCATAGCTACCCACTGCCTCCCCTTTCTACCCTTACTGTACCTAAATCCTGCCACACAATGTTTTGGGATTCTAGAATCATCCATAAGGAGGATAAATTCAACCAAGAGTCTTTCTCTCTTTAACTGTCAATGACTTGAGCCCTTACCTCTGCCCTTCCACCTCCATCTGCTTTCTTAAGCTTATTATAAGATTTTGGAGAAGACAAAATTAGATTATATACACCAATCCTCTCCTTGTAACCTTGGACAAGCTAGCCACACACCTCAGTTTTTCCATCTGTAATATGGGTCTGAAAATACATCTCTCAGGAGAACACTGCATTAGTAGGGAGTATGTGGTTTCTTGTGGCACTTAGGGCCCTGTCTGGAAACTGATGGTGTATTTAATCTGAGTATTTGAGAAAACGTTGATGAATAAACAATTGAGAAAGGTAAAGTCACAGAAGACCAGTGTTAAACTCCATACTTCCCTCTAAATCCAGTTAAGTAAAAATTCTTGTAAGATTTCAAAAGTAAATATATCACCATAATATATCAATAATATATCTAAGTATTGTAAATTATATTGTATTTGTATTTGTGGAAAATCCATAAGTTATATTTAAAATCAGTCAATTTCTCTACCACTCAGAGATGGGTATATTCCTTGCAATCTTTTTTATATGCAAATACATATAGCCAAAAATAAGTTTATAACAGACTTAGCTCTTTATAACCTGTTTGGGTTTCAGCTACCTCTTCTCTAAAATGGGCTTATGAAGGGCACTTGGGTGGCTCATTTGGTTAAGCAGGTCATGATTTTGGCTCAGGTCATGATCTCAGGGTCGGAAAGTCAATCTCCGCAGCAGGCTCCTGCTGGGTGTGGAGCCTGCTTAAGATTATATCTCTCCCTCTACCCCTCCCCCCTTCCCCCTCATGCATGCACTCTTGCTCCCTAAAATAAATAAATAAATAAAATTTTTATTAAAAATGGGCCTATAGGCCCATTGTGTTGTGGTTACCAAATACATTATTACGCAGAAAACCATTAAGAAGCATTTGATAGGGGCGCCTGGGTGGCTCAGTGGGTTAAGCCGCTGCCTTCGGCTCAGGTCATGATCTCAGGGTCCTGGGATCGAGCCCCACATCGGGCTCTCTGCTCGGCAGGGAGCCTGCTTCCTCCTCTCTCTCTGCCTGCCTCTCTGCCTGCTTGTGATCTCTCTCTGTCAAATAAATAAATAAAATCTTTTAAAAAAAAAGAAGCATTTGATAAATAAAATTATTTTTCAGTCGACAATACCTGAGTTTAGTGAGGACATACCATGTGCCAGACACTGTCCATAAAAACTTCACATCTGTTAAATAAAAAATGAGTCCATTAGTAATGTCCAAGGAGTCCACAAATAAACTAAAATGGCTTTCAGTTCCTCTTCATCTTCATCAAGAGTCAAGGTCAGGGTGAGAGATAATAACAATAATATTTTTCAAGTTTCTTTTTGGTTTTAGAATTTGTTACATGTGCTTTGCAATGTCTCCAAAATGTTTGTTTATTTAATCATGCTCTTATTTGGTCAAGGTTAAAATAAGTTTCCCTCTGCCCAGAAAAGCCCTCCTAAGAGCAGATATTCACATGAATTATAAAAAGGCCAGTCTTAGGAGCCACAGAACATTCTAGTAACTAAAAGTTTGTGTTTGGAGTAGGGTTTGGTTTCAGTTCTGACTTGTAACCTGGCTGTTTGAAGAATAAGTTTCTCTAAACCTCACTTGCTCATCCATAGGATGGGGTTATTTTCTATTCTGTCTTACAAGGTTTCCGAGGGGGATCATCTAAAAATGGGGATAACATCTTGTTGGACACTCTGAAGATCTACACACATGGAAATAGAGATTGCAGTAGAGCCAACTTATTTCTTTCCTAGCCACTCTTCCCTCAGCAAAGAATCTGATATTCTGGCAGCCCAGTCTACCTTTGGTGTCAGAGCTGGCTTAGACCATGTTTTCCCTACACGTACCTGCTCCTTCCATTAAATCAAACCTGGGAATCATTGCAGAGATTTGAGACAAACTGGAAGATGGGAAAAAGCTGATATCCCTACCCAGACCTAGCTTCCTATGTTCTCTTCTTTTTCAGTCTTCTTGAAGAAAAGGCTGTGAACTCAGTGTGCCAGTGGCCTTATCCAATACCTGGAATCTCAATAGTAATAATCATTATAGTAAAACAGCAACATTTTTTTTTTGTTTTTGTTTTTGTTTTTAAAAAAAGATTTTATTTATTTATTTGACAGACAGAGATCACAAGCAGGCAGAGAGGCAGGCACAGAGAGAGGAGAAAGTAGGCTCACTGTTGAGTAGAGAGCCCGATGCAGGGCTCGATCCCAGGACCCTGAGATCATGACCCTAGCTGAAGGCAGAGGCTTTAACCCACTGAGCCACCCAGGCACCCCAAAAAAAAACCAAACAAACAAACAAAAAAAAAACCAGCAACATTTTTAAAGCACTTGGTATCAGGCAATGTGAGGAATTCTTTTTACAGACATAATCAAATTTAAAACTTCCAATGACCCAATGAAATAGATGGTTTTATTATATTCCCATTTTACAGATCTGGAAACTTGAGGTTTCAGGAGGTTACACAACCGCCCAGACCACACTACTAGAAAATGAGAGTCAAGAAGGTAATTCAGTGTCTGACCCATATGGAGACTTAGTATTTGCTTCTAGAATGAATGCACCAAGTGGATTAATCAGAGATGACCATGGGATACTATATTATGGGTCCCTATTATTTTTATAGGGCACTTTGACTGTAAAGCCTATGCTTATAGCTACTCTCCAGCTACCTGTTATTCTCCTATTTTCCTCATGTAATTCTTTGACCCCAAAGAGCCCCCAAGCACATGAGACTAGATGTGAAATATTATCCCCACAAAGTATGCAGACAAGTGGAGTTAGAGTTTGACTTCCAATTTTCTTAAAACGTTACTTTTTCTGCCCACCATTCACCTCCCTTCTCCCCTCATTCCTTAAAAAAGAAGTCATTACGTCATTGTACTTTCTCACCTAGGAAAATCTTTTGAAGTACTAGCCACCCTCCTTTCAACACCCGAGGACCCTAAGAGTACAGAGAGAGGTGTGGTAAGGAGAACAAATATATCAAAGTGAGGAATAAATGCCTGTCGAGCTCATTAGCACCCAGACACAGAGAAAGAAACTGCTATTTTTATCAAATGTACCTTCATTTAAATACATTTCAGAGTAACTTGATAGAAAAAGTGTTCCTTTGCAAATTTTTGATCCTTCTAATAAGCACTGGCTATCTGACGTGCTCTTTCTAGCCTGGTTTTTAACCCCCCAACATATAACATGTAAGATTTAACGGTCGTTCCCTTATAAAATTTCCATATCTGCCACTTGTCTTTGGGTTTTGTAGGCCTGACGTCAGCAAAGGAAAGCTTTGTGGTTGAGATCACTTATGTCATCAGGAGTTAGGGCTCCATCTCCTGCTTGTGATGCACTGGCTGGGTATTGATCACTCAGTGTGGTGCTAGTTATAGGCTTCCTATAGCCAAGGCTGGTTCATGACCCAATGCGCAAGCAGATCTTCGGTATCCATTAGTTTTCTCACTCACAACTTTGCCATCATTTTATGGATCCCCCAGGATGCTTTCCTGACCTGGTCATGCATGATGCTCATCTTCAACCCTTGGACCAAAATTTTTTTCTCAAATTCAAGAGTCACAGCCACTCAGAGTCTCTGTGCTGTGACCTTATATTTAGTTAGCTACCAACGCGGACACAGACACAGACACACACACACACACACACAAAGTTTTCAGTAAAATACAAAAATGAACCCCCAAATGCTTTTCCTTCCACCCTTTCCCCCAAAAGCAAATGTGAGGAGACTTACTATGTATTCTTATCTTATAAGCCAGTTTTTCTGGAATCTCAGAAATTATCTGCTTCTTGAAGGTTTTATTAACTACTAACAGCTACGAACATTCCCAAGTTGACTTTTTAAAGATTAGGTAAAATGTAGCATCAAAATTTAGGTGCCTACTCTGTAATCCAGCTATCCCGTAGAGACCATCTGGTAAGTGTGCAGTGATGTTTACCCTACTTTTGCATATAACAGTGACAACTGGAAACAACCCAAATATCCAAGCCTAGGGAACTGTCCAAGTAAATTGCGGTACCACTATATCATAGAATATTTATCCACTAATCAAACTTCCTTGTTGATGTGGAAAATACTAACCATCTATACCTAAAAGAAGAAAGGTCACAAAACAATATGGACACTGTGATGTTATCTCTAGAAAACATACATATATGGCCCCGTGTGCACCCATCTTTGTACCTATGCAGTAGAAGCCCTACACAGGTATACACCAAAGGACAGACATGGTTAACGATGACTCTCTGAGTGACAGAATTTTTCTCATTGTGCTCTTCTCTCCTCTGAATAGGTGTTACTTCTACAATTGGGGGAAATGATTGCTAGGTTTTTTTGTTTGTTTGTTTTTTAAGTAAAAGTGCTTCCTTGTATTTCCTCATCTCTGACATCATGGAAAATAGCTAAAAGGAGGATCACATGCAGGTCTGGCTGCCTCTCCAGAATGTTCACTTTAGCTTCTACTTGGTGGGTAGTCCAAGTGAGAGCCCCGTGTTCTAACTGCACTGAGGAAATCTAAGTTCCTGAGAGACCAAGACCGACATCCTCCCCTAAAGATTGGCCTGCCACATTTCCTAGAGACCTCTTTAGAAGTATTAGAAACCACTTTTTGAGAATACAGTCATTTCTCTAATATTTCTAGATTTCTTTCCTGACAGTCTAGAGCTTAACAGTAGATGAGTTAAGAAGCCATGTAGACTGCAACGTGCACCAGACTTCAAGTCAGAGAACTGAGTTCTGTCCCATCTGTGTTAAAGCTCACCATGGTTTTGCCATAAGAGACTCTTAACTCTAGGAGACAAACTGAGGGCTGTTGGAGGGGATGTGGGGGGATGGGGTAACGGGGGAATGGGGTAACTGGGTGATGGGCATGAAGGAGGGCACATGACGTGATGAACTCTGGCTATGGTATGCAACTGATGAATCACTAAATTCTACCCCCACATTAATAATACACTACATGTTAAATAAATTGAATTTAAATAAAAAATTAAAACCATCAGACCAATGAGTCAGGTTTCCTGAGACCTCATCTAGCAGAGCTTTCTCGGAAGAAGCATCATAAACGATTAAAACGTGACTTCAATATCCGACTGCCGGGGCTGGAACCCAGATACACTATGGACTAGTTGTATAACCTAGGCAAGTTTATTTGACACCTACACTTGGTTCCCTTAGCTGAAAATGGGTGTAGTCATACTTAGCACTCTCCTTCCAGGGCTGTTGTAAGGATTAAGAGGGAATATATTTAACATATATTTGCTATTATTAAAATCATGAATAGAAATCTTTAGACCATTCAGATTTCACATGAAAAGCCTTCCGTGATTTTTTTCTGTTGTTGTCATTGAGAAAATAAAAATATGGAGGGAAGAAAGAAGAAAATTATGAAAAAAGGGAGAATTTTTTTTAAAAAATCATGTGCAAAAAACGTGGCTGTTACCTGGAGACAGGTGTAACATTTAAAGTTCCCCCCATCAAATGTCTCAGAGGTATCAACATTCACCAAATCTATATTTAGGTGCCCATATGTTCCTACTGGTCAGAGTTGCCTAAAAATACAGACATTTCAGTGCACACCGCAGCAATTTTCAGAAAGATTTCCCTTTTAGGGCAGGGAGATGCTGCAAAGCTTTATTGGTTCTAAGTGATTCTGAAATATTGTATCAATTTACAGCAGAAAGGTCACCACTGGTGAATAAACATAAAGATTCTGTTCTGTGTCTGGGATTTACCAGACTAACCCCACCTAACATTAATGGGGCCATGCTGCCAAATCCCCAACCCTCACCCTGGATATTTGCTCCAATCCCTTACTGTCTGAGATTGAAATGTGTTTTCCAAATCAAAGCTGATCCCAAAATGGGATTTCAGCATCATCAGACAGAAATAGTGTGGCTGATGCCTGGGGACCTGGACATGCTCGAAATGATGACATTAAGGAGCTTTGTTGAAAGGAGGGCATCTTCTCATTGTCTACCTAATTCACTGTGGCTTTCTTTGCTTGATGTGCAATACAGTTTGCTCATTTTCCAAACCCACCTCCCACTACTCCAGGCAAAACAAAATCCCCCAGTTGTCCACATATACCCGCAGACTTCTCTGCCAGAGGAGAACATTTATATTGGTCCCTATCTACTTCTCTCCTCTTCAAGGAGACCCATTTCAGTGCCACCTTGGAGAAGTTTTTCTATACCTCTGCCACACCCCCTACCCAAACACACACACACACACACACACACACACACACACACACACACACACACTGGATCATTGGATGTGATGTCTCCCTCCTTGGATCTCAGAATACATTCAGCCTTGAGTATGGCTCAGTTCAAATTCTGTCTTATGAAGTTGTCTCATTTTGCTCAGGTAGTCTGCAGGGCCTATGAAGGTAGAAGTGCATCGCACCTGCCATATGTCCTCTAAGATCTGGTCCAGGCCCTTGTGCACCTTCGGAGTTCAAGAAAGCACTGAATTGGATTGAATGACTCTGTTGTTTATTGGTTTTGGAGATTGGGACTTTCAAGGAAGGGGTTAGAAACTGGGGATTTGGGGTGTAGTTATAGATGATAGATCCTTTATTTATTAAATTAAATAAACATGTTTAAGAGGACATCCGTGGTCTTTGGAGCCAGAGAGAAGGACTGGTCCATTCTTTACAACTCCATTTGTCGTGGTTGTCAGAGACTTAGAACACTGGCCTGGGCGAATAATGGATCTGAATCACAACAGTAAGTCATACACTGATACTTGGCATCCATGTCCCTCATGGATCTCTAGATTTATGCACTGACTTTGCCTATAGCCCTCAAGGCCCAAAGCTGAGCACATTTTAATCATAGCAACTAATTTGGGCTTGGTTCCACCAGGTCAGTCTAGCTGGTGTGCAATAATTCTTCTAAATAAACATAGCCTTTGAGTGGTAACAGAGCTGGCTGGCCATGCCTGCCTGAATATCAGAGCTCTGGCTGAGATGAGACTGATGATTTACCCTCTGTCTGCTCAAATTTTAATTGCTTCCATGGAACCTGCAGGAGATCTGGAAGTAGCTCAGGCAAAGGATAGTCTGTGCTCACAGTTTCTACTTTCTCACATCCCACTCACTCACCAAATCTAATGGAATTTCTTGAGGTTTTTAATCTAGATTTATTTAGCTATTTTAGAAGTTGAATTGAACAAATAGCAGATCTTCTTCCTGGAGATTCCACCTCTCTTAACTTTATGAGACCACTTTGCAACTATCCTCTGCTAGCCAGCTCTTTCCAACCTCCATCCTGGGCTCCTCCTCTGTTGACTCCAGGTTTTCCCCTCTGTCAGGCCCTCTCACAGCCACAGCCATGGATTCCGCTCCAGAAGACTTGAGAATTGTTGTTCGTCTTCCATCTATAACTTTTCATCACTAACTTCACATACAACATAAACAAGGGAAGTTCTGTTGGGAGAACCTCATACTGCCCTTTCCCCCCTTCCTAATTTCCGCTCCAAATATCTGATTCTCATCATTTTATGTGGATGTCTCTGACTCAGTTGTTCTCAGGCCTGACCACAGATTAGAATCTCCCGGGTATGGAAAATTAAAAAATCCTGATGGCTAGGCTCCCACATCAGAGATTCCAGACTAGGTGGTCAGGCATTGGTGTTTTTAAATACTGTTTTCCCATTATTATTGACATAAATTTTCATCTTTTTGTTGGAGATGTAGCTTCAACAGCTCTTCTCAAGAGCCGATGCAGGTTATTATTATCTCCAGGCTTCCAGGCCCTTGAGCAAGACCTCAATGACCATTTATTGTCTTAAATAAAGTTTCCACACATCTTGGTTTGCTCAGGATCCATCCAGTTTACACCTATTGTTCTGGCTTGCTGTTCAATCAGCTATCCTGCCCCTTTCCTTCTCCAAGGTATCCTGTTTTGTGCAATAAATTAAACAACCCCTCTAACCATAAGGGTACCTAAAAGTTTGAAAACACTTAGTATTATAAGCTGAATTGTGTTCGCCCAGGTCAGAATGTGACTGTATTTTGAGATGGGGTCTTTCCAGAAGTAATTAAGTTAAACTGAGGCTACTGGGGGGAGGGGCCCTCATCTAATCTGATTAATGTCCTCATAAGAAGAGAAAATTTAGACCCACAGAGAGACATCAGGTGTTCACCCATGTGTACTGAGGAAACACCATGTGACGTAACAAGACACAACAGGGAGGCCATCTGCAAACCAAGGAGAGGGGCCTTCAGAAAAAAACAAACCCGTTCACACCTTGGTATTGGACATGTAGCCTCCAGAACTGTGAGAAAATACATTTTTGTTATCTGAGCCATCCAGTCTATGAGATTTTTGTTATGGTGGCAGCAGGAAAAAACACACAAAAAAAAGCACCAAAACAACAAACAAAAAACCACACTTGGTAAAAAAATAAAGTACAACCAATCTAAATACTGTTTCCTAAATATTCCAGTACTCCAAGATGAATGCTTATATCATTTTCCAAGAAACCCACTATCTTGATTTTAGATGGTTGGGGTTCTTCAACTGTATCCTAAAGGACTCAACTTCATGTCTTCACAGGATGTTTTTAGTTTTCATACACTGTGGGTCTATAATACCATTCTTAGATGGAAGACTGACAAGAAAGGTCACATATGGCCATGATGGGTAAGGCCCAGTTCCTACCATCAAGGAGCCACATACTGATCGAAGAACATCTCATCTTCATGTAGCTCCTAACAGTGAATTTTATGAAGGCTCAGTGCAAGGTCACTAAGCCAGCCTGGAGAAGAGTTTAGTAAGTGGACAGTGAACAGGAACATTCAGTGAAAGGAGTGGTGGGACAAGGATTCCCTGCAGAAGAAACAGTGTTTAAAAAAAAAGGGGAGGGGCTGGTCCTAGGTGATTCAGTTGGTTAAAGCATCTGATTCTTGATTACAGCTTAGATCATGAGCTCAGGGTCATGAGATCGAGCCCTGCGTAGAGCCCCATATGGGTTCCTCTCTGGGCGTGGAGACTGCTTAGGATTTTCTCTCACTCCCTCTCTCTCTATCCCCAACCTGCCCCCTACCCTCCGCTTCTGTGCATGCTCTCTCTCAAAGACAAAAAACAAAAACAAAAACAAAAACAAGCAAACAAACAAACAAAAAAAAAAAAAAAACACACACACACACACACAAAAACCCCCCAGAGAGGTAAAAGAGAAACCCTGTGGTTTCTGGTGCTTTCCTAGCTTCCTTCACCCTCAATTTTAAATCCAGTCTTTTGCCTCTGTCCTCAGAGGCTAGAGAGCACAGCTGTTATCTCTCATTTTTTTAACCCTTAAAATATCTGAGGATTTTAAAATTATAAATTCTGTACTTTCAGCTTTTCTCTTCCCAGACTAAGTAACTTTGATCTGTCCAGTGTATTCTCCAAAATTTTAAATCTAGTTCATACACTGGCACCCATTATCCCTACCAATACGTGCACATGTGCATGTGTGTGCACACACACGCGTACACTCACACAGGGGACAAAAGGGCCTGCAGTTCACCAAAAGGCTTTTGAATCTAAGAGAATATATTTGCACTATCCTCTCACAAAGTACGTCTAGATTAAGGTCACATCCATCACACAGCTATGTGAACCATCAAATCATCAGTATATTTTCTTCATTAAGTAGAAAGCAACAGAATCGGACTGACATAGATCAGTCATTCTGAGGGATGACTCTATGTGCCCAGAGGAAGGTATATTCCCTCCTCCACTTCTGACAAGTGAACTAATAATCTTTCCATTTGTGGGTGTTTGGAAACATCAAAGAACTGAAATAGATCAGCCCCACTGATACACTATCGTTCTTCTAATCTTATATCACAGCATAAATACAACAGCCCTTGTTTTCCACACAGATTCCTACTTCTTTCACACCCAAGCATATGCTAAGAGCTCTCAAACAACACTCTTCCTCCATCTCTGGGAGGTGTCTTCAAATATTTTTAGCTCACCAAACAGAAAACAGAGGAGGATCTGCTCCTTTACTCAAGGATAATCATTTTCAACTGTCTATGTATATTGCAGATGGAAACCAATAGATCGAAATAAACATATTTTCATTCTAAAATTGGCATCTGCTCTGCTATAGTTAAAGGGTGCCATGATTGTGTTTGAGAAACAATCATCCAGGAAAGGCCATGTTGTTTCCCAACGTTCAGACCAAGTGCTCATGGAATAAGGTCAAGAGCATTAAAGAACTAGAGGAAGAACACTAGCCTACTGAGCTAATGGGTCCACATGGAGACAGAAAATGCCAAAAAATCATGGTGAAATGTCTGACTAAAAAGTCAGGTCTAACGAGCTATAAGGAGGAGATCGTTCTCCTTGGAAAGAACCCAACAAGAAATGATTGCGCAGTCTAACACTGTTCTGTATAAGAGAGTAGCAGCTAACCATATATGGCTTTTTAAATTAATTAAGATTAAATAAAGCTAGAAATTCAGTCCACTGGTTGCACTAGCCATACTTTAAGAGCTCAACAGCCACACGTAGCTAGTTGTTCTCATAGTGAGCAACACAGACAGTAGAAATTTCCATCATTTCACAAAGTTGTGTTGGACAGTACTGGTCTAGGAGGTTCTGTTTGACTATTAGGTCAGCACCATTTTAAACATTAGGTCTTAAAGAGATGATGGGGAGTTCAACATATCTGCCAAATGTGACAATCCATGGCAGAAAAATACGATGGAAAGGAGAAAATATTCTACTCTCGGGATGAGTTACTATGATATACTATTGGAATTTTATTACTAGAAATATCCCTAGACAAGCAGAGAAATCTTGGCTACAATGGAAAGGATTTAGTAAATACTACTATCTGAATGTCTCATCACACTCTTCTAAACATTCCAAAATGTACCAGCCTCTCCTCATCTGTGAGTGGTTGGTTGGACTTATCAGTCATCCATTCCTCCCTTCAGGGCCCCAATGTTCTGTTTTTTTTTGAATATGCAACATTTGTGAACATGTGTTTAAATAAATAGACACCCCAATCAAAATAGAAAAATGCAGACTCTTCCCAGTTTACAAAAAAAGGCAAGAACTTTATTTTAAACAAATCCTCAGTTGTGTGTTACATCATGTCCATACCTAAATCAAAAATCATAAATGATAATGCAAAGGAAATAGAGGGCTTCATAAAAGCAATTATTCGAATATTCTTGGCCAATGCTTGAACTAAATACACAGCGGATGTGAAAGGTAGTGTATGGCACTTAAATAAATAAGAGCAAAGAGAAGGAAACATATTCACAGTCCAAAGAAACAGGTTTTTGAACCTTTGGTATATGTCTCAAATAAACATCCATAAACACGTGTTAGCCAATAGTGTTTCGTTCCAGGTTTCTTAAGCTAGGTCTTGTGTGTGTGTTTCAGAAATAACTGATGAAATGATAAATTGAGATTCACATGGGCTGATTAAGGTCTCTGGTGTGAGCACACAGGTAAATTCAAACCATGGCAAAATGATGTGCAGCTGTGTTGCACAACGGAACTATGTAAGAAAATGAGTGAAATATACCAGTTAGAAATTCTGTGGCTCAGGTAGACACCCTTGATATTAACAACAATGACAAAATATTTTTAATGCTAGCCAAAGTCCACAAGCTGGAAGGCAGAAATATCCCGAAGCTCATAACCACATGCCTAACAGTGCAACAACCATCTCACAGAAGTGTTATAGCTGCATATTCCAATCCCCTCCCTCCCACCCAAACCCTGCCCCTAATAAACAGCACCAGTGCAGTTTGAGTTAGAAAATTGGAAATACTGAGACATTCCGAAGGTTTTCATAATGACTAAGGGCTAGTCGGATGGGGCTTTAATGGAAACCTCTGCTATGGCCATTCTCCAAAAAGCAACCCTCTGTAATTCCCTCTAGCTTGAAGATAAACCATATTAGGTATACTGTAAGGCCAGATTCAGAAAAAAAGCTGGCATGCTATCCTGGGTTGAGGGAGAGGGGCATGCTAATAAGGGAGGTACACGGAAGATGCCTCAAGGATGTTTGTCCTGCAACCCAGGATGAAGGGATGTGTTGAGACAGGTCACACATTTTGTACCAATGAAATATTTGTCTCATGCCATTCACCAGGATATAGAGCTCAGCAGAGCTAAGTCCTACTTGGTAGCTGTTCAAGTACACTGTTGTCAGGATCAGACTGGGCCATAAACAAAGAGGGCCCAAGGAAGTCCCACTCATCCATCTCATCACTCTAACCCCATGGTTTCAGTAGGAACCGACGATGTGAAGCGTGGTAATGTTCTACTTGCTCTCCTCTCCCATTGATGCAAGGTCTTCTCTTAACCAGTCTTGTCCTACATCTCAGTGGTAAATGAGGGCAGGTACAGCCACTCTCTGAGCACTCATCTGCCTCGGGGCTCCTTTTCATTCCCCAGGCCTTCCCCAAAACTGCCCCTTTACACATAGGCAGAGTCGCTGGACTGAGTCCTGCCAAAATTGGGAACACTGACCCGGGGCAGGTCCTTGTTGCGGATCTCATAGATGGACTTCCTCTTGGCCTGGGCCCCTCGCACAGCCAGCTTGATCTTGCGCCATCCCAGGTGGTTGAGTTCAGCCAGGTTGAGCACAACACAGATGCCACTCACAGCAAACATGAACACTAGAAAGACAGTCTTCTCGGTAGGCCGGGACACATAACATTCCACTTCCTTAATGCAGGGGTAGCGGTCACACTCATACAACCCTGGGACACTGAAGCCATAGAGAAAGTATTGGCCCACCAGAAACCCAATCTCCAGGGCATTTCTGAACACCACTTGGATAATGTAGAAGCGGGAGATGCCTTCCTGCCTTCGGAGCTTGGATCGTGCGGTGCGCAGCCCTGATGGGTGCGGGGTCAGCTCCTTAACCTCTAAACAATCTGGCTCTGTCTCCTTGCTGGTGTTCTCTGTGTTCTGCAGCACCCCATTGACAATGGCATTTTGCAACTTCTTATCTTCTCGTTTGCCACCACCACTGGCTCCACTCCCAGTTCCTCCAGGAACCCCCATGGACTCAGGGGGTTCCCTGTCCAGGGCCAGGAAGACAGTAGAGTAGCGGCGTTCTCGCTGCTTAGCAGACTGGTGCACAGAGTAGGTGATGAAGCAGAGACTGGGGGTACAAACCATTATGATCTGGAAGACCCAGTAACGAATGTGGGAGATAGGGAAGGCGCGGTCATAGCAGGCCTGGTTACAGCCGGGCTGCAGGGTGTTGCACACAAACATGGTCTGCTCATCATCGTACACCGTCTCCCCCACAATGGCCACAATGAGGATCCGGAAGATCACCACCACAGTCAACAAGATCCTGAGCAGGGGAAGAGGGAGGGAGAGAGGTTCTCAAGGGTCTAGTCACTGACTTAAGAAACCCCCACTCCTCCTTTCCCTGCTCTGGTGTTTGCCCGTCCTTTGACTGGGGAGCTGTCCATCCCTGTGTGGTACTGAGCTGGGAATCTAGGAAATTCTTTTTTGACTCTTCCCTTAATGCTGGTTGCCGGTAGATTGGAAACACTTCATAATACAAGGGTCTCAAGTATGTACACACCTCCATACACTAGATGTGGTGTATGGCAACATAGATTTCACTTGCATACATGGAACATACAGAGAGGCAAAAGGCACACCTTCATTCTGGATATGGCAAGTGCACATGGAATATCTGAACAGAGAGTACATGTTTCAAAGTCTATACACAGAGTGTGCATATAACTATCCCAAGTGGATATTTAGTTTACCCTCAGTATAAATATTGAACTTAATGCTTTATATGAACAGATAGCTATGAATAACTATCCACATATATACATATTTATATATATATACACATATAGATATATATAGTGTATATACATATGAGTATATATATTATATATGTGAAGACATAAAAGTATCAATTGAGAGTGTGGTTTTCTGAGACCTTAAGTTTAACAGCCAAATCAGTTTAGCTTAAGAAATATTTTGGGGGGAAACATACATCTGCTCTGAAGAGAAAATCCATCTCCCTATTTGCCCTTCTCTGTCCAAACACAATCTTGCCTTCCTTGTAGATTCTATTTAGGGAATCGGATGGAGATTGGCTCTGACTCTGGAGAGTGGGGGTACCACGACTGAGCCGACAACTCCTTTCCTAATGGGAGAAGAATCAACCCCCCAGTGGTGCTTCAGGGGGGAAGTGATGGAGAGCTGATCAGGAGCAGCTGGGGGAGGGGGGATCACTGGACATGGGTTGCACAATTACTCAGGGACCCAGGCGCACGGATGGAAGAGGATGGGAAGGGGGTAGTGGATGGGCTGGGGGCTGTCGGGGCTCTGGACGTGCCAAGGGACTCCCGGGGTAGCCCGACGGGGCCCGCTGACGACCGGCTCAGCGCCCTTACCTCCCGATCATAGTGGAGTGCTGCTGCACCGCGGCTTCCAGCAGCCTCTCCAAGATGGTCCATTCCCCCATCGCTGTGCATCCGGAGGCAGCAGACAAAGACTGGGCAGCACCGGGCACGTTCCCGCTCCTGGCCCCTCCCTGGGCCGCACCTCCCGACTGGGAGCGCTTGACCCCCGATTAAAGAAGCAAACAATTTAAAAAAAAAAAAAAATCCAGGAATCCCCTCTCCCTTTTATTGCACTTAAAAGAGGGAAATGAGGAAAGAAATCGTAGCGCTCCCGGATCGATGGGGCAGCTGGCGCGGTCGGAAGAGCGGGCACCAACCTCCCGCGCCGTCCCGGGATCAGGTCTGGAGCCCGCGGATGCCAGGGAGAGGGGCGGGGCGGGGGTGGCAGCGTGCAGGTCCCCGAGCTCTCGCCCGCCCGAGAGAGGTCTCAGCACCGGGGTTGGGGGCCAGCGAAGGGTCCGGGCACCAGCCCCCGCCCCTGGCACTTCAGCAGGCACCGGGCGCTCCTGGGCTGCCGCCTGCGAGGCCCGGGCGGAGCGCGCGGAGCTGGCTGACAGGCTCGGGAATCCGCGGCCGCCGCCTCTAATCCTCCCTTAAGTAGACTCTGCCTGCGTCACGCCAGGTCGGCGGAGGGGAGCCGAGCGCGGCGCGCGGCTGTCGCTGCGCGCTGGAGCCCGAGGGGCAGGGGACGCGCGCGCGCGGGGAGAGGGGGGCAAGAGTCCTGGGGATCCGGCGGGTAGTGGGGCGACTTCGGGAGGAAGGATCGCGGCGTCCCTCGGGGCTTCTCGAGGCGCACAGGTAACCTCACCTGACCGCCAGTCCCCTGCAGGGGTCGGGGGAGCCGGGAGCAGACGCGTGGGTGAGCGGGGAGGGGCGCGAGTAGGTCGTGTGGCCTCTCTACGTGCGTCCCTCACCTTTTTGCTCTTTGTCTTCGGGGAGACAACCAGAACTCCCTCTCTAAATGGAGATGCTGGTTGGGGGAAGGTGAGTGGGAGCGACCGCAGGACACCTTTAAATCTCCTCTGGAGACTACTGAGTGTGAAAGAGTGAGCCTGCAGTTCCGTGCTTCCGTGGGTCGGATGCTCGATGCTCGGGTGAGGGAGGCTCGAGGAGAGTCCATTTAGGCCAAAGCTTAAATGCAGGTGTGAAACTGCTTCTGGGGAAGGGTCTGGACACAAGTCTCTACCTAGGAAGTGCCTCGCGTGGGCAACTGGGTGGCCACGATTTAAGGTCTGGCTTCCCTCAGCACAAACGCAGATGCTCTGTTACATTTTTTAAAAAACATTTATTTGTTTATTTGTGTGTTTATTTATTGGCTAATGGAGGTACTTCTCAGGTTAACCTTGGTCTGAATCTGAATTTAAGGAGGCCCGGTACTCCACTGCCAGAAACAATACCGCTGACAACCTCACCCCATCTTTGCTTGGCTTATCTGGTCTTGGCTTTCTCCTCTCAACCAGCAGATCCTGGTTTCTGTCTTTAAATTTACATTTTGTTGTCAGTTCTATCCAGAGCAACTGCTTAATTGGTTGCTACAAAATAGAAACAATCACACCAGGCTGTTAATTAGCTCAAGGGTCAGTATTATGAGACACAGTAGTTGGGAGTGATTCATATAAATGTACCCAAAGCACACCGGGTAAGTGGTTGTCACCCTTTTAAAAATACAACTTTGTAAAAGGGTTGCTAACTCATTCTAGGAGGCTTCATTATCCACAGGGATCATAGCACATAAGTGTATTACATAAATCACACCATGCTAAGCTTTCCATTCTAGAGCAACCAAGGTGTTTGGGTAGCAAGTGGCCCCGGGGCTGGGAGGAAGGGTACCAGGCATGGGCTTGAGTCCACTCACACTGCACTTTTGTGTAAAATGACTTTCAAGGCACAACTCAATATTCAGTGCAAGAGGGATCAGTGAGATTTCTCCTAGACTGGACACCTTTACCCCTGGGAAGTAGTTTTTCACTGCAGAGAAGTAAAACAGTCTACTAAAAATGGGAAGGATATAGGGTATAAATGGAACATAGGGGCTAAGGCAGGTGCCCCTTCTTTCCTGCTGGGCAGGGAAGACACACAAAGATGAGGATGGATGTATATCCTATTATCCAATCCACTTCCAGATGGAATGGCGATCCCCCTGCTCAGACTTCCCTCCTGCTTCCTTAGACTCTGGCTCCCTGTGTTCTTTTCTTTGGCAGACACTTTTGAAGTAAAGGATCTTAGACAGGGGTGAATAAGTGAGACGATCTTGTAGGAAATCTTTCTAACATCTTCAAATGTCCTAAAATAAGCTGTACAACTCAAAATCATTATTTCTATACTTGTGGCTTTACCAAATCCTTGTACATGATGCTCCTAAGGCCATACAATGCATGAAATACATTTTAAGTGTTGTTACAATGCAATTTTCAAGCCCCAATTATGGCATTCATTGATTATTTTAAAATAGAGCTTAATATGTCATATAGATTCAACATGTGAACACACATATAAACACATAGAAACATCTCTACGTAGAACCTGTATTTTAAAATACTCATCTGTTAGATCTAGTGGCCTGTTTTTATGTAAAAACCTTCTCACCGCCACATCTTGAAAACAATGAACTGCTTTGTTTTGTTTTGTTTTGTTTTGTTTTTAAATACTCATCTATTCATTTGAGAGAGAGAATGTGAGTGGAAGGGAGTGGCGGGAAAGGGAGAGAGAGAGAGAACTCTTAAGCAGACCCCCAGCTGATCAGGGCACCCATCATAAGCTGATCGCAGGACCTTGATATTATGACCTGAGCTGAAATCAAGAGCCAGACATCCAACCAACCAAGCCACTCAGGTGCCCTGAGCTGTTTTATTTTTTTTTTAATCACTCAAAGGTTGTTTTACTTACTATGTTGTGTTTCCTTTTTTGAACCTGATCAATGACACATTCAATTAATAACTTGCCCCAAGAATGCTACAAATATGGAGAGGTTCTGTGTAGAGCTGGACATTTCTGAATTTCCTCAGAGGGCTATCTCATCCCTCTCACTGTCTCAATTCCCCTCTGATCGAAGATCCCCACTAAGTCAACTGGGAAGTTTGTTCCTTTAACTCTTATTTAAAACTCCTCTTCCTCTACGAAAGTCATGGTTTTAGATGAAAAACAACGGAGTTCATAGAACAAACCTGGTTGTACAGAAGACCATTTGGGGGGTATGCATTAAAAAAACAGGCACTGGAGTCCCACCCCAGATCTGTTAAATTAAAGTCTATGGAAGCGAGATTTAAGTACCTGCATTTTCATTTAATTCTTGCCAATGACTTTGATAAAAATAAAAAGTTGAGAACTTTTGTTTCTTTGAGTATTTAGGGCAGAAATGGTCCTAGAAATCACGAAATCCCATCACCTTGTTTCACAGATGTTAAAATTGACGCCCAGATTAGGTGAATTGCCTAAAGTTATACAAATAAGGGAAAAGCTATGAAGAAAAGTGCTATTTAAAAGTCCTAAAGAAGAACACCAAATAACTTAAAAGGATGGAAGATATGACCTTAGAAGAAGGAAAAGGGAATTAAAGTGGTTTGGATCATGGGGACATACCAACCAGTGTCTAAAAGAAAGTAATATCTGGATTGTTGGCCTTGCAAAGGCCAATATCTCACTAAACAGTAATTTCCATTAATAGAACAGGAAAATATTCTCTGCAGCTAGTGGAGAAAACTATAAAGGAACATAGCAAAGGGTATGAATATTCTAATAGGAGGAGAGAATGGAGAATTACTGACAATGATTCAATTTACTACATGGATGTATCTGAATTTGCTCTTATCCTTATATGTGCTTAGAATTTCATTTTCTTCTTAACCACAGATTCCCAGATGAACCTGTTAGCTTTGCATGTTCAAACATTTGGTAAAGGAGCCCCCCCACTCCCCAGCACTTTTGTTGAAGGTGTAAGAATGAAAGTGAACCCACTGACCTCTCCTTTACTGGGCTGTAAATTCTTGGGGGAGTTGAAGGCATATCTTACAGAGGTCATGGTACTTTCCAGTGTCTTCAGCATTGTGGAGACTTATGTGAAGGAGCAGGGTGTCTTCTCTGGCTCTCTATTCCCCTCAACCCAGGAAAGCTGCGCATTCCCCGAGCAGAGGTGGATCCCGACTCCCCTGTGACCATAAGTTACATTCAAACTGAGAGGAGAAAAGGTTCCCTTTTGCCAAGGGAAAGTCCCTACACACCTGGGGCAGCCTGAGCCACCTATTAGAAAGCTGTTTTGCTAACCACCAGCCCCCTGTTCTCACTTGGGGCTGCTTTCACTCATTGTGGTCCCGACACCCACTTCACTAACCCAGAGAATGATGCGGAGCTTGCAAAACTTGCTGCCCTATCAGAGAGGCAAGGCAGCCCAGAAGACTGACCACAGCCCTGAATGCGTAGATCCCGGGCAGCGCCAGTGTCTGTAGCCTCTGGGATTTGTTTGTCTTGGAAGGGACTGCATTCAGTTTGGGATTGGTTTCTGTGTTAAAGTCCTCCACATTTCATTCACAGACAGCTAGGATTAACTGAGCTTTATCTCCCCCAGTGGTCTACATGCATCCATTTCCTAATGAAACTGTCAAATTGTCTTCTGAGGGGGCAAACCCAACCTATCTTGTGAAACTTTAAAGAACCTAAGCGGCCAATGAAATCTACTCATCTTTGCTGTGAAGTGATTTCTCTCTCTCTCTCTCTTTTTTTCTTCTGTGCTCCCTTACCCATATGTAAGCCCCAGCCCAGATGTTTTTGCTGTCCAGACAAAATTTACAGAGTAATATTTCCTGTAGGAGTAAAGTTGTCCAAACCACTTTTTTTAAAGATTTTATTTATTTTTTTAAAGATTTTGTTTATTTAAATAATTTTTTTAAAGATTTTATTTATTTTTTTAAAGATTTTTAAAAAAATTTTTTAAAGATTTTATTTATTTATTTGAGAGGGAGAGAGAGAGAGAGAATGAGAGAAGAAAGGTCAGCGGGAGAAGCAGACTCCCTGCTGAACAGGGAGCCAGATGTGGGACTCAGTCCCAGGACTCCGGGATCATGACCTGATCCTGTCACTTAACCAACTGAGCCCCCCAGGTGCCCCAAACCACAGTTTTAAGTAGCTCTGCATATGGTGGCTTGCTGTGTGTCTTGGGACTTCCCAGAGACTGTTACTGTCAAAACTGTTCCTCAATCTCATGGTCTCAAACACGAAGCCGTGTCTTAGCCTCAGGAGACCGTGTAACCAGATAGTGGGGAAATTGACCATCTTCTGTGCGTTAGTCCTTTGAATAAAAGGGTATATGTTCCTTTTAAGAAAATCACATGTACAAATTCCCCCATTCCCCACCCACCTTGTATGTAGAGAATATACCTATGTGGAGTAATATCTCAGGGATTAACGTAATATGACATCGTGGCCAGAGCAGATGCGTGAAATCACAGCAAATAAATTAACACTCCATTTAGAATCGAATCGGCCCTGCTGACACATCATCTTTCACGTCTATGTCGAGTCGTGATTCCCATTCACATCAGGAGCTTCCCAGGGGGGCTTATTAAACCTGCAGGAAGAGAGTTCTTTTAAGTCAACACTATTCAAAAGTCATTCAGCTACACTGCAGAAGAGCCTGCCTGGGGTCTGGGCACAGGCCTCTTCACACTCTCATTGTCGCTGTCCAGTCTGCGTCCCTTCCAAGCAGGATATAGCTGGGCTTCCAGCTGAGTGCACTTCCAGGCTGTATAAAAGAGATGAGGAAATTGTAAGGGAAATACACGTGGGTAGAACCTGCCCCTAGCAGATTTGTTAAACTGGAGAACAGAGGCAGGTTTCCACATGCTTCTCTCCTGCATGCCTTCCATATCAGTGTGCTGCTGCGCAAAGTTGGACTCATCCTGATGCTTCATATCTGTAGTCAAGGAAATTGTGTGGAATTGATATTTATCCCAAAAGGAATCTTCTTTAAGCGCTGGCGCTTATTTTCAAGGTTATTTCTTGCTTTCGTAATCATTCTTCAATTCTCCTGGTCGCCTGGTATCCTGACCCTCTGAAGTCAGCCAATTTCTGTTTTTACCAAGATTCTGGGGGCTCAGGGATTACACAGCCCAGAGGCTTTTGTGATTTTCTAGCTCTTGTCTACTTAGCTGCCTTCTGATCACTTTGGGGCACCAAATCCGAGTCTGGTATGGAAAGCCTCTTGTTTCTGGACCTGGGGTGAGACTGGAAAGAAGCCGTCAGTCACTCACTACTCACCGCATGTTCCTCACTGTGGTGTTTTGATAGTCAGCCAAGGATGTCCCAAAACCACAGACTCCCAACTTGCCCATTTGATCTGGCTCACAATCTTCACTGGTCTCCAAAATCCCACACTGAAGTTTTCTTTTTGTTGTAAAATCATCATTCCACCTGACTATAGACTTCCTTTGATCCTATCTCCCATCCCCGGAACTCCCCTTGAGTCCTCAAGCCGGTGTGACCTTTGAGCTTCCCATCACATGCTTTACCCACTCCCCACCCCTCACGTCACCACCGTAAATGGAAAGTAATCCGATAAACCAGCATACCAGGGTGTTAATAACTGATAACCACTTAATGTATTATCCTTCTCAGAGGAATTATCCTCATTTAACTTGTAAAGCCTTCATTCAAAGAAATGAAATTTTCTGGGTAGTTTCCAAACATCGTATCAAAGAAGAGAATAGCTACTTGGGGGTAAGAGATGTTCCGAGCCTCCCCAAATCACACCACACAAGTACTTGCTTCTTTTACTCATCTGTAGAGTGGTCCAACTTGTGGAAATACAGGAATTACATGAACACAATGGTTCTTAAACTTTACTGCATGTTAGGGTCACCTGGAGAGTTTTGGAAAATCCCGATGCCTAGGTTGTGTCACACAGACCAATTAAAGCAGCATTTCTGGAGGTGAGCCCAATGCCTTGATTTTTTTTTTTTTTTAACTCTCCAGGTGACTCCAGTATGGAGTCAGGTTTGAGCACTAGTGCGGTAATACCCACCACCAATTTCTTAGGCACAACAGCCCTGTGGGAGCCCAAAAAAGCAGGCTTTCTCTTCATGCTGGGAATGGTGCTTCGGGACACAAAGCCAGAATTTCATTCTGAAAATGTGTTCCTGTGGTTCTGTAAGTACTTAGTATAATCCACACGGGCTAAGTAGTTAGTTGCTAAACTGCAAACACCCATCTCATTTCATCTCCGTCCGCTCCTGGCCATCTGCTCCTCATATTTCCAGCACAGGGCCATGTGTGTATTAATGAAATGATTGCATCCGATTACATCTTTCATTTGCAGCACAAGAAGAACAACAGCCCATGTGTTTTGTTCTCCAGAATCACTGTTTCTCTCATGATGTCAATAATTAAGTTACTCTTTTCTATTTCATGCAGAGGTGGGATGGATTTCCTTTAAGGTAAGAGCGTACATCAAATATGTTGTTGTTTATAATAAAATTTCAATTCTGCTGCCTATTATCTATAATATAGATATAATACAGATATTTCAGTCAAAAGCATAGACTTCCCCGGGTCAGATACTTGTTAGTAGTCTCCATTTCAAAAATGTGCTATTATAGGGGTACCTGGGTGGCTCAGTCGGTTAAGTGTCCGACCCTCAGTTTCAGCTCAGGTCATGGTCTCAGGGTCGTGAGATAGGGTCCCGATTTGGGTTCACAGTTAGCTCAGAGTTTGCTTAGGATTCTCTCTCTCTTCCTCTCCCTCTGCCCCTCTCCATGCTTTCATGTGTAATCTCTCTCTCTCTCTCTCTGTCTCTCTGTCTCTCTCTAAAATAAATAAATAAAATCTTTAAAAAAATAAAAATGTCATGTAATTCAAGTTAATAACCAAGTTGTGATGATTGGTATACAAGCGAGATCACCTAAGAGCACCAAAGAGCTGAGTTAGTTGCTGTTTTCTCGAGTTTCTCTGCAAAGGTCAGATGGTGAGAAAGCCTTGTGCCTGGGCTGTATTTTTCTGCCACTGTCTGGTGGAGTAGGGTAGGGTTGGGGGAAGGGGACTCATTTCTTAGCCTAAATTTTTAATCACAGTCTTTTGTGTTGTTGGAGCAACCAAAACCAAAACGGTTCTCTGTCTAAGGAAATTTTATAATGCCAGTTGTTTCAATAAAAAGGAAGTTTTTCCATCTTGCGAGATCTGAAGGAACAGAAATGAATGAAGAATGGACAGAGAAATGGGAGTTGTTCACTCTATCAACTAGTTACATTCTCTCCTACCCTTCACTTCACCAGAGTAAACATTAAAACAATCAATAAATAGATATAAACGTATATACATTGTTGCAACCAAATTCCACCAACCCATTAATAGTTGATCTTTGCACATATAGATTCTTGGCACTCACATTCATGTTTGTTCAGTGAAGATTTACTCACTGCCTAGTATGTGCCAGGGGGATACGGTAGTGAGTAAAATGATATAGTCCCTGACCTCATGGAGTTTAAAATCTAGTAGGAGAGATATATACAAATGAACCAATTGTCATGTGTGACTTTAAAGATTTTATTTATTTATTTTTTTGACAGAGAGAGACACAGTAAGAGAGGGAACAGAAGCAGGGGGAGGGAGAGAGGGAAAAGCAGGCCTCCCACTGAGCAGGGAGCCTGATGATCGTGACCCGAGCCAAAAGCAGACGCTTAACGACTGAGCCACCCAGTCGCCCCTGTCATGTGTAATTTTAAAACTGTGATAAGTGCTACCAATGGATAGCTCTTGAAATATTCAGCCCTGAATATATAATAGGGCAGGGAGGGGCTGCCCAGCTTTGTGGGTAAGGGCTGGGGAACGAAAGGCATCCTTTAGCTGAGATCCAAAGGAAGAGTAATTGTAAACCAGGTGAAAGGGGTGGAAAGGGACGATTCTAAACTCAGGAAACCGTAGTCCGCAGGCCCTGGAGTAGGAGAGAGTAGAACATTCAAAGAACTGTGAAGCCTTGATGGTTGGTTCATAGAGTGGGATGCAGAGGAGGTTTGCAACAGGCTGGGGAAGGAAGTAGGGGTCTCATCAAACAGAGCCTTATAGGTTAGGGTAAAGATGTTGGTCTTTTTCCTAAGTGTAAAGTGCTGCTTTTGAGAGCTCGAGAAGAGGCTAGTGGCATGATTAGTTTTTTTGTTTTTTTTTTTTAAGATTTTATCTATTTATTTGACAGAGAGATAGAGCAGCAGGCAGAGGGAGGTGGGGAAGCAGGCTCTCCGCTGAGCAGGGGGCCCCATGTGAATCTCTATTCCAGGACCCTGAGATCAGGACCTGAGCCGAAGGCAGCCCCTTAACTGACTGAGCCACCCAGGCAACCCTAGATTTGTTTCCTAGAGCTCAGTGCATGTGTATTAGAGAGAGAATAGATTGGGGCGAGTGCAAAAAAGCCAGTGCCTGGAAATGGGATGACAAGCCACTGGTGAAGGGTTAACTCAAATCACACCCACTCCCGCACTGGCCTTCCCTCAGGGACTATGGGGCTACACCAGGGAAACACCTCTGGTATTGAACCATGTCTGTTCTCAGGTTAATGAGCTAGATGACTTCTCAGGAACCATCTTGAATTCATAATCTTCTTTAATTATGTAGGAAATAAATAGGCCCTGATTGTAATGATTAGTAGAATCTTAAGGGCATTACTAATTGTGATGCCTCTTTCAAACATGTTAGTCTCTGAGCACAGTAAACAAATTATGGAATGCAGCCCCTTGGCACCGCGCAATTTCAAAGAAATGGGAAGAGTGGGCCTCCCAATTAAGGAGGCCAGGGTTCCTGTGCAGCTTCTTTTTTGCCCTAGAAGCTTCTGTTTTGCCTCAGTCCTACAGTTCAGCAGAGGCCAGAGAAAAGTTCAGGTGGATGGTAGGGTTCTTTGAAAGAGGAAGAGGACATTAGTATTTGGAAATTTCCTGTGATTTTGCCCATTTCTTTTGAATGATATATATATATTTTTTAAAGATTTTATTTATTTATTTATTTATTTGAGAGACAGAGATCACAAGCAGGCAGAGAGACAGGCAGGCAGAGAGAGAGGGGGAAGCAGGCTCCCGGCTGAGCAGAGAGCCCGATGCGGGGCTTGATCCCAGGACCCTGAGACCACCACCTGGGGTTAAGGCAGAGGCCCTACGCACTGAGACACCCAGGCGCCCCTTGAATAATATTGTTTAAAGATGGCACCATTATCAAATGAAACTAAGGAGATCAACACTGCTGTTGATAAACAAATCCTGGGGAATGGAACACAGATGAAAGTTGTTTTCCTAGGAGAATATAAATATACTCCAAATTTGGTGCCATAACTCAAACTATTTCTGAGAATCCTCTTTTAGAATTGTCTCCAGAACCCCTTGTTAGCATGTAAAAAGATTCTCATTACTTGAAAAAAATCACACCTCGTTTTTTACTATAAGCTGTATGAGCCAGCCTGATTACTCAATTTATTTTCATTAGAGGCTTCTGAAAATACATATTTTAATGAATCTGAATTTAAAAGAGGGGGAAAAATGATTTGCACCTGCATCGTGTAGAGTTTCTTGGCAACTGTGAGCTGGGATTTGGGTTCCTTCTGCTTCTCCAGCATACAAGTTGGAAGGTTTCCTTGTGTTATCCATAAATATCCAGTAACTTTTGGTTTTTTACAAAATCAAATTCCCCTTCAAAGAATGGGTTTGCTATCACTGAAGATATTCACAAACCTCCTTGGCAGGCCCAGAATAAATACAATGAGCAGTAGGTGAGTTCCTGAAATGCTCTGTGCACCCACAGGGCGCTGTGATGCCCCACATGGATGGCCTCACTCTGCTGCCTTCTCCTGACTCCTGCATGTTCCTCCAGACTCAGTCCCGTGATGCCCTCTGAGAAGCCCCTCTCCTTCCCCACCATATCCCCTGCACAATTTCGTTAGGTGCTCCCAGCATATCATTTTCCATGCTGAATAGTAATCGTCCTCACCAATAGACCCTAAGCTTATCCAGAGCAGAAGCTGTTTTATTTTTTATTTGTTTTGCTTTTACCTTTATATCCTTCAGTACTGAGCACAATATCTGGAATGTAATAGGCACTCAAATATTTACTAAATAAAGTAAATACTTAGTACTTAAATGCTTCATAAATAGAGCAGCCATAGAAAACTGGTCCAAGAGGGGCACCTGGGTGGCTCAGTGGGTTAAAGCCTCTGCCTTCAGCTCAGGTCATGATCCCAGGGTCCTGGGATCGAGCCCCGCATCAGGCTCTCTGCTCAGCGGGAAGCCTTGCTTTCCTCTCTCTCTCTGCCTGCCTCTCTGCCTACTTGTGATCTCTGTCTGTCAAATAAATAAATAAAATCTTTAAAAAAAAAAAAAAAGAAGAAGAAAGAAAACCGGTCCAAGAGATAAAGACTTAGCATGCAGGTTTTTCCACCATGGCCAGCAGAATCCATCAGTTCTCACCTCAGACACTACCTTCTCAGGAATCCTTTCTGATCTTAACATTTTTCTTGTCTAGGCTTTGTGTCCCTTAGGGAGAATTCCTTTCTTTCTTTCCTCTATCTTTCTTTCTTTCTTTTCAAATTCAAGTTAGTTAACATACGGTGTAGTATTGATTTCAGGAGTAGAATTTAGTGATTTGTCACTTATATATAATACCTAGTATTCATCACAAGTGCCCTCCTTAATGCCCATCCCCTAATTATGCCTCCTCCTCCACCCACCTCCTCCCCGGTAACCTTCAGTTTATTTCCTATAGTTAAGAGTTTCTTATGGTTTGCCCCCCTTTGTGTTATCTTATTTTATTTTTCCTTCCCCTCCCATATATTCATCTGTTTTGTCTCTTAAATTCCACACATGAGTGAAATCATATGATATTTATCTTAATCTGACTGATTTATTTTGCTTAGCTTAATACACTCTAGTTCCATCCACATTGTTGCAAATGGCAAGTTTCATTCTTTTTCATGGGTGAGTAATATTCCTATATTATGTGTGTGTCTGTGTGTGTACACCACTATATATATATATATATATTCTATAAATATATATAAAATCACATTATTACATTTTGTGTGTATACACACACACATATATATACCACATTTTCTTTATCCATTCATTAGTGGATGGACATTTGGGCTCTTTCCATAATTTGGCTATTGTTGATGCTGCTTCTATAAACATTGGGGTGCATGTACCCCTTTGAATTAGCACTTTTGTGTATTTTGGATAAATACCCAGTAGTGCAATTGCTGGGTCATAGGGTAGCTCTATTTTTAACTTTTTGAGAGACCTCTCTACTGTTTTCCAGAGTGGCTGCACCAGCTTGCATTCCCACCAATGGTGTACGAGTGTTCCCTTTTCTCTGCATCCTCACCAACATCTGTTGTTTCCTGAGTTGTTAATTCTAGCAATTCTGACAGGAATGAGGTAATATTTCATGGTGGCTTTGATTTGTATTTCCCTGATGATGAATGATGTTGAGCATTTTTTCAGGAGTATGTTAGGCATTTGTATGTCTTCTAGGGGGTACATGTTTCTGAAGAAAGAATGACATGATAGCGTGAAAGATTTCAGCCTAAATCCTGCTCTGTAGCTGGTTTCTAGCTTTACCACTTGGGTTCAATTGTTTAGCCTTTCCGAGTGTTGATATCCTTCACTGAAAAATTGATAGTAGGATCAGTGGGTTGCTGGGAGGATTCCATGGCACACAGTGAGTGCTTAATAAATGTTAGCCTGTACTTCCCCCTTTGTGCTTCCTCAGCACTCTGCACATATCCTATCAGCTTCCTTGTCTGCCTCCCTCCTTGGATTCCAAGTCAAGGTTTGTATATTTCATCTTCCTACCCCAGGACTCATGGGAATTGCTCAATCATTGTTTGTTCATTGAATACTATCTTTCATTTTAGAAGCTTAGAGGTGTTAAAATGACCCACTGAACTCATTTGAGTAGGAAATGGCTAAGCCAAGAACCACACACAACTCTAATTTTTAAAAAAATTTTATTTATTTTAGACAGAGAGCAAGAGTAGGGTGGGGAGGGGCAGAGGGAGAGGGAGAAGCAGACTCCTTATTGAGCAGGAAGCCCAATATGGGGCGCCCAATGTGGGGCTCAATCCTAGGACCCCAGGATCATGACCTGAGCCAAAGGCAGACATTTAACCAATTGAGCCATCCAGGTGCCCCCACACAAATCTAATGCTTTAGCCAATACATTTTGGTCCAACTGGATGAAACCATGAAATCAACATATACATGTATCTATGAAATAACATCTGTGCCAATCTACACAAAGACTGTCTTCACAAAGACTGATCAAGTATTAGGCACAATCTAACCTCCTTTAATGGAAGAAGAGGATTCAGTATTCTTGTTCTACCATCTTCCTGATATAACTATATTATAATTTTGTTGAGCAGATAGAGTTTACAATGTGTTGTGTAACTACCATTCCCAACTTAGTCTTGCAGAGTTCCATAATTTCTCCTTTTTTGGTGCAAAATTTTATTCTCCTTGGTCTGAACGTTTTTGTTTGGTTGGCTTATTTTTCCAGGGTCTTATTGTTTCTTCAGCCCCAAATTCTCTGTCCCAGTTACCTGTCAAAGTACTTGAATACACCATGTTCTGTCAATTACATTTTCTTGGAGAAATTTCTTCCAGAACTTTTGACTTCTCCAGTCTGGACCGATTAGAGAAGTGAACAACTGATGTACTAGGAAGTACCTTCACCATCATCCTGGGAGTTCCACTCCCCTCTTTCCTGTGTACAAAGATTTGCCCTTGTTTTCGTCTTTTGTAAGAGACTATTAGTTTTCTGAGAAAGAGCCCTTGGGAGGAAAATGTTAGAGACCTCTCACATCTGTAATTGACTTCAATCTCCTGTTGCATGGTCATTTCCTTCAGAATGTATAGGCATCTCTCTGTGGTCTTACAGCTTCCAGTATTATATCTGAAATTCAAAGACATTCTCATTCTTGCATTCTTGTGTGCAATTTTTTCTTTAGAGGACTTTTCCATATATTCTCTTTGATCTTAATGTTCTCAAGTTTCACAGTCGTTCACCTTAACGTCCATCTTTTCTTCCTCTACTGTGCTAGATATTCAGAAGGCCCTTTCAATTTACCAACTCATGCATCTCAGTTGTGGGAAAGGTTCTTAGATTATTTTGTTGATGATTTCCTTCTGACCTTCACCTCTATTTTTTCTGTTCTCTTCTGTTAGAATTTATTGGATATTGGTCCTTCTGGACCTGTCATCTACCTTTGATCTTCCTCTTTAATTCTCTCTTTGTTCTGCTTTCTGGGAGATTTCCTCAACTTTTTCTTGTATTCCATTTATTTTATTTTTAAAATTTCTATAATCATAATTTTAATTTGCAAGAAGTTTTTTTTTTGCACTGTCTTGTCTCTTTCTCTCTCCCCAACTCTCAGGATAATAACTATAATTTTTGAGGTTTTCTTTTCCCTCTGTGGTCTAATTTCTCTTACCTTCCCTTTTTTTTAAAGATTTTATTTATTTGGGGAGCCTGGGGGGCTCAGTGGGTTAAAGCCTCTGCCTTCGGCTCGGGTTATGATCCCAGGGCCCTGGGATTAGGCCCCAGGTCAAGAGACTGCTTCGTCCTCTCTCTCCCTGCCTGCCTCTCTGCCTACTTGTGATCTCTGTCAAATAAATAAAATCTTTTTTTTAAAAGAGATTAAAAATAAAAGATTTTATTTATTTATTTATTTATTTATTTATTTATTTATTTGACAGAGAGAGAGACGGTGAGAGAGGGAACACAAGTAGGGGGAATGGAGAGGGAGATGCAGGCTTCCCACCTAGCAGGGAGCCTGACTCAGGGCTCCATCCCAGGACCCCGAGATCATGACCCAAGCCAAAGGCAGACGCCTAATGACTGAGCCACCCAGGGGCCCATCCTCTTAACTTCTTTTAAAGTTCGTTTTTTGTCTCCATGTTTCTCCTCTGGTATCTTCTGACTTGTGGTGGTCAGCTCATGGTTAAGAGTGAATGAAGCCCAATGAAATGGACTGGAAACTCTAAATGTAGGAGTGGGGCTGCTGACTCTGGGTTCCAGGATAGAATAGGGTTACTGGCATCTGGTGGACAGATCCCAAGGAGACAGCTATATATCCTACATGCCCAGGAGAGCCCCCCACAGCAAAGACTTATCCTCCCCGAAATGTCAGTAATCTTGGCTGAGAAATCCTGGGTATCTCATCAGACCATTTAGTTAAAAACCTCTGATTTGGTTTTTTGTTTCTGTTTTTGTTTCTGTTTCTGGGGCTGGTGAGATTCTTCCACTAAGTATCCTGCCTGGGGTTTTAGACCTGGCTTCTAACATTCTGGGGGCCAGGGACAGTAGTGAGCTGGTGGTTTTAACAGTCAGAGCGCAAAGGTCACATCATCATTCCCTTGGCAATATTGTCTCCCCATGGTCAGCTGTGGCCAAGTTCCCCGACCCCAGAGACCCTCTCCAGAGGTTAAGCATCCAGTTTTCCACCAGCATTGAGGAAAGGCAGCTGTTTGGATTAGGTAAGGAGATAATAGAATTTAAATTTCTTCTTAAATGGACTTTAAAGCAATCATCTTGGTTTCAGCTCTATGGTTACCCCCTCTTCACTCCTAGTTCCTAAACCTTGATGAAGTGGAGAGGGGAAATGAGTTTCTGCTGAATAAAATAGTTGGTACTCAGCTTTTTCTACAGCTGACTACTTAGATAGATTATCACTTATCTATCTTCTTTCCAGTTTTCAGTTCTCTTTATCTTTATAGATTATGTCTTCTTAAAAATCCCTTTACTATCCTATCAGTGAGATCTCAAAAGAGCACAAGAATAAAGGTGTGTGCTCCCCCATCTGTTCTGTGGAGGTCCCACAATTGTATTTTTCATGTTGAAGTATTCATTGGTATTCTCCAGTAAGAAAAGCCCCAAAACAATGCATGTATACTGGATTCAAGGTATAACGTCTGCATTCTGTTAACTTTTTCATGGCCACTTTGCAGGTGCATGTTACTAAATGAGTTTTGATGTCAGGGGTGGATTGGCTGGTTTTTGTTTTTGTTTTTGTTTTTTTTCTCTTAAAGAAATCTACTGACTACAAAGACAAGAAGCTGATTTGGAGCCCACATAATCTCAGGATGCAGTATGATAAGAGCCAGGGAAAAAAATTCTTTTTTAAACCTAAACCCAAGAGAAAACAAGAATCTAAACATAATCTGCTAAAAATAAAATAGCAGCGTGGACTAATTGACTAACTGAAATTCTGTGTGAACAGAATTCAGATTTCTCCAGCTGACCAGATCCTCAAGCAGCTGGAAAAATGATGTTAGCTCAGTTAGCTCAGTGTCACTGGCTGTGATCTCTCTCTAGAAATCTAATTTTCACTGTGGTTCTTTGAGATCTGGTGACTCTGGAGGGAACCAGGATTGCGCTCTGGATTTTCATCCCAGGCACAGATGCTGCTCTCAACGCCAACTGGAGCATCATTTGCATAAAATAAAATCTGCTTTGGAAGCCGAAAGGGGCTATAGCCACACTTCCCAAGTACAGTGGGTGCCGACTGATTCTTCCACACTTCAGCCTCAAGGCTCACATGAAGGCAGACGTTCCATTCCATCACTGAGGAGAATTTTAATATCACGTAGAAAGCAGGATTAAAGACCCATTTGCATTGAAGTTGTGCAAATAAATGCAGCCCTGAGTAAGTGAAACCTGAGCCTAGAGTGACGTGACTCTTCCATTTTGATATCTAAGGGAACTACTTACATGGTACCATGGCAACGGTATCACCTACGTGGTTCTTTCTCCTGAAGAAAATCTTGCAGAAACATGATCAGAATACATGAAGATCTGGCACTGGTTTGATGAGCTGGTGGTCAAAGTGTTTCATGTCTTATTGTGTTTCATTGGGTACTTTTTAACTTTTGAGAAATTATCCAAGTAATATTCAGCTTAGAAGAATTAGAGTACGCAAGTAGCTGACAGAAAGTACCAGTTGTTTCTCCATCCAGATATAAACACTGCTGTGCAGTGACTTTTCTATGCCTATATACTCAAATATATTAAAAAGGGAGAGCAAACTATGTTTTTGAGACAAAGAATGAAAGGGTTTCCTCATCATAGGCCGTCACTAAAAGAATTATGGAGAACTATCAGTCAAGAAGGAAATTAAGTCCAGAGTGCAATGTGAGAAAAAAAATTATGTAAAAAAGGTAATCTTGTTTTTAAAAGTAAGTATATACTGTAAATACTGTGGGCAAAGTCGAGACAAGAACAAATAAAAAAAACAACCTTAACAAGAAGGAATAGAATATAACTTTTGATTGGGTTGAGTTAAATGTATAAATGCTTAAGAGAAACACAAATGAATAGAAATGGAATGTAAAACTTCCAGATTAGTAGAGAAAAAAGTTAGTAGAAAAAACATCAATTCACTAGAAGTCATTATCTTAGTCTGCTCAGGCTGCCATCACAAAATACCATAACTGGATGCTTTAACAACAAAAATTTATTTTCTCTAGGTTCTTGGAAGTCCAAGATTAAGCTGCCAGCCTAGACAGTTCCTAGTAAGGGCTCTCTTCCTGGATTGCAGATGACCACCTTCTTGCTAATGCCTCAGATGTAGGAGAGAGAAAGCAGGCTCTCAGCGTCTCTTCTTATAAAGACACTAATCACATCATGAGGACCCCATCCTCATGACCTCATCTAAATCTCACTACCCCTAAAGACCCTACCCCCAAATACCATTACACTGGGGATTAGGGCTTCAACATATGAATTCTGGGAGGACACAAACATTCAGTCTATAATTGTCAGTAAAGGAAGACAAGGAAACTAAACAAAACAAAAAGATAATAAATTTTTAAAACCATGAAATTCAATGATAGAAGTATCAAAATCTGATTAATTCATTTGATGCATACTGTCTAGTAATAAAAATGAATGAAATTGATCTTCATCTGTATCTGTATCAATGAAAATAGATCTCAAAAACTAAATGTTTGTTGAGTGAAAAAAGCTAGACGCTGGGTGATAAGTAGAATATGGCTTAATTTTTAAATGTAAAGTACAGGAGACCATGGCTTATGTTTTCTACAAGGATATTTAGCAGATATATGGATATTTGGGAAATGTATAAAAATCACAGAATCAGGAGTGCCTGGATGGTTCAGTCAGTTAAGTATCCAGCTTTTGATTTTGGCTCAGGTCATGATCTCAGGGTTGTGAGATGGAGCCCCATGTAGGGCTCTGTACTGAGGAAGGCACCTGCTTAAGATTCTTTCTCTCCTTTTCCCTCTGCCCTTCCCAGCACCCTCCCTTGCTCACAAATAAAACAAACAAACAAAAAACACAGAATCGTGCATCAGAAGAACGGGCACCAGTTTCAGGAGAATGGGAAAAAAAAACAACAAAAAAACCAAAAAACCCAAAAGCCAGAGAAGGGAACTGAGGAGGAGTACAAAGGAATTTGGTACTGAAAAAAAATTTCTTTTATCTGAAAAATTTTTAAACACCTGTATGGCAGCCTAATGTTAAGTGTTGAAGATGATACAATGAGCAGAAACAGATAGGTTTCCTGTCTCCCAGAACTAATGGTCAGAAGGGAAGGCAGATGTTAAACAAATAATTATTCTTAAAGACATAAATTATAACCGAGGTAAATTCAAGGAGGGCAGTGGGGGAGTTCAGGAGTGGGGAGGAGGGTAGCATTCTAAATAGAGAGACCACCATATGCAAAACCCTGGCAGTGGGTGTAGACATATGTAGGGCAGTAGGGCTGCAGCTGGGAAAGAGGTACAAGAAGGGGTTGGACAAGAAGAGAGGGCCACACCATTTAGGTCTTTCAGGTTGTTTAAAGAGCTTGGTCTTCACCTTTAAAGCAGCTCAAAGCCATTGAGAGGTTTTATTTGGTAGGGAGAGATTGATCAGAATTGCAGTACTCAAAGATTGCTCTTGATTCCGTGTAGAGGGAGGATGGGGGAGCAAGAGATGTGTGGGAGTTATTGTAGTGTCGGGTGAGACTGGGACTATGAGGAAAAGGAGGAGGAGAAGGTGAAATTCATTCCACCAGAATCAAGAGATTTTTAGAAGAACATTCAAAAGGACTGGCTGATAGATTGGCCATGAGAAGTGAGGCAGAAAGAAGTGCAAAGATGAGTCCCTGGCATCCCTGCATAGCTTTCAGAGACGTGAGAATAAGACCACATTTGGAGATGAATATTTTGAGTTTGCTTTTGGACAAGTTGAATTTCAAGTGCCTTTGAGCACCAGCTAGAGATTCAAGGAGGTAATTGAATATAAATGTTTGAAATGTAAAGGTGGGAATTGATCTCTGGGGACATGGGTAAAGTAACTTAAGGAGACACTGTGGCATGGGGAGATGGCCCAAGTCATTGCCCTAACAACTTCCGTTATAGCTGGTAGGTGGAAGGTGAACCTGCAAAGTATACAGAAGAGCTGTGAGTTGGAGGAAAATCAAGAGTAGAGTCAGGAAAGAAGGTATTTCCACAAGAGGCAGTCGACAGTTGTGATGAGGATTCAAAAGGGCTCTCTGGACAAGGCACCTTGGAGGTCATCAGAGACCTTCACAAGAGCTCTCTCAGTGGGGTGACAGATTGGAGTGGGCTGAGAAGTGAGTGGGCCCTAAGGAAAAGGAGACAGTCCTTTTGAGGGGTCTGGCTATGGAAAAGAGAAAGAGAACAGTAACTCCAATGGAATATTGGGTTGAAGCAGAGCGGTTTCTAATGGAGAGACTTAAATTTGCAGGTTTGCTGTAGGAAATTGAGGGAGTTTCAGTCTCTGGCTTATCTTCTCTTTTTGAAGTTGGGGGCAGGTCACAAAGGACAAAGAGGAGTTGGAGTGAAAAGTAGGAGTAATTGAAAACTTAAGGCAGAAGGTTTAAAATGGCTACTGATTACTAAGTATGTGCTCTACATAGGCACTTCACCAGTCTTGAGCCTTAGAGGAATTGTCTCCTTATACAGGGGCAAAAATGTAGGCTTTCTCCTACGTTATAAGGTCTTCACTTAATTTGGTTTAGTTTTTTCTCCATAGGAGCTCACTCCCTAGTTCAAATTCCATATTGCACTTGAAACTGGAGTTTGGGAAGGGATGGCTAAGTCCTGTACATAAAGTCAGAAACCACCTAGAGCCATTCTTGGGAACCTGCTGGGCGGTGTGATCTGGTGGAACAGGAAAAGCCTGCGGAAGTGTGGAGGACGTTGATAATGCAGCAGGGCTACATGTGTCTGCTTGGAGTGACCTTGGAGAGAGGGACAAGACCATGAGGGAAATAAGTGATTCCTCCATCCTGGTCCATCCCTCCCGCCACACTCACACACTCCATCTAAACATTGACTTTCTTGGTCCAATCCTAAGAAGTAAAGTACTGAGAGGGAAGGAGGGGCCTTCGTGTTTATTCCTCATTTACTAATGACATTGTCCAAGGCTCTGGGTAAAATCCTTGACTTCCTTATATCCTGGTTTCTGTCTATGACCCCGATGCCTGGTTCCTGCAGGGGATGTGACAGACAGCAAGACAAGAGGCTCTCTTGGGTACCTCAGTCCTCACCCCTAGAGTTTAGTTTCTTCATCTGTGATGGTTTGGACTAGAAGTTCTTGGGTTCCACCCAGCTCTATTCTTCCATGTTCTCTAAAGGTGGGTGAGATAAAAAGGGAATGGGGAAGGGAACTTGAACTAAACCAGATGACGTGACTGCCTCCTCCAGAAAAGGCACAGTGCTAGTGCAAGCAGAATTTGTGAGGTATGCCTCAGTTCTCCTTCCAAACTTGTTTTTCGCAGGGGTTTCCTGAGGCCTCCCAAGAAAGTTGTCAATCGACCTGAAATATTCACAACTTCATCTATCAGGAAGGATTACTTCAATTCTGCCTGAAATCTTCTCTGCATTGGTAAGGTGGAACAAAGAAATAAAAATAAATTACTGAAGTAAATGAATGGATAGTACTATCTATGAAAGATAATTTGGAAACTAGATGAGGATACAACAGGGTCTGTTTTATTATTGTCACTACTTTTATGGATATTTTCCATAAAATTTCCAATAAAATTTGGAAATTCCAATTTCTAATAAAAATTGGAATTTCCAATTTCCAATAAATTTTTTTAAAGAATATCTGAAAATTGGGAGTAGTAAACCAGTAATTTTCAAATTTTTTTTCACCATGATTCCCCAAGACCCCCACAAGAAACAAAACAAAACAAAATTTATGTTACAACCTAGTGCATACACATAAAGACTAAAAACAGAGTTCACAAAACATTATTGACCCTCACTATAAACAGTATATTCTGATGTTTTCTGTGTTCTGCCCTGCTTGGTTACTTTTTAAAAAATGTTGGTTGGAACCTATTCAACTACTTTCAAGACTCATTTAATGGCTCATGACCTACAGTTTGAAAAACACAGTTCTAAACAACATCAAATCGTTCTGGTGGACAACTGAACACTTGCCTGTTGGCCTGACTCAAGAGAAGAGTCATGGCTGTTTGAATGGAAGAGAAGGAGCAGTTATGGCTATTTGCCTAGCCTTCCTGGAAACGTCGGGCCCTAGTCTGGCAAGGGGGCATCATCAATGCCTAACAAAATGAGAAAGTTTTATAAACTACTTCTGCTTCTCTGTGCATGACCCAGTTGCCCGACTTTTCTTACATGGGCTTATTTATTTATTTTAAGATTTTTATTTATTTATTTGAGAGAGAGACAGAGAGACAGAGATAGCAGGAGAGAGCATAAGCAGGGAAGAGAGGGAGTTGCTGAGCAGGGAACCCAACAATGGGCTCGAACTCAGGGCCCTAGGATTGATCTCAGGACCTGGGATCATGACCTGAGCCGAAGGCAGACACTTAACTGACTCAGCCACCCAGGCACCCCCTTCTATGGCTTTACTGGCTTCTAGAATTTGTACTGCCAATCAGCGGTCATGGTCTGGGCTGCTTCTTCCCCACTCGTCTCCTGTTTCTGCCTTCCCCAAGGCACAAGCTAGTCCTCAAACATTTTTCTAATTTGCTAGGGTTATGCATTTATATCCTGTCTTGTCTCCTCACTTCTAATCCCCTCCACATTGTAATTGTCCCCCCAAACTCAGTGTCATTGAAAGAAGCAACAACTTCTAAAGAGAAGGGATGAGGACATGGCTGAGATTTGCTTTGTCCTTAAATCCCATTTAAGGACAAGTCAGGCCCGGCAAGCAGGGGACGGAGACCAAGAGGCTGCATCTGGAAAAGAGAAAGTCTAGGGTACGTTTGACTACAGTATTTAAGAATAAAGTGTCAGCTCTTCAATTCTTCAACAAATAGCAACCAAGTGCCTCTTGTGGAGGAAGACGAGAATTTCGGGACAGAGTCACCAAATCAAAGGACATCAAGAAAATACAGAGTAGACAGCACCTTGATCTACTGTAAAAAAAAAAAAATAATAATAACCCTAGGGATGCAATTTTATAACACTTTATAAAGGAGTCTACAAATCCAGGGGGATTACATACGGGAAATGTTCACTGACTGGAAACCAGCATCTCCATTGGATATATTGCCTCCTGCAAAGTTTATTTCCTCTGCTCATGCCAATGTTGCTGTTTGTGCTGAGTGGAAGGGCATTTCCACTTCTCCTGCCACAAAAGCTATATTTCTTTCAATATTAAGGTTAATGAGGGCTGGGGCCCTGTAATCTACATGAGTAGGTTAATTCTCATGTGTCCTAGATAGTTGAGAGAGAAAGAGATTTAGAACTTGGGCTGGAGGGGTTGCACGTACTGCCTGCAGGGAATGCACGCAAAGAAGCAACAAAGAGCACCCCACGGAAGGGTCTCTGTACCTCAGCTCCTCCGGCTGTATGGTAGAGATGCCCAATGTGACCCCACCCTCTCCTGTGCCTGAATGAGAGGGGCCAGTTCATAGGTATAATGCTTTAGGTGTTGATTATATTACAGTAACAAATATTCTGTCAAAATTTGGAGTGCCTGGGTGGCTCAGTAGCTTAAGCATCCGCCTCTTGATTTTGCCTCAGGACAGGATCTCAGGATCTCAGGTCAGGCTCTGCACTCAGCGGGGAGTCTGCTTAAGGATTTTCTCTCTCCCTCTGCCCATCCCCCCCTGCTCACACTCTCTCTTTTTCTCTCTCTCTTTCAAATAAATAAGTCAGTCTTTAAAAAAAAAAAAATCCCTAACTTTCCCCCATAGGGTAGGCAGGGTTTTAAGAAATATTTTGTCAAATATTTGGACAAATAGGACACCCATTTTGAATGTATTTTTGAAAGTAGACATGTGGTTTGAGTTGATCTCATATCCTGTTGTCAAAAGCATGGATGGATTTGCAAGAAGCCCGAGAACTGTCTTCATTGACAAAGTCGAAAGCTCAAAGTTGAATGTTACAAAACATTACAAATGAATGAGGCTATTCCTACCCTTTCATTCCAAATGATAATATGTTTTGCCCAAAGGCAAAAGAATGTGTCTCCTATACAGCTCTTCTCCCCACTTGGCTACTTTTGACATTATTGTGATGAAAAAGGGGAGGGCAGGGAGGGCAAGAAAGGAAAAGAGATGAACAAGGGACACCTGCTCGTGAGCCCTCACAAAAAAGTCCTCATGGTTACTATCAAATACTTAGATTCTTTAGTTTTCTAAAAAATTAGAGTTGATAAATGGAATGATTTGGGATTCATTCCTTGTGACACTGTCTGGCTCTGTGCTAGACATGCTGTGCTAGAAAATCCTGGTTTTAAAAAAAAGTTTAGTAGTAGAGACGAAAGAAATAAGTAAGCTAACAATTTAAATTATGATTAGTACGAAATTCAAGAACACAAAACTAATCTATAGTACTATATATTGGCTAACTGAACATAAAAAAAAAACGACTAATCTATAGTGATAGAAAGGGTTGCCTGGGATGGAGGTGGAGAGGACTGAATTTGGAAGAACAGGAGGGCTTATGAGAGGGGATGGAATGTGTGCTATATCTTGATTGCGATGGTGGCACTGGGTATACACATTTGTCAAAATTCATTGAATTGCTTGCTTAAAATGGACATGTGTTATTGTATATAAACCATACCTAAAAAAATTAAAACAAAGATCATATAATATGTGCTACAAAGGAAATGAACCAAGCGTGGCAGTGAAGCAGGAGTCTAACTTGGATGAGTGTCTCCAGGAGTCTACTGTGTGCTGTGGAAGTTCTTGGCCATGAGGAGGCAAGAGGCCTGTGCAGAAGGAATCCCATGAAGAAAGGCCCTGACGGTTTCCCTTATTTTTCTTGCAATAGGGAACTTTAGTAAGATGAGGTCATAATTCTATTTTTCCCTGGAGAGAAGGAATATGTAACTGGATCATCTCACCAGTCCTTCTAGATGTGGGTACACAGAAGTAAGAGCTAAAGGGCATGAGGTTTCTTTTTAAGATGAAGAAAATGTTCCAAAATTGACTGATGTAATGACCACATCTGTCTGTGAATATACCAAGAACCAATTAAATTATATACTCTAAATGGCTGAATTGTATGGGATGTGAATTATATCTTGAAGGTTTTGTTTTAAAAAATAAGATAAACTAATTCAATGATGAGGCAGGTTTGGGTGCAAACTTTGGACACAGAGTAAAACAAAGTAAACCGTATGGGACCCTTCATTTTTACTTTCTGAGCGTGCTGCTCACATGTTGAACCAACAAGATGTAAGTTCCGATAGATCTTCTACTTCATTCATATGCCAAAGAAAAACAACCCCCCCCCCCACCAATTGAATAAAATTACCCAATACCAGATTTCTGTTTCTGATAGTGTGGGACTTTGGACACCCTGAACAACCATCCCACGTGAAATAACTCAGAGCCCTTGAGCCAAGTGAAATCCTGGGGAGGTCAGAGTCAGAAGCTGATGCTAACAGTCAGAATAGGCTCAGTTATGCCGTGGTAACAAACAAGCTCATGGGTCACTTAACAGTATTTCTCACTGATGCTTTGGGTCCACAGGAGACACCACTCATTCCAGTCCTATGGGGACACAGGCTGATGGAGGCTTCAACTCAACATTGTAGTATTGTATTGTAGTAGATTTTCAATTCCTGGCATCATGCTTCTTTCTTTTAAGAGTTTGGATATATATTTTACATTTTATTTCCTCCCTATTAAGATTTATATTTGGAGTAAATACTCATCAAGTTCTTCCTGCTGAAACTCTCATCCCTACCAACCTACGGTTTTCTTTTTAAAAACTGGAATCCTCATACTACATTTCAGTGACGGAGCTCCCTTTTATGTATTAAAATCAAACCAGTTATTATAACACAATGGAATTGACACTCCAGAGTAGTGGGTATAAAAGAGAATGTGGCTACCCTTTACTGTAAGATTTAAACAGATTTAAAATATGTTGCTTCAGCTTGAGAGGAGGCTCAATGTGCTACGAAAAGGGCTTCCTACATAAGAATTCAGAAAGTCAATTTAGATATTTTTTTAAGAGGCTCTGTAATGTAAGGTCACTGTGATTATTAATTGAACTCTTTGAAGCCTGCGTCCTGAAGTGCTGAAGTTATTTAGGTCCGTCTCTCCTTTGGCAGATGAAGGAGAGTCTAGCTTTACGTTCTCAGCCTTTGGCGTAGGTGCTTCCTGAATTCTTTAGTTGCTCTTGGATTATTGAGCAAGGATCTCTGCTCACTAGACCACTCTGGACCCAAATGCCAGAGTTCACCTTCTTCTTTAAATATTATTCAGTGGATCCTTTCTCAGAAAACATCAGCAGATGTTCTCTCATATCAAATCCGAATTTCCACACTTGTCTTTCAATTCTTATGTGTGCACACATACACACTCATATATGTGTGTATAATGTATAATATATATTACATATACTATATATAAATAAGTATATGTAAATGTAAAAATGTTAATCAGTAACAACGATGATAGAGCACTAATTAAGGTCCTACTATGTGTCAAGGTCTGAGCATAGTATCAACTTTAACCCGTTTCATTTTCACAGGAAATTTGTAGGGCCGTTCTATCATTGTTTGGGTTTACTAGGCAAGAACAGTGTCCTTTTGTGTCTCCAAAACCCATGCCCTAGTCCTCATCCTACTGGATCCCAGTCTCCCTGACCGCTGGCTCCCCACACATACTTTCTGCTCAGGTCAGGTCTCCAGTCAGGTCTTCCTACCACTTTCATGTCCCCCAAACCACTCTCTGCTCATTCAGTCTCCCTCCTTTTCTCCCAACCCCTTAATACTTTGCAAGACTCAGGGCACATGCCATCTTTGGATGATGCCCTCTCTCCATTGTAGGACTGGAGCTGCATTTGAATTACCTTGAAATTTTAATTTCCTTGAAAACACATAGTCCATTCAAGCCAGCAGCCTGGGGAGCTTCTACGGTTCCTCCGTCTTCTTGCCTGCCCCATCCAATCCACGGCACATCCTGTCATTCCTGCTTATGAAAACCATCTTTGTTTTCTGAGAGAGAGATTTTATTTATTTATTTGACAGAGAAAGAGAGTGCACTAGTAGGCAGAGCAGTAGGCAGAGGTAGAGGGAGAAGCAGGCTTCCTGCTGAGCAGAGAGCCATGACCTGAGCCGAAGGCAGACCCTTAACAACTGAGCCACTCAGGTGCTCCTGGGAGCATAATTTAAGTTAGTCCCTCTGTTCTGAGGTTCAGAGAGGCTAAGTTATTTACTAAAAAGACGCTCAACCAGTCAGTGGCAAAACCAGGATTTGAACTTAATCTTTTTGATTGAAAGCTCATGTAACATCAAACCTTCAGGTTAGTATGATGATGATGATAGATAGATAGATAGATACACAGAAAAGTATTGTTAAATTATGGGTGTGCTCTCTAGTGGGAAAATATGTTCTAACTTTCCCCCAGGAACATAGATTAGGTTACTGACATGTTAATTAGCATGGTCTCATCTCTAGAGAAATGCAATAAGTTAAGGGTCATCAAGATATGAGTGGTAGGGAGAGTGTCCCTGGTAACCAGCACTGGGTGGTAGATCCTGGGAAAAAAGAACCAAAGGTAGATCCTAGAGTTAAAGGTGTCTTGGGAAAAATGTCACTATTGTGCCTAAGTCAGATTTACTTTTTAACTTCCTACACGATGCCTGCTATCTCATACGCTACCCTACTTGATGCCTACCCTGTCATTATCCAGTAGTATTTCCAAAGTTCTTCAAGCAAACCTGTTGATCCAAGACCTTGCTTACGCTTCACCGCAGAGTCCATTTTTCATCTACTACTAATGCCGTATTATAATTAGCTTGACTGCAACTTTCCCTTGGGTCTGTTTCTTTCTATCTCCTCTCCCCAACCCTGATTGCCTTGGGAGCTGCTGTAAAACAATGCAGAGCCATAAGCAAACAATCCTGTTGGGGGTCCCACACACCACCCCTGCTTAGCTCTCACCTGACTCAGCTCTCCTTGGTCAAGCAGGAGAGAGGGCCCAGAACCCCAGCGATGGAGAGAGCTGTTCTTGAGCTGAAGCTCTTTATCTGCCTGGTCAGTCTTGCTCGCATCCATTCATTGCACACAGAGCTGAAGGCTGAACTGCTTCGACTTTTGAGCTCACCAAGGACCCAGAGTATACTTTGGCAATCTCTCCAAGAGCTTTTATCCTGTAGCTTCCTAATGGGAGTTTGGTTGTCATAGCAACAGCCAAGCTGTGCCCGAAGAAGAAATTCCTTGTATAATGAGCCCCAGAGACCTTGGGAAGATAAATAAAGGAAATCTCATTTACAATGGAGCAGGGAAGCCCTGAAGGGGGAGCTCTCCGGCATGCACCACTCCTTGCCGCCTGCGTCACCAGGGGAAGAGGGAAGCTAAGAATCACTCCAGCACAGAAGGACATTTTTCACATAGGAATTTTGTCTCCTGCTTTTCAGAGAAGGAAAGAAGATCCCTCCCTGCCCCAACAGCATCGCACTAACTCCCACTCGCAGACAGTAAGAAACCACAATCTCGAACTCTGGTTCTTTTCCAATAAACTTTTGTTCTAAGCAATCCTCTCCAATTTCCTCCTAAAACCCAATAAAAGCTGACCTTCCTTTTGTCCTTTTGGGCTGGCTGACGGTTCACCCTATCTTGCTTGTCCCAGATTGCAATTCCTCTGTTATTTCTGAATAAACTCAGGACTTTGGGCTGAAATAAAATTACTCTCTTTGCTCTATTAAAGTTAACAAACTTAAATTGATTATCGATCTTTGTTGGTTTGGGCCTAAAGGACTCAAAATTTCTTCAGTACCTTCCAGTTACTAGGAAGTATTTATAGCATTTATACCATGTTAATCACAAAGTGAATCTGACTTATTTCTTCTTAAACACCTGGCTAATCTGGTCATAGAGCGACTGTTAGGTTCCTGGGTCCCTGGGCCACAGTGGAGTCTGAAAAATATCTAGCCAGTCACACATACCATCATCCAAAGCTTCTCAGTCTCACCCCCCAGTTTTGTTTGAATAAAGTCATTGCTCTTCCCAAGACCTTCTCATGGCCTGTTAAATCAAAAAAACCTCTCAGACTGGAAGTTGGAGCCCTTGCCCACAAACTACTAAATTTCCCCTCCTGGTCTAACTCATTAAGTATGGTGTTTATGCCATTTATTTTGTTCTCTTTCATTGGAGAACCACCCCTCCCTTACTTAATATCGATCAGTTCCCATGGTAAGGATGGTATGATTCAGTCCTCAAACCTGGCCAGACTGAGGTTTCCCTGGAATTTTTGTCAGAATCACCTGGAAAGATATCCTTTTGGTCCAGACACTGGTAAGTTGCTAGACCATGAATCTTGGGGCATCAAGCCCAACATGTAGGAAAATTTTATGTTAGTTTGATCAGGCTACTATAACGTAATAGCACAGCCTCTAAACTCTGAAATCCTGAAGCCCAGAAAATGTGCTTTGATTTTCTTTGTGTCCCCTGCACTTACCACTGTGCTTGACCCAGAGTCAGGGATCAAGAGATACTTTTGGGATGAATAATATAAAGGCACAATTATGACCCTGAATAATGACATTGGCAACTTTACTAAAGATGTCTGATGAGCCCCAAATACTCCAAATTTTGAACCCAGACTCCCAAAAGGTATGTGATAAAATGCCCCAAGACCATGACTAAAGCTTTGTGTCTTTATGTTTATGTTTATAACTTTACAAGTATAGCTGAAGACTGAAGTTTTATGACTAAAGATGGTTTGAGAAGCACCATTAGATTCGATGTCAGAAAATCTGGCTTTCTATCTTGGGTATCCCACAAGCTGTATGACATTGAACCACTTGCTTCATCTGTCTTGATTCCCTCACCAATAGATAAAAGTTTAATTACATCCATTCAAATGCTCCAACGGTTCATGAACAATTAACTTGAAAATGAAAAATTTTAGAGCTTCCACAATCAGGTGGAAATTTACCAGCGCAAATTGATTTCCTAAGTCATCAGCTCCCACCAGCCTGCCCTGTGACTTGTTTGCTGGCTTCTGCCCTATTTCCCTCTGCTGAAATTTCCTGCCCGCTCTTCTCACCTCTGTAATTCTTTTTTTTTTTTAAAGATTTTATTTATTTATTTGACAGAGAGAGATCACAAGTAGGCAGAGAGGCAGGCAGAGAGAGAGGAAGGGAAGCAGACTGACTGCCTGCTGAGCAGAGAGCCCGATGTGGGACTCGATCCCAGGACCCCGAGATCATGACCTGAGCAGAAGGCAGCAGCTTAACCCACTGAGCCACCCAGGTGCCCCTCCCCTCTGTAATTCTTAATCATTCTTCAAGACCCAGACCCATGCCCATCTCCTGGAAGTTTCCCAGATCGCACACATTGGGAGCTCACTGTAGAGGATGTGAGCCCTTCAGGGACGGAGTACAACTGATTCTTTTGGACGCTGCCCCCAGCTGCCCCCAAACCCCACCTCAGCATACTTTGCAGAGAGTCCAGCATGGAATAAAGGGAATATTGTGGCTTCCCACTCCCCTTCACCTCTTGGCAGACTTCACAGCCTTCAGTGCACTCAACCCACAGCCCAAGATTTCAAAGATATGAACAACTCAAAGACCTCTGTCGCACAAGTTAGTTACTAATGAAGCAAAAATATCTGGCGCCTGTTTCCTCACAGTTATTCCGAACATGCACAGTAGTCTTGATCTATTTTGGGAATATTCGGAACGGGACATGGCTGGACCTAAGGGTCAGCTGGCTTCCATGTTTCACCATGGAAACGCATAGCCCTCAGGACAAGTGAGGAGCCTAGAATTGAAAATTGAAACTAACTTATTTAAAATAATCTTTGATCTTCTTATTACTAATATGTACGTGTCTACAAAGTTTCTACAAAGCAACGAAACAACTGGAACATATGCTGCAACAACTTTCACTGTCATTCACAGCAACTAATCCCAAAGAATTGTGAAATCCGATTTTGTGTGTCTCACCGACGTGGAGTTAAAGCTAATCTACTTTTCAGATGTGACATATATTCATGATTCCATCCCAAAGTGTAAAATTGATATTTAGTGTGGAATCTCCCGGCTAAATGTCACACCAATTCATCTGACGTGCTTTGTGGTACTGATGTTACAGTGCTCCTGGGGGCAAAGCCACCAGTATAGGAATTCACAGACTCAAGTAAGCCTACACTGACCCCACCCCATGCCTCCCAGAAAAAGAAAGGAGAGGCTTTTGTACATTGCAAGTCCTGGTCTGGTTTATTTATATAAAGCAATAAATATTAGAAGCACGAATAAATTGCACATGTGTAAACAAACTGTACAATGATTGATGAGAGATAAGGGAGGGTGGTTCGGAAGACTCCAAGAAGCGTAGTACTGTCATCCTGAATGTAGACTATGAGAGAAGGCACCTTAGAAGCATTTGCGATGGACAATGGAGGGGCCTGCCTCATCGTACTCTTGCTTGCTGATCCACATCTGCTGGAAGGTGGACAGGGAGGCCAGGATGGAGCCCCCGATCCAGACAGAGTACTTACGCTCGGGGGGAGCGATAATCTGCGGAAGGAGAACAAAAGCTTCGGGTGAACTCTGACACTCGTGGCAATGGATCAAGCAACATGTTGGAGAGAGTCACAGAAGAAAACATGAGATCGGAACTCATTGTAACGTGAGATATTTCCTACCAAAAATTAATACGGCGGAATCAAGTTTTATGCATTTTCTCCTGTCTCATTCTGTCCGTTATCAAAGACTCTACAAAACAGAATTGCCCCACTTCTCTGAAGTAGAGTATACTGCGGCAACAAGCTAAATGCGTGATGGAGGCTAGCCCAAAAGTTGGAGACTTTTAAATGTGTTCAGAGATTTAGGGTATTTTTTTTCTTCCAAGATCTATTATTATCCACTGCTTGAAAATGTTTTTCAAGTCTCTTCTCTTGGGAAAAGTGCTAGAAAAGCTAAGAAGTAAAGTGTAGAGGAGACGGGAAGCACAGTGTGAGTTCTGCGTGCAGTCCCGAGACCCACTTTGCCTCTCCCACCCACAGGCACTCTTCACCTTGATCTTCATGGTGCTGGGAGCCAAGGCAGTAATTTCCTTTTGCATGCGGTCGGCAATACCAGGGTACATGGTGGTACCTCCAGAGAGGACATTGTTGGCATACAGGTCCTTGCGGATATCAATGTCACACTTCATGATGCTATTATAAGTGGTTTCATGGATGCCAGCAGATTCCATACCTAGAAATCAGTTAAAAAAAAAAAAAGGAAAAGAAAGAAAGAAATCCCAGTGCACTCGGGCCAGGGGCCCAGGGGCGGAGGGAAGAAAACAGGATTCCTTTGTGTTCATACACTGTCGCCCATTTGTCTCTGACACATATGTTCTTCTTTAAGATATAGTGCAAGGTGTGTGCGGAACAGGTGTCTCTAACACTGCTGACAGTTCATCCTCAGCAGACTATGAAGACACAAACCACTGCGTTCAGCACCTGTTTGGAGTGAACACTTGAACACATGCATCAGACGTACGGAGATACGTTAGAAAGGGTGAGGCACAGATTAGAGTTAGATTAATGCAATTTTTATTTATGGGCTAAAATCAGATCCTGTCAAGCTTCCACTTAGTAATCATTCCTGAGGCAAGATGGTCGGTAAAATACTAGGGTCCAGTTATTACCAAGAGTCTGACTATGGTTGTGTTTAATGATGAGTGACTTCAGAGGAAGTCCAGCTACTGGGTAATGGACTAACTGCAGTAAGTCAGCACTTCTGAGGAATCATTCCTTTCCTGAAGATACAGATCAGTCAATTACTATTCTCTCTCGTTCTTTATTTTGACACAAAGTCAGCGTGTCATCCTTTGTCATATCACTACAACAGAACAGGATGGCCATCCCTTTTATGAGCCATCAGGGTCTGAGGCTGAGCGGGGCGGGACTCGAAGCTCTGACTTCTTTCAACACAAGAGACCCCTAATCCTTCTTGACGAGAATCGATTTTACTCCAGGGGGCCCCTAGATATCCAGGGAAGAGCCATGCCCCTGCGCCAGACTACCACTCACCGATGAAGGAGGGCTGGAATAGTGTCTCGGGGCAGCGAAAGCGCTCGTTGCCAATAGTGATGACTTGGCCATCGGGCAGCTCATAGCTCTTCTCCAGAGAGGAGGAAGAGGCAGCTGTGGCCATTTCATTCTCAAAATCCAGGGCAACATAGCACAGCTTCTCTTTAATGTCACGGACAATTTCACGTTCAGCTGCAGAAATAAAGGGTAGCATAGTCAAGCTCTGAAGAATGAAGTCAACTGTGGGGGCGTAGGTGGATTCTCTGGTGGAGGGAAAAAGCAGACACGATACCGTGGCCGATCACACACACACACACACACATGTGCACGCACCGGTGGTGACAAAGGAGTAGCCACGCTCAGTGAGGATCTTCATGAGGTAGTCAGTGAGATCCCGGCCAGCCAGATCCAGACGCATGATGGCATGGGGCAGAGCATAGCCCTCGTAGATGGGAACGTTGTGAGTTACACCATCTCCAGAATCCAGGACGATGCCTGTCAGAAGAAACAGACAGGAGCCAAGTAAATCCCTGAAAACACCACTGCTTTAGTGGTGTCAAAGCCCACTTCCAATCTTGGCTAAAAGATACTCGCACTGGGCATGGATCCAGATCAAATTAGATTCCTTACACACAAAGAATAAAAATGAGCATAACAGAGGCTCAATCAGAAGCCAGCAACAGCTCACCCTTTTAAATATTATAGTAGAAAAATTTCCCCAGGACACTTGCAAATGACCATCCCTTTCATTAGCCATTAGCACATTATAGGAGCATCCGGGCGTGTTCTTCTTGCCTCCCATGTTCTTTTTTGACTCAGACGCTGTAGGGAATGTAGGTTCTCCTTGGGGACAGGTGCCCAGGGGCGGTGTTAGTATGGAACACATACCAGTGACGGCTACACTGCAAGTTCATACGTCATGTGGAACCTTAATATGTGGCCTCACATACTTTAGGAAAGGTAAGGCTCTAACTCCCATGTGCTTTCAACTCGTAGAAATGTCTGTGATCTGAAGCTATTGTTACCTCCCTCTCTTCTCAGGGATACCTTTCCAAGGGAGCATGAGAGAAGCTGAGTTATAGCCAGGTCAGTGACTTAGGAATGTGGTGAATCAGTGACTGTCCCCACAGCCCAGTCATACCTGTGGTACGGCCAGAAGCATACAGGGACAGCACTGCCTGGATGGCCACATACATGGCAGGGACATTGAAGGTCTCAAACATGATCTGGGTCATCTTCTCGCGGTTGGCCTTAGGGTTCAGGGGGGCCTCCGTGAGCAGAGTGGGGTGTTCCTCAGGGGCCACGCGGAGCTCGTTGTAGAAGGTGTGGTGCCAGATCTTCTCCATGTCATCCCAGTTGGTGATGATGCCATGCTCGATGGGGTACTTCAGAGTCAGGATACCTCGCTTGCTCTGGGCCTCATCTCCTACGTAGGAGTCCTTCTGACCCATACCCACCATGACACCCTGTAAGAAGAAAAAGACGGGGAAATTAAGCTTCCACTATTTTAGGAATGTAACGAATGCCTTAGAAATGTACATCTAATTGCCCAAGTCAAGGAACATCTTATAGATACCAGAAATAATAAAGAAATAGAATCTTATCCAGTTTAGAAATATTTAAAATCAATCTAGTACCTTCCATCTCCCCCCAGACACTCCCCAGGTACAATTCTGTTCTTTAATCTCTAACTGGGGAGAGGGGAATGAAGCTATTTCACCAAAGAAGTATGGCCTCACCTCATTTTAAAAATACCATAATGCCTTCATTAAATTATTAAATTCATTCCCCATGTCAACCGGAATATAAATGACTACACTGTGGAATGACTGAATTAATGACACATTGTATTTCTCCTAAGAAAAGATTTTGACATTCATCAAGTGAACATAAAAAGATGGGCTGCTATGCCATTATCCCTCTGCCCCGGAAATCCAGATGGCCCAGCACTGTCCAAGGGAGCCCATCGGCCACCAGCACGACACACACAGCTCTCCTCCCTGGCAGCCTGTCCGGCGGAGTCAGAGAGCATTGGCATTTCTTTTAATAAACAGGGTGGTATGTCACTATCACCATGGCACTTGCTGCTTCTGTCACGGCTGGCTTCTAAAAATGCAACAGCCAGGAAGCAGAGAGATTTAAGTCCTTCGGAAGCCCAGCAAGCTGGCTGTGAACACGAGGGAGGAATGTGGGTTGGGTCCTGGTTGGTTGAGAGGAGTTACAGTGTTACAAGTCTTGAGCAGGACTGACAAGGGAGGCCAGGTTAGAAACTGAAGCGTGTAAGGGTCAGAGAAGACACAGTAATAAAAATGTGGGGCAGGAGTGGAGGAGGGAAGCTGCTTGCTTTTCCACACAGGGGTGGGACCCCTGGAGGGCTGTGTCCCTGGGAATTAGAAGGGGGATGAGTGTAAGTGGTTGGTGGCATGCTGCTGGTGGCGTGAGTATTGCTTGTCTGGGCTTGAATTTCAGGCTAACCCATCCTTTCCTAGTTTGACCTGAGCAGTTCATGGAACAGGACGGCCAGGTGAGACATTTCCTAGACGGCTGGACTGAGGAGGTAGCGGGCAGGAGTGGGGCCCGGGACAGGCGGGAAGTTTACCTGGTGGCGCGGGCGGCCCACGATAGAGGGGAAGACAGCCCGGGGCGCGTCATCCCCCGCGAAGCCGGCCTTCACTAGCCCAGAGCCGTTGTCGCACACCAGAGCGGTGGTCTCCTCGTCGTCGCACATCCTGGCACAGTTTCGGCGGGGTCTGCAGGTGGACAGCAGGGCAGCCTGCGCTCAGTACCCGCGGTGGCTCTGGCCTTCTCGCGCCCCGAGGAGGGGACAGAGCAGGGAAGGGAACGCCTGCCGTCTCCCTTCCCCTCGGGGCAGAAGAACCAGGGTGGGAAGAGGCTGCGGAGACCAAGGCCGACGTGCGTGGTGAAGGGGAGAGGGACTCACCCAAGTTCCCTAGCCAGGAGTCACCCTCTGCCCGGGGGTGCAAGGAGGTCCTCCTCAGCCCTTCACGGCTTTGCCTTTCCACAAACTGAGAGCCCACCTGGGCCTCAACCACACCCCCATGCCCCAGCCCCAGCTGGAGGGAAACGCGCATGAGAGCAGGGACCCCAAATGCCAGGGGCGGGCGGCCGCAGGGCTCGCGATCTGCGCGCTCCTCTCCTGTGACCGCCCAATACCAAACAAGTTAGAACCACATGGAGAAGCGTGGTCTCTTTTTCAAAGAAGTGGCGGCGCGGCCGGCTCGGGGCTACGGGCTCGGGGCGGGCTGCGGCCGGGTGCGGCGCCGGGCGGGGCGGGCGGGCGGGCGCTGACTCACCGTCCGCGGGTCGGGCTCGGCTCGGCTCGGGCAGCAGGCGCTGGGTGCCCGGCGCCGGGCGCGCCTCTTTATAGTGCGCTGACGGACGGGGTCAGTTGCAGCGGCCGGGGGCAGGGGTGGGGGGCCTGGTCGGCCACCTTGCCTTATTTGGTCGCCTTCGCACCACTGAGGAGCGCCGAGGCCATTCATGGAGCCAAGGGCAAGGGAGAGGATCAGCCAGGGGGCTCCCAGACCATGTAAGGAAGGGGAGGGGGCAACCAGGGGGATGGCCAAATAGGGAGCTAGGGAGGGGCAGGCGGTGAAGGGTAGGGGGCAGGGGAAGACTCAGTGACGCCAGCTCACCTCCTCCCCCTTCTTGGATGGAGGTGCACCCTGGGTGTGCTGTGGGTTTGTTCCTCACAGCCCAGCCAGCCCTAAGACAATAAGCCACATACAAGCCAGAAGCCTTGGCCCTCTGCCCTCTGCTGAGGGGTCCTGACAGCTGGACCAGGGCGGCAGGGGAGCTACAGCAGCTTCTCATCTTCCAGGACTGGGAGCTGGATGAGTAGAGTCCTGGCAGCCCTCCTGGACCCCAAGGGCACCACAGCAGCCCATTTGGGGGGGTTGGACAGAAAAGAGGGCTCCTGGGACAGGTCACCCTTCTGGTCTAATCCTCACCAGCTTGGATGACTTTACTCAGGCTGCTGGGGCCGTGCTCCTCTGGGTTAGAAAGCAGAGATTAACCAAGGCCACCTTGATCCCCAGCTCATGGGTGGCTTAGGGTCTGGCTAAGGAAGAGGCTAAGAAGAATTGGAGTGAGAACCTGGCCAAGTCTTGCTGGAGAGGGGGCCAGGTTTAACCCCAGCATGGATATCAGGTAGCTCTCCTCCAGCTGCCAAGGCTTTGCTCAAACTGACTCCTGTCTCCAGGCCAGGAAAGAATGGCCCCCTGCTGCCAAAGTGAATGAAGGACCAAATGCCAAAAGCAGCTTGTGCACTTGCTGGTGAATAGATGAACATCTGTAAACTGGGGGCCAGAGGCCTTTTTTCCAAGTCGAGACAAGACTGAAAGAACAATATTCTGGTCAAGAAGATAACAGCAGCTTCCACCCAATGAACGCATCACAGGACAGCAGAGTTAGGAAAACAGAGTCTGGTCGCCCCACCCCTGCGTCCTGAACTACGGAATGGGAATTGGTGAGATGCCCAGTTGATTCATCTATACATTAGATTGTGAGAAGCAGGGGCATAAATGATACCAGCTCCTTCGTGGAAACAGATCTAGAAGGATCTTGGGACTTCAGAGAAGGGGGCAGAAAGATGACATGAACTGGGGAGAGGGGAAAGGAACAGAGAGACTTAAGGACACAGATCACTGGTTTGCTCTAGGGTGCCCCGTATTCTCTGTTCTTGACTGGCACTTTGATTTTTAATGCTTGTGTTTTCCCTCCCGCTCACACCAGTTAAAAATAGAAAACTGGGCACAGGCATTCATCTCTAGAGTGGTCTTGGATTGATATGCTGAGGAGGTCTACTGATTAGATACTCGTCCAGACTGGGGAATGTTGGGCCCTCCCCGCTGAGCTCCGCAACCATGTTTGGGTTGGTCTGGAGAAGAAACTGTGGGGATAGCTGGGTGATGGAGCCAGGAGAGGGGTTTGATGGGGGTCATGCCCTGCCACCCAGAAGGCCTTTTAGAAAGAAAATGCCCATTGACAGGATGCAAAGAGCCGAGCTGCCTCACCTCATGTGGATGCAGAAGAGCCAAGAAAAAGGAGAAATGGGACCAGGGTACAGCCAGACAGCCCTGAGTTCAAGTCCTGCTTCTATCACTTACAGTGCATTTGGTTTTGGGCAAGTCGCTTCCCTTCTCTGAGCCTCAATATTCACCTCCAAAAAAGGACATAATAACAATAACTCTTTTCTGGCAGGGGTCATTACTTATCAAAATAATTAGGGGCAAATGATAGCATCCACATAGAAGATATAAAACAAAATGCCACTATTACAATTCAGCAACTCAGATACTCTTGGAAGCAGTGGTAGCTTTCTCTTTTGAAGAACTAGGTCAATTTCATTCATTTATTGACTCAGCAAATATTTATGGGACAAGAACTGGGCTAGTCACAGGAATACAGTGATAAATAAAGCTGAGCCAGGCAATTACAGAGAAGTCAGGGCCACTTATGGGGCATGCTGGGATGAAAAAGGAGAGAATCACGGGGACAGTCATGAAAAGAAGGATCAGAGAAACTCTTCTTGAAGAATATCATTTTGTCATCGTTAAAGTAGAGTAGGACTGAAATTCATGAACATTTGCGTGGAAAAAAGTTCCGACCTGGGAGTGGCAGGTGGCAGACTGCCACGTTCACTGCCATGTGCACAAAGGGGGCTCCTTGGAATACCCGGTGGATCACTGAACACCGAAACTATTGACCTGGATCCTCAGCAGATATTTCCAGGGTTCAGGAGGTAAATTCCAGCCCACCCACCTTGGAATCAGTCTGCCCTGGTGGAGATGGGCAGGTCGGTGGAGCACAGAGACCAGTTTTATAAGACAATCTCATCCCTTAAAATATTTTTAGAACAGTTTTCTTTCTTTCCCACCTAAAACCAAATGTATTTTCATATGCATTCCACTTATGGTAAGAAAGAACACTTTTTCCCCTTAAGGCTGTATGATAGTTCAATATTTGTTAATGGTACTACTGCCCAAATTCTACCTTTTTAAACTCTGAACCCTATTTTATATATTTTTAAAATACAAGTTGTTGGGAAAGTAAGAGGCAATGACTATTTTCATTTGATACAGTCTTTGAGGGATCCATTTAATTTAAAAATTAAGATTGGCTTCTGTCACGTTGACTTAAGTATGTAAAAATGACTTATCCTCTATGGTGTAGTCTAGATCGTCCTTTTTTTTTAATTTTTAAAAAAATTTTAAAGAACTTAAAATGTACCCTCTTAACCATTTAAAATTATACAGTTCAGTCTTATGTACATTCACATTAGTGTGCAACCAATCTCCCAATTGCATTTTTTGATGCAATTTTTGAAAAAAGTGACTTCAAAAGCCAGGAGAGGCTGCATCCCGCACTTGGAAAAAGACTGGTCTGTATCCTCTGAGGCAGGGAACCAGTGGGCCTCTTTTGCCAGAGGTCACAGAAATGAGCCAAGGGAAGAGGGAGGAATCAAATCCAGGCCTCTGTTCTGACCACCACCCAAAATGCTTTCCAGTCTCCTCGGACTGCTGCTTCTTAGAGTAGAATGCTAGAACCACTTGCCACCCGATGACTGGGCTGCCTAATAGAAATTCAACTTCCCAGGTTCCACCTTGGAAGAGAGTCTGCGTTTAAAGTAAGTCACCACCCCTCTTCCCCAGGTGATTCATGGAGGAAGAAACTTGGCAGCCCTGGCTGACTGTTTCTGCTCCTGCTCACGGAGCTCTGCTGAATGCTGCCCAAGCTGCCAGTCCTGGCCAGGGGCCAGGTTGGCTGACCTTGAGCATCCTGGTGGGATGGCAAAGCTGGGGTATGTCCCCATGGCTCTCGAGGGCCCTTGAGGCCCTTCTGGGCAGGGACAGGCCATGAGGGAGACGTGCAGGGCAAGCTGAAGGAACAGAAGGTGGGACAGTTCCCGCTGCCCTTGCCTCGAGGGAAGCCTGTTTCGTCCACCATCTGCTGGGATCTGGAAGGGAGCGGCCAGCCTCCTCCCAGCACTGGGGGGATTAGCAGTCACTTATCTCAGCTGTTCCTCCATTGGAGGTGTCACAGTATTTACAGAGAAGCCAGAAACAGCCTGAGCCACACTTAATTCCTTCCCATGTGCCCTCCCCATCTCCTCGGTGGCCTCTCCTACATTCCTCCGTCTGGGAGGGCAGGAGAGGCTCTTTCTAGACCAGACCAGGGGTGGGGGAGCCGGCCTTCTGAAACATTTCTATTTTCTTTCCCCGGCACATTTGTTCACTCCCACTGCCCTCTGGCTGGAGCTGGGTTTCAGTTTTCATTAAAAGAAGAAAGTGACGTGACTGTGAGGGATGCAGGTGGGGGGAAGGGGTGTGCCCACACATCCTGGTGCTCAGAATTCAATGCCTATCAATTCAATGCATGCCTATCTCTGCCACATGCTCCCCCACCCCCAACCCTGTTTGACATGCAACTGCCCCAGAGATTAACTCTGGGGGCGGGTATTTCCGTTCCAAATGGATTCCGCTCTTGGCGGAATCTGGCCATGACTGCCTTCTGACACGACAGGACCCACAGTGATGAACCATTTAATGAGATTTTGAAAAGGAGGACAAAGAAAGGAGGAAGGGGAAGCAGGAGGCAGAAGGGGTTTCTTCTGGATCCCCTGGACCTAACCATCTATAAGCCACACTTCTACTCTCTTCTATCCCCGACGTAAGTCCAGGAACTCATGAAAGGATTTCTAAGAGGCTTTTTTAATTCCTTAAAAGGACTTTGCCCTCCAAGAATGAAATGCTGATGCTCACAGGTTTCTGCTTGGTAGGTGTTCGTCTTAGCTCAGAGTTGGCTTGTTCCCCACACTGACAATAACTCTACTTAATGGGGTTTCAGTTTTTCAGGTGTCACCTGGGGCAAGCCTGCCTTGACTGGAGAGCCCAGATGTGGAGTTGCCCAACCTGAGCCTGAGCACCATTCGTGCTCACACAAGTGCCAGAGAGACTGTGTGGGTGAGATCTGCGAGCTCAGAGACACCAGGTCTTTCATGCCCCTGCATACTGTGGAGTCCATCTCCACCCCAGGAAAGGTCGGGCACACACCCGACACCCATGATAACAGTAGTCAGAGTACCAATCACTAACATTTATTGAGCACATACTAGGGGCCATGTGCAAATTTGAGACTCTATAGGGGGCGTGGTCCAGATGGAACTTTCTAGAAGATTCAGGAAGGACTGACTGGCAGCTGCAGCAGAAGTGAAACTGCTCTTTGATGTGATGTCACCAGCCTATACCTAGGGGCTGTGTGAGAAGTACACCACCTCTGTCGCAAATGATAGTACTACGGCCTCTGTTGCAAACCTGTGGTCACCGGGGTTCATCAGAGGACCTGGTCTCCTTTATGAACCTCTAAGAAAAATTTCCTTGCTGGCTCTAATCCCAAGAACAGCAGCAGTTCTGTTAAGTACCTGGCTTGTTGTGCTCTTGTAGATCCTGAATCTAGTGACTCACCAGGTTTTTCTTCCGGCAGGGGCTGAGAAAAATCTTAGAAAACCACACATGTGGCCCATTTGTTAACATCATTACAAATCATTATGATCCATTTTATGTACCCAGTTTGACTTTTCACTTTTTATTTTTCTTACATTTTTCACTTTTGTCTGTCTTTGTAAGCTGCCGTAAATCCTTTGTGGGACAAAACAAAGGATGGACGGGGCGCCTGGGTGGCTCAGTGGGTTAAAGCCTCAGCCTTCGGCTCGGGTCATGATCTCAGGGTCCTGGGATCAAGATCTCAGGATCCTGGGATCAAGACTCGCATTGGGCTCTCTGCTTAGCAGGGAGCCTGCTTCCTGCCTGCCTCTCCGCCTACTTGTGATCTCTCTCTCTCTGTCAAATAAATAAATAAAATATTAAAAAAAAAAAAAAACGGATGGAAAAACCAGCAGGTAAGGTTCAACTCTAGGGGCAGTGGGGAGACTATTTGAAATTGGAATTAGACTGATCATTGATTACAGGTGACCAGGAGCCCCAGATGACTTGGGGATGTCTGTAGGTTTGTTTCATCCTAGTGAAAGTATAGTATTATTTTAATTTTCCTCTTAACATCGTGGTAGGTATAACTGTAAATCTAGACTAATATTTTCCCCCACTACAAAAATAAGATGTGCTTACTGTGGTAAACTAGAAAACACGGACCAGAAAAGTACAAAGGAAATGACACGTCTGGTTGAGTTTTTTAAGGCCTATATTTTAACTTCCCTAAAATAAAACTAAATGTGATATAAAATTCATGAGGCCTTGGCTTCCATATCGACTTAACAGCCGCTGGACTGAGGAAAGCTAGCCTCCTGTTCTGGTAGTTTGCAAGAATGTCCACTTGTTCTTCCAAGAGAGCTGCAATGCAAGGAATTTACATTTAAAACATTTCTTGGTTTTACTCTTGTAATCTAAATTATCCCTGGCCAACAGCTGGAACCAAAGAATGCCAATTTGGGAACAAGGTCTGCCCTTGAACTGCACCATCCATATCTCACTTATATATTTTAGAGGGCAGGTGGTATTTTCCAACTCAGCTGTTGAACTCTTTCAAAATTGCCATCTAAAAACAGAGATCCTTTTACTAACATAAAACTAAGCCAGAGAAATACATTGCTGAACGCTTTGTCTTCATGTGGGGGGTTGGAGAGCTGTTGTTTTGGGGAACATGTTTACAGCGATTATATGGTCAGTATATCCAAGTTCTTCTTGGTTAAGACTACAGATAACCAATTTTCTTCTCCCCCACAGCCTCTAATTTAATTTCATAAATTAGAAAAATAATAAAGACAAAGGCTTTGCCTAAAGCCAGTGATCTGTATTAACTCAGGGAAGGAAACAGATCGTGCTTCCAAAATAAAAACAACTGAAAAGCCCTTCCAAGCCTTTGCTTGAGTGTGAATGCCGGCACTTGCATAAATAACTAGGACTCGGTGCTTCTGACATTTCAGAGACGAGCCTTCAATAACTGAGAAGGGAAAAGCGTCGGCTGCTAAACCATGATATGGCTTTGAAAAATGATCAGAAAAATCTCGGGCATGACCCAAAGGATGTAACAGAGTAAAGTATTACATCACCACAGAAATGCCTGCAGGAACTGGATAGACTTCAGGTGAAAACATTCTTTATGGATGAACAAGAAGGGTGTCCCTCGTTCAGTTAAATTCTATTTGAGTATGTAGTTTTCTGGGGGGAGAGTCTAGCTGCTGTTTAATATTAGAGCTCCAAATTTCTAAGTGCCACACAAGATTCATGCTGGGTCCATCTCCCTACCAGTGGATACAGCCATCTTCTTTCTGGGTCCTCTGTCCAATGGGAAGAGAGTCCAGAACTCTTCTCCCAAGGTGCAAAAAGGAAACCCTGAAACCCTAAACCAAGCTGATCCTTTAGACTGGTGTCATCAGTCATTTTTGGGATGTCCACCCAAGGATCACATCCTTATGCCCCTGGGTCAAGATGGTGGGCGGGGGTGAGGAGAGGGGGCAGGGAGTTGATGTTGGGAGAGTGACCTACAACCCCTATGCCCTTCCCGTGAAACTGGACAATGTTAAAGCAGAAACACATATAGGTACTGGCACAAGGGCTGACACTTTGCTTTCACACTGGACAGTAGAAAACCTAGTGTCAGCTGTCCACCTCAGGGACGTGGGCCCCAAAACAGTAATGGGAAAGTCAAAAGCGATCCCAGGACACAGTAAGCTTTGTTTATGAGAACAGCTCCAGTGTGCCCACACCTTAACTATCAAACCCCAAAATATTGTACCATACATACAACTTTATGTAGTGTGATTTTTCTTTAATCTGGAAGCTGACCTTTATTCTGACTCCACAGGAAAAGTTAAGTGTTAAGTTTGCCTACTTTCTCACCTGGAACACATTTGTGTGAATCAGAGAGAATCGGTCATGAAGAGAAGGCTTATTGCTTGTTTCCTAGATTTCATAGAGATGTCACATGGATAGGTGGAGGACACTTTTCCAAAGCCTCTGATTCAGTCGCAATCACACAGACAGGGTTTCAGAACCTCAAGGTCGGTGTTGAGCAGCAGCTAAGAATGAACAGTTGCCCTTTGTTTCTTCAGATATTTGTGGGCGGAAAAGCTCCAGATAATATTTTATAATGTCACCACACTGAGACTGTGATACCTCTGACTACAACTTTTCCCCCAAACTGTGGCGAGCTACAAAAATGTAGTGCCTGATTGTTAGAGCCCACATCATTTCCAGGAAAGGATCTTTTACCATCCTTTTCTCTCTGAACAGTGTTTTAAATTCTCAGCATGGACCAAAAAAGCATCCTGTTCTCAGTGACTGGCTTTGAACAAAGGGTTTCAAATAATTTCCCTGGGAAATTCAGGCTTGTCTTCACCTATGTGGAAACTTAACTATGCCCTTAGTCTTTCATTTTACAAATCACTTAGCAAAATTTTTCAGATGAAGAAATTCATTGTTTTCAATAAGCATTATTTTTAACCAAATAGAATCAAAACAGCGATGTTTATCATGCAAATGTAGCTATGAACAGGAGGAAAAATCCAATTTTTAGCTAAATGGGGTTCCTTGAAATCAAGATGTGGTTTATTTAATCTGCCCATTTAATCAATATTTATTAAATGCCTTCTCTAGGTAAGGCATTGTTCCACGTGGAGCAAAGAATACTACGAATGAGACAATGTCTGCACACCAAGAAAATATGTACACTATGTTAAATGGTACCTAAACCGCACCATCCACCACAAAGACCTGTGTTAAGCAGCATACAAAGCTATTTCACCAACGGGGATGGGGATGTTGGAAGGAGGGAGGGAGTCCTTGTCATAGTGCTTGGGCAAGGCTTCATAGTCAATGGATTTTACGCTGAGCCTCTATGGACTAATGGATTCAACAGTTCCCTCCCACCCAACCCACACCAATGTGGCATAATTTTGCAAATGATTTTCAGAAGGGGACAGGACTACTGAAGGCCAGGATTCGAAGACTTAAAAAAAACAGCAACAAATCTGGAGCTTTAGTATAAAACTGGCAAGCTTTAGTATATTGTGCTATATTTGTGAAATTAGTTTCTTTACCAATCATTGTTCAAAAAATGCAGAACGTAGATAAAAATACGTTGTTCCCTCTTGGAATGATTACAGGGTGTTCAACAGGCACCCACTGAATGCCCACTACACAGCCCATGCTGTACTTCTGAGAAGGTTCCATGTGGAATCAGAAATAAGCACACTACTGAAGGCACCACTGAAATAGCCTTTGCAAGTGAAAAGTATGTGTGGGCGTGCATGTGTTTTAAAGGGCAGCTGCGTCTACTCTTCCTGAATTGAAAAGTGGAGCAGACTTAGAGAGATCTTCTCCACTTACCCCATGTCATTTCGCATGATGGAGCGTAAAAATCTCCTGGGACTGAGAAGTTTCAAGTTTGCTTGCACGTAGAAAACTTTAACTGCTGAAGCCTGTTTCTAAAGATCTAATCAAACACACCAAAACTGCTAACAGAGGGGAGGTTGTTGAAAGGCAAGAGAGCAAGGGACCTGTTACAGTTCCCATTTTATATTTATGCATTGTTTAATATTTTTCCAGAAGCATGTGTTATTTTTTGTAAATATCAGGAAAGAGAGAAACAATCTAATTTAACATCCTCTTGCTTGAAGTCTGGCACATTTTTGTCTTGCTTACCCAACGGGGGTTTCTAGAGAATAATCTCCACATTCTTGAAGAAAGATATTGCATCCCAAGAGATGTTTAGGATATTTTTTCATCAATGGTGCTTTTTTTTTTTTTAAGATTTTATTTATTTATTTGAGAGAGAGAGAGAGAAAGAGAAAGAGAGAGAACATGAACATGGAGAGAGGCAGAGGGAGAGGGAGAGAGACAAGCAGACTCCCCAGTGAGTGTGGAGCATGACACAAGGGCTCAGCATACAGAGCTGTTCAATACAGGGCTGCACAGACGGCTCAATCCCAGGACCCCGATATCATGACCTGAGCCAAATGCCAGATGCTTAACTGACTGACCCACCCTGGTGCCCCCAGTGGTGCTGTTTTAAAAACTGTCCTCCTGTTTGGTTCATCATCTGACTCTGCTTCAAGATGTCTATGTACAATAAAATCTCTTTTAGCCAGATTGGTTAGGTACTGGGTTTCTGACACAGTGGAAAACAACCATTGTTTAGAGAATGAAACTCGCCTAAGTACACCCACACAAAACTACAGAGAAGATAATGTCATTTCCCTTCGTGCTTCAAAAGTTATTTACAGAATAGTCTCATTTTGAACACAAATTCTTGTCACACACACACACATATGCACATCTCCATATCAGACATAGAATATTGACAGATATAGAATACGGAGCTAAACTAAAATTATAACTTTTTGAAAATGATAACATCTTGAAAAGTTGCTTACATGAGTTAACTGTTGGCATCGGCATACCCGTTTGCTATTTATTTCTCTTCAAAATCAAGCACAGAGCAGACCTCTGGTTCTAGCCAAAATGGTGCCCCTTATTCCTTCCAGGTGCTCCCTGTTAGGACTGTGGACGAAATATATCAAACAAACATAGGAGAACTCAAAGGAGGAAAGAAGAAGGTGGACTGCTTGGGGACTTTGGGACTTGAGAAACAACATGGTGGTGAGTCTAGTTTCCTTACTGGCTCCCGTATATCCCAGGCTGGGTGCTAGAGTGGCCTCCAACCTGGACCGCCAATAGGCATGGATAAAGTAAGCTACAAGAAAAATATGTTCCTTCCAGTCAGAGAACCAACAAAGGAGTGGCCTCACCATGGAAACCAATTTTGGCCACCTGCCCTACTCTGTCCAAACATTAATGCACTAATAGCAAAACTGCCCCCCCCAGTTCCAATGGCACAGAACAGGGAGCTGATTTCTTCCCCACCCACCACCCTTGCAGAATCGGGGGATGGTGCTCCAGGTCTGCCCAGTCGTGCTAGTGGGGCTGAGGGACTGATGTTCCATTTTCTGCCGGTTGGAAGCAGGCAGTGCTCTTAACCTCCTATCGGGGTGGCAATGAGGGCTCCTTGTGGTGGAATGCTCTTGTATTTTGGTGGCCGTATGAATCTGTGTGTGTGTGTGTGTGATAAAATGGCCTTGCTCTAAATAGACACACAGACAGATATGGGAACTGGAGGTGTGTGAATGTGGCTGATGGGATCGATCAGTGTCAGTGTGCTAGTTGTGATATTGTACAAAAATTATACAAGTTGTTATCAACAGGGAAAAATTGGATGAAGGCCTATGGGATCTCTGGATTATTTTGTACAATTGAATGTGAATCTACAATTATCTCAAACTGTAAAAGTATTAAAAACCAAGTATAAGTGGTACAAAGAATTCAGTTTTTTGAGTTTTCCAGTCAGTTTGACTCTGAGTAAATTAGTTCTTATATCCAGGTGATCATAGGTGACAAAATTTACATAGTTGTACTAAATATATCACATGCCCTATATTTATAGCAGGAGCACTGGCTGGCCCAGTATAGATCTGGCATGCGGAGTTAGGCGCCGTTGTGCTGAAGAGGTTCCAAGGTCCGTGGGCATGTCTGATGACTCAGGTGCTGATGACAGTAGGCAAACCACAGGGTGATGAAAGCGCGCAGAAGGAGAACTGATCCCTACTTAAGGAGGAATCTGGCCCAGTGAGTGGACTCAGCAACAGGACCTGCAGACTGGAGAGGAGGGATGCTTCTGATTAGTAGTATGGTAGCCCTTGACAATGTCCCAAACCAAACTACTCCAGGAGCAGGTGAACACTTTGAACCAAAAGGCATATTTTGCAAACAAAGAGAGCTGCCCCACACCACTTGGGACCTGAAGGCCTCAGCTAGGAGAATATAGTAATAGAACAGAACGTAGAGGACGGGAAGTTAGTTACCTGCTCTGGTGCAGATCCACAGCTGAGCAGTGACTGATGCTTACTTAGCCTGAGACACAGTTCCGGAAGACAGCCATGAGGGCTGGTTATTGGTGGCCAGGAGCAAGCAGCCAAGGCCGTGCAAATGAGGGGCCGAGTGGATGGGGCACGGTGGAGGCCAGAATAGCACAGTCCATACTTGACCTTGAGTATCTGTGAGATGCCTCCCCCCCCCAGGGACTCTTGGAAATGCAAAAGAGGCAGAACCTCAAAAAGGCAGGAGAGTGTGAATGCAGGGAACAGTGACACCCAGTCTTACAGATAGGGGTTATCAAGCAAACACAAATGTAGGCCAGTTATTCTCAACCTTGGCCACACATGGGGCTGGGGTGGGGGAGACACAGAGTTGGAGTACGGGGCCTGCCAAAAAAGAGTGGCCCTGGTAAAGAGTCCAGGTCTTCGGCTGAGACCCACAACAAGCTCCACCTTAGTGGGTAAGACAGATGGACAGTAATCAGATTTTTAGTCAGCTCGGTCCCAGGATAGTGTAAAGCGATTGGCCTTACCCTGTCTGTTGATATCAAAAGGAAATACCCTCTGGGGAACTCTAACTTCCTATAGAGCTTTATGTTATCTCTGCAGTTTTTCATACACTGTGTCTGGTATATACAAATAATTAAGGAGTATTTGGCAGACCACAAAATTGAAAACCCACCAGAAAAAAAATGGACAATGGAAGGAGACCATTGGGAGCTCTGGATCCTGAATTTACCTAACCTACATGTTAGATATGTTTAAAAAAAAAAAACAAACCAACTGACTAATATGCTCAAGAAAATAGCAAAATAGAAAATTTCTTCAAGGAATGGGAATCTATTAAAAAGAATCACATGACATTCTAAAGCTGAACATGTAACAAATTAATAACACAATATATGACTTTAAGAGCAGATAGACACAGTTAAAGAGAGGAATTAGTGAGTTTCAGGGTGGGTCAGTAGAATATATTCAGATTAAAACAGAGTGAAAGAATACATGGCAGGTTTAACATTTAAAATTCGGTTCATTTAATTTAGCACATTCACAGAATATAGCAGAATGATCATACTATCTGTCCAATATGTGGAAAACACACTTGATAAAAGTTAACATCTATTCATAATAAACACTCTTAGCAAACTAGAAATAGAAAGAAAATCTTTAATCTAATAAGGAGTATCTACAATAAACATTATATTTTATCTCTTGTTCCCTGAGACTGTGAATAAGATAGATGTTGGCTATCATCACTTCTATCTCCCACTATACCAGTGCTCCTCAACAGTGCAATAAGGCAAGAAATATAAATCAGGGGTATAAGAATTGGAAAGGAAGAAACAAAGCTGTCATTAATAGTGAGTGTAAAAGATTCAGAAGGATTTATGTCCAAACTATTTAATTTAATAAGTGAATATAACAAATTATATTTAATAAGTTAATTAATTTAATAAGTGAATTAGGGGACAAGATATGAGTTAACTTTATCTCTACATGCCAATGATAAACAAGTGAAAAGATAACATTTGAAATATGCCATTTAACATAGCATCAGAAAATGCCGTACCAGGCTTAAATGCAGCTAAATATATAAAAGACTGTTATGGGTAAAACTACAAAATATTAGTGCAATAAGTTAAAAAAACTAAATAAATGGAGAGACATGTCACATTTATGAGTCAGAAGATTCAACATTATAACACAGTCCATTAACCTACATTGATTTTTAGATTCAATGCAATCCCATCAAAGTACTAACAGTGCGAGTGTGTACAGAAATGCTTCTTCTAAAATTATACAGAAATGCGAAGAGCCAAATATGGCTGAGATAACCTTAAGAAACAACAAGGCTGAAGGACATACACTACTAGATAGCAAGAGTTATGATAAAGCCAAGATAACAAAATGCAGCTTTTGTGCAACTTTAGAAAAATAGTTCAGAAACTGACCCACACATTATTGTATAATTGATTTTGACAAATGCCAACTTGACAATACTGAGAAAGTGATGACCTTTTCAATAAATGCTTCTAGATCAGTCGAATAACTATATGAAGAAAACAATGAATCTTGACCTCATCCCACACCATATGCAAATTTCAATTCTAAGCACAATGTAAATCTAAATGGGTGAGTTGAAAGAATTAAGCTCTTAGACTATAACAGGATAATATATTGATTACTTTGGGATAGACAAAGATTTCTTTCTTTCTTTCTTTCTTTCTTTCTTTCTTTCTTTCTTTCTTTCTTTTTTAAAGATTTTTAATTTATGGGGAGCCTGGGTGGCTCAGTGGGTTGGGCCTCTGCCTTGGGCTCAGGTCTTGGGATCCTTAGATCGGGCAGCATCAGGCTCTCTGCTCAGCGGGGAGCCTGCTTCTCCCTCTCTCTCTGCCTGTCTCTCTGTCTACTTGTGATCTCTCTGTCTGTGAAATAAATAAATAAGATCTTAAAAAAAAAGATTTTTAATTTATTTATGTGAGAGATACAAAACAGAGAGAAAGCACACAAAAGTGTGGGGGGTTGCGGGAGCGGCGGGGTGCGTGGTGGGGGGCGGTAGAGATTGCTCAGTCTTAGGACCTGGAGATCCTGACCTGAGCTGAAGGCAGATGCTTAACCCACTGAGCCACTCAGGCACCCTGAGACAAAGATTTCTTAAACAGAAACACTGACTATATAGAAATAATAAGAACTTCACTTCAACAAAGAATTAGGGGAGAAAACACTGGGGAGAAAATATTTGCAATGCATACAACCCACAAAGGGCTTAGATTCAGACTATACAAGAAATTACTATAAATCAAGAAAAAGACAGACAAGCCAATATAAAAATAGACAAAAGACTTAGAGAGACGCTACATAAAAGAGGATATCCAAGCAGCCAATCAACATTTGAAAGTGCACTCAGTCTCAATAGCAACAGGAAATGCAAATTAAGATTAAAATGAGCTGGGGTGCCTGGATGGCACAGTCAGTTAACCCTCTGACTCCTGGTTTTGGCTCAGGTCACGATCTCAGGATCCTGAGATCAGCCCCATGTGGAACCCCACTCAGCGAGGAGTCTGTCTTCTCCTCTGCCCCTCCCCACCACACTCTCTTTTTCTCTCTCTAAAATAAATAAAAATAAAACTTAAAAAATAAAATACAAATTAAATTGAGCTGCCATCACAGAGCACTAGAATAATTAAAATTTAAAAGACTGACTACCAAATATAGTGAGGAAAAGTGTCATATTAACAGAACATTTGCCTTGCTGTTCTCTATCCCTTGACTTCAGGATTTTACCTTTAGCCAGATAACCCTACCAATTTAATCTCAAAGACTATTTCTTTCTCTCTCCCCCTTTCTCTCTCTCTCTCTCTGCCCAGAATATCATCTCTAACCTTTCCTGCCAAATCATGTTTCTCCTTTTCTTCTAATCTCTGTCAGCATTCCCTTTTTAAAAATCTTTCTAGCCCAATGCCAAGCCAACTTGACTTCCAAAGCAAGAATAAAGTCCTTCCTGTGCCTTCATTCCCAGCCAGGTCCTGCTCTCCCTAACTCCCAACTTCTAAGCAGATACAGGTTGATTGCTCTATGTATATGAAGATCATAAACACATGAGGTTCCTTCAGGTGTCTTTCATAACCTCTCCTTGGTGCTGCTTACCCTTACTCTCCTTTTGAAATTTAGGCTTCTAAAGATCAGGAACCATGGTGCATATCTCCCCCACAGCCTACTAATGAGTGACAATGTTGAGTGAGTCAAGCTAAGAAAAGTGAAATGTCTTCAAGAAATTTATTTTATCCATTTTAAAAAGGAACAATTATTCTAGAGTCTATAATTTTGATTATTAAGAGTGCTTGCATGCAAAAAACAAACAAAAACACAAACGTAGGAATTTGGCCTTGAGAAGCAAAGGATTATATATTTTCTGAGCAATGAACTGAGGGAGAATTCTCATCTTGAGACAAATTCTGTTGTTACATTGAAAAAAAATTAAGGTCCCTGTTAATTGGGGAAAGGAAAGAAAGAGGTATATTGCTTCTGCCATGGGCTTAGTGTGCTTACGTATAACACCTTGTCAATACAATGGAAAACAATGTAACCTCGGCCAAAAGAGGTGGGAAAAGTTGCGAGTGTATCAGAGTCCTATGTTGGAATTGTCACTCCGCCCTGCCTTCATACTCAGATTCTGATCCTGTGCTGATTTATGGATTTTCCCTGGTAGAAATTAGGATGTGAGTCTCACCTCCCAAGTGAATTTGAGTTACTGGATTTAGAAAATACATGGAAACAGAGATAAAGAGCAACCAGCTCACAACCAAACTTCATTAAAGTGTCAGCAAGTCTTCAAAACCGATGGCTTGTATTTCACATAAATGAAAAGAAAGTCTGATGACACAAGGCCAGGAAAATAAATACCATGCTTATAATTAGAAGCTCTTTCCAGAGATCTGGTCACGTCCATGTGTGATAGAATAGAGTGTGAGCATTTCATGAGGCACCAGGAGGTTTAAAAAAAAAAAAAAAAAGTCCTCTCTTCAAGGAAAAAGTCTGTATGATCAGGAGAACCTGCTACCCAACTGTGCTGCCCTCGGTCCTGGAGTGTCCTCGAGTGGCAGGGAGAGTCTCTGTGAATATCTGATTTGCTCCCTTCTCCTCAGATCTTTCAGTATATTAGAGACTCCTCTGGGATTATCAAGATATTTATTTTTCCCTCTACCCTAGTAAGGGTAAGCTTACTGTATTATTAGCACAACTTATTCTTGGTTACTGAAATTAGGTTTTCTGCAAGTTGATCATCTAAAGCAAAGATTTAGATTGGAACCAAAGTCAGGTGATCCTTTAGGCTGACTTGAGCTGGAGGCATGATGAAAAAGGGTACTGGTGCCGTTGCTGTATTTCAGTGTCTGGTTCTAGAACAAAGCCATAGAGAAGAAGGCAAACTGGCACAGAGGAGGCATACTTAGAAGACTACTGAGGAATCTGACAGTGGAAAGGGGAAAAACATTTATGTTTTTATTATGCTTATCAAGTGTCATTATGCAGGTGACCATTGACTATCCTGTCGCCATAGCAAGAACCCTGCAATAGGGAGACCACATCTCTTAATATTCATTTGAAAAAAGTTGAAGACACAATCCCCAAGGACTTTTATCCAGGCAGTCTATGATGGAGAAAGAGGTTACTACAGGCTGGAGTGATCAGGGAAGGCTTCCTAGAAGAGGAATTAAGGTCTTAAGGTCTTAGGTCTTAAGGTCTGAGTGCACCAGGAGGACAGGAACAAGACTGGCATCAAAAACAAGAGGCACAGAAAAAGCAAAGCCACAGAGTTGTGAAAGGTCAAGATGCTTTCAATGGAAGCTAATGAAAGTGGCCTGGCTGAAGCAGAGCCATTGGAGGATATTAAATACATGTATTATTAGACACACTTAACAGTTTAATTAAAAAGAGAGAGATGCATTCCAATGCTACACTTCTTTATCAGAAACTTGTTTTTCAATCAGAAGTAATCATAGTATCAAAAGCATAAGGGTAAATCGAAGCCACCAGAATTATCATTATTATTATTATTATTATTTTAAAGATTTTATTTGTTTATTTGAAAGAGAGCAAGAGCAAGCAGGGGGAGGGAAGGGGACAAGCAAGTAACTCTGTACTGAGCATGGAGACTGACACAGGGCTCAATCTCAGGTCCCCACGATCATGACCTTGAGCTGAAATCAAGAGTTGGTCACCTAATGGACTGAGCCACCCAGGTGGTCCTATCATTATGATTATTAAATGCAATATCCATGTGATTCAGAAAAAGCCCCCACCCTGGAGGAGCCCACCATCCACATTGTCTAGGCTTATACCGCAGCAGATGAGAACTTACAGAGACATCCTTCCCCATGGAGCAACAGCTACCCAGTCATCTTTCTGTATTTCCCCTGTCCGGTCAGAATTTGATTGCCCACCTTATTTCATGCCTTTCCATCCTCTTTGAGCCTTCAGTGAACTTCTACTCTTGAGACAGAGCTGTGAGAAGGAGTCCTAGAAATGAAGGTTTCGGATGAATCCTGGTCACTTCCAGGAGTTTGGAATGAGACACTTCTAGCAATATTTTCTAGCATCATTTTTTAGGACTTCACTTGTCTTTTCCTTTCCTGAATTTCTCCTTCCATACTTTACACATACTAACTCCAGGGTTTTCTTCTTTGACTTGTCTACATTCTCACAGTGGTGGGCTGCTAAATTGGCTCTGGAAAAAAAAAACAAACAAACAAACCCTGGATTTGTAGTGTTTGTTGACTTCTGCGGTATAAACACTCCCACCATGGCCAATTTCTTTCCTTTTTTTTTTTTTTTCTTAAGATTTTGTTTATTATTTGACAGAGATACAGCAAGACAGGGAGCACAAGCAGGGGGCGTAGGACCCTGGGATCATGACCTGAGCTGAAGGCAGATGCTTAACGACTGAGCCACCCAGGCACCCCTCTTTTTTTTTTTTAAGATTTTATTTATTTGTTTGAGAGAGAGAGAGAGAGAGAGAACAAGTGGGGAAGAGGAAGAAGCAGGCTCCCCACTGACAGGGAGCCCGATGCGGGTCTTGATTCCAGGACCCCAGGATCATGGCCTGAGCCAAAGACAGACGCTCAAACAACTGAGCCATCCAGGTGCCCCCACCATGGCCAATTTCAAACTACTGCCAGCTTGAAATAGTCAACAACCAACCTGAGAGGCTGGGAGCCAGTTCTAGCACCGCAGGCTGCCTGCATTGCACAGTCCTCCCTTCTTGTTCCTCAGACAGCTCTTCCCGTGGGGCTCTCTACTCTCTGGTCTTTGTAGGTATTTTGTGCTTGATAATAGGGTGACAGCAGCCAGGATCAGCTGTCTGAGTATCCTTAAATCACTCACCATAGACCTATGCGCTGCTAAACCACATGCTCTCCCGTTCCACGTATTAGCACTCACCCTTCATCTCTTGTGAAGTTCCGTATTCTAGCAAGACTTAGGGAAGCACAACAAGCCTCAAAAAGCCTCTCCCCTCTTCAACAAAATTCTTGTTCCTTAGCATTCCTTGTTCCTGGGCACAGTTCTTTTGCGTGCTTTACAGGAGGCAACTTTAATCTCTTATGCACTCCCCTTCAGTATTTGATAAACATCAGTGTGTATGCAAATACCTGGGTATCTTGTTAAAATGCAGATCCGAATTCTGGAGTGAGGTGGGCTCTGAAAGTGAATTTCTAACGAGTTCAGAGACCCTGTGTGTGCTGCTAGTCCAACGGCTTCACTTTGAGATCAGACTCAATACCCTCTAAGGTCATTCCCAGCTCTGGTTGGAGACTGTGGTAGTTCCCCCTACAGGAAGCCTGTTGGGCAGGGCTTTTCATCTGCACTCAACAGTTCCAAGGACTCTGGTGGGATCTCCTAGGCTTTCACCTTTGTGACTCCACTGTTCTCATCTTTTGCCATATCTTGACTGGGTTCTCAATTCCATCGCATTCTGGCAAAGTCCATATCCCAGTCTCAGATAATGTGGTTTAGGACCCACTTACTTTTTATTTTTTTTTTATTTTTTTTTAAAGATTTTATTTATTTATTTGTTAGAGAGAGAGAGAGAGAGAGAGGGAGCGAGCATGAGCACAGGCAGACAGAGTGGTAGGCAGAGGCAGAGGGAGAAGCAGGCTCCCCGCTGAGCAAGGAGCCCGATGTGGGACTCGATCCCAGGACGCTGGGATCATGACCTGAGCCGAAGGCAGCCGTTTAACCAACTGAGCCACCCAGGCGTCCCCCCACTTACTTTTTAATCAGGAGGAATTTAGAGTAGCTCATCATCAAGCAGGACCTCATATTTTTGTTCTATTAATAATGCCTGGGTTCTGGCTTGATTCTTGGAACCTTTTTTTTTTTTTTAATTTTATTTATTTGACAGAGAGAGATCACAAGTAGGCAGAGAGGCAAGCAGAGAGAGAGAGAGAGAGAGAGGAGGAAGCAGGCTCCCCACCGAGCAGAGAGCCCAATGCGGGACTCGATCCCAGAACCCTGAGATCATGACCTGAGCCGAAGGCAGAGGCCTAACCCACTGAACCACCCAGGCACCCCATGATTCTTGGAACCTTATTGCCTATTGGTTTTTATCTTCCTAAGTTGCTGAATAATGTACTTTGTTCTCCCGAGTCCCCCCATTCATTAATCTACCTACTGTGTATCTGCTAATATTCCAGAAACAAAGGTTTAAATCCTCCTCTTGAGTCCTATTTCAAGACTGGGTCCTGTCTTTCCACAGCCAGATTTCCCTAATGACAACTACTGAGCAAGTGACACATTTTATCACTCCTGGGTGAGGCTTCCCATTCCTCCAGGAGCAGCAGTTGAAGATATCACCGTGCTCCATGGTTGAAAGTCTCCAGGAAAGATGCAACTCATACAGTCACTGGATAGAACCATGTGTCATTCCCATAGAGAAGAGACAGAGCAAGTTCAGCTTCAGTGGTGGGTACTGGTCCCTCATGGCTGGCAGGTCTTGTCCTGCAGCTGACGTCTGCATGCATCCTTCTCACGCTGCGAGAGAAAGGCCCAATTCCCTCCCACCGGGAATACATAGAGCAGTGGGGTTGACCAGGTGCTATATGACACACCCACTTAAGCAGAACAAAGAAGAGTGCATTAAGTCTAAAATAGGAAACTATTTTCCCACACAGTGTGATCAGTTCAGCACAATCTGTAGGTGCTCTTTATCTCCTGGTAAGGAGTTCTTCCAGGGCCAAGGCCCATGCTTACATGACCAAGCAGGATTGGAAAGACTGCATGCCTTTCTCATGCATGAGTGACTGCCTTTCTCAATGACTATCTCCCAGAATCATGAGACTCTTAAAGTTGAAGGAGGTCTTTGGGGTTATTCTATCTACTTCCCTATCTGTACTATTTGCCCGTTGTCTACTCTGTAGAATTTGGTTGCCAGGCATCAGAATGCAGTTCCATTAGCTACCCCAATTCCTATGCTACATCTCACTGAATCCACCCAGTTACCAACCACCTCTGTGTACGGTGAAAACAGCTAGTGACTTGGAATTCTGACACATGAGAGACTGAATATGCAGACAGACAATGGTAAGACCATATATGACAATAGGACTCTAACCCACAAATTCTGCAGCAACCAATCCAGGAAACTAAACCTCAACTTAGGTCACAATCAATCCAGAATAATCAGGTCTTGGGCAGTGACTACCAGCTACCCTATTTTTTATCCCTGCTTCCAATTCAGGACCAACCAGAGTTTGCTAAATATGCTTTCCAAATCAATTACATAAGATGACCCACTTCTAGTTAGCCAGCCTCTAGCTTTCCCAATTCTAAACCCTCCAGTCAGAGTATACCAGAAGCCTTCTCTTTATTACACTATACAGCTTTTCCACTCCCCTACCTGCCTTTGAGTCTCTGCCAAATGCCAGTGAAGGTGGCTGACTCCCTTGCTATAGCTAGCCATGAATAAACAGCTTCTTTTTGTTCTCATTTGAGTGATCTTCATTCATTTCCATACACTGGTGGACAACAAGTTAAATGAATTTGGAATCATCTCATAGGTCATGGACTTGGTGAAATGAAACTCATAACTAGGGTATCTGGGTGGCCCAACTGCTTAAGCGTCTGCCTTCAGCTCAGGTCATGATCTCAGGGTCCAGGGATGGAGCCACCAGTCGGGGGGGGGGGGTCCCTGCTCAATGGGGAGTCAGCTTCTCTCTTTCCCTCTGTCCTTCCTCCTGTTTATGCTTTCTCTCTCATTCTATCTCAAATAAATGAATAAAATCTTTAAAAAAATTTTAAAAAGAAACTCATAATGAAAACATCTTGAAAGTAGTCTGAGGAGAATAGAAGGGCATTTTTATACTTTTTCCCAGTTTTGTTGAGTCATAATTGACATATAACATTGCATTAGTTTAACATTTATAACATAATGATTTGATATATGTATATATTGCAAAATGATTCCCACATTAGGTTTGATTAACATCCATCACCTCACATAGTTATGATTTTTTTCTTGTGATGAGAAATTCTAAGATCTAATCTCTTAATGACTTTCAAATACACAATACAGTATTGTTAACTGTAGTTATATATAATGCGGCAAATATTGAATATTTGAAATAATGTACATGCTGTACATTATATCCACAGAACTTCATAATCATTTAACTGAAAATTTGTACCTTTCAACCACCTTCACCTATACATTTCCCCCACCTACCACCCCCTGCTTCTGGACTACTAATCTGTACTCTCTTCCTATGAGCTCAGTTTTTTAAAATTTCATGTACAAATGAAATCATACAGTACTTGTCTTTCTCTGTGTGACTATTTTCACTTAGCATAATGCCCTTAAGATCCATCATGTTGTTGCAAATGACAGGGATTCCTTTTTTATGGCTGAATAATATTTCGATGTATAACTAGACCACGTTTTCTTTATCTATTCATCTATTGATAGACACTTAGGTTATTTCCATGTCTTGGGTATTGTGAATAATGATGCCATGAACATGAGGGTGCAGATATCTCTTCAAGACAGTAATTTCATTTCCTTCAGATATATATCCAGAAGTTGAATTGCTGGATATATTGTAGTTCTATTTTTAATTTTTTTTTTTTTTTTGAGGACTGTTCATACTGTTTTCCATAGTGGCTGCCCCAATCTGTTTTCCCATCAAGAGGGCACAAGGGTTCCCTTTCCTCCACAGTCTCTCCAACACTAATTATCTCTTTTCTTTTGGGTAATAGCCATTCTAGCAGGTATAAAGTGATCTCATTATAGTTTTGATTTATAGTTCTCTGATAATTATTGATATTGAGCACCTTTTCATGTATCTGTTGGACTTTGCATGTTTTCTTTGGAAATTGACTATTCAATTCCTCTGCCTAATTTTTTGAAACAATATATTTATGTATTTGAGAGACAGCGGGGGGCAGGGGGACGGACGGAAAGAGAGGGAGAGAAATACTCAAGGAGACTTCTGCTGAGCATGGAAACTGATTAGGCTCCATCCCAAGGCCCTGAGATCATGACCTGAGTCTAAATCAAGAGCGAGACACTCTACTGACTGAGCCACCCAGGTGCCCCTCCTACCCCTAATTTTTAATTGCATTTCTTTTTTGGTGTCATTTGTTTTGCTCTTGAGTTGTGTAAAACTGCATTTAAAAATTATTTAAGCTGTATGGAAATTAATGGTAATGTGAATGGCCATATAACAGAGAAAATTTGGCTAAGGGTAAAAGGAAAGAGAAAGACACATGCTGTTTCTGCAGGATATGCTATAGACCACCAAGCCAGATTAAACATAAAGGTAATATTTTCGTAATATAGGTTATAAATCTGGCAAAAAGACCAATTTTAGTAAAAGCTGTAACTATGATATATTTGCTAGAAATCAAATTCTTTTCAAAGTAGGGAATCAGATGCATTTCCACTTGCTTTGCTAATATAATAAAACTATAAAACCCAAAGATTGTGTGCAAGGGGGCAGGAATCAAAGCTAATAGTTATTTTCTTATCAGAAAGTTTTGAAAATATGGGAGGAACTGAATGAATTGAATTGAATTGAACTGGAAAATGCACAGATTTGCAAGCAACAACTAGAAAAACAGCTGGATCTAGGTAGAGTTTTTCTAGAATAGTCCTACAAAAGTCAGATCACTGTTGGAGATTTAACAGCCCATTTTTTTCTTCTATTGAGCATTACAGCTAAAAATATCCTTACATTTACATATAAAGCAGTGGGGTCTAAAGTTATGTTATTTTAGCATATGGTCCTATTTCTGAAATGCTAATTTTGGTAGATACTTTAAGCAGTTAGTGCAAACATTGAAATAAGAAAATCCATCACCTATGTTCTATGAGAGCTAATGTTTTTAAATCGTCCACACTTCATTTTAATCAACTTTTATTTTCTGTTGTCCTATTATCACTTTATTGAATCAACTTACAAAGCTTGTATTTAAAAAACAATGTTGCTTATAATTTCAGGAGTTCAGTAATCAGTCCTCTCTAACTGGGATGGAAAGAAATCAATCTCAAGGTCAGGGGTTAAGTCTTAAGTCATCCAAATACATCTTTCAACATGCATGCATTCCAGAATCCCAGCTATAACTGCCCTTTAATGCGACAGCCACTGATATGAAGAGAAGATATTATAAAATCATCTCAGATCATATCTGCACCAAGCAAATTATTAACATTGCAGACTGAGGTTTTTTTTCACTGAAAGATCAAAATTATTCTATTTTTTTTTTGACAGGTAAATACAGTTCGCCAAGTAAATATTTGCAGTCATTAAATAAATATTGGGATGTCAACTATGCCTAAGAATGGTGCTTGTTACTGAAAAACAGGCTGAAGGGAAAATGGAAAATTTATTTTCCAAGTTTCCCAGGTTTTAAAATGTATTACCTGTAAATGTTTCTCTTAGAGGCATCCAAACTGTGTATCTTAGAATGCCATAAAAATGGCTACATTTTTGTTCATTTAGTACAAGTTCTTTGAAACTTTGGCCAAATCAGTTCAACTTATAAATATTTCTCCAATGTGTTCTGGGGGGCTTATGTAAGATGGGAAACTTGGTAGAAGGTAGAAAGCACACCCTGACAGATGGAAAATGCTGCTTTTTGTAAAGAGTTCCCTGCTGTCAGTACGTGAACATCTGGGTGTCTGAGGATATATGCACTAAGATGTTACCTTTTCCACCAAAGTCTCGGTTGTCTGTGTGCACACAATACTACCATGACTGAGAGGCTATTGACTCAAAATGCACCATTGATTCAGTAACAGACATTTGGGGAAAAAGAAAAACCACTCTATAAAATGGACACATTGTTATAAATGTTAAAATAGAAAGGTACACCTTAGAATCCAGGTATTAGAATATTCTCATACACATGCATGTACAAGCATACATAATACATTTTTCTCCTGAGCATACCTATATATATGTTCATCTCTTTCTCTCTCTTTCTCACACATACACACACATCCACACACATGAATGCATGAAAACCTCCAATATCACGGTAGATATATTTCAATCTCCCATCCTGACTAACACACGCCATCCGGAGAAACACACTTTGCATGTAAGCGATGCAATTCCACAGTTTGGGTGCCATTTTTCATGCTTTAAATATTACAGTGCAAATGATGATTTCAGTGGGACAATATTGTGGGGAGTTTAAATTCACAGCAGTTGGGAAATTCCCAAAGTATGTGAAGAACTTCTAAATATCACACGTGCACACAGTGACTATGTATAGATAATAAAGAATGATATTTTTTAAAAAATATTTTATTTATTTGTCAGAGAGAGAAAGACAGAACACAAGCAGGGGGAGCAGCAGGCAGAAGCAGGCTCCCCGCTGAGCTGGGAGCCTGATGTGGGACCCAATCCCTGGACCCTGGAATCATGACCTGAGCTGAAAGGAGACACTTAACAAATTGAGCTACCCAGGTGTATCAATAAAGAATGATCTTAACATTGATTTTCATTGTGTTTAGAACACTTAAATCATATCACAAATGAAACTGCATTATTTCTATGTTGATTTATATAATTTTAATTATTTAGGGCCAATCACTTTCTAAAACTCTAAATAAAGTAAGAGGTTATATGTGACATTTTGAGGGGAAAGTTAAACATGGCTCCTAACCACAGGAGGAAAATACAAGGCAAAGGATAAAAGATAAACAAGAACAGAAGATGACATAGCCATCTGTCAGCCTCCCAAAGGACATGTTAGTTTTCATGACGGTGTTTCCTGTTTTCTTTTTCAGTGCTTTACTGGACAGCTTGCTGCCAAGTTAGCAACAATCAGGTATAGGTTTGAGACAGATACTATTGATAATAACTAACTGCCTTTAGGTATCCCTAATATATATTCTGGCTTATCCCATCAGATTTTGGACAGTGGTTAAAACTCCAAAGCACAGATTTAATCCCAGAAAAGAATCCCAAAGCTACTGAAGAGAAGATAGACTTTTTACATACACATACACATATATACATATATTTCAAATGGAAGGCAAAAAATTGTATAGACAAAATCATTAGAGAAAGTAAAGACTTCTGGTTCCAGGGGATAATGTACCAGGATAATCTTAAACTAACCCATGACAAACAACTAGAAATGCCAGATAAAATAAAGTAGTATTTTTTGTAAGCATATAGAAGTCTCTGTAAGAAACAGAAATCCTTAGATGCTAAAAATGAAGAGGGAACTGAAAACCTGAGAGGTAAGAATGTGCTCTGATACAAATAATCCAATTAAAAATGGGCAGAAGACATAAACAGACATTTCTCCAAAGAAGACATACAAATGGCCAACAGACATGTAAAAAGAAGCTCAACATCACTCAGCACCACGGAAATACAAATGAAAACCCACAATGAGACATCACCTCACACCTGTCAGAATGGCCTAAATAAAAAACACAAGAAACAACAAGTTTTGGCCTACCTACCCTATGATCCAGTAGTCGTACTACTGGATCTTCTTTTATCCAAAGAATACAAAATCACTAATTCAAAGGGATACAAGCATCTCTATGCTTATTGCAACATTATTTACAATAGCCAAGAAATGGGAGCAACCTAAGTGTCCACGAACAGATGACTGGATGAAGAAGACGTGGCGTATATACACAAGAAATAAAAGAATGAAATCCTGCCATTTGCAACAACATGGGTGGATCTAGAGAGTATCATGCTAAGTGAAATAAGTCCATTAGAGAAAGACAAACCCCATATGATTTCACTCCTCCATGGAATTTAAGAAACAAAATGAATGAATGAACAAAGGGGAAAAAGAGAGAGAAAGAGAGAAATCCTAAAACAGATTCTTCACTACAGAGAACAAAGAGATGGTTACAGAGAAGATGGGTGGTGGTATAGGTAAAATAGGTGAAGGGGATTAAGAGAACATTTATCTTTTTTTTTTTAAAGATTTTTATTTATTTATTTGACAGAGAGAGATCACAAGTAGATGGAGAGGCAGGCAGAGAGAGAGAGAGAGAGGGAAGCAGGCTCCCTACTGAGCAGAGATCCCGATGCGGGACTGGATCCCAGGACCCTGAGATCATGACCTGAGCCGAAGGCAGCGGCTTAACCCACTGAGCCACCCAGGCACCCCAATACAACATTTATCTTGATGAACACTGAGTGATGTATGGAACTGTCAAATCCCTTTATTGTACACCTGAAATGAATATAACACTGCATGTTAACTACACTGGAATGTGTATATATATATATATATATATATATATATAAAGAATGTGCTCGATAAAGGGGCTGTTCTAGAAAATAGCTATCCCTTGCAGTAACCTAAGGGCTTGAGGAATTTTTCCTTTTAGTTGACTTAAATTTCTACAAATCTTATCTTAAAATTATAAAGCTGATCTGAACATTTTTAAGTGTGTCATTTCGACGAGCTTTAAAAAATGTATAATCCGGGGCACCTGGGTGGCTCAGTGGGTTAAAGCCTCTGCCTTCCGCTCAAGTCATGATCCCAGGGTCCTGGGATCGAGCCCTGCATCGGGCTCTCCACTCCGGGGGGAGCCTGTTTCCTCCTCTCTCTGCCTGCCTCTCTGCCTACTTGTGATCTCTGTCTGTCAAATAAATAAATAAAATCTTTTAAAAAAATAAATAAATGAATAAAAATTTTAAAAAATGTATAATCCATGTAACCAATCAAGATATAGAACATCTCTACCCCAGAAAGTTCCCTTAGCCCTCTTCCAGGCAATCTCTACATCCACAGGCAGTTATTATTCTGATTCCAATCACCACAGATGCCTATCACTGTGTTCTTGAATTTTACGAAAACAGAATCATAATGTATATATTCTTTTATGTATGGCTTCTTAAAAATGGCAGAGGGAGATCCAGATTTCTACACATATCCCCAATGGCGTTGCTTAACTCCAACAAAATTTAATAATGACAAAGGGCTGTTTTGTTTGTTTGTTTGTTTGTTTTGAGAATGGCAATCTTACACCCTGGCAATCTGTACTGTAAAGGGAATACAGAGGTTTCCAGTATCAGTCTCCTCTGCCTTCAGCTCAGTGTGGAGTCTGCTTGGGATTCACTCTGTTTCCCCTCCCTCTCCCTCTGCTCCTCTCCCCATGCATACTCTCTCTCTAAAACAAATAAACAAAACCTTAAAAAAAAAAGAAATGCCTGCAGAGAAGCTAAGATACCCAACTGGAAATCCACCACCTTGAAGATATTCTTCTGCATCTCACTGCGTTCAGGTGAGTGAGTGTTTGGTGCTTACTGGGTACTGACTGATGGCTGCCCTGAGCCACATACAAAGCTGCAGGATGGCTGGCATGCTTCAGGTGCTCCAAACAAGTGAGCACGTGATCAGCAAACCGTCCCTGCTGGCTTGTTAAATGGGGCTGTGCTAGCTTCCCAGGCTTGAAAGAAATGCAGGCGGTAACATCCTAGCAAAGCTTGGTCCGCATAGCAAGCAGGTGACCTTAGCTGATGAGCTCTCTCAGCTCCTCTCCCCATGTGAACACCTGTCAATATGTGTGCCTCTTTTCTCCCAGTGGTCAAATTTTAGATGTTTTAGTTGGTCCATGATGGCCAAGGTCTTCCTTGTTGGAAGCTCCAGGCAGGGTTTAATCACAGCTGCTCAGGGCTAGAATGGCCTTAAAGGTCTGGATAAACCAAGGCTGCTGGGATTCAGATTCGTGCTTTGTGATTTCTCAATCTAAAATGCCACTGGATGCCATCTCCATCCCAGCGGGTGAAGGAGGTAGAACACATTTCAGTTGGGCCAAAGTGGGGGTGGGAAGAAAAAGGGAGATGAGCAATGGCTCCCTGACTCATGTGGGAATGGAGACATTGAGGCTGGGTTGGTGGCACGGGGGTGGGGTGGGGGGATCAGGCCAGTGAGGACAAGGGGACCAGGACAAATCTGGGGAGAGCAGTGAGAAGTTCAAGGCCTCTGAGCTGGGGAGAACATAGCAAAGACTGATAAGAAGGAGCAGAACAGGCCCCAGGGAGGACCATGGGCCATGAACCACAAGCAGAAGAGAGGCCATTGAGCAGGCTTACTCCAGGGAGTACTAGCTTAGCGGAGGTGGCTACTGGGCAGATGCTGGAGGCCCCCTTCTTGGCTGGGTCTGTGGCAGCTGGGTGAAGAGTCAGCACTGGGCAGTCACTCAACCTTTTCTGGAGCCCTGTCTAGTCATTTCTTAAAAAGGAACAAAATAATTGAGGAGCTATGTTTATTCCTTCAGAACTGATATGAGGGAACCCATTATGTGTTTCATTAATAAAAGCAATCACAACCTAAGAGCAGCTAGTGTGGGGCTGAGGGTTTTCTCAGGTCTCTTCCCTACTCAGTTTATGTCTGCTCTGTGTCTTTCTCCCTCACCTTACAGGAACAGAGCTGGCAACAGCAGCCCCATATCATGCACCGTATCTGACATCAGTCTGCTAAACCAAGGTATGGCCAAAGCACAGCATTCCAACAATACCAGAGCTAGAAAAGAACATTCTTGACCAGATCTTTTTGAACATCTTACTTTATTTTAAAGAGAGAGAGAGAGAGAGAGAGAGAGAGAGAGAAAGCATGTGCACGAATGGAGAGAAAGGCAGAGGGAGAAGCAGACTCTCTACTGAGCAAGGAGCCTTACGTGATACTTGATCTCAGGACCCCAGGATCATGACCTGAGCTGAAGGCAGACACTTAACTGACTGATCACCCAGGTACCCCCTTTTCAAACATTTTAAACAAAATGATAAAGCAGGTTTCAATGGTACATATTTATAATATTATTAATCTGTCCGGTGGAAGGGTATGGTATACAGTTAGGATACCCTAAAAATTTATAGCCAGATAAATTATGCCAAGAACTTTTCTGTCTAGGAAATCAAGTCATATGCTCCTTCTTCATAGCAGGTGGGCTTCTAAACTTCTGGAAACAGGAAAGCACTCTGGAATCCAGTCTAATGTGGGAGAGAAGAACATCTGTAGGCAAGTCATGGTAATGTCCGGTGGTGCTGCTTCTGCTTCCATTCATATAGATGGTAATACTGTAATGACAGGTGCCGTTTACTGAGTTTCTACTCTGGGTCTGCATTATACTAGTCCGTTCCCATATCATGTCATATTTAATCCTCATAAAAACTCTCCAAGAAAGGTCTTATTACCCCAATGATGTAGATGAGAAAACTAATGCACTATGGTTCAGGGTCAGCAACTTAGCAAGTGGCAGAGCTACCGTAGCAACTTGACATTTAGGTCTACCTGACTCCAAAACTACTAATCCACCATGGGTGCTAGGAGGCTGGGAGAGAGGTGGTAAGAGGCTGGCTGAAGAGTGACTGATTTCACAAGGAAGATAGGTAGGGGAACATCACAAAGGAGATGAACTTGACCTTGTAGAATAAGAAGCTTGCCAGGTCAACAGTAAAAAAAGAACATTTTAGCAAGAGGCCATGTTGGCAATGGTGTAGAAGCATGCTGTTTTGGGGAAATTGTGACAGGGTGGCCCAGTGTGATGGTGGTACTGAGTACAGGATGGGGCTACAGTCCCTTATAAGCAGATGAGTGTGTCCCAGTGGGACCAGCACCTCACTTCACTCATGACCTCCAGGGTAGACCATGTTGCCTTGTTCCGTCTGGCACCACATTTCCAATCTGTTTCTGCTTCCCTCAACTCCCAGTTCTGTGCCACCTGACACCTAATACCGCCCTTCTGAGACAACCCCCTGGCTTCTTTTCCTGATCAGCATTGAGCACTCCAACTAGTCTGCTTCCAGAAGTCAAGACAATTGACCCATTCAATTTAGCTCGAGACTGAAGACATTATTCATGTGCTCTCTGTTTTCTAAGTCCAGAGATGAGCTTGGACTTTACCCTGTAGGCCAGGAGCTCTTAACAAGGGGCATACATGGACAGGCTCCGTGGAATCATGAACCACTAGAATTCTTGGAAAAATATTGTAACTGAACTATTAAAGGGACGTGAAGCTTTCATTAGATTCCCAAAGGCAAATATGATGTTCTCAAAAGATCAAAAACCATAGAAATGCCACACTGTTCAATTCTGTAGCCATTAGCAACATGTGGTAATTTACATGATCTAAAATTAAATAAAGTTAGAAATTCAGTTTCTCAGTCTCACTAAGCACATTTAGAAGGTACATACAGACATTAGTACAGATGATAGGACATTTCCTTCACTGTGGATAGTTCTATTGGATAGTGTGGCCATAGATAACGTGGTGCCACGGAGGACAGCAAAGAGGGGAACAACCTGTGGTGTAAAAGGCTAACTAACAGCAAGTGGAGAACAGATCTGGGAAAAGCTATGAGTTGGGGAGGGTTGGGGAGGAATCAATCTTATGCAGTAGTGATGGGAATGGAGAGGAGGTCACAAGTGTGAGAAATGAGAAATGAGAAATGTGTCAGAGCCCTTGAGAAAGGACTAGATGAGAGGATAGAGGCAGAGAAAGAAGTCAAAGCCAACTCTAAGTTTTCTCATTTGGAAAATGCCCACATGGGTTCCTCTCCAGCTTCCCTGTCCTTCTACTGCTTTCTCATTCTCTTTCAACACCCTGGACCAGGTCCTGGGTCAGGGCCCTCACCCTGCCATTCCCTCTGCCTAGAATATTCTTCCAGGGATCCTAATGTTGTCTTTTCTCACCAGCATGAGTGACTAGGAGATGGGAAGACAGTGAATGTCACAGAAGCAGTTGTGAGGGTGAAAAAGCTGATGAGTCATTCTGCTGATGTGAGTCGGGGGAGGGGGGTGGGGACACAAAATGCTGAGTCATCACAGATCAGTGATGCATATTCACTAAAGAAGGGCAGATAGTCACCACCAGCATCGGGAAACAGGTGAAACCGCTCTCTCATCCCGGGGTACACAAAGCCCTCAAGCATTTACCATCTTTTCCAATCTTTTGTCAGGGAAAGTCCTGATAAACTTACCAATACTAAGTCCTGATAAACTTACCAATACTAAGACACTAATATGTACAGTATGTTAGCCAACCCAAATGCTTTTCATTTTAATGTAGGAAAGTATCCCAAGCCACATGACTGAATCTCTAATGGTGGATTTTTATGCATTGCTGACAAATCTGGTGAGAACACACTTCCCCTACTCCTTCTACCTCTAATACCTCCTAGGTGGCCTTCTCATCTCCCTATGCGCTCACCAAAGCAATTTTTGAAAGGCATTTAGCAAAGGGTGGACAGAAAAATTCTTGGTGACTAACTCTCCATTACTCAGAAAATGTAAATGGATCAAAGTCCCCTCCCCTCCCCCACTAAGGATGTTGGTAATCACAATGTTACTGTATAATGTGAAAATTTCCAAATAGAACTAAACTCAGGTCTATAAATATACATGATTAAGGCTTCAAATATAGCCCTGCTTTATTTTCATGGGGGCTATTTCTGTGTGGTGATTGCCTGGCTGATTTGCAATTTCAGAATACAAATGGCTTTTCTCCATAACTCATGGGAAATTTGGCAGGGTGCTGCACACCCAGGCCCTCCTGAAAAAGTCTGTTAAATAGTGGTAAGTGCTCTTCTTCTGAATTACATAAGTAGAGCTGACAAAAGGCAACAGCACAACTCCAGAGCCTGCTGAAGTGAAATAGTGTTTGTTTGGTTTCTCTTCTTATGCTAGAGGGATATTGACTCCTCTGGTAATAAGTCCTGAAATGATCATGGGCACGTATCCCTATGATAGTCTACATTAAAAATACTATGGTACAAATTTGGAATAATGCCAACGGAGAGTTCTCTGACAATGGATTTACAAGTAACTAAAAAATGGTGTAAATATATTCATAACCATGGGGACAGAACAAAAAAAAATGGGGGGTAATGTCTGAAGTAAGGAGATCTATGGCTGTTATAAGCAAAACACTGACTAAAGAGTTTATTATCTTCATCTAATAGAGAGAACAGTGTAAGTATGACCTATGGTCACCGCAGCACCATAAAGCCAAGTTTTCCAATATCATCACAGACAGTACAACCCACCTCGGAGCCAGGCCTTTGTAGATAAATATAACAAAATGGTTCTGTTTTGAAGCAGTTTAGAGAATGCAGCACTTTGGAGTCAAAGTTCAAATCCCAGTTCTTTCGTTTCTACATTTTCTGACTTTGGATAAATAAGGCTTAGAGAAGTTTTCTCAAATATACAATGGGGATTTCAAAGTACTACCTATGTCTTAGGGTTCTTGAGAAAATCAAATGAGAGTGCATGTAAAACCACAGTAAATACCCAGTAAACACCTTTAATACTTTACCTGAAGGTCTATCTTCAGTGTCTCTCATTGATTTGTGAGCATTCTCCTGGCTCCATGGTCCCTCTTCCTGGAGAACCTTAAAACATTTCTTCCTGCCAGACACTTTTAAGGATGTACTCAGTCCAGATGTCAAATTAGAACTCGTCAGTGGCAGGGTCCCAAATCTTACGTGGAAGAAACAGATCTCGCTAGAGTAGTTGTTTTCATGAAGACGGAACATCAGGTAAGGAGGCAGAATTAGGAGGCAGTGAGTCAAGATTGGGTTTGAAGACTCCTCTCTTGTGTGGCCCCTTCTAGGACCTTACGCCTAATTTCATATTCACAAATTTGCATCCTCCTTCTTAACGATGGCCCTTAAAATTGTATAGGCTTTGAACCCACCAAAATGTGCAAGTGCTCCTGTCTATCACATAAGCTGTAAGCCCACCTGGTGGCAGGGCTGACCTGAAGCTGGAGGTCACAGGGCTAGTCCTGGCTGTCTGCCTTCCACCTTCTGCTGATGAGTCCCAGGACTGGTCCAAGATCAGGGATAAGGCCATGCCTGCAGGTGGGTCTAGAGGTTCCTAGATGGAAAGAGGAGCCAAGTGGTATCAGGAATGAGGTAGGGTCTGACCAGGCTGAGGATTAAGGGTAATTTTTCTGCAATAGCACAACTCCAGAGCCTGCTAATGGGAAATAGTGTTTGTTTGCTTTCTCTTCTTATGCTAAAGGGATACAAGTTAAAGTTCAGTGAAAGAACAGGTATAATAAGGCAGCAAATCAGTGTTTCCTGAATGTCATCCAGTTTGGCTCTCATGCTATGGCCTGACCAATACTCACTGAGAACCATTTAAAAAGCTAGATTAGAGGGGAAAAAGCCTGTTAGAAGAGCCTGGAAACCTGCTGAGATACCCAGGACTTGTGGGAAGGGAAGCTAACAGGAAATCCCAATTTTTTGCACAGTTTTTTCCTCCTAGGGGCATGCAGTGGACTGGATGTTTGTGTCCTTCCCCAATTCTTAGGTTGAAATCTGAACCCCCAATGTCTTAATATTTGGAGATGGGGCCTGTGGGAGGGGATTACGTTACGAGGGTGGAGCCTTTATGCATGAGATTAGTGCTCTTTCAAAAGGGACCACAGAGGACATTCTTGCTCTCTAACACATGAGGTCACAGTGAAAAGACTGTGCATTATGAAACAAACAGGGTGTTCGCCAGACCTGAAACTGCTGGCGCATAGATATCGGACTTCCTAGCCCCCGGAACTGTGAGAAAAAAAGGTTTGTCATTTAAGCCACTCAGTCCATGATATTTTTGTCATAGCTGTCCAAATGCAACAAAATAGGGCATTCAGCAATTCTTGGTGCAGGGCGAACAGTGAGGGACTGGGAAGATAAATACTGAAGTTGGGAGCTGTCAAGGCAATTAGGACTTAGAACTAAGATCCTAGAGAAAAATGGAATGCAAAAATGGGAGCCCACCATCAGCATTAGTTTTCCTCGGGTTATTTACTGATTAAGTTATGCAGGACAAGAGGCCTGCAAACCAAACAGAAACTGGGTGAAATAGCAAAGCGGAGTTTTGGGTTGTTTCGTGATGCTACAGAGACAAAAACTGAGTTCAGGACTAGCCACGGACGGCTGGTTCAGGAACTATTCCAGGCTTTCACCTGGGACCTCTAGATCCCACATCCTAGGACTGACGGTGAGCCAGAGCTAACATGAGCTTCCCAGAGACAGCAAGCCATTCTGGGGGAGGTATGGTCCCAACTAGACTGAAGCAATCTAACGTAGAAAAAGTTTTACAAAATCTTATATAAAAATAAAATGTGTAACAATGGTAAGACAAAGCAGGAGGATTTAATGTAGTTAGTACTATAAGGCTTAGCATCATCTGGGGAGTGGAATAGGTATTATTAATTCTTAGTAGACTATAGTAAGTCCAGAACGTCTTTTGTGGGGCACCTGGATGGCTCAGTCAGTTAAAGTGTCCCAACTCTTGGTTTCGGCTTCATGATCTCAGGGTCTGGGGATCAAGCCCCATGTCAGGCTTCACACTCAGCTCAGAGTTAGCTTATCCCTCTCCCTCTGCCCCTCCCTCCACTTGTGCATTCTCTCTCCCTCAAATAAATAAATAAAGAATCTTAAAAAAAAAAATGTCTTTTGTAATCGTTAGGATAACTGGTAAAAGAATGTATTACTAATAAACTAATAGAATGAGGAAAATAAAATAATAAACAATATTTTATATATACAAAGGAAGTCAAGAAAGATGAGAAAAAAAGAACACAAAACCTAGGGAAAATTAAATGGTTAAACTAAACCCAAATATATCAGCCATTATATAAAAGTAAAATGATTTACTCTAATTAAAAGACAAAAATCATTACACTAATTATATGTGCTGCTGACAAAAGAGAAATCTTAAATAGAAGCATGCAGAAAGATTGAGTAGGAGGCTAGAAGCAAATATGGCACGAAAAATCTAACCAAAAGAAAACTGGTACAGTTACATTAACATAAGGCACGGTAGACTTTAAGGCAAGAATCTTAACTGAAGTTCCAGGGGAATCATTTCCTCATGACAAAAAAGCTCATAAACCAGGAAGGTATAATAATTATAAATTTGTATAAATTTAATAACATAGTCTCAAAATGCATCAATTGTCAATGCAAAGAACTGACAGAAGTATAAGGAGAAAGAAACGAGTTCACAGAGGTACGCTCTTGCGCACACCGAGAATACAAGACTGCTCTTTATTCAGGCCATTTCCCCAGGGCTGAATTCGTAGCAAGCAACCTTGCAGATGAGGTCACGTCTCCCTCTGGGACAATAAACAAGCTTGCTTACTGCCTGCTACCGGAGGGGTGGATTCCCCAGTGTTCTTCTGCTATAACACAATCCCCTGGGTACGCAGGCATCCCTGGGGGCCCTCCATGTCACTTCTGTGGGACTTGGGGAGCAAGGGGAACCGACGCAAACAAGCGTCCTGATGCCCACGCTGCTTGTGGCGCTGCTTGAGGTGCTGTGATTGGTGAGGCCTTCTGTGTGTCACCCGGGGGTTCTATGTCTTCATCGTACTAGCTTACAAGTAGGAAATCAAACTCCACACCCAATTACTTTTGGCAATATAAACTGGACACATTCATAGAAAAACAAAATTTACCAAACCAACACAAAAAGAAACATAATAGTTCTATACTATTAACTAAATTAAATTTGAAATTAAAAACCTTTCCGCAAAGAAATCCCTAGGCTTAGATGATTTCACGGAATTGTTCCAAAGGCCGAAAAAGGAATACCAATTTTAAAAAATTGTTTCCAGTGAATAGAAAAGGGAGAAAACACTTTTCAACTCCATTTATGAGGCCAGCATAATCTTGATGCCCAATTTGACAAGAATGATATAATCACAATAATTATAGACCAATCTCTCTCATAAATATAAATACAAGAATCCTAATAAAAATATTAGCAAACTTGTGTGACAATTTTTTTTTTTTAATTAGGAATGTCAGGTTGCTTTCATATTTGAAAAATCAAATTATAAGGACTTCTGCTTCTGTTCATGAAACAGTAACTCATCATTCCACTATAATCAACTAGAAAACTGGAAGAAATATAAGAAGCAACTACTTGCAGACATTACATCCCCCAGAGAAAGGAGCAAAATGAGATGAGCCCGGTGACTCCCTGGCCTTTTGCCCAGAGGCAATTTCCCAACAGCAGCCCCGGGAAGGAGAACCGAAGTAGAAGCCTCACAGCCCTACTGAATTTAGGATCTAGAAACCTGTGCAGGCTGAGCTGGCTAGGATGTGTGGGGCAGCGTACATAAATAAACAGAGTTATGCCCACAAAGAGCTGGAGAACTCTGAAGAGGGGCCTCCTCAAGTCTTTGGCTGAATAATAACCCACACACGTGCAGGGTAGAACTCCATAAGGTCAAGCGAGGCACAACTAACTGCCATAAGCTGTAAGCTAAGCAATTTCCAGAGCTTGCACAAGTGTAAGAAATGTTTAAATTTCTACCAGCTGGAGTACGATACCTCACTGAACACCTGGGACAGTGACCACAGGAAGGGTCAGAACTGACTGAACTAAGTTAGCCCAGAGTGAAAGGTACTGAATTCCAGGGCAACAAAACTTAAAAAAAAAAACATCAAAAATTGACCACACAGTCCACAACTGCCCACCAAAGCAGAGTCTGCTTGAGATTCTCTTCCTCTCCCTCCCTCTTGGTCCCTGCCCCCACTTGTGCACACAACATGCACTCTCTCTCTCTCTCTCGCAAATAAATAAATCAATAAAATCTTTAAAAAAATAAAGACCTGGGGCGCCTGGGTGGCTCAGTGGGTTAAGCCACTGCCTTCAGCTCAGGTCATGATCTCAGAGTCCTGGGATCGAGACCCGCATCGGGCTCTCTGCTCAGCAGGGAGCCTGCTTCCTCCTCTCTCTCTGCCTGCCTCTCTGCCTACTTGTGATCTCTCTGTCAAATAAATAAATAAATAAATCTTTAAAAAAAATAAATAAAGACCCAAAAAATCTTAATATTCAGCAACATAGCATTTGTAATTTCCAGGATCCAATAAAGATTATGAGGCATGTAAAGAGTAGCAATTCTGGCCCATAACCGAAGAAGAAAAAACAATCAATAGAAAAGCACATCGATGCAATTCACCACATTAATAATGGAGAAAAGTTTATAATCATCTGGATGAACACAGAAAAGAATTTGTTAAATTCAACGTTCATTCATGTTGAAAAAAAACCCCACTTGGCACACTACGAATAGAAGGAAACTCTTAAAATCTGATACAGAGCATCAGAAATCCATCAGCAAACACTGACTAGTGAAATATTGAAAGCCTACCCCCCAAATAGGGAAGAAACAAAGATACTCATTCTGACGGCCTCTACTCAACATTGTACCAGAGGCCACCAGGTTAATAAGGCAGAAAAGAGAAATATAAGGCATATAATTAAAGAGAAGGTAAAAACTATTAAGATTATAAATAGAAATGAAAGTACTGTCATTCACAGATGACAAAATTACGTGTGTAAAAAATCCAAGAGTCTACAGTTAGACTATAAGAAGTAGTAAACTATAAGAAACCTTGAATTCGGGGCACCTGAGTGGCTCAGTGGGTTAAAGCCTCTGCCTTCGGCTCAGGTAATGATCCCAGCGTCCTGGGATCGAGCCCCACATCGGGCTCTCTGCTCTGCGGAGAGCCTGCTTCCTCCTCTCTCTGCCTGCCTCCCTGCCTGCTTGTGATCTCTCTCTCTGTCAAATAAATAAATAAAATCTTTAAAAAAAAAAAAAGAAACCTTGAATTCATCAATATCAGCATGCACCAGGTCAACATACAAAAATATATTGTATTTCTATATACCAGTAACAAACAATTAGAAAATGTAATAAAGTGTAATAAAAAAGTTCCATTTATAATAGTACAAAAAAAATACCTAGTAATAAATTTCACAGAAGATGGCCAAGACCTTTGTATAGAAAACTATAAAACATTGAGATTAAAAGGCTTAAGTAAATGGAAGGAGATGCCATGTTCCTAGATTGTAAAGATGTCAATTTCCCCCAAATTGATTTATAGATTCAATGTCATCCTAGTAAAAATCCCATTTTTTTTTTTTTTGTAGAATTGCCAAGATGATTCTAAACTTTATACACAATGACTAAGGAAGCATACAGCTGAAGTATACACACAACCAAACATCACTATTATATAGTGACACTAATTAAAGCAGTGAAATGTTGGCACAAGAAAACTATATAAATGAAACAAGTTCAGATAGACTCACCCATAAACTATCACTTGATTTATGACAAAGATGACATTATAGTGTAGCAAGGGAAAAGATGGTCTTCTAATAAAGTGCTCAATCTTGATCCCTACCTCACACCATACAGAGAAATCTATTTGAGAGGACAGACAAAGCACATTCTGTAGGATTCCATTTATGTAAAGCTCAAAACCAAAACTAATCATGGCAGAAGACAAGGTTATTTATTTGGCAGGGATAATGACTGGTAAGGGGTCTGATAGCAGATTTCTGGAGCTGGCCATGCTCTATTTCTTGATTTGGGTGATGATTACATGATTGTATTCACTTTATGAAAATGTACAGTTGTTCCCCTGGCATATGTACTTTTCTATATGTATAATACACTTCACTAAAAAGTTTACTTAAACCGAAGAAAGTGGTCTATACACGGCCGGCACCAGAACCAAAGGAATTTGTGCATTTCACAAACAAAATACCCTCCCTCTGTTGTTATTTTTTCCTAAAAAATTTATGTCAGTATTTCACACAATAAATTACCAGATATCTCCTTTAGGATCCCAAAATGCCTACTGATAGGTAGCAGCACGTCCTGCTTTTGCAAGGTCCCACTAACTTAGGGACTCCTCATAGCTGATATTTCCGATGTGTGCTGAGAGTGCCAAATCTGATGTCAGAGATCTCTACATTCCTCTCATCCGCATTTGCCATTTCAGACTAGCCAGGTCAGGGTGAGGTGATTACTGTTATTTAATTCTAGACAAGGACCAATCATTTCATGTCCTATGCTCAATATTAAAAGTGCTATGGTAACTTAAGGGAACCACCTGATCAATTTAATTCCTGAAGTATCCATGCTTGCTAACATTCACAAGTCTTCACCGAAGGTAGGGGTGTATTCCTGCAGAGGAAAACGCAGTCTCTGCTTCCTTCAATGATGAGCCCATTCACTTACTAACAGTTCAACTAGATCAAGACGTACAATGGTAGCTTCTAAAAAACTTAATTCAACTGGTTTTATAATTGTATAAGGGCATCTTGCTTTGAGTTGTATTAACAATAGACTTTTACTCCTGGGAACTTGAACTCACATAGATTTTCTTTTAAGCTTCCAAGTGTGCTAAAGGTTTGCGGTCTGTACAGTTAAAATGAGAGGCTGAAACAGATGTCATAAAATGGTAACTTAAAGTGCAGGTTTTGGTAAGTCATATCTTTCCCCTCATTACATATTATATTTTAAAAACTGTTATTTAGGGGTGCCTGGGTGGCTCAGTGGGTTAAAGCCACTGCCTTCGGCTCAGGTCATGATCCCAGGGTCCTGGGATCGAGTCCCGCTTCAGGCTCTCTGCTCAGCAGGGAGCCTACTTCCTCCTCTCTCTCTCTCTCTCTCTCTGCCTACTGCTCTGCCTGCTTGTGATCTCTGTCTGTCAAATAAATAAATAAAATCTTAAAAAAAAAACAAAAAAAGCAAACAAACAAAAAACCTGTTATTTAACCTGTTCTGACTGTGCTTAAAAAATGAAACAAATCAAAGCAACCCCAAACTTTAAAAAAGAGAGAGGCAAGCAACCCATAAGAGACTCTCAGAGAACAAACTGAGCGTTGATGGAGGAAGGGGGTGGGGGATGGGCTAGATGGCTGATGGGCATTAAGGGCACTTGTGATGAGCACTGGGTATTGTATGTAAGTGGCGAATCACTGAATTCTACTCCTGAACCCACTATTGCACTGTATGTGAACTAGCTAGGATTTAAATATAAATTTGAAAAGAAAAAAACAAAGATTATTTAGAGGGTCTCCCCTCACAAAGACTTCAAAGGCACAAATTAGGTACTGCTTACCAGAGTTCTTTCCCATTCTGTTTCTCATACCTTTTTCAGAACAAAACAAGTATTAATTTGGCTTTCACCCGTAAGTATAAACACTATAAACATCAAAGGATACTTTCTATCAATCTCTCATCTCCTAGCTTGATCTTGGGCAACCTAGTATCCTCTCTGGTGCTCTAACCATGAGAGGAATTCTTTTTTTTTTTTTTTTTAAGATTTTATTTATTTATTTGACAGACAGAGATTACAAGTAGACAGAGCAGGCAGAGAGAGGAAGGGAAGCAGGCTCCCTGCTGAGCAGAGAGCCTGATGTGGGGCTTGATCCCAGGACCCTGGGATCATGACCTGAGCCGAAGATAGAGGCTTAACCCACTGAGTCACCCAGGTGCCCCATGAGAGGAATTCTTTAGGAAGCTCGCCTTACTCCTGTGCAGAGTGTAGGTGTTACTCCTTTTACTTGTCTCAAGCAAGTAGGTTTGAAGAGCAGCATTGTAAGGGATTTGCCTGAAAGTTGGAGAGTGGTTTTAGTCACCATTCAACTAATTGTAGTGTTTTAGGTAAATCACCCAATTCCTTCGTGCTCTTACCTATGAATTAATGGGTCATTTTTGGCATTGTTGCCTGTCACACAGTAGGCCCTCAGTAGTCAGTGAATCTGCAAGAATTAAATACCTTCAAAGACATCTTCCAGCTTTTTCTTATCTTTAACTCAATTCATTTCTGTGAAAACTAGTAAGCCAGAAAAATAAAATGCAAATTAACTAGGTCTACTCCGGTTCCATTACTGTTCTTGGGACAGTCTGGAATTAGAAGAAATCACACAGAAAGGTGTGACTGGAAGCAAAGGGGTAATGAGCATACAATAGTACAGAAGGCACAAATATTTATTCATGAACAACTGAAAAAAAAAAAACAAAAAAGCAAAAACAAACCCTTCCCAAAGGGCCAAAATGAGCCAATGAACTAAAGTAGAAAAAAAATAGTATTTTATATAATCAGATCTTATCCAGAATTTTGAATTTTTTGAAAAATGTCAGTAAAATCAATTTCTCAAAAGAGCTTTTTATATTAAACCAGGAATCTCCCAAGGAGAAGCAGCTACCATTGAGGCTCTTGAACTCAGATTTTCTGCAAGAAGAGTTAAGTGTTAGGTGTGTGTATTATGTAAGCCAAAGATGGAGAGGAAGGGGATAGTGGAGACAGTCATCTCTGGAGATCAGCCAAGAGAGAATTCAACATGTCTGACGCAAGGTGTAACTTTTGGGGTCCTTTTTGTTAAACTTTCTTAGGATTAGGGGGATTTTCTTCATTTTCTATATTTACCTTTATTTTCTTCTATTTTTTCTGGCCCACTCTTCTTGCCCATTCTTCTCCCTTCTTGAAACTTAGAACTTTTTAAAGAAACACATAGTTAAAGGGCTGGGAAAACAAGGTATAGTGGAAATGTGAACTGTTCTTTCACTGCACGGTTAGGAATGAGAAAGGCCTAGTGTGAAATCCTGGAGTCTAAAATTAAAATCCAAATGGAGAACGCTCAGTGACCTTTTCTTGGGAGGCTCACATGAAAGAATGTCATGGTACATTGATCAAACTTTTATTCATTTTCATTTTCAGGATGTTGCTATTAATACCATATGACACTCAACAAATTACACTACAATGTGACTTTCTGTACCAATCATTTCACCTCTAGTTTCTTCTTCAGCTGTTACTTCAGACTTTGGGTTAATTAGAAAAAAAATTAAGAGTGTGTGTATGTGTGTGTAGGGGAGGAAAAACTTTACCTCTTTAGGGTTGGTGACTGGGGCCTGTGAATTAAATGGACAAGACAGGGTAACAGGAGAAGCATACAAATTTAATTGATCTTTTAAATTTTACTTTCATGGAGACTGCATGGAAAAGTAAAAACCCAAAAGAAACTGTTAGGCTTAGAAGCTTATATACTGTTTTAACAGAGAGTGATAAAATGTGAACCAAATAGGCAAACAAAAAGGGGCTTGGGCTTATAGAGGTGGCAAATTGGGGAAAAGTAAATATATGGGCAAACTGATGGAGAATAAGGGTTATTTTAGTAAGGTTTATTTATGCAGATTCATCTCAGCGCCATCTGTTTCTGGTAATAAGGGTTATTTTCCTCTTCCTAGTACAGAAGAGAGGGGACACCTTTACAAATGAAAATTTGTGTCACTTTTACAAAGGGACATTGATGCCCTGATTTTTGGTAGAAGCAGAGGACAGAGAGTTCTTCCTACATCTGCTGCTTCTCAATCCCTTTAGGTCAAAATAATCCTTATGCCAAAGTGGCATATTTCGGGGTGGCATATTATAATGCCCATAGTTTTCTAAGGGGAAATCAAAGTTCAACTGCCCCGGTAAAGATATTGGTTCCCAAACCATCCTGCAGTTAGTTCCCTAAAATTGTCTTAAAAAAAAAAAAAAGTTCTGGGGCGCCTGGGTGGCTCAGTGGGTTAAGCCGCTGCCTTCGGCTCAGGTCATGATCCCGGGTCCTGGGATCGAGTCCTGTGTCGGGCTCACTGCTCAGCAGGAAGCCTGCTTCCCTTCTTCTCTCTCTGCCTGCCTCTCTGCCTACTTGTGATCTCTGTCAAATAAATAAATAAAATAAAATAAAAAAAAGTTCTATGGTCAACTAAGTTTGGGAAGTGCTGGGTTAAACAAAGTTATTTTTTTTTTCCAGCAGGAGTTCTCAGAACCTTTTGTTTACTAACAGTGTGATGTGATTCTGCAAAAAAGGAATAATTCATTGTGTTCCTCAAGTTTATTTGGCCATGGAGCATGTTTTTCAGAATTTTTCAAGACTAGGGTTTTCCTGTAATGTATGTTGAGAAGTAATGAGATTACTCACCCTTGCATGTAAGGGCAGAAGTTCGAACAGCCACTGAATAAATATAAGCCAAACTGACTAAATAAAGCTTTCATGATGTCCATCAGCATGAACCACACGACATCCTGAGAAATGCTCCAGTGACTAAACTCTGGTGTGTTCCTAGGAAGAAAAACTAAAGTGTCCAAAACTTCTGGATCTTACTGAATTAAAACCCCTTCTTGGACACTTTTAAAAGAGTACCAATGGATGAAGAAAAAATGGTCTCATGTGTTCATTTCCATCCTTGGCTCAGTACAGCTCCAGTTGCATTATTCTTAAACATCTATTAACATGATTGCTTCATAATTACAAAGGCTAACTGCCAAGCCTTTTTCACAGGAAGCAAGGCACTGCTTGTCTTTAACTGCTCTTCTGGCTTGTGCAAAAGGGTCACTTTTTAAAAAATCCTTTTACTCTTATGTTAACTGAAGAAACATCTCTAAAATGTCATTCGAGCGACTGCAAGATAAAAAGGAAAAGGCACAATGGCCACAGCTGCCAAACTGTGGAAAGAGCCAAGATGCCCTTCAACAGACAAATGGATAAAGAAGGTATGGTCCATATATACGATGGAGTACTATGCCTCCATCAGAAAGGATGAATACCCAACTTTTGTATCAACATGGACGGGACTGAAGGAGATTATGCTGAGTGAAATAAGTCAAGCAGAGAAAGTCAATTATCATATGGTTTCGCTTAGTTGTGGAGCATAAGGAATAACACGGAGGACATTAGGAGAAGGAAAGGAAAAGTGAACTGGGGGAAATCAGAGGGGGAGATGAACCATGAGAGACTGTGGACTCTGAGAAACAACCTGAGGGTTTTGGAGGGGAAGAGGTGGGGGACTGGGTGAGCCTGGTGGTGGGTATTAAGGAGGGCACGTATGGCGTGGAGCACTGGGCGTGTGCGTAAATAATGAATCTTGCAACACTGAAAAAATTTAAAAAAAAAATAAAAAAAAAGGAAAAGGCACATTCAAAGGCACAGAGCTAACTAAATTCAACAATTATGTGATCTGGGGTTGGGGAGTGCAGGATTCGGAACTGACAGATGTCATCAGACACATGATGGTGCCTAGTGTCTTCCCTCTGGTTATCCTGTTCTGTCAGAAATTTAATTTCAGCAGAGACCGTCCTCAAGTAGACTTGATTCTTGATCTTCCCTTGTCAACTGCTACCACGTGTCCCCTTTTTCATCATCTTCCATGCTCTTGGAATAGGGGCAAAGATAATCAATTACCCAAGTCAGAGGATTGGTTGGCAATATCCTATATTGTCTCAAGGATTTGGGAAAAAAAAATGGAGAGAGAAAGGCTAGTATCTACTGGGCACCCAGGTGCCAGATATTTTCACAAACATTCCCTCATTAACAAAGAGACCTTTTTCCAATTTTGAGAAGAAAGGAAACTGGGGCTTAGAAAGGTTATAAAACATATCTAAGGTCAAACTAAATGCTGATGAGCAAATGAGATAAAATTTGAACCAGGTCTGCATGAGTCCAAAGTCAAGTTTTACAATAGCATGCTGTTTCCTGATCATAAAAAAAAACTCCATTTATATAGGAGCACAAATGACCCATTTATGCCATTTTTCTAGTGCAACATCTCAATTTTTATCATCACACTAACTTCAAGAGACCTGATAATGTTTAGATCAACTCATTCATTTGCCCAAATCAATGGAGCTATTTATTCTCAACGGCTGGTAATGAACTTCCTTAACTCAGCATTTTGTGGAAAAAAGTCTAAATATTTGAATTGCTTCATTTCATGCTCATTCTCTTGCATACATCTTTTTGGTTTGCTTTTAAAAATAGATTCCAAAATCATGACATATTCAGATCTGAAAAACAGGATGGAGGGCAATGAGAACACTAATCTGAAATGGTCACATGACTGAAGTACCTGTGTCTCTCATCTCAATAGAAAACTCTTGAATTTATGAAGCAGTCATACTTGTGCGCTTGATTGAAAATAACAGTAAATAAAATACTGTCCTAGGACTGCAGACTTGAATTCTACCCCCCCTTTCACAGTTGCCACCCTGGTTAAGACTATCTGACTCAGTTTCCTCATTGTTTAAAGTAAGAACTGATCTCTTAAGCTTCTTTAAAAATTCCATAGTTTCACTCACCATTCCTGTGAAAAAACAATTTAAAGTAATTCAAATCCCACCATCATTGTCTCTTTTAAAATTTCTTTGAGAAAGGTGAAGGACTTCTGGTTAAATTTTCTTTTTAGTGTGACAGAAAATCAAACAGCAAAGAAAAAAAGCAAGTCACTACCTAGACAGAATGATACATAGTGTCTGGAAAAATGGTTTACTTAATGAGAAAGCAGAGTAACTGCTTATTTTAGTTGCAGGTATCATGATTCATATCCTCTAAAGGGTTGAGAGAAAAATTCATCTTTTCCAGGAAACACAGTAATAAGGCTTCTTTCCCTCTCGCTTAGGCTGATACTAGAATACTCATAGATGAAAATAATTCTGAGTGCTCTTCCTCATACAGATGCCCACATCACCTGCTTCCAAATTCTCATCATCAGAGAAATTATGTAACAGACTATCTGGCTCAATCCTTACTCTGGTAACGAAGAGACCAAGGATTCCCAGTCCCGCTTCCTTGGCATGCACTTTCCTTCTGCTGTGTTCTGATGCAGTAGCACACCTTATAGTATGAAAGCCTTACTCGTCTTGACCACAGACTGGTAGAGCTGAGCAAACACTACTCAATCAAAAGTGTCATCAACTTGACTTTCTCAGTTTCATCTCCTTTCGAACTCATTCTTTCAAAATGTCAGGAGCAGAGGCATGTCAGCTGCCGTGTGCCGTGCTTGCCTACTTCATTCAAGGTTCCTCGAACATGGTCAAGCCTTTAGGTGGAGGCACCAGTGGGGATACTTTAGGGAAATGCTCCCCACCAGCCACACTAGCAGACGCTGAAATGGGGAAGAGAAGCGGGCAAGTTAGAGGTTCCCCTGTCAGAAAACATCGGTCACACTCGCTGTTAACTTTATCAGTGATTAATCGGTACTTTATTGTCACTGTACCCCTCGCTCATTCCTGTTGAGGACAGTACAACAATCTGAGAACAATGCTTCTCAAACTACAGAGTGCATATAAATCACCTGGGCACTTTGCTGAGGAGGAGATTCAGATTTAAGAGGTCTGGGGGACAGTGCAAACTGCTTCGGTTTCATCGAGCCTCAGTGGATGCTGGTACCTCTGGTCTGCAAACCCCACTTGAGTATCAAGGTCCTAGTATCTCTGCCCTCCCAAATCTCGAGCACATTCTACCTTAAGGTCTCCTTGTGGCTGCTTATCTATCAAGATAAGCAGATGTCTGGGGTATAAGATAAGATATCTGGGGCGCCTGGGTGGCTCAGTGGGTTAAAGCCTCTGCCTTCAGCTCATGTCATGATCTCAGGGTCCTGGGAAGGAGCCCCACATTGGGCTCTCTGAGCAGCAGGGAGCCTGCTTCCTCCTCTCTCTGCCTGCCTCTCTGCCTACTTGTGATCTCTGTCAAGTAAATAAATAAAATCTTAAAAAAAAAAATAAGATATCTGGGGGAGTTAAGTTCACTGACTTTCACTACCTGGATTCTGGATCTTTATTCTTGCCCAGATGGATTTGCCATCTTCTTCTTGCTTAGCTGCATGACACATCCTGGCTCAGCCTTACAGCTTGATTTGATGCCATTCTGCCAGCAACTCAAACATCAGGAGCACCTGCTAAAATACAGATACCTGGGCTCTAACCCCGAGATTCTGATTCATTCAGTCTAGAGTGGCCCCAAGAATAAACAGACATCCTAGGTGGTTCTAACACATAATGAGACTTTGAGGAAGAAAATACATGTGAAAGGGAGGAAAAAAGTTAACACAACTTGAGTCTCTGATACTATGAGAGAAGAAACAACTTCCTCCCAATTTGAACATTTACTTAAGGGTGTTTAGAGCTAATTTTGGTATATTCGGTCCTTTTCTTTAGAGAAGTTCACTGAAAATAGAAAGTATGTCTTGTGTATTCTACAGAAAATTCTTTTAATGTAGATATAATTACAGATACATTCAATTATAAAAACATCAAAGGAATGGCTATTTGTCCTTCTGACTGAACAAATTAAACTGAAGTTGTTCACACACATACAATTTTCTCTTAAATATATCCAAGAAGACAAACACTGAGATTAGTGACCAAAAATTAGGACTAAACACAAATTAGTACCCTAAAAGAGCAGAAGCAAATATAAAATACAGAAAGTAGCTTTAGTTGGACTTTATGAAAGCAATGTCCCCCTAAGAAAGGCCACAGTTGGGCTACTTAGTCTCCTGTGGGGCCGGTGTGACATCCTGAGGGGCATGTGCCTCTGCTGGTACGGCTATAGGTCCTGCCACAGCAGCAGTGACATCAGATGCAGCAGGGGTAGCTTCTGGATTGCACCTAGCTCCCGTCTGAGTGGGGGTGCTCTCAGTCTGACTGCAGGTGGTCTCATTCAGAGATGCTGAGGATTCTTGACTGGAGGTGGCATCTGTCAGACTGGATAGGTCAGTTTGAGCAGGATTGGCCTCCTCTTCTGTTTCCAACTCCGTTTCCAGACTTTGAACTTCCTCACCTTCTTCTACCATAGCAGGTGGTAGCTGTAATAAAGTCTAAAGAAAAAAAGAAAACATCAATATGAACTTAGATGAAAAAAACACAGGCTTACAAAGCTAAGCTCTCACATTATCTTACTAATAGATGCTGTTCAATCCAGAGTGCTCTAAAACACTGCTGGCCACTTTATATTACAAACATAACTCTGATGGCAATGGCCTAGGTCTTGCTGACTCCAAAGATCAAAGTATTACATCTTCAGAGAAGAAAATAATATGAAGATGTATTAGCTTTTTTAGCAAATAAATTGGCTGTAACACTTCTGCAAAAACAGTGGCTGATTAGGACTGACTGACACAACTGAAGGGCCAACCTCAGTCAAGGAGATGTGTGAGGGGTGGGGAGGAACAAGCCTTCAGACAAAACCATGGCAGGGCACGAAGCTTCTGTCCACACTCAACCAGACACTGGAGCAGCTCCACATGTTTAGCCTCCCGTTCAGAATGGCCAAATAAAAAAGGCCACCCATAACACGTGTGGATGAGGATGTGGAGCGACCACAGCTCTCAAACATTGCTGCTGGGAATGTGGTGCAACTACTTAGCAAAATGAGTGGGCACTTTCTTTAAAAATTGAACACATATTCTCTATTTTTCAGCCATCCTGCTGCTAGGGATTTTACGTGTGCCATGCGCCCCTCCTCCCCCGCCCCCCCGTTCCCCATACAAAGACTGGGACAAGAATATTCACAGCAGCTTTCTTTGTAACGGCTGAAGGTGGAAAGAACCCAAATGTCCATCAACAGGTCAATGGGTACACCTGGTAGGTCCCTATAATGGAATACTATTTGGCAGTAAAGAGGGGCTACAGATTGAGGGTAAGATCCTTGGTTGCCTGCAGAAGTCAGGAAAGGGACTGGTGAAGGATGAGAAAGGTTACCAAGGGGCATGAGGAAACTTTTGGAGATAATGGGTATGTTCACTATCCTGATTGTGGTGATGGTTTCACAGGTATTTTACATATGTCAGAACGTATTAAATTATATGCTTTAAATATTTGGAATTTATTGTAGGCCAAATTATATCTACACAAAGGTGTTTTAAAAAAATGGATGTTACATGAATTAACAACAACCTTGGATGGCTTAGCTGGTTTCCCATGAGGAATTGAGTACTTTAAAGATGTAGTCTGCAAAGGAGTAGATTCTTTGTACAAGAAAAATAAGAATGAATTTTGACAAAACTCACCTGATGATAATGATGCGTAGTCTGTATCAAATGCATGTACATGTTGTATACAAAGTTTGCCATCTGGGGCATGTTCTTTATTACCTGTACTTCGTGAGATGGTCGCTCTCCATTCTAGAAAGCAAAGAGAAAGTTAAGGACAGTGAGAAAGTTGATATGCTAAAAGTGAACATTCCAGATGCCTATGTCTCCATCTTACGTACAACACTACTAGGGTTTGGAGGACTTCAGAACAGTACCAGTACATTAAGATGTCAGTGTGAGTGAGAGCCCAATAACGACTTCATAAAGAGAAGAGATTCAATTTAAATTTAGCAAAAGGTAGAGACTCAAAGAGAACTAAGAGTTACCACCTTTTTATATCAGGCTGGCAAGTAAGATAAGGAGTTTGGGTCTAGGAACCCATGTGGAAGAGCAAGAGATAGAAGATCATTTGAATAGAGAGAAAAGTCAACATGGCCTAAAGCATGGTCTCTAACACTGTGTATGCTCCAAAGGCAATTTTCAAGCTTACTCAGAAGGAAAACATTAAAACTATTTTTCCTATTTACGTTTCTTTAAAAATAAGCTAACATTACTATTATTTAATACACAGACTGTTAGTCATAAGGGTTGATATTTAAAAGGTTTTTTTAACTAATAAAATGCATGGTCAAATAGTAAAGTCCAAACTTCGTGGTATGTTTCCGAACTGTCTGGGGCAGACTGCTCACTTGTGGAGGTGTGCGGCCAGCTGCCGGGGCCTGGGATTCAGTAGGTCTGCTAGAGAACGACGGGCTGCTACTGCAGTGCTTTCTGACAACCACCAGCGCAGGTAAAGTGGTAAAGCAAATGAGGACGGTAAACAATCTGCACTTCTCCCTAAACTATCCTCGAATAAAGATGAACACATCTCCTATTTATAGTCATTATAAGATGTTTATAAAGTCTCACCCTTTCTTACCATAGACGCAGTTCAGAAAACCACAAAGGTAAAAAAAACTTCTATCAAGAAAAAGGGCTTTTACCATAAAGTAACAAATCAGCACACATAACATTAGCAACAGTGAGTGTATTAAATAGAATTTCTCAGAATTAAGCAGGATGGCAGTATTACATGTAGGCAGATATTCTTTTTTTTTTTTTTTTTAAAGATTTTATTTATTTATTTGACAGGCAGAGATCACAAGTAGTCAGAGAGGCAGGCAGAGAGAGAGGGGGAAGCAGGCTCCCCACTGAGCAGAGAGCCCGATGCGGGGCTCGATCCCAGGACCCTGGGATCATGACCTGAGCCGAAGGCAGAGGCTTTAACCCACTGAGCCACCCAGGCGCCCCGGCAGATATTCTTTTGACAGCAGTCACTTTCTGCGAGGGTCACACTTGTGTGCAAAGACAGCACTGCTGTCACAACTACGAAACACGGCCTTCACAACATGGGAAGTTCTGTGTGTGTTTGCGTATTTTCCCGGGGCTCCGCTGGGAGCTGCCTCTTCTGAGTCGCAGCGCTAGCTGTGTGGCCCTCTCTGCCTCCAGCACAGTCTCCTGAGCAGAAGATAGGGAGCTGCTCCTAGCCCTTAGCACCCCAGGTGTCGGGTAAAGCACTGGCTTTCAAGCCTTCTGTTCATTGGCACTCCCTGACCTCCATGTGCCCCCAGACATGTCCCTGCGGCCTCTGCAGAAGAAGGCTGTGCCTCAGATCTTGTGTTAGGAACCTGCCTGTGTAATAAGCAGCCCACAAAAGATTGAGAAACACAGGGCTACAGGACCATGTCCAGACCTAGAAGGCTGACACTGAAGGCGTCACAGGGCCCCACCCCATCATATCATTCCACCCTTATCCCTCTATTCCTGCAGAGAGGCATCTTCCAAGGAAAAAAAAGTTTAAAAAAATGTACTCAGCCTTATTATAAAACAAACACACATAATTTCATCTTTTTCTTCAGAGGGAGGGAAAGAAGTATACTGTGAACATTTAAAACAGCTTTATCGGGGGAAATCGGAGGGGGAGATGAATCGTGAGAGACTGTGGACTCTGAGGAACTAACTCAGGGTTTTGGAGGGGAGGGGGATGGGAGGTTGGGTGAGCCTGGTGGTGGGTATTAAGGAGGGCACGTAATGCATGGAGCACTGGGTATGGTGCATAAACAATGAATTCTGGAACACTAAAAAGAAATTTAAAAAATAAGTAAAAATTTAAAAAAAAACAGCTTTATTTAAACACACTGCATTAAAAATGCAAAGCCCCAAAGTCATAACCTAAAGATTAGCATGCTAACCTTTATGAAAGAAAGAAAACAATATAAGAAAATAAGTATTTGCTTCTTTATGCAAAAGAAATATAGGAAGGATAAACCAGAAACTAAAGGGCCTGGGGTAGAGGGTGGGAAGGGGGAGCAAGGAAGACAGATAGGGAAAGGGTACAAGGATAAGGAGGGAGGGGAGTGGCACTTCTGAGTAGGTCCTTTGTTGCTGTTCCCTCCTATGTCCTCCAAAGTGTAGGTTTCTTCAGGGTTCTCTAACAGGTAAGCCATTTATTACTCTGTCAACAATTAGTTAAGTTCTCCCTAAAAAGCTGAACAGAGGCAGTAAAGTACATGGATTCTGGAGTCACACTGCCTGGGTTTTAAAATCTTGGATTCTCCATCTATGAGATGCATGACCAAACTACTTAACTTTGCTAATCCTGTTTCCTCATACATAAAAAGGGATTAATAAGGAAGAGCTAATTGCCTGATACATAGTGAGTCTTCAATAAACGTTAGCATGTACTATTATTTTACACAGAAAATCTAATTCAGTTCCGCAGTGTAGGGAGCGCTCTAAACCACTGATGGGATGATCTACGCAATGCTGTTCCTAGCTACTGGGATCACCTACTGGAGAGTGCTGCTCTACACAATGAAGAAAGAGGCCTACCTTTCTACTGGTTGGGAAAGGTTCTGTTGGAATAATATGCAAATGAAGTGGACGGGCAGTGAGCTGGCTGAAAGCTGGAGTTAGTTCAAAACAGTTCTGGAAGAGGGATACTCTTGCAAAGATATACAGTCCAAGTCTGGCTCTAGACATGGCCACCACTAAGCGACGGACATCCCTTTGGGAAACAAAATTAGCACAGTTCAAGATTAGTAACATTTGTATGCAGCTTTTCTTCTTCTTCTTCTTCTTTTTAACTTATTCTATTAAATATCCCTGTTAAGCTATGGCAATAAAAGTTAAACATCTTAATTGAAATTCAGAATAAACATTAAGTTAATACCAAGTGATTAGTTAAACCAAGTAAAGTTACTGCTTTATCACTAAACTCTATGTTCACATTTTTGTTTTTGTGGGGAGGAGGGGAATCATGACTAATGCACTGATTTAAAGTAGCTACATTAGAATTATGGAACACGAAGTCAAGTCATTAAGTGTGAAAAAGGCAAAAGCATGACACAGTAAGAAAAAAGATGGGGAGGGGACGAGGCATTATTCATATATTCATACTGTGAGTTTTGGAGATTTTAATTATGTAAATCATAATGATGCCCCATTCAAACAGCAGCTATAAATCTTAATGCGGAAAAGGAAATACTTTTTAGAAAAGTTTGTCTCCAAATACATGTTTGGTAAGTAAGCAAAAATAAACTATTTTAGAATGCAATAGTTTTGAAACAATTTCTCAAAACATTACATCTTTGTTTACTCTTACATAAAAGTTATCAGTTTGATGGAACTTGATCACTGGGCTAAGCTCCGAATAGATTTTGATTTAATGACAATATTATGAGAGCTTGGAGAGAGCTGAGAGACTTTTCTCTTTATATCTACCAAATAAAATAATAAAACAAACTCTCATTAGTTTTGTTAGTAAGTTGTATGAGATGAAGGTTTATATAAAACTAAACGGCTGCTTTGTAATAAGAAGATATTATTCCCATAAATCCATAAATCTCTAGCACATAAATACATCACAATAAATGATAAAAATAGATTATTGTTTGTTTTGACAGTTCTTAATCCGGGGAGAACAAATGGTTCCTTTATCCTCTAACAGTGAAGCTGAAAGACTGCGTGGGAAAAAAAAGTCAGAAGTCCTGTGCAATGAAAAATGTACTCTGAAGACTCCTTTTACCACCTTACCTTTTTAAATTTCTGACACTGCTTCCGACAAATATAAGATACTAAGATTTTATAATAAAATCCTATCGCTGAGTGTTACTGAAGACTAAAAAGTAAATGTACTAAAATATTTAAGATTGAAAAAATTCAGAAGCAATGACAATAGTTTACAAAGAATCTGATATTGTTATACTCCAACAAAAAGCTTGCCAAGCCAAATGCTGCCATAACAATTAATAAGAAGTTCAAAATTGAAGCAGATAATAAATTTCAATAATATTAAAAGTTTTCTTTATGTACCTCAGATGGCCCACTGCCCTGGTTCTTACTAGAGAAAGGAGAATATAATCATTCTGTTGACCTTGGAATCTGTCAACAGTTGTCACCTAGGAAGAAAAAATGGGAAATAAGGTATATTTTCAAAAGCACAATAAATAAAACTCTACAGAGAGAATTTAAATAATATTTCAAAAATAAAATCTTATCATTAAGATAGTCAACCCGAAAAGGAAACATGATCATATACTTGGAACTGAGAAAACCAGTTAATGAATACAATGAAATAAACCTTAGTAACCAGATTAGGCTATGTTCCTGTTATTACACTTATAGCACTGATCTTTACCTCTGCTGACAACCAAATTACTATCTATAGAATAAACAGTCTTCTCCTACTAGACTGCCCAACACGCTGGACGCAGGGACCTGGTATCCCAGTTTGATGCCCAGCAGTATAACTCAGTATGCTCACTTATTATTTAATATAGTCTTAGTTCTCACGGATAGCACCTTCTGACACATAAAAAATAAATAATTTTCATAGCACTTTTTATTCACTTTGAAACTATATATACAATTAGGAAAGTTCATGCAGGTTTTAGTCTAATATTGGCACTCAGGCATTTATTTCTTTTTCACTAACCCAACAAAAAAGAAGTTAAAGTGCTTATCTGCATAAGCTATAATTCACGGTCCATACCTTTAGGAATTTTACAAAGCATTTCTTTTCAATCAACTTCACAGAAGTATAATTTACATATAATAAAATGCATTCACTTGAAGTATCTACTTTGATAAATTCTGACAATATATGCTCCTAGATAAGCACCACAATGAAGATTTCCATTACCTCAGGCCCCTTTGGAGTCAAAACTGTATCCCTAAGCCCTGGGCAAACACTGATCTGCTTTCTGTCACTATAGATTACTTTCTGCCAGTCTAAAATTCCTTAAAAATTGAATCATATACTTTTTTTGTTTGGCTTCTTTCACTTGGCATGTTTTTGAAATTCATCCATGTGTTGTGTCCATTAGAAGTTCATACCTTTTGCCTGTTGAATAGTATTCCAATGAACAATATTCCACATTTGATTATCCATTTACCCATTCATGTCATTTGGGTTGTTTCTGGTTGGGGCTTTTTTGTTTTAAAATTTGATTTCAGTGTAGTCAACATACAGTGTTATTTTAGTTTCAGGTGTACAGTACAGTGATTCAGCAATTCTACACATCACCTGATACTTGTCATGGCGGGTGTACTCCTTAATCCGCATCACCTAGTTCACCCAACCCGCCATACTCCTCCCCATCAGTTTGTTCTCTGTATCTGAGTGTTTCTTAATTTGTCTTTTTGCCCCTTTGATCGTGTTTCATTTTTTAAATTCCACATCAGTGAAATCATATGGAATTTGTCTTTTTCTGACTTATTTTGCTTAGCATTATACTCTCTAGCTCCATCCATGTTGTTGCAAATGGTAGGATTTCATTTTAAATGGCTGAATGATATTCCATTGTGTGTGCCTGCATATATATATATATATATATATATATATATATATATACACATATACATGCACGCACACACAAATCTCATATCTACTTTACTCATTTATCAATCAATGGACACTTGAGCTGCTTCCATAAGTTGGCTATTGTAGATAATGCTGCTATAAACATAGGGGTGTGTGTACCGCTTTGAATTAGTGCTTTTGTATTCTTTGCTGGGTCATAGAGTAGATCTATTTTTAACTTTTTGAGGAACCGCCATACTGTTTTCCACAGTGGCTGTAGCAGTTTGCATTTGGTTTGGGGCTATCTTGAATAAAGCTACAATTCATAGTATAAGTATTTTTGTGGACATTATGTTTTCACGGCTCTTGAATAAATATCTAGGAGCGAAACTGCTGAACTGTACAGTAAGTATGTTTAACTTCATGAGAAACTGTCAAGCTGTTTTCCAAAGGTGCTGTACCACTCTGCACATTCACTAGCATTGTTCCAGATTCAGATTCCAATTGCTCCACATCCTTGCCAACAACTGGTACACTGTGAATCTTGTCAACTTTAGCCAACCTATTTGGTGTGCAGTGTACCTCCTTATAGTTTTAACCTGTATTCCCCTGACACAAAGAATGATGGTAAGCACTTTGCATGTGCTTATTGGCCATTCCTATGTCTTCTAGTGTGAAGTGACTATTAGTTTGCCAATTCTGTATTGGGCTGTCTTTATTTAACAATGACTGTTACAGGAGTTCGTATATTTTGGATTTTAGTCTTTTGCTCTTATGTGGGGATATATTCCTTGGAAATTTCTGTTGCCAACCTGACCATGTGGAGAGCTTGTCTGGGAAATAGGCTCACACACTCAGAATGGCAAAGGAAGAGGATGAAATGAACACCTTGGTCTTTGATACATCATGGAGTCACTCTGTAACCCAGTCCTGGAACCATTTCACTTTTGTCTTCTTGTTACGAGATGGGGGGTGGGGAGACTTTCCCTCATTATTTAAGTTTTTCTGTTATAAATAAAAGGACTCAGATACTGAGGTTCTTCTACTTTTAAGCCGTCTCCATTTCAAAGTTACTAGTTTCTCATTTTCACTTTCTATGTGGAGTATTCAGTATGTCCTTGTACTCCTTTCAACCTTGTCTCCATTTCTGTGTTTTTATTTTCTTTCAGCTCACATTTCATCTCTTCCTGAGTTATTAAATTTCTCTGCTTTGTAGCCTTCCCCCACAGAAATGGTTACTTCATTAAGCATTTTAAAATTCACAGCCAAATGTGTATTCAAAGTTTTCATCTGTTCCAGACCAACATGTTTTTGAAGCAAATGTCTTGTCGGTATGTTCTGATGTCCTCCTTTTTTCCCTATATAAATTGAGCTCGTGCTAGGTTGCTTTTTCTACTTCATCACTGAATAAGTGGTTTCTTAGATTAGCTACATGCCAGCTACATGCCTCTGCTACTGTAGAGACAAGTCTGCTTTTGGGGGAGCATGGCTCCGCTTCTTTGAACCAGTTTGGGACCAGGAAGGCTCCTGCTCACCCCAATTTCACACCCACTGTTCTGTAACAGGAACATGGCTCTTGTGTGTCAGAGTATGCCACTCACCTTCAGAAAGCGTTTCCACTGGTACTTTCAAGACTGGTCCTCTAAATTCTCTTCTTCCTAATTTTCTCCTTGATCTTAGTCCTCTGATTTGTGTCATCTCACTAAAAATGTCATTTGTCCTTCCCTCCTCCCATTTTCCTGCTATTCTTGGATGATTTCCATGAAAAAGTGAAAGAGCTTCTATACAGGCATGTTTACAACCAGTCTTAATTTCATCATTAGTAATACAGTTGTTATTCTAAACTTTCAGCCTTTTATTGATATAACCAAGCATCTTACTTGATACTACTCCATATGACACAAAAAATAAAAGTATTAAAAAATAATCCTCAGGTCCAAAGGTACTCTACAATCTTCCCTTATTCTCAAGAAAAAACACTCTCCCACACACACCAATAAAACAGTACAAATTATACCCTTGAAACATAATTTTAAAAAGCTACAATCCTACTATAAAGTACATAAATAATGTAATTTTACTATGCTTCATTTTTACCAACAAAAAGTTTCAGGATCATTTACTTCTGATTACCATCAACAAAATCTTCAATGTGGTAGTTGAGACAGAAGTTCATAGTAAACCAATTAACACTGTCAGACAGGACTGCTAGAGAATTATTTATAGCTCCTATTATTTTATTTTCTTATGTCTTAAAAGGAGATAGCAAAGAGACAAAGTAGAACAATATAAATAACTCGTAATAAATAAAATTTTCCTATCTTGCCAACATGATGAATAACAGAACATATCATATTCACAAAATTACCTTATTTGGTCTTCCAATCAATGGATTGCTTCCACATCGTCTATTGATGATGTCACGAATAAGATGCTTTTGCCCATTATATGTTGTTAGAATACTGATCTTATCAGCAGGATAACCAAGTAAACACATATACATAAAAAGTGCCACCACATATTCTGCTTCTCCAAGATTCTGTAATGTAAAAATGATAAGATTATGCATTTATTTCCTTTTTCAATTCTGCAGAAAGAATAAGTGGCACAACTGTTCATTTATCACACCTCAAGAAGTGAAGTCAACTTGGACAAGTGAACACCTTTCATAAAACTAAGGAATAATCCTATCCTAGGTTAACACTGATAAATCTATCTGGTAATTACTTCTCTTTGACACTTATAATGTATTGGCAACATATGGAATCATCATAAAATAAAAGTTACCAAGTTAAAGGCTTAATATTTCTAGGTCCACAACAGTCATAATACAGATCAGTAACATTCTGCTGCAGTGTACTGCAACTGTAGGTATAAAAGAAATACTACTACAAAGAAGCAAGGTCACTGACTAAGAAGCCAGTAGAAAATCGAGTCTAATAGCGTATGTATCTAGCCGTACTGCAGTGCACTCTCAATGTTGGGGCAATATTTTTTTCTTTTTCCTCACACTTCTTAGTATTTTTTGTGTTTGTTCTTTCCTTATAGAGAGACCACTTTAAGTGGGAAGAGGATGTGATCTCAAATTGGTGGGTCTGGCTTATGTTCATGCTTAGCTGAATCTGAAAGTGCGGAAGTGCACACAAAGCTGCTCTGTCCGGTATGGTAGAGACTAAGTTAGAAGCATTAGATGAGAGAAGAACGTAAAACAAGAATATAAAACATAACATGAATCAAAAAAGAAAGACAAGAAGCTGGTTTTCATTTAAAGGCAAAAGTACAATTCAGGAACGCCTTCAGAAAAATCATTTATATTGTAGTTCTTGGTGATACTCTCACAGCCTGAGTTACCTCTTTCATTTAACTTTTCTAGTTCTTTGGAAGACAGGAGAGAAAAGCAGCTACATGTGTATGAATTTTTCCACTGTCTACTGATAGCAAACTACCTTTAAGTGTTAGTTCTACTAGTATAGATAAAAAAACAATCAACCAACCAACCTTTTGGTATATATGCTGCTGGATCTTTTTATGTAGATTATCTGTATAAACTTCCATGTTTTGCTGTACCTCTTTAAAAATAAAATTGGACAGGGCGCTTGGGTGCCTCAGTCTGTTAAGCATCTGACTCTTGATGTCCTCTTGGGTCATGATCTCAGGGTTATAGGATCAAGCCCTGTGTTGGGCTCCATGCTCAGGGGGTAGTCTGCTTAAGATTCTCTCTCCCTCTCCCTCTGCAGCCCATACTCCCCCACCCTCACTCTCTCTCTCAAATAAATAAATAAGTAAATCTTAAAAAAAAAAAAAGGACCCTATATGATATATTTTACAACCTAGTTTTTTTTTCATTTAATATAGCAGAAACATTTTTCTTGCCAGTAAATGAAGTTATAATGTTATTGTACTTAATTCCTATTCATTATATGGAATAGGTACTAATGTAATTAACCCCTATTGATAGATACTTTGGTTGTTTCTCATTTCTAAAATAATATGCAGTAAAAGAAAAAGATCTGATGGACATTTCAGTATATAAGTCCTTGAAAACTTGCCCATTTATTTTTTAGGATAAATTCTTCAGAGTGAGGACACTGCTTTTAATACATACTGACAATCTGTTCACCAAATTGCTTTCCTTCTAGCATTGCATGAGTATAAAATTTCCCTAAACCTACTCCACACTGAGTATTATCAGAGGTGAATATACAGTCTAGTGACTTTTACTTGCTACAAATCTTTTTTTGTGAACTGCTTATTCTTATCCTTATTGCATTTTTCTGTTGGGGTGTTATTTTAAAAAGTGATTTATAGGAGTTGTGTATATATATATTCAGAATTCAACCCACTGTTAAATTTTGGAAATAAATTTTGGTCTCAATCAACGTTCTTCTTTATTTCTGCTTTTGGTAATGAGCTTAAGACCTTTCTCACCCTAACGTTATCTATTATAAATATATATATGCTATATATGTATATATTATATATTAAATCACAATCTTCTTTCTAGTGTGTTTACAGTTTCTCTTCTTTGGTGTACATATCTTGAATCTACCTGAAACAGAATTTTGTGTTGTGTGTGAGGTGGCAACTTACTTTTGTTTTTTCAGCGGCTAGTCAAATGGTTCAACAGGACTGATTTAGGTAGTAATTCAGCTAGTTAATGCAAAATAAACTTAGAAGTTTTACATTTTTCTTACCTGATAAAAGTAAGGATTAGGTTCCGACTCTCCCACTCCTTGAAAATCTTCCACGTTGATGAGCTGGAAGTCATAAAGCAAGCCGGCATTCGCCGTACTAAACTCTGGCAAGAGCTGCACGTGGGGGAGATTTCCCAGATTCTTGTATCTCCAGTTGTAGAGGTTACATAAGCTTTCCAAAGATAAATAGCCCCCCAAACAGGAAATATTAGTGATGCAAAATTTGGATTCCTAAGGGGGTGTGTACTTCCTTTTAATTTTCATGTTTAACTATTTTGCACTCATCTTTTTAGTAATAATCCTTTATTTTTTTATTTAAAAAAAAAATTTTTTTTTTTAAGATTCTATTTATTTATTTGACAGACGGAGATCACAGAGAAGTGGCAGAGAGAGAGGAGGAAGCAGGCTCCCTGCTGAGCAGAGAGCCCGATGCGGGGCTCGATTCCAGAACCCTGAGATCATGACCCGAGCCAAAGGCAGAGGCTCTAACCCACTGAGCCACCCAGGCGCCCCAGTAATAATCCTTTTTAAACTTGTCTTCCTGCTTTAAGTAACCAAAGGTCAGCAGACTTGATATTATAGAAATGAAACTATTTGTTTTATGAGGTAAATGCTATCTTTACTCCTTAAATTAAAAAAATCAGGAAGTCTATAAACTGAGGAATACTTTGCAGTAATTATGAGAGAGAGCCTATACACTTAATATAAGTAAGAACTGGTGTGTTTTTCTCTTGTTCACCTTTTGTTTTAGATTTCAAAATGATACTAACTGTATATCTTCTGGGGACATGAAAAAAGGGCAAGGGACAGTGAAAAGAAGCTTTGGTTTACAACTCACGTAAATTAATATCAGTGAATTAAGTGTAGGAAATAACTTGATCAGTTCACATCCCATGCACAAGGCAATACAGGTGCTTTCAGATTTGTAGATGGCAGGTTCCTAGATAGCAGGGAATTCTAGAGTCTCTACTGAACATACTATCAAACAGTTGGATCATGGAGCTGGGGGTCCTTAAATAGGGAGTACTTAAGGCTCCTTTACCTTGCCCTGGCTCTTCCTTGAGCGTCAAGATCTACAGTAGGAACTCCAACCCGGACAAAGCGAGTGAAAAGAGATTGCTCCATGTTTGAATACTTCTGAAAGGCCATATTCTTAATGACTGGAGGTAACTGGTGATGATCACCAATCATAATCCAGCGTTTCAGTCGGCTAAAACCATCTTGAGGATTCTAGAAATGAAATGTGAGGAGATGACAAAAATACTCTGATTAATAAATTGTCCTGTTAGTCTCTAACCAATCACTCAAGAGTCCTGCTATTTTAAAAAACAGCTTTATTGGCTTACTAATTCTCATTCACCAGTTCCACAGAGAGGAATCTGGAAAGTTTATAGAATGACTTATGAACAACAAACAGGTGCCATCACCCTTGTGACTGACGGTGAGGGAGGGTGGAGGGATTGAGAAGGTGAGCATGGAATTACCCTACTTTAACAGGCAGAGCAAGCCAAGGGAGGCTCAGGTCAGAATTGGGTAAATGGTGCACAGAAAGAAAAAGATACCCTAGCATTAAAACGGACAGATGTCAAAGTAGATACTCTATATTACAATCATGCCAAGAGCCAGACTGAAAATCTCCAAAGCAGTAAAAATTATGTCTTTAATTTCCCACACTACTACTTCGATTTGCTACTTTATACATCTTATTCCTTGAAACATACCCTGATAAAACACATTCCAAGTCCCAAATAAGTTGGCTCATAAAACAACTTAGAACCCAATTTATCTATAAATTAAAGCAGTCTCTATTCTTAAACTGGGAATTCCACATTTTGTTTTTAATTCTTCCATAGTAAAGACTATTGTACAATAAAAAAACATTCTTAAACATCGCCATTTCGCTCAGAAAAATTAAGGCATAAAATAAAGAAAAGCAATGTACTCAGTGAACATCAAAAACAAGTCTAGAAACAACTCTAACAAAGGAAGAGAAAAAAATAGCTCATCTATCCTCCAGATGGCGTAACAATGTAATTTTCTTGATTAAAATTACTAAGTCTTTTCAAAACTTAAAGATAAACTATGAATTTTTAAATAGTACTCCTGGAAACAAAACAAACTACTAAATAACCAGTGAATAGATTAAAGGACGTTTATAGGCTTAAAATAGAATAGCAAACATAATGAAGTTAAAGAGAATATGTAATTACAACAATTAGCACCCCAAAACTGTGTAGGTTTTTGACACTGTCCCCCGGAATTCTTCAAACTCTACTTTCCTTGTCTCAGATCTCCATTTCTTACCTGTAGAAGGAGAGGTATAAAAGTTTCTATCTCCAGAATCTGAGCAGCCTCTTCCATTAAAATGTTGTCATACTGAGAGATGGAGAAAAAGGAAAGCTTGTCAAAAAGACAGCTTGAAAGCCAAAAAACTACCACCATAACTATAACAACTATCCAAAGAAACCCCAAATAATTTCAGATAAAAATATCATACAAATTATTCAAACAGAAAGTTCATGATTTTTTTTATCATGATGTCCCTGCTTTTCTAGTTCAAGTCTGTTACTTCAGGGAAGCCCCCGAATACATAATTTTACCTTGAAGAGATCCTACATAACATTTCTTGCATTGCATATCAATTTAGTTATTTTCAGTTCAGCTCATGAAGTTCTACATAAGCAAGAATGAATTTATGATTATATATGAAGTCATTTCCATTGGTATTCTTACTCCAGGTAGTATTTTGGGGTATTTTTTTTCCCCTTATGACTCCTACCCAGCACTTGACAATCTACCACTGTTTTACCCCTGGCATTCAATGTGTCATCAAAGCATGCAATTTTATTTCAGAACTCTCTCACCATTTTTACCACCACCACTAAATTCTAAGCTACCACTCTGACTATTACCAGAAATCTCTTTTACTAGCCCCTCCCTGGCTTGCCTCTCCTAAACCACTGATAAAACAGGCATCAGCTCAACTGGTTTCAAACCCTTCACTGGCTTCCAATTATCTTAGGAAAAAGAGCCTTGAACAAGGCCTGTAATAGCTGTATTAATCAGGCCTATATTCAATTTGACCCATCTTCCTCTCCTCCCTTAAATGCCACCTTACTCCTTACTAATTAAGCTTCAACCACGTTGACATATTTCATTTTCTTAGAACTGGCAAAACCATTCTGGCCTTAGGCACTCTACAATACCATTCACTCTTCATTTTTTGTCTGCTTCTTCCTCATTCTTAAAGTACCTGCTTAAAACCCACTTTATCCATGTCTTCTCTGACCTCCCAGGTTAAACATGATTTCACAGAACTCTCTTCTTTTGTCTCACAGGACATTACAATTTGTAATTCTATTTGTGTATTTACTTGTTTGATGCCTGCATCCTTCCACTATCCCAGCTTCCAGTAACATCAGGCACTGCACATTTATAAAATAATAAAAAATCAAGTCTTTCTCCAACATTAAGAAATTTCATTCTTTTTTGATGATTACTGCTCTCCCATCTGCTCAATTCTCTTTTAGATCTATTCTCAACATGTTTTCCTTCCCCTCCACTTCTAATTCTGTTTGTTACTTAGTGTGACATCCTCTTCCTTGTCTTATTGGTAAAATACCTTCTTTGAGAATCTCACTAAATACAAATTACAGTTCCTCTGTTTTGTGTTTTTGAAGTTTTCTACTCTTATTTTGTCTCCTTGGAAGGTAGAAGGTAGGAGCATATTTACTCTTCATGCTTAATTAACTTTATCTTTTATTTATTTCATTACGATTTTTTTTTTTTTCAATTTCAGCCATCCTGCCAGGGTGCCCTATTAACTCTGTTTTTAAATGAATTATTTACATATACTGTAATTTCTGTGTTACTCATTTTTACCAAACTATGCTTGTATTTGTTTGTCTAAGACAAGTAGCTGACATGAATTTCAACTGGGCATCCAATGATGAAAGGTAAGGTTCAATTCTGTACTGTTTCTTACTGAACATACCTAAAGGTATGTGGATAGGTGTCTTCTCTAGCTCTATCTGATGCTGAATTTCCCTATTACAAGTATTAATTAGGTCATCCTGGTGGAAGCTTAGGAGGAGGAGTTCTAAGATCCACATTTTCTCACGAGTCCCTGTGTGGACTCAGAGGATAATAGACATGATATGCAAAACAGAGTGGGAGCAGCTCAAGATGGTTTCAAGAACCTGCTTTCTGAAAAACAACTCTGAAAATCTAATGCAAATTAACTTACAAAAAATGTATGTATAGATTCTGCTTTTTAAAAGGCAATTTTATTCACAAAGCAAAATTATAAAATAACCATACTGGGCATATTAAGGAAAGAAAAGAGCACATGACTGTGCATGCATGTCTCCCTGGGGATGGCACAGGGTCAAAGGACAATGTCGAAAAAGCAGATTGATTGCTATTGATTTTATAAAGATTTTATTTATTTATTTGACAAAGAGAGAGCGAGAGCGTGCATAAGCAGCAGGCGTGGCGGGGGGGTGGGAAGCAGGCTTCCTGCTGTGCAGGGAGTATGGCTCAATCCTAGGACCCTGGGATCATGACCGGAGCTTAAGACAGACGCTTAACCGACTGTGCCACCCAGGCACCCCTAAATGCAAATTTAACATTCTTTATTGATACAGATAAAAAGAACACAGAAAATACTAAAAGTTGAAAGAATGGCTGATCAGGGGAGTAGGGGACTGAACTTCTCCAGATGAAGTAGCTCTACAAGTTTTTTAAATGCTTAAACCAGATACAGGAGAAGTTTGACAAAAATAAAACCTCAAAATTAAAAATATAAAAGATCTAAGGACTACTATCAGTGTTTATACTAACTATATATGTATAGCACCATGTAAGCAAATGATTAATGAAAGTTTGATAGGGTCCAAGTAATGTTTTTTTTAGAATACACATGTGAGGAGTGCCTGGGCAGCGCAGCTGGTTGGGCAACTGCCTTTGGCTCAAGTCATGATCCTGGAGTCTCAGGACTGAGTCCCACATAGGGCTCCCTGCTGGGCAGGGAGTCTGCTCTCCCTCTGACCTCTCCCCTCTCATGCTCTCTCTCTCAAATAAATAAAGTCTTAAAAAAAAAAAAAGAATATGCATGTGAAAAAGCTGCACGTCATAAAATGTTAATTATGATTATATCATTTCCCTTATTAAACTGATATGATTTAATATAAAATACAAAGCATATTTTATGTCAGTCCCAAGAACAAAATATTTAGATGAAAATTCTCACTAATAATTTGCAAAAGGGTAATTCACACCACTAGCATAAGTTCACAGTACCTTTTAATAAAATTATCATGCTTGTACTAAGCTTGCAGCTGAGGAACCTTCAGTCTAAGATAGCAACTATTCTATCACCTTGAATTTATTTAGCACTTATCCTCCAGTGAGCTCACATTTAAAAATTGTCAGTCACTTTCATTAACAACAAATGCTTAATGTTAACTTTGAATTCAAACCAGTACACAAACAATTTTAAACAACAACATTTTAAACAACAGATAAAACAAATGCAGCGAAGTTAAATGATTTTGCATTAAAGTCAGAGTTTAGGCCAGTATCACTAGCAAAGTTATGAAGAGCCTGCAAATTCAAATTTACTGCTTATTTATTACATTCCATTTTAAACAAGTCATAGGTTATCAGGCTATGGTGCCCATTATTAGCTCTTGTGTCTTTTTCATATGATGTAATCATTTTACTATCTCATCTACAGACTTATAAATAAGAGTACTCCATATCCTCATATGGGAGGCTTTCCATCTACTGAATGAACAAATTAGTGGGAGTGGATGTGTATTTAAAACATGAACAATGTAAGCATATAAATGTCTAATAGGTGAAAAACACTGTCAACATTTTTAAATAGTTTTTAGTTATGTTTGGAGATCTTTTTAACACAGTGAAAAATCAATTTATCTTAACAAATATTAGAATTTGTTTAGACAATCATATGGTTATGTTATTTAATGGACATATAACTGATAAGCAGACTCATAAAAATCAGATGTAGAGTTCACTAATCATATAAACATCAGAGATTACTATCACTTTCAGAAAAGACATTTTTAAGTAATTGCAAATGTGAACTTCAGTAAGAGGTAAGCCAGTCTTCAAGGGAAATGGCCTTGGTAAAGGAAAGGAAAGGAAAAGAAAAGGAAAGGAAAATTTAAATAAAAAAATTAAAATTAAAAAAAAAAAAGGAAAGGAGCAAAAAGGAGAGGAAAGAGAAATCTAATAGCTGAACAGCTGATCAATTGAGGAACAAAACTCTCAAGTCCCCACCTTGAAACCTAGCTTGACTAAATCATGTCGCTTTAAGGCAGCATGAGTACATGTCATAGCAATGATTTTGGCTTCTTTCACCAGAAGGTATTTAGATCTGTCCAGTCCACTTCGAAGCAGTTCAGAAGCTCTGAATTCCTATGGGAGTGGGGGTCAGGGAGAGAGTATTTTAGGAAAATAAACACGTTTCATCCATACATTCACATAATCCAGTTTATCAGATTTAATTCCTGATTAATTAATATAAACATATCATAAACTAAGCCTAATGAATCACAATTCTGTTCATTATTAATTAGGTACTAATTGAGTTCATATAATAACTGACACTCAAGCTATAATTTGGACCGTTTTTTGTATAAGGTAAAATATTGACAGTTATTAACAAGAATATAGAATAAAATATCACCACAGTATCTACTCAGGGTCCCTCCACAAAAACAGAAACTTTTTCAAGTATTCATAACAAAGGAAATTTAATGCAGGGGGTCTGGCTTCACAGGTGACAAGGAACACAAAAGCCAGCCAGGGAATGAATGGTTGAGGCAACCCAGAGATTAGCAATAGCAGGAAGTTTGACCATTCCTAGGCTAGAACAGATCAGGGAAGGAGGCAGTGTTTTCAGAGCCCAGGGACTGGGGTACCAGAACAAGCTACAACAACTATCATGGCAAGCCAAGCCAACAAAAATTGGGGCCATATAAGAGATGAAACCCAAGACAACTGGTAGAGAAATATCCTAGCTTCTCTATTCCTGTCACATTTTTATTGGCTAAACCCAGCCAGAAGTCAGTTAATATGGGAGGCCAGGAAATTAAACCTGACCATGGCAGAGGATCCCCACAGAGCAGGGTAAAATGATGGACAATAGAGATTAAGTGAGGAGCAAACAAGCCTAAGCAGAGTACCTAATATAAAGTGTTATAAATTCTGAACATTATGTCATACTTTAGATATTTTTAACATTTCTGTTTTCTAAATAATCAAAACATGACAGATACAGGAGAAGTAGTCTGTTTAAATCTCTCCCTACCCCTCCCAAGACAACTACTATTATGAACTAAATGCTCTTATTCTTTTACTTTGTTTATATAATCATAAACATACTCTAATATTGTTTTGTAGGTTCTAAAATTTTATTATTATACTATATATTTATTATTTTATACCTACATCTATCCACCTACCCCCTACCTAAACCATACATCAATATTTACTGAACATATACTATGTGAAGTAGAGATATCATCTTATCTAAAAGGTACAAAGACAAAACAGATAAGGTCATTGCCCCTCTTACCTGGAATAATCCTAAATCATCTTACTGAGGAATCTGAGCCTAAATGTGATCCCTTTATGAGGCTGCTATAATCCTCCAATGATGTTTTCCATCATTTGGAAGTGGCATTCTCAGATTCCAACTCAAAGAAACACTGTTGACTCTCTTGAGGGAAGCATTCCTTTCTTAAATGCTAAGCCTTTTATACCAGAAAAGTCAGAACAATGGGGATTGAATTTAAACCTTAATTTTTACTCAGTTCTTGAACTAAAACTATAAATGTTTTCAATAATCTCACTTAAAAGTAACAATCTGGTTTGTAATGTGAATATTCCATTTTACCTCATTAAAAACAAAAACAAACAAAAACCCAAACAACTAAACTTAAATCCTTTAAAGGCAAGTTAAAAAAACCCCTGAGAATCCTTACCTCGAGCTGAGTGAAGATTTTCTTAATATGCCTGAAACATCCTTCAGCAATTTCCATGTCTTCTTCATAAGATCGGCCTTTAAAAATGGGTTGAGGGGCATTTGCAAAGTATTCATGAAAAGGGAAGAAAGTGGAGACTTCCATAACATCTGGCAGCGCACTACCTTTATTTTTCACTTTGCTGATATATTCTTCCCAACGAGACATGACCTGTGAAACAAAGGGACTTGGGATTAGGTTTCTTAGTTAATTATTATGTCTTAAATGCTAAAATAAAAAAGAAATCCAGTAAAAATAAGACCTACTAAGTAAAGGGAAAGAAAAAGAAAAGCAATCCCTGACCTAACGGGACTATTTCTTATCCGAGTCACTGACAGACTGCCTTTTAATAGGTGACTTTTAAGATTATTGAACAAAGCCTCTTTAATCAAAACCAGAGAAACTAGGGGTGCCTGGGTGGCTCAGTCGGTTAGATGTCCAACTCTTGGTTTCAGCTCAGGTCATGATCTCAGCCTTGTGAGATCCAGTTGGGCTCTGCGCTGGGTATGAACCCCACTTAAGATTTTCTCTCTTCCTCTGCCTCTCTTCCCCACACTGCCCACCATGCTCTCTCTCTCTCAAAAGAAAAAATATATGTGTGTATATAAGGATAAATAAAAATATAAATAATTTATGAATATACATAAACCAGAAAGAACCTCAGGGTCACCTATGGGACTTTATCTCAGACATTTCAGATTCTCCATGTATACTCAAAACAGTATTACTGATGCCTTAAACAACAAACAAACAAAAAAACCCCAATTCTCTGGACAAAGAAATTCTGATATTTTTTTCATTATCTCAGTTTTTCTCCATATACGTTAAATCCTACTTTAGCAGCATTTTAGTAAATGCCAACCCTTCTCCTAGACCTTTATGATTTTTCCAATTCTCTTTGGTATATTTACAAAGCGCTTCTGTTAAACTGAGTATATATTTGAAAGCTCATTTTATGACTTTTGTGATGTAGTTATCCTGGTACATTTTACTATGCCTCTACCATGCGGTTCCTGCTTAATCTCAATTCTGGTAATTCTCCCAGAGTGGTTCTTAGGCAGAACATCTAAGAGGCTAAATAAAGATGTAGATCATTCCTGGATGACACCTCCTCCTGAAAGAGAATCTCTGGGGACAGAACTTGACAATTTCCTTTTAAAATAACTTTCCCAGGGCGATTCTTACGTGTTGAAAATTGTTGATCTGCACTATGAGGCTCCAAGTTCGTTTTTCTCAAATCGATTACTTACGCCTCCACAAATTTTTAGATTATTTCTCCTACTTTTAAAGGTAGTTTTCACTGAGAGCCTAGTGATTTTGATTTTGTGCCAAATACACATTTAGGCATGATATTATCCATTATTCGAAGTTCTAAACTGCCTGAGTCCAATACAGGCTACTTTGTAAGATGATGTTTATATTCTCTGTGTCATAAGAAACCATGAAATCTGATCATTTTGAATGGACTGACCTGGTCTGTGTATCTACTTATGAGCATATACCCATTCTTTATTTTTATCCTTTTGTATTCTTTCTTATACATTTTAAAATTTCAGTGTTACAATTTGGATTTAAAATATACAAATAGTAAGAGTACAAAGAGAACAAAGTTACATAAAATTCTCCATTATATGATTATGCCTTAAGCTGCTTAAAATTATTAATAAACCAAATGACTACTAAGGTATATTTTTGTTCAAATATTTAGTTTTCCACTTCTCAATGATTTTCACACCTAAAAAATTAACCCTAATCAAAGCAAAAGCATACCTCTAAATTGAAGTCAAAAGAATTTTTAACTACTTTGAAATCAGTTCTAAAACATAACTTATTTTTAGAAATTTGAAAGGAGAGTTATGTTTCTCTTCATTAGCTGATTAATATGAATAGAAGTAGGTTACAGAACGGTACTTTGTTACCACTGGGTAGCTAACAAAATTAGTTATATTTCTACAGTAATGAAAACAAAGAGAGAGACTAGAAAATTTGTCAGTAGCAAGAAAGAAAAAGGAAAAAAATTTAAAAAGTAGCAACACTGGCCTTTCAGTAAATGAGTCATCAAGAGAAGCTATTTAGCTAAGAAAATAAAAGATAATAGGAAATACAAACATTTAATAATACAGATATAGCTCTGGCAACAGCACACATTTTAAACTACTAAACAAAAAAACAGGCTTTCAAGAGAATTTCAAGAACCCATCTCAGTGTCCAACTGAAGACTATATGATTTAAAAACTCTTAAATCTCTTACCTGATATAAGAAGAAATAGCCTGCAGTTTCACAAGTATATGAAGCATCTCCAGGAACCCCTAGACTCTTTTGTAATCGTTTAACTTCTTCTAAAAGTTCTATTCTTCGAGCCAGGACATAATTAACTCTTCCATATCTAGACATTTCAATTAAGCAAAAAAGCAAAGTTATGTAATGATGAAACTTATAAGGATACTGTCAGCAAAACATTTGAGAAAATCATAATGGGGCGCCTTAGGTGGCACAGTCAGTTAAGCATCCAACTCTTGGTTTTGGCTCAGGTCATGATCTCGGGATTGTAGGACTGAGCCCCTTGTTGGGCTCCATGCTCAGTGCAGAGTCTCCTTGACATTCCCTCTCCCTCTGCCTCCAGCCACTCCCACGCCCCATCTCTCTCTCTTTCTCTCAGATAAATATTAAAAAAAAAAAAAAAACCATAATAGGAACTATAAATGGGCAAATAGGAAAATAAAGTGGAAAACACTGTTTATATTTAATATAAGTGGTAGTTCTTGGATCAGTGTTGATCTGTAAACATCTTAATGGTCTGTGAGGAAGGAAAATCAACTGTATCACTAAATGCACCATTTAATTCATTTTTTTGGTTTGTTTGTTTTGTTTTGTTTAAATAACAAGACCTTCACAAAGAGGGTTTTGAAACAGTACAGTGCATTCTGGTGCTAGTTCATCTTATCACAGAACAAGAATACATAGTTTGCAGACTGGCTGCTTTGAATAACCCTGTTTTACACTACAATATAAGTAGATTAGTTCTAAAGGCTTCGCAAAGTAATTTTAAAATGTATCTGATCATTCTTTATTGTCTCAGCATGTAGCCTGGCACCTGAACCTAGCAGGTTCATAAATATTTGCTGAATAAGTAATAAAACTGAAATGTGAAGAGTACCTGACTCAGAGGCATGTAATTAAGGGAAAAACAGTGAACCAAAACTATTCCCATAATAAAAAAAGTACCTTCTATAACAACCTTTTAACATTAAACAAAAATTAAAATAGCGTAAATACAAACACTGCTGCTGTCATATTCAAAGACTGGACAGAGAGAAATCATCTTCTTGAATGCTCCATAGATCAGATATTCACCTCTGAGCCAGCAAGAATGATTGAGAATAAAGGGATATAAGAGAGAGTCTATGTTTAAAGAATTTTCCAACTTAGAAGGATATAAATATTACACCAGGTAACCTCTTTCTGTTTGCTTATCTAGAGTTGAATGATTTTTCTATAATCAACATTTTGGTAATGAGAAAAAAACTGAAGATGCTTATAAGGAGACCATAATAAAATATCAAAATTCTTGTGATAAGGGTTAAATTTTAAAAGCAATATGCAATGGAACTCTGTGTACTATTAATTCCATTATTCCATAAATCTAAAGTTATACTAAAAAAATTCTTAATTTAAAGAAGCAATGTATACAATTATAAATAATAGCATGTTTACAGATGATTATTAAGAAGAAGACTAACAAAAGTTGTCTTGCAGTAGTAGAATTATGGATTCCCTTTCTACTATCTCACAAAATTTAAAAAATTTTCTTTAGGGAAAATGATATTACTTTTATTATGAAATGATACTATTTTTCTTTTTAATTACAATAAAAGGAGAGAAATTAAAGAATATATCCAACTAAACAAGATCATACCTACTAATAAGACCTGGGGCTTAGCTTATATATCAGAAAGCAAAAAGTATTTTTTTCTTCAGAATCTTGGTATTACCTGAATTCTTTTTACAGTTCTACTTCTGTTCTATTATAATATTTTTGAAAAAAACTATAAATTCTACTACAGTGTAATTATAATTACAGTATTTAGCATTTCACCAGCAACTTTATGTTCACTAAATGCTGGATTATTAAATTTTAGAGTCTAGCTCACTTTTGTAAGTGGAATATGAAGAAATATACACGGCAAGAATTCAGAGAACAATCTCTGACTAACCCCAAATTAAGAATCTAGAGCCCCAAATAACTTAATGTGTGTTGCTCTTGCCCTATGATTTTTTAGAAGCTAACAAATGTTTGGTGAGCTCTGTGATACAGGAACTCAAAATAGATGCAACATAATAATTTAACACTCCTTTAGCTCTTTTGATGTCTATGATCAATTTAGTCAAAGGTCAAGTTTAATAGCCAAAGGCTGTATTAAATATGTGCAGCTGTTTGTTATGATTATTAACTGAAATCATGCTTTCAAAATGGATTTAAATATAAACAAGTGAACTATTATAAAGAAAGTTTGAAGAGAACACCTAAAATACTAACAGCAGAAGAAATCTGATTTGTAAAATTTTAGTCACTTTATTTCATGTAATGTTAAACATAAAGTCCAGCTAAATGGCAATTAAGTACCTGTAATAAGACTTACAACCCCAAAGCTTATACTATCATTAATCTTCAACTGTGTTTCATTAAAATTTTTTAACTGATACCTAAAATACGCACAAATTAAATGTCTGGATGAAATATGGGAAGGATCAGGTAAACTCGTACAGTTTAAGTTGGCAACATTAAAAATTATCTCAATAAATAGAGAACAATCAGCAATATGCAAATTTTAAAAGGTGAAAAAGATAATGCTCTTTACTGAAGTAACTGTATTCTTTAGTAAAAAATGGCATAAACACAAAGAACTGGAGTTGAGGGAGATCATGGCCAGACATTTAGGTCAACTACAAGTAGGTTATGCTAGAACCTTTCGGAATCAAGTTGTATTATTCATGACTCTTGTCTCTTGGTGTTTCTTTAATAAAGAAAAAGAGGAGAAGGTTAAAAATTGTTTTGTATATCATTTCAAAACTCATCCTCATTTGCTTACCTGCTGAAATCCTTCTCTGTCTCCAGCTCTTCTTCCCCATGACCGAGACGCAGGAGGTGGCGCTCATCAATGTCTAAAGCCATGATCTTCTCAAACAACTGGTTCAGGGCCTGGAGAATAAAACAAAAAGGATAATGGTGAATTCTAATGAACCAGCAGCTGCTTCAGAAGAAAAACCAAAATTTAGGAGGATAGAAAAGAATGAATATTGCCCAGTCAGAAAAGAATCAACTTCAAAACACAGAAACAAGTCTTATGTTAGGGCATTTATAATCTAAATGAAACAGTATTTTTCTTGATTCCTGATATTGTTGCCCACATGTAATTTGGTCAACTAATTAACTGAATACCATAAAAACGATCTAATCATTAAATCTTTGCTTCTAATTTATGAAAAAAAGAAAGGCTTCGGATCAGTTTCTGTCTTCCCCAAATAGTAACAGTTACTAAAATAATAACCACACCAAGATTTCACTCAATAGAATATCCATGGGTTGCAGAAAACTGAAACATTTTTGTGAAACATTTTCTCAGGTAGTAAGTGTGTAGGTACAATATATCAAGAGGACTACAGAGTAGAAAGATAAAGAGCTTCATTCAAATCTTAGGCCAAAGGTCTAAAGTTTTCTATACAACAATGAGTACAGCACTCATTTATTGCAAACTATTCTGATGGAAGCCATCTAGAAGTCACTCCTTTCTACCTATGAAATGCTCATATTTGGGGTTCCCTTAAATCCTAATATTAATTACCTGAACATCTGCAGTTACAGTGTGTTGCAGAAAGGCAAAATTTCCATAGTATAGAAAGATAATGTTAATTTTAAAGATATCATTTAAAAGTCAGCTAAACATCTGTCTTAACTACTATCAATCTAAACCTGCCCATGAAGTCAACATCCAGTCTTATAAATATCCAGGTATATAATATAAAAACAGATATTCTTTGTTGTCAAAATTCTAGCAGTCAGAGCTCAGATACTGAAGAAATCAATATAAATTTTCAGAAAAAAATTCCCCAGTACTGAAACTCTTGATGTTCTCCATTTAAAACCTGGGATCCAATGGATCAGACCACATGGCATTATTCATTATCCAAACTCAGGAACCACAGAGATTTAGAGAACAAAAAATACTCCGACATTGCACTCAGAAAAAACTGCAAGACTTCATTATGAATCAAAGTAATACTGAAGAACTGTTTGCAGTTACGTATGCAAATGAAGATCTGACAAAGGAAACAACTGTAAAAAGGCACAAATCAACAATTTAATAGATGTCACTGAGGATGATATGATTATCAAGGGTCATTCATTAGCAAACAATGAAGTCTTCTGTTATATTGGTAAAACAACCTTCTCTGTAATTATACTATACAAGTCAATCATAAGTAGAAGATTCTACAGAAAGTCATTATCAAGTTATGACAAAACTAACTAAAAATACTATGTTAAAACAACAACAGATGAATTACTCTTTATTCATTTTAAGAATCTGGAAATAGGTAAGATTACTACAGATTAAATTTTACTAAGAAGAAGAAAAAAGGCCTTTACATAATTTGTTTCTTTAATTAAGATAAAGACTAAAAAAAAAAAAAAAAAAGATAAAGCCTAGGTCAACCTTTTCCCCCTGCACAATTTTATTATAATATTGTATTACTGTATACAATATTATAATATTGTATTACTGTATACAATATTATTGTAAAATTGTGTATTATATAATTATATACAATTTAGTACAATACTGTTATTATTGTAGAATAACACACCATTACTTAAAAACTTTGAAGATATAAAAACAAGTGAATGAACTGGATATGAATGAGCTGGATAGCATTAATCTAAAAACCGGTATACTAAAAGTTGATAAATAATAGAGTAAGTGACATTTTGCATTCTAAAAACCCAGGTCTGTCAAAAAAACAAGAACAAAAACAAACAAAAAAAAAAACCAAAAAAAAACCCCCCAGATCAACTCTTAAGGAAATGGCCAACTGAAATCACCACTTAGAGAACATAAGTACCTTTGGAGGTTAGACTATGCTGCAAGTTTCATGATGTTCTGAGAGCTGCCTGTCACATTTTACAAAAGAGCTAGTGAATGTTGGTTGTCCTACTCATCTCTATGATAGTAACAGCTTTAGAAGAACTACCATAGCACACATAGATATAAAGATTATTTTTCAGACATTATTTGAGAAAAGTTTGTCTTTATTGCTTTAGTGGTTTATAAATGACTTATGCATTGAATCTACAGCATAAAGTAGTCCTTCCATGTAACACATATTCATATGTAGACCTCATAAGGATATATAACTTAATCCAATGTTAATACATTTGAGCCTTAGTCTTTTGGTAATATTCATCCTACTAAAGGATACAAAATGTTACCAGTAGGGGCACCTGGGTGGCTCAGTGGGTTAAAGCCTCTGCCTTTGGCTCAGGTCATGGTCTCCGGATCCAGGGATCGAGCCCCGCTTTGGTCTCTCTGCTCAGTGGGGCCTGCTTCCCCCTCTCTCTCTGCCTGCCTCTCTGCCTACTTGTGATCTCTGTCAAATAAATAAAATCTTAAAAAAAAAAGTTACCAGTAATGGTTAATGCTTTCAATCTCAAAGCTTCAGCATAGCATGGGAGATGGTGGAGAGCAATTTAATTTAATCTAAATACCTGACCATACATCCAAGAATTCTTCTTAGCTTTCCCACATTTTGACCTTCTCCATTAGAAATAAAAGATTGTTTTTTTATTTTCCTAATATAGTCTGGTTATGACCAGTAACAATCCAAGAGTAACTTAACAGCAAACACTATACTCATCAGTCTTTCAGTATTCTGTTGTACCTATGACCAGGTTATCACACAAGCAAAAATCGCCATTGTGCTTTCATTCATTCCTCCCTCCTTAATCTTGTCTACCATCCAACCTATGTATGTGTGTGCATGTGCACGCACTCACACACATACACACTCTCACCTGATTAGAATGAGTAACAATCAGAGTCCTCTGCTCTGGGAAATTATGGTAGATGTTGGATATGATCTGGACTGCAACATCTGTTTTTCCAGTACCTGGTGGACCCACAACCTAAACAGGAGATGAATACATATCAAACTCTTAAGTTATCATATTGTTAGAAAATGGACATTCTAAAACTGAGAGATAAATTTAAAAAATTGCTGGATAAGTTCAATGACAGAATTGACAAGAGAGTGAAGCTGAAGATAGAGCAACAGAAAAATAAGCAGAGAGAAAAGACTGAAAACAAATGAATAAACAGAGCCTTAGGAATCAATGGGACAATACTAAAAGGTCCAACATTTATGCTACTGAAGTCTTAGAACAAGAGGAAAATTTTATGCTGATGGACATCAGCAAACTCCAAACAGAATAATCCCAAAGAAATCCAAGCCCAGGGCAGCTGGGTGGCTCAATGGGTTAAGCCTCTGCCTTCAGCTCAGGTCATTATCTCAGGGTCCTGGGATGGAGAATGCACTGGGCAGGCTCTCTGCTCAGCAGGGATCCTGCTTCCCTCTCTCTCTCTGCCTGCCTTTCTGCCTACTTGTGATCTCTATCTGTCAAATAAATAAATAAAAATCTTAAAAAAAAAAAAAAAGAAATGAAATCCAAGCCCAGACACATTTTAATTAAATAGGTGAAAACTAAAGAAAAATTCTTAATAGCAACCAGAAAAAAATGAAACATTACACATAGGAAAAGGATGTTTCTAATGACTGTGGGTTTCACTCAGAAACCATAGAAGCCAGAAGGAAGTGGAGTAACATTTTAAAAGTTCTGAAAGTAGGGGCGCCTGGGTGGCTCAGCGGGTTAAGCCGCTGCCTTCGGCTCAGGTCATGATCTCAGGGTCCTGGGATCGAGCCCCGCATCAGGCTCTCTGCTTGGCGGAGAGCCTGCTTCCTCCTCTCTCTCTGCCTGCCTCTCTGCCTGCTTGTGATCTCTCTGTCAAATAAATAAATAAAAAATATGAAAAAAAAAAAAATAAAAGTTCTGAAAGTAAAGTACTCCATAGAATTCTATGTCCAGTGAAAGTGTCTTTACAGAATGAAGATGATTTAGAGACATTCTCACAAGAAGAAAAACAACGATAATTCATTGCTAACAGACCTACTCCTAAATGTGGTAAGAGGGGCGCCTGGGTGGCTCAGTGGTTTAAGCCTCTGCCTTCAGCTCGGGTCATGATCTCAGGGTCCTGGAATCGAGCCCCGCATCGGGCTCTCTGCTCTGTGGGGAGACTGCTCCACCCGCCCTCTGCCTGCTGCTCTGCCTACTTGTGATCTCTCTCTGTGTCAAATAAATTAAAAAAAAAAAATTAAAAAAAAAAAGTGGTAAGAGTTCTTCAGACAAAAAGGAAGTGATATCAGAGCAAACTTAAAACTCCAGGAATGAGGGTGCCTGGGTGGCTCAGTGGGTTAAGCCACTGCCTTCGGCTCGGGTCATGATCCCAGGGTCCTGGGATCGAGTCCCGCATCGGGCTCGCTGCTCAACAGGAAGCCTGCTTCCCTTCCTCTCTGCCTGCCTCTCTGCCTACTTGTGATCTCTCTCTGTCAAATAAATAAATAAAATCTTTAAAAAAAAAAAAACTCCAGGAATGAAAGATAAATTGCCAATTTATAATAGATTTTTCTCCTCTAGAGTTCTTTAAATGTTTGACTTTCTGGGGAGTCTGGGTGGCTCAGTCAGTTGAGTGTCTAACTCTTGATTTTGGCTCAGGATATGATCACAGGATTCTGAGATGGGGCCCTGTGTCAGGCTCTGCACACAGCAGAGTCTGCTTGAGATTCTTTCTCCCTCTCCCTCTGCCACTCCCCCTGTTTGCATGCACATGCATGCTCTCCCTCTCAAATAAAGAAATAAATAAATTTTTAAAAGTCTGACTTTCGGGGCGCCTGGGTGGCTCAGTGGGTTAAGCCGCTGCCTTCGGCTCAGGTCATGATCTCAGGGTCCTGGGATCGAGTCCCGCGTCGGGCTCTCTGCTCAGCAGGGAGCCTGCTTCCCTCTCTCTCTCTCTCTCTCTCTCCCTGCCTGCCTCTCTGTCTACTTGTGATCTCTCTCTGTCAAATAAATAAATAAAATCTTTAAAAAAAAAAAAAAAGTCTGACTTTCTAACATTGTCTGACAGTATTTTTAATGTATATAGATGTAATATCCATAACAAGTACAACATAAAAGGGAAAGGGACCTACACGGAGGTAGGAATCCTTTACTCAACTTAAGAGACAAAATAGTGATTCTAAATAGACTGAAAAATTAATAAATCTAAACATATTAATTGCATTTAATGTAAATGGTCTAAACACATCAATTAAAATACAGAGATTGTCAGAACGAAGAAGATAACATACTCCAACTATATGCTGTTTACAAGAAGTTCACTTCAAACATTAATAGGTAGGTTAGAAATAAAATAATGGGAAAAGATATACCATGCAAACACTACTCAAAAGAAAACTGTAGTGGCTATATTAATATTAAAGTATGTTTCAGAACAAAAAAAATTACCAAGAAAGACATTACATAAAAATAAATGCATTAATTCACCAAGAAGACGTAACAACCCTGAATGTGTGTATCTATCCATAAATCTTTAAAAAACATGAAGCAAACACTGAATGAAATCAAAGGAGAAACAGATAAATACGTAACTGTAGTTGGAGACTTTAATACTCCTTTTTAGTAATCAACAGAAATAGCAGTGGGATATCAGCAAGGACAAAGAAATATTGAACCAAATAAATCTGACATATATAGGATACTTCACCCCAAAACAATAGAATAAACACTCTTTTTAAGTGTACTGAAATATTCACCAAGACAGATCATATCCTGGATCACAAAACAAACTTGAGCAAATTTAAAAAATTAAAAATTGAAATCACACAAAGTATTTTCTCTGGCCGTAATTTAGAAATTACTAAATGGAAGAATAACAGGAAAGTCTCTAAATACTTGGAAATGAAACACACTTTTAAATCAGTAGTCAGCAGGCTTTATCTGTAAAAGGCCAGCAAGTAAACATTTCAGTCTTTGCAGGCCACATAATTTCTGCTACAAGTACGTTAACTCTGCTGTTACAGCATAAAACCGGGCAGGGGCAATTCATAACCAAACAGGCATAGCTATGTTCCAATAAAACTTCATTTATGAATACTGAAATGAGTAGTAAGCAAAATCTCCATATGCAAACAAGGCCACAGTGACTTACAAATGCTTACATTCAGTTGGGATTTTGTGTTTCAAATATACTCTAAATATCTGAGGCCTACCTCCTGTCTGAATCCATGTAAAAACGTGTAAAAATAACCCTCTTACCATAGTTAGCCCAGGCTGCATTCCAGCACGGATAGCCTCTATCTGTGTGTGAGTAAACTGAATTGTATTACTGCAAACAAGAGTAAATAAAAAGTTGGTTAAAAACACAGATGAACAACATTTGGTAAAACCTTAGACAACAATATCGGAGGTCTAAATGCCTCCTCTGTATATGTCTCTGTTCTCCCAATCTTTTCTTACCCCCCCCCCCAGCCCTTTGGGTGGGTGGGTATGTGTGGGTGTACATTTGAGTGTACGTGGTAAAACAAAAAACCAAAAATGACAAGACTGACCCTCTTAACAAATTTTATCTGCATAGTACTGTATTGCTAACTATAAGAACAATGTTGGATAGCAAATCTCCAGTACTTTTACATCTTACATGGCTGAACCAATCTCTTCTGAATGATTTCCTTCACCTACATCCTCTACTGACCAGCTAAAACCAAATGAATGCTATGGAAAGAAAAGACTACGGTTATTTTTCAATACACTGAGCTCATCCTATATTTCACTTGGAATGTCAAAGTTTCAGTTCCCAATCTAATACCAAATATAATGCCGATTTTTTAGCCATGGCACTGATGCATGAGGGTAGCTGCTATGTAACACATCGTCATGAAGTAAGAATGCTGTGCTCAAATTAAGATAGCCCTTTAATATTTATTTCTCATAGTATCCAAAAGTTTTCCTTTTGGAAATATAACTACAGAATGGCCAAAAATGCCTAAGCTATTCAGTTGTCTGACAGAATACAAGGAAAGAGTGTCCAGAAACAGAAGTTTCCTGGGGTTTCTAAAGGCATAGTAAAATTTAAACTATTATTAATCCAAAATAACAAACTACTATTCATTATTACAATTAATAGACAGTAAAATTACCGTTTGGGTTGGTTGTAAGGATAAGGACCCCTATTAGGAATGACATGAGGTTCAACAATTAAGGTTTTTGCCTCTTCAGTATCTTCATCTTCACCATCTGCATCTTTCCTTTTCTTCCCTTTTCCACTCCTTACTGGAAAAGTTATCCTACAAAATCAAGATCTTTGTTCATTTTTACCATTAAAAACCTTTACCAACCACCTACCTTGTGCATGACATTGTATGGAGTATAATCAGATCAGAAACAAACATTTATGGCTTAAAGGAACTCACTATCTGTACATATATTCCAAAAAGAGCAGACTTAAAAGCATTAAAATATGTGTTAATGGTGTTCAGATTAGAAAAAGTCAACTGATGAAGGGAGAATCAAGAAGGAGCATTTTTACGCTTATATCCATGCACTGTAAAGTGCTTTACCCATTGTCCCTCCTTAAATCAGAAAAGGCTTCTTGGGAGAGATGGCATCAAAGATGAGTTTCTGGGGCGCCTGGGTGGCTCAGTGGGTTAAAGCCTCTGCCTTCAGCTCAGGTCATGATCCCAGGGTCCTGGGATTGAGCCCCACATTGGGCTCTCTGCTCAGCAGGGAGCCTGCTTCCCTTCCTCCCTCTCTGCCTGCCTCTCTGCCTACCTGTGTTCTCTGTCAAATAAATAAATAAAATCTTAAAAAAAAAAAAAAAAAAAGATGAGTTTCCAAGAACTTAGACATACAAACATGGAACGGAAGATATTCCGGGAATATGTAAGACTACAGGTTCAAGTACAAGTGGCCAGTTCTGCTAGAATGGATACAGTAGAGAAAACAAGGCTGGAGAGACAGGCTGAATCCCCATATGACACCCTTAGAATGTCAAGACTTTAAGACAGAAGGTTTTGTTTTGTTTTTTTTAAAGATTTTATTTATTTGAGAGAGCGCAAGCAGGCGGCAGGAGGAGGGGCAGAGGGAGAGCGAGAAGCAGACTTCCCACTGAGCAGCGAGCCCAACACAGGCTGATCCTGGGACCTGGAGATCACGAGCTGAACCGAAGGCAGTTGCTTAGCTGACTGAGTTACTCAGGCGCCTTAAGGCAGAAGTTCTTAACCTGGGGTCAGGGACACCTCAGGAAGTAATGCCCCCCACTACCTGGGGGAATCAATGAATAGATTAAAATTAAACTTAAAAAAAAGAAAAAAGAATTCTCTATGTACACTTCTCCCATGTAATAGTATTCAGGGAAGAGTGATAAGTTGCTGCTTCAGGTGCTTTGTTCCATTTCTACTCAAAATTAAAACCAAAGCTTCTTTAACATGAAATATAACTATATTGTGAATATTTAAGTTTTGTGAAAGCAAGCAAACTTATGAGAAAAATAGAATTTTCCTGAAATCAAAACAAAAGAAAGTTCAACATCCCACAACTATGTCTATTAATTAGGAAATATACCAGATTATACATAATAAGCAGACATATTTCTTAAGTCAAATGCTATAAATATGTTTATATAATGCTCTTCAGACAACAAGCATTTACTGATCCCTTATCAGACGTGAGGCTACTTTTATTACGGTCTTAAAATTGTTTTCTATACTAAGAAATAGAATCAAATAAAGTAAATTTATCCCAGTCATTATTTGGTGAAGGTAAAGACTGCCCAAACACAATCAAGATATTTAAAATTTTAGCTAGAGTCCCATGGCCTATCTCACAATGGCTACAGAAAGTTTGAAAGGAGTGTATCCACTTCTGACTTTACCTAAAAGGGGGTATCTGTAGAGCTGGGTCATCCACAGTTACTTTAACATTATGACCAGGAAAGCTGGTTTTTAAATGTTCGATGGACAGAAACGTATCATTGAAATCAAGAGTGGCAATCTGATTGGGCATTTTTGAATAATGTGCACTACTTGGATCCCCATAACCCAAAATGATGTCATGCAGCCAGTCAGGTACCACACAATCAGTATTCATCAGGTTCCGAATGGTCTCCAGCACAGCCTGTCAGGGAAAGGACAGAAAAGGGTTGTGTCAAGAAGCCATCTCAAACATTTGCACTTCAGTGGAATGCAGAGCTGGCTGCACTAATCCAGAATTCCCGAGTGTTTCAGGGCAAGAAGCTATTTCTGCTGACAGGTGCTTGGCTAGACTGAATCAACAGCTATATTTTCAGCTAATACCATACACTGAGTTAAACAAAAGACCAAACTTAGCAAGGACAGTTTATCCGTTAGGAGTTCATTTAGACAGAATGTCATAAATGAGTTCATCACTTGACTCCTGTTGGGCAGAAAGAAAACCTTATCAGGACTACATAACAATAAGAAAATATTATAGAACAAACGCTTAAAAAGTATGTTTCCTCTTAGAAATTCCTGGGCAGATAATAAAAGAGGAGAACTCTTTTATTCCATAGTTCCTCCATGCTAAGATGACACACAACCAGAAACATATTAATATATGCCTCAGTTGTGAAACATCTCATAACTTAAAAATATTAAAATTAACACTGTTAGAAGAAATAAAGTTAGAAATAAAAAATAAAGTAGACAAAAAGATAAAAGTGAAATGTCAAATAAATTTCAGAATGAAACATTCTACAATAAAAAGTCATTGTAATTGTTAATCTATACATTATCAAAATTACCAAATTCAAGGCAAACTTTCAGACTTTCTAATAATTACTTCTAGACAAAGTGCTCTATCACCTATATGGAAATCAGAAGGCTAGGCTATTAACTACAAAGACTAAAATAACAAAACCAGCCATTTTTATGTCACAAATGCTATATACTACAACAGGACAACAAAATAACAGGACAGTGTGTGTTATTCACACTCCTATCACATCACATCACCTTGTTTTATTTTTTTTTGCACTAATCACTACCTGAAATTCTCTTATTCATGTACTAAGTTACCTGCTTACCATTTGTCTAATCCCCACTAGAATATCATTTCCATGAGAGCAGGGATCTAGGAAGTTTTACTATGAGATGGGTAAATCACTGGATGGACACATTAATGAGTATGTTCACATAATGATGGGTAAGACAAGAGCTCTACTCTCTAAGAAAATTAAAATTTTAGTAGGGAGAGGAAATATGTCCTTAAGCAATAACACAAAGCAGCAGAGTGTGGTCAATAATACAGAATATTATAAAATACAATGGGAACACAGTTCCAAGACAGACACATGCAGGGAAGACTTTTGACCTTAGGAAAGGTTTCAGGAAGGAAAGTGGCATCTCAATTTTGTTCAAACAAGGTTCCTGTGAAGGAACCTTGGTTTATTTCATCATTAGTGGAAAGTCACAGAAATGTTTTGAGAAGCTGACTGAAATGATCAGTAGAGGCATATGAAAAACAGGTGACTGACCAGGAGAACAGGGCTAGGGCAGAAGAAGTGATTTAGTGCAATTATTTAGGCAAGAAATAAAACATCCAGTTCAGAACAGGCTATACCAATTGAGAAAGAGAGAAGGAAGTAAGGACTGCTGCTCAGGTAGATTAACAAAACACCGAAGACACCAAAAGAGCATTTGTCCTTTCCTAAACACAGGAGAGTTAATCACTGCCCCTGTTTCTTGGATTGGAATCTGAATGCCTCTTTGACCTCCCCTGACACTTTGTTGTTGTTGTTGTTTTTAAAAGTTTATTTTTTTTTAGTAATCTCTACACCCAGTGTGGGGCTTGAACTCATGACCCTGAGGATCAAGACTCACATGCTCTTCCGACTGAACCAGCTAGGCGTCCCTTCCGTGACACTTTTATCTGCATCCTTCTTATGACTTCTGGCACCTTCTAACACTTCATGGTAGTTATTTGTTTATATTTTTAACTTCCTTTATTGGTAGTCTAAACTCCCTAAAAACGTAAGCTGTATCTTACTCAACTTTACTGGCTCCATACAACTTAGTACAATGCCAGACACACAGTGGGCATTAAATAAAATGGTCAAACGTATGAACATAAGGAAGGAACTTTTTTTCATTTTTAGTAAAGTGACTGAAATTCAGTGATTACTGAGAAACAAAACAGAGGCAAACGAATGAGACCCTGCCCTCACAGACCTGCATTCTAATGGCGAAGTCAGACCCAAAACAAATCAAGTCATCAAGTATAATAAAGACTGTAAGGAGAAATAAAGACAATTGGATTAAGAATGAGAAGAAGAGGAAATACTACTTTAGGTAAGGTTTCCAGAAAAAAGCTTCTCTTAAGCAGAATTGCCTACGTGCAGGGAGGGAGCGATCCAGGCAAATGCCTGGGAGGAAGACTGTGTTGGTAAAGGGAACACCATGGACCAAGGCTTGGATTCTTAAAGAACAGCAGAAAGGTCAGCACATCTGCCATCGAATGTGTCAGGGAAAGGTGTTAGAAAATGAGGTTGAAGAGGTGGCCAGAGGACAGATAATGAAGGAGCCTCCTGGATTATGGTAATAATTTTCTACTATGATAGGAAACCATTAGAATGTAGAACAGGGTACCAAGGCATAATTTGTATTCAGTAGTTAATGTGGAGAATAGCAGAAAGAGAGGAGCTGTGGAGAATGGAAGCAGGGATGTGAGATGAAGGTGTCTTGGACGTGCTGTCAGTGGAGGTAGTGAGCTAACCAGACTGACTGATGGACCGGATGTGGACTGTGAGACAAAAAGAAATAAGAGTACTTCTGCTCTCTTGTCTTCAATAATAGGGTAAAATGGGGAATAAATTCCTTTGTATGTGAAGTCGTCTCTTTTAATTACAAGAACAGGGGGGAAAAAAGGCAATAAACTGACAATGCATAAGAAGCACTATGTTTTGGGGGAAGAGAAAAAAGAAAGGTACTTATACAGAAGGTAGTGTTACCAAATGCTAAAACAATTCAATGTTTACATTTTATAATGTAGTAGTTTCAAATAATTAAAAAATATATTTTATCAAAACTCCTTATCTCCATTAAGTTATAAAAGTAAAATTCTCTAGCTCCTAAACCTCCCTTTTCCTGCTAAGGAGTAAAACATATTATATAATAAAGTGATTCAAAACCATGGGCTCCCACATCTGTGTTCATAAAGTGATTTGGAAGTACACTTACTTTTGATTTAAAAAAGAAGTCCCACTAAACAAATAAACAAGCAGTTTTCTTTACCTTATACTGGCTATCCTGAGCATCTAATATACAAAATGCAAGGAAGGAGGCTGACATGGATTAATTTATATTGCTGAGTTTCTAAACTTACCAAAAGACAAAATAGATTTAGTAAATAAATTTTCTTAAGTTTTTATATTTAGTCTACATGTTAAGAATATAAGAGAATTGGGACGCCTGGGTGGCTCAGTTGGTTAAGCAGCTGCCTTCGGCTCAGGTCATGATCCCAGCGTCCTGGGATCGAGTCCCACATCGGGCTCCTTGCTTGGCGGGGAGCCTGCTTCTCCCTCTGCCTGCCATTCTGTCTGCCTGTGCTCACTCGCTCTCCTCTCTCTCTCTGACAAATAAATAAAATCTTAAAAAAAAAAAAAAAAAAAAAGAATATAAGAGAATTGTTTAGAATGAGAATAAAAGCAGCGATCATTTCCTTAACAAAACATTCTTTTATCTAGTGTTTATGTAATTATGTTTTAGAAATTAACTCAAACTGGACAGAGTACTTTTAGTTACATAGCCTAAAAATTACCTTAAAGTTATTTTCTTTTGGTTTTCTCCTCATTATGATATTAAAAGTTTCATACACATCTTCTGCTCCATTTTGTATAGTATTAGTCATATCTTGTTGATACTGGTTTGGATCCAAGAACACTCTAAATGTCCGCGACTCTCCTCTAAGATTGGGTCTTGGCTCAGGTCCTAGACATTTTGAAAAAGTTTGGTAAGTGAAATACAGACTTTCCAAGTATCAAAGTAAGTTAGCAGTATTCCTTTTCCAGAAGTGATGAGTAAACTGCTCACACTGAACCCCAGTCCTTCTCCTGACTAGGATGTTTTCCACTCATCCTCTTCAAATGCCTAGAGGCTGAAAATATTTTCTCTTTTCCCTAAATTCTTACTATTTCTTTCCCAGAAAAATGTATGTGATGTAATGTTTATGATGCAGGGCCATTGACTGCAATTTTCTGTATATGTTCTCAACCAAAATAAGAGCCCTAAAAGTCAAACATCTTTACTTTTGTCAGTTACTCATAGCTTCCATTACTGCCTTACGTATAGTAAGCACTTGACTGATCACTCTTTTTGTCCTTTCACATGCCATTCCTAGTATCACCAGTGTGAAAGGAAATTTCATATACTAATAGCTGAAAGCTCAGAGGCTTTTTCTTGCCCCTTTGCCTCATCTCCTTACTTTGTCTTAGTCCTCTAACTCTAGTCCCAATATGTGACCTTATGGTTATTCCACCTTTCCTATTTTCTTCTATTCTAGTGATAAGGTCAGCTTAATTCCAGCACTTTCAATTATGGTGCAATCTTAAAATCACAGGTAGAAATCAATTCAAGTTCTGAGAGAAGTCTAGTAAACAAATTGGAATAAGCCCTGGAAATAGATGCAATTATAATTTAACAGTAAGAATAACAAGGAAGTCAAACAAGATAAGAAAGAATTTCAAGGAAAAGCTAATGATAAGACTGAGAAATCAAAGAGCTGACAAATCCAGTAAGGCAGTATTTCTAAATGGGGTAATGTTTGCATGTGAGGTATGACAATTCTTTCTACAAGGCAGCTCTGTTTAAATTTTTTTTTTTTTTTGAGAGAGAGAGAGAGAGAGTAGGGGCATGTGCCATGTGTGAGTGGGTGATAGGAGAAGGGCAGAGAGAAAGGGAGAGAGAGAATCTTAAGTAGGCTCCAGGCTCAGCACAAAGCCCAAGGTGGGGCTCAATCTTACCACCCTAAGATCATGACTTGAGCTGTAATCAAGAATCGGACACTTAACTGACTGAGCCACAACAGGTGCCCCAAAGCAGCTCTGTTTAGATGTTTAGTATCCCTAGACCCCATCCATCAAATTTCACCCCCCATAAAATTCACCGTCCCCTACTCCTACCCCCAGTACATGACAAGATAAATACCAAAATTCATTTCAAAATACAGGGAAGTGCTATTTCCAACTGAGAGCCACTGCTACAACGCATCAAATCAATAAAACTTAAGAAGAAAAAATTAGGCAAATACGTCATAAGAGGTGTTTGGAGGTTTTAAAAAGGCAATATTATAAAGTATTATAAAAGGAAAATTTTAAATAAAGATAATTTCAAAAGATCCTGTCCTTTCCAATATCTAATAAAAAGTTTAGAAACCATATTATTTATTTCTAGAAGTGGGTGGTAGGTACCTTATACATATTTTATATATAATCCTTTGTGTTGATTATGTAAAATAACTAAAAAATATTACTTAAGATGCAAAAATAAAAAAGGCACAAAAACTTATCATTATGGGGCGCCTGGGTGGCTCAGTGGGTTAAAGCCACTGCCTTCGGCTCAGGTCATGATCCCAGGGTCCTGGGATCGAGCCCCGCATCGGGCTCTCTGCTCAGCGGGGAGCCTGCTTCCCTTCCTCTCTCTCTCTGCCTGCCTCTCTGCCTACTTGTGATCTCTGTCTGTCAAATAAATAAATAAAATCTTTAAAAAAAAAAACAAAACTTATCATTATGTAAACATACTCTTTCAAAATTATAGATTGCCATACCGTCTTCAATGACGCGCCCTTTATCATCCAGCATGCCCTGGATTTCACAGCCTCTGACATAAACCAGGCCAATCTGCTCAATAAAAGGTCTCCTCCGGTCAAACTTAGTACCATAAGGTTTTGTGGGCCGTACAGTGATTAAAAAGCATACATCATGCTTACGAAGACCTGGTAGAACATAAAGACATTTTTACTTATCAGAATGTTACTGTTTTTAGTCTTTTGTTGGCAAATTGTCATCCTCTTAGGAGATTTAAGAAACATGTGAAGTACCAAAGGTGATCAAATATTACATTTGTATTGCAATATAATTATGGGTTTTCCTATAATCTTTAAATTCAATGTTTGAAAGGAATAGTTAAAATGAAAATTTCCCTTTGTGTTAACATTAGAAACTTTTATGCCACGAATACATTACTGAGTAAGTCCTCAAGTCATGTTAGAGCTCCAAACTGGATGTTCGTCATCATTCTTGATAAGTAACTGAAAATACGGCTGGCACATAATCCAGCTACATCGTACTTATCAGGTTTCCAACATCAGTTTCAACTATTCATCACTGTCACTCCAACAACAGTCTAACTGCGTTCCCTGAAAGAGGTCAATGCGAGAATAATTCATCAAGGCACAAAAGCACTGTTTATAGATATCAAATTCAGAACATGGTTGGATATATATAGTTTCATTTGGCAAATGAAAATTTTTATAAGTAAATGACAAGAAATAGGAACCTTGTGCCGAAGTCCATAGCTTCTCAGTCATTAGACCAAATGCTGGACTCAACTAGATCCCCAACTCTATTAAAAGTAGAGACATGGGAAGACAAGGGACATAAATTTACATCACATATCCATGTAATGTCATACCACTTAACCTTCATTTCTTTCCTGATTCGTTTTGTTAGCCACTGTATGGCATAAATGCAAACTTATAACCTTGGTAATAAAATATACAACTAAATCAAATCAGCAATGTCAGTGTGTGGCTAACAGTATTGGGACCATTCTGGCTTAATATGGAGTGGGGTTTAAGTGTGCTAGTAATAATTGCTCTAACAATAATGACTTTATTATTTCCCAACAAATCAGAAACACGAGAAGCAATGAGAACTAAGGTGATCTGTTCTACTATCTGAGTTGTACTGCCTTTAGAACTTCTGATCTGCACAGCTCATTACAACATCTATGTCTTCAAGTCAAAGAGGTGGCCCTGAGAAGTAATTTAGTTCCTACCAGTGTCACTTTTTGGTATCACTGAGGGATGACTGCATATTCCCTACTAACAGATCATTTCACTGTGGGACATCTCAGATCTACATTAAAAAAAGTCCTTATGTAACAGTGAGTTCAACTACCTTTCTCCTTTCAACCATTTGTATCCACTCCATCCTGGCTGTGCCTCTGGAGCAGAATCCAGTATTTCTGTGTCCTTAATTATGTTTTCTTAATTTTAAAATGGGGTAATGGGGAAGATAAGGCCCTGAACTTCATACCTTTTTGAAGACACAAGAACAATGTTTCATATATTTAGCTTAAACTCTTCAAAACTGTTCCTACAGGACAATATTCATTACTACTAAAGAAACTTCCTCTCATTTTTTGCCTCCATTTTCTATTTAGTTACTCCATCTGTGATTAACAGAGGACCTGAATTTTGGCTCTGGCCTCCCAGAAAACACTTTTCTTCCCACCATGCCCCATACTATGAATCACTTATTCCACAATACCCTACTGTTCCCTCTCTTGCTCATCAAAATTTATCTATTACATTTCTCATTCTATCAGAGGTCTATGTTTAAAAGAATGAAAGGAAAAAAACAAAAGACTATTTAATATTCTTCTGATAGAAGTCTCCAAAGTAATGAAGGAAAGCTTAGGTAACTGTGTAAAATAGTATTTATGTTTGTACTTTCTTAAACGCCAAAGGTACTAAGTACAAAACCTTCTTCAGCAAAATAATGTCTTTCTTAAGGTTTAGCAATAATGAAGATATACAGCATTCTAGATGTGTAATGCACTAGATTAGATTAGAACTCTTTTGAAGGATACAGGAATACAAAAACAATTTGTCACAAACTATACCCACTAGAGTGAGCACATGTCAAACATGGGGCCAGCTTTGGCGCTGGATTCCTTTAGAATTACTGGATAAACATATCATGTAGTCCCTATGGTTATAAACAGCTATACTGGGAGCAATAATTTCTGAAAACTGATCCATTAAGGGACTATCCCTTTCCTTCTGGCATGCTAAGAAGGTGGAAAGAGATAAAATCTACCAGCTACTGTTTCTCACAACAGGACAGCAAGCAAGAGCTCTCACAGACAGCTGGGGGGAAAATATAAAAGTGACACTTAAAAATTAGGTCATGTGTCATTTCTGGCACAGGTGTTACCAGTGTTTTCAGTCTACTTGGCTTAGTAACTCTGAACATATCTGCCTCTAAATAAAATTCCTTATGACACAGAACTCCTGTACTTAAAATCTTGCCTAGTAAAGAATAGGGGAAATAACTCAGCTAAATTCTCTACATCCGTTATTTATCCTTGAATACACTTAATATCACTAATTCTGACTTCCTCCCTTTGATGCAAATAGTTAAACTATTATATCTACTTCTGAGTTATTTTACCAGATCCCCTTAAAATTTCTTTTGAGTTTGTCTGATTTTGATTTTGTATCTTTATTTTCCGGCAACTTTACCTCTATTCACTTTGGCAGCTTTTATCTCTTAAAAATACTAATTTGCTTTACTAGCTCTGCATGTGTACAAGTTCTAGGTGGCTTACCCCCCTTTCTTTAGTGAACAGTAATATTTTGATTCTTTTTAAATTGATCCTACATATTCATAAATACTATCTCACTAAATTTGGATTTAAAGAGCTCTCCTCTCAGCTCTGCAAACTGCAATTTTCAAAATCCTGTGATATGCATGCTATTTTATGCTTTTTATTAAAGTATTAAGACAATTATTCTTGTATGATCCTTGATATTTTTACTACTAATAATTACAAAGACAATTTTTAAAGATAAAATTTCATAAATGTTTAGAAGAATAATGTTTAATAAAAGTACTTTGCCAATTTTCTAAGTAGAAGTCTATTAACTAAAAAGGCAAAAATGTAACTTTATTTTTTGAAATAGAAAATTACCTTCCCATTCATCTTTGATGTGATCTCTGACATTCAGATTGATGGTAACATCTGCACGAACTCGGGTTGGCCAGTTTTCACCTATGTTTGGCTTGGCAACCTCAACTACAGTGAAAGCCACGATAGGCTGGGCCATTCGTGCCCAACCCCCAAACACTACACCACCATACTCAGACTGCCTGAAAAGCAAAGAAGCACGTGATTACTCCAAGAAAAAATGACTTTTCCCCAACTTTTGTCAAGGAAAATTAGTTAAGGAGGAACATATATTTAGCCACTAAGCCCTGACATCAGTAACTTATTTCTAAACTCAAAAAAAAGATTAAGTCCCAATATACAGGGAATACCTTCAGTAGTTATGAACAGGCAGATATGGTCCAATAAAGAAAGGGAAGTAAAGAGGAGTATTTATCCCACACACACAGAAAAAAAGATACTCTATATACATAATAGCAGAGACATTTTGTCAAGAATAATCTGTAATAATAAGAGTAGTCTATTATTATATTATAATCTATATTATTATAATAGAGTAATAATTTTAATCCTTTTTCTCTCTTCATCAAGACAGTCTCAGCTCTTCACACCTTATGCATTTAGGTATTTCTACAAGCTGTTTTGGAACAAGCAGAATTTTAAAAATTAAAAACAAACCAACAAACGATAATATCTACGCAAATGCTTGCTTTAGGGTAATATTTGAGTCATTTAAGAGATACTGCCATGGCTTGGGGGTAAAAATAATCAAGCTAGTTATAATAACCACAATCACTAACATTCAAATATCCACTCTTCCTTCTTATGTTAGTCTAACTGGTGTTTTAGATTTTACATTAAGTAGTGTATCTGGGAAATGTGTAATATAAATACTCCAGCAGTGCTCCAAAACTGGAAAGTATTGCCAAAAGTGACACGCTTACACAGATAAAGAAAAGCTACATCCCAGGTAAAGGCTTTGTGTTATAAGAAAAAACTATAGAACTCTACAACATCAAAGAGTGAAACTAATTAAAAATAAACGTTCTGCATCCAGTGACTTGCTTAATACAGGGAATTTCTAAAAGGTATTACCTTGTGTCTAAGCCCTTTTGTAATCATCTCATCCATTTTTTACAATTTTACTACAGTATAGCTTACATACAATGAAATGCATTCACTGTAAATGCACAATTCAATGCTGTTTAGTAAATCTGCAGAGTTGTGTACCCATCACCCAATCTAATTTGAGAACATTTCCATCCTATGTATAAAAGATCCCTCTCATTTATCTATAGTCAATCCTGTTACTACCCCCAGACAACCACTAATCTACTCCCCCCAACACTTTTTTCCTCTTATAAAATCTACCTATGACATGAATAATTAAAAAGGATAGATTTCTGCCCATCATAAGTACATTCTCCCTTATGTTGCTCAGTGGTTTCAGCAGACTGAATATGTACGTGATTGTTAGTACCAAGCACTGAGTAAAATTTATACCCCTACTTTCCACCTTCAGCACACAAGAAACAGAAAGAAGCTTGGCCTCTTTTTGGATCTCATCATTCTTAAAGGCCTTCAATGAAGGGCAATTCAGAATGAAAATCTAGAAAAATTTATTATCACAAGTTAATTCTGAAAAATGACATTTTCTTTCCCTTAGCAGAAAATAAAGTAAGTTAAAAAAATGTCCTTTATTAATAGACCATAAGAACTCTTAAGTATTTTTGCTTTATTTGGCATTTAAGTAAAATGTAAGTGAATTCTATTTGATAAACTGCTAGTTCATAAATCCCTAGTTTGCAAAATGGCCAAAATTAGGTTTAGAATCCGAGCATGTATAACCCTAGGTAACCATAAACTGAAAGGAAGATTTCTGATCAAGCACACCCCCGGGGTCCAAACAATGGGCAATAATTCCAGCAAAGCTGTGGGCAGGGATGATCAGCCAGTGAGTATACAAACCTCACAGTGCTACCCTGCCTACTGACTCAACTGATTATTAAGTCAAAAATACTTTATGTTGTGTTGTATAGTCTCACCCAGAATAACTTTTCACATAATAACTAATTAAAAAATAGAACTGTGTATGAAATAAAATGTGGAAGTGAAAAAATAGATCATAATCATAGTGTCCATGTAGCTCTCTATAATTAGTAAGGAGAGAAGCCTGGAAGATACCTGAAGCCATTCACATTCAGAAACTTGTTAAATTTTTTTTTTTTTAAGATTCTGGTCATATAATGACCAGAATGTAATAAAAATCTATTTTATAGATTCACAGTCACTTACGACATATAACTTACTCTCATCAATTTCATACGTAGAATGAAATAGTGAATGAAGGGCATTTATTTCATGTCTAAAAAGCAAAACAGACCTTCACAAATCTCATAATACAGAGCTGCCTATAATAACCAGAATGAAAATTTTTACTTAGCTAACAGAATTCCAGAAATGAGCTAGCAAGTGAGGAGTTGAGTTTAAGCAGAAGACTTCCTCAAATAAAGAGACCTACTCAACTGGCTCCCAAAGTAAATCCTGATGGTTTAGTCAAGGTAATCTATGGATGGAGGACCCAGCAAGACTTTGCAACATTCAATGCCATGTGAAGCTCAGCAGTACTCTTCATCTCTTGCCAGGTTCCTTAGAGAGGCTAACTGAGATACTGGTGATAGCCACAAGAGCAGCTGGGGTAGAAGACCCCTTTATCATAAGCTCCCAGGACTTAAACCGTCCTGTCCTAGTAAAGGCCTGCTGGTCAGTCCATATGCTCCCTCTTTACTTTTGCTAATGCCCAACATACTCTCCCCTCTATATTTCTCCCCCACCATCCTCCAAGAATGAAGACCTCTCCTCCCTTATCCCCAGTCCCCCAGCACCACCCCCAAGTACCCAGATACGTATTTTATATTTTAGCACTTCTGATATACTCTAATCCACATTAGAGAATTTCTCAAAGATTGACTATTTCATATTTTAAAGGGCGCCTTCATGCCAGGCATACTATTTCTAAATACACTTATGAAGTTTCTGACACAGGTTGTATCAGTCACTGTTTGCACCTCTTCATTACAAATGGAACCAATTTGCTTACCAAGGCTTCATTCTGCTGACACTATCCTCGATGTCTTGCCTAATTTCGTAAGTTGATTCTAAGCGGAAGAGATTAAAATTCCTTAAGAGGTAATCATGAAGAGTCAAAAACTGCAAATTCAACTTGGGAAGAGCAAGACAACCTGAAAAAGAAAACAACATCCACATCTGAATTATTCTTTTAATTAGACAACTGCACTATATAAAGAAATGTACTACAAATTTGGTTAAGAGTTTAATTTAATGATGTCTCAAATATAGCATATTTGATAAGGTTCTATTTTTATTTTCACACAGAAATTGAAAAACCATGTTAACAAATGCTATCTATTAAGAGTTGGGAAGGAAGGATAAAACTCATTAATACATCTAACCATGCATCGATGATTCATATACAAACAGACTTCTCAAAAGTAGCTGAAGATACCTAAAATTAATATAGTCTCGAGTAGTTTAAAAATTCTTCCTTCACCCCTAATATATATTTGGCAAAGCTCGAAGTAAATAATGACCATAAACTAAGCCCATAACAAATTTACCATGAAAGTTAATTAGCTAGTATATTACAACATATTAATCTATCTCCAAAGTGTGCTATTGTGTTCTGAATCTCTACCTTTTGGCTAGACTTTAAGGATAAGGTATTGAATGTATGCTATTCCTGGAATTATTTCCCTTCTCTGATTATATTAATGAACAATATTCTTTCTAGTATCTTCAGTAACTGCTATTTCCCTTGGATAATAAGTGAGTAAGCACTCAGCTGCAATATCAAAAAGATTAGAAAAAAAAAGAACCTCAAAATAAACACATTTTACTGGAAAATCATTATTTTCATCATCTGAATCCATTCTTACCAAAGCAATAATGAACCTAAGGGCAAAAACATCAATGTGAAAAAAATTTTCACATCATTTATGTTAGCAAATTCTGACTTATAATCTAACTCAGTTTCTTTCAGGCCAGAGGCTGAGGGAAGTGTCTCTTTGGACAGCATAATTTTATTAAAAAAAAAAAAAAAAGAATTAAAATGTGACCATTTTGCAACTGTCACTGAATTAACAAATCTAGCCATTAAGCAGCAATGGCTACTTATATCACACACAGACAAAAACAAGCGGACAGTCAGTGCCTCTGATGAAAGAATACAGCACCGCCAAGAATCCTGCCAGAGAGAAAACGTCAGCCTGACCAGGCCTCTGCGTTCAGCTGCCAATCTGCAAGAAAAATAAAGAGCAGAAAGACATACTCAACTGTACACTGAGCAGTCAATTAGAAAAAACCAGACTGTGGAAAACTATACAGATCAAACAACTCAGGTTCTTCAAAAGAAAAGGAAGGGATACAGAGGGCATTTGTGAAGTAAAAGACATTTAAAAAATGTAAAGGATTGACTACCATACACGGATGTACAAGTCGGTGACAAAGCTATGAAGAAATATACAGTGATTGCTTTAGAAGTCAGGAAATGGATACTTTCATGTGGAGGGAGAAGCAGTAACTAGGAAGGAGCTCATGGGAGGATTCTGGGATAGCCAATAAGGTGGTTATTCCCCTTATAAAAATTTGTTAAGCCTTCTGTTTATGTTGTGTGGCTTTCTTTTTTTGTGTTTATGTTCTTTAAAAGGCTCAAAATTAGGGCAAAAAATTTTACAAGGATTTTCTTTATAATTCTTAACTATATTTCTTTAAATATCTGTATCAGTTTCACTTATCTTCTCTTCTTGGGAGCTAGAAACAGTCTGTATAAACATCCAGTATTAGCTTTGATCCTTGCCTATTCATTAGCATCAACTACTGAGCCCCTAAAACATGATGCCATCATGGTCACTGAAGAGCAATGGCAAGACACAGCCAAATATCTGAAGACAGATTTATTACAGTTAAACCACTTGGCAATGAGTATTGTTCCGAAATACTTTCCTTAACCTTCATTAATTACAGGAGGTAAAGAACAATACTTTACATATTAAGCAAAATGTATTTTTAAACTCAGAGCAGCATCACTGAATAGCACCAAAAGCTAGATGTAAGACTATACATGTTTAAGGACACATAAGCTCTGTACTGATAAGACAAAATATTAAGTGGTATTTGCCTTTTAGGAACTGATTAGATGAAGAGTTAGATTCATACATGTATGGTCATAAATGCTATTAGTATGAACAAATTAGGAAAGTGAAAAAACAAGGCATGACCTTTGTAAGAACAAAAAAAAATATGAAGCCTGCCTATTCTGAAATCTAGCACAACTTTGTTGCACTGGGTTTACTGAAGTTATGGCTGCAGCATATGGCTCTGAAGTATCTATTTTTCTTTTAAATAAATTACCACTGGTGATATCTTTAAAACAGCCAAACTTCTCATAATGATGCCATTGTTCAAAAATTTCCTTGATTTTTTTTTTTTGAAATATGCTTTCAAAATATGTCAGAATGTATTTCAGTCTATACTCAATTGTGGCAAATTCTCAACCTCAGAGGATGAACAAAAGCATTCAGGAACAAATCTGTTGAAATAGATAAATAAATCAGGGAATAGCTATTTTTAATTAAAACTAAGGGTTTATTATTAAGTACTGACAATTTTTGGTGGTCATTAGCTGGCTTAAGAAATTCAAAAGAACTTCTAAAAAAGGCTTTGAAAAATAAAGCACTACCAAACAAAACAAAGCCTTTTACAGTGACATATTGAGAGCCATACTTCCTCCACTATTAGGTCTCCTTAAAACATAGTTTTATGTTATGGTCATATTTTATAAAGGATGATGTATGTATTCACACACACACATATCATGCCAATACACGTATACATGTGCACGTCTGAGCATGTGTGCGTAGCGTGCTCGCGCGCGCACACATACACATAGGGCATGGTTAAATTTAACAAAAATCCTTAATACTATGCATTCAAAATACTGAATAGTTTCCAGCTTTAAAACTGAACTTGAGAGTACCAGAAAATTATCCTAATGCATGTAACAGACAGAGGTATTTTCAGTTACATATGATAAATTCTAAACTAAATGTCCTGATACAGTTGTATTCTGTACTTCTCTGCCGTACCTTCCCCAGAATAGTACTCAGTTGGGACAATATTTTCATCCCATATGATTTTCTCAGTTGGATACAAAGGCATCTGGTTCAACTGCTGAATCTGAGAAATTCGACGTTCATGACGAGATACCTAAAAGAAACAGGATCATGCAGAAAGTAAGAGCAATCTTTTTTTAATCAAACTAATTTATGGAGAAATTCACCATAAAGTACAGAATGAGAAGTTTCATGTCTTTCAGTTATGGTAGCACTTTATAAGAGGGTTTTTTTCGTTTTTCCATTTTCTCCATAAATCAAAGATGAGAGAGGTACCAATTATGATGGGCTTTGGAAAATCAGGCAGATCAGAGTTCAATACCAAGTCCCTGTAATTTATGAGCTATGTAAAAACTGGGCACATTCTTTCAACTTCCCTGATCTTAGCTTCCTTTCAGTAAAACAGATAATATACCATTCACCTCTCAAGCTTCTTATGAAAATGAAACGGAATACTATAAAACAGCATCAAAGTGCCTGGTACATGCCAAGACCTTAAAATCCACAGCCCTTAATATTCAACAATGTTAAGCTCTAAGTAGATTATAGTTTTCATTCTTTTACTAATTAAACAATCTGGAAAATTTTGTTTATTAAAAACCTGGGGGCACCTGAGTGGTTCAGTCGCTTAGGTGTATGCCTTGGTTTCAGCTCAGGTCATGATCTCCAAGTCAGGAGACAGAACTCAGTGTTGGGCTCCATGCTCAGTGGGGAGTCGCTTCTCCTCTCCCTCAGCCACTCGACCCCCCTAGCCTTGCTCATGCTGTCTCTCTCTCTCTGAAATAAATCAATCTTAAAAACAAAACAAAACAAAACACACACACACACACACACACACACACACACACACATGGCCTCAATTTTCCTTGTAAAATCAGAGTTTGCCTTTATGAGCTCTATGTAGATTTCCACGGTTAATATTATAGTCCTCTATCTCAAACACAGAAATAAGCTTATTATCTAATTAACAAGTTAAAATAATGATATATGTGAAAAATTTGTCATGTTCTCTTCAGTAAAGAGAGTATTATTTTAGGAAAGAAAATAGTGTGACATCATCTAAAAAATTCACATATTTCAACTTCTTTATCATAATTCAGGTATTAGAAGAATCCAAAGCCTATGGAAATCCTTCGGGAGAGAGAGGAAATGAAAGATAATGCTGTAGCACTATAAATTTTTAAAATTGTTTTCTTGTTGGCATAAATATTTAAATTTCATAGATCAAATCTTAGCTGTAAGACTGTAAAAGGCAGGGGCGCCTGGGTGGCTCAGTGGGTTAAAGCCTCTGCCTTCGGCTCAGGTCACGATCCCAGGGTACTGGGATTGAGCCCGGCATTGGGCTCTCTGCTCAGTGGGGAGCCTGCTTCCTCCTCTCTCTCTCTCTCTGCCTGCCTCTCCGCCTACTTGTGATATCTCTCTCTGGCAAATAAATAAATAAAATCTTAAAAAAAAAAAAAGACTGTAAAAGGCAAAGGCTCAGCCTTATACTTAAACCTACTGTCCATTAGAAAAATTCCTTAAAAAATACTCATTTCTTATAGTAAGGATTTATTATTAATCCCCAAAACCGACTTAATGAGAAAAGATTTCACGTTGTCAGAAAATAGGACAAAGAATTTTTAGAAAGCACTCGTAGTCAGAAATAATGAAAAGAAGGCAAAGATGGTACCTAAGACATACACTTCACACAAATAAACATACCAATAAAAAAGTATTTTCCATACTTGAATTAAGTTAAAACTCCAAGAATTTCTCTCCAATTGGCACTAAAACACCTGTTATCAAGCTTAAAACAGCTGCTACCAATAGCTTCTGGTTACTATCCCCAAAACGAGCATTATCATCTTCTCTACAATAAGAGACTGTATTTTACCCCCCATATTAGAAGAATCAGTTTGGAATATAATCACAAAACTGTGTGCTCAGGACCGTTCCATACATTAAAAAAATGCATATAAAGAGTTACAAAAAACAAACTAAAAAAAACTACTCAACCTACAGCAGACAGAAAACAAAAAATTAAAACAAGCTATTCTTTTTTGTACAAACAAAAAATTTTGTTTGCCAGTTTCTGCAACTGGCAGAAATTGGGATGACTTGTAGCATCCAGTGCTGGTAAGAGCTTAAGGAGACACACTCTAATGCATTGTTAGTAGGAACATACATCTTTCAGAGGATAATTTGGCTGAATCTTACACCTTTTAAGTAAGCACATGCTTCAATCAAAGAATTTCACTTCTAGGTGCCTCTCTTAAATGTCCACACATGTGCACAAAGAGACATGAGCCAGGACCAAATCATTACTTGTAAAAGTGAACACGGCAAACAACTTAAATATTCATAGTGGGATATAATTACTCATCCATTTTATGAATTATTTTACTAAAGCTAAAAATATATTCCTATTCCTCAATTTTTCTGTGAACCTAAAACTGCACTAAAAAAATAAACAGGGGCACCTGGGTGGCTCAATCGGTTGAACATCTGCCTTCAGCTTGGGTCATGATCTCGGGGACCAGGGACTAAGCCCTGAGTTGGGCTCCCTGCTCAGAGAGGAGCCTGCCTCTTCCTCTCCCTGTGCCATTCCCCCTGCTTGTATTCTCCCTCAAATAAATGCAGTCTTTAAAAATAAAAAATAAATAAAAAATAATTAAATCCTTACTCAAAAAGTATTAGTTTGAGTTAAAGTCCATTATTTTCCAAAATGATTGAAAACTCCGTTAGAATTCTTAAATCACCAAGTCAGTGATAACTTAATTTTTATAAATATTCCTGAGTTTTCTAATGATAAAGGTATGCCTTAATATTCAAGGTACCATATTTAAGTAACTTTTAAAATAAATGGTTAGGGGTGCCTGGGTGGCTCAGTGGGTTAAAGCCTATGCCTTCAGCTCAGGTCATGATCCCAGGGTCCTGGGATCAAGCCCCACATATGGCTCTCTGCCAAGCAGGGAGCTTGCTTCCCGCCGCCCCCCCACCCCGCCCTCTCTGCCTACCTGTGATTTCTTTTTGTCAAATAAACAAATAAAATCTTTAAAAAAATAAAATAAAATGAATGGTTAGATAAATATGAATGGGTACGTATTAACTGTGTGTGCATAACTATGACCTCTAAAAGGCAGGAATGGTGTCAATTACCTATGTATCCCAATGCCTGAATCCAGTGCCTGACACAGAAGCTGCTCAAAAATGTTTGCATGGAATGAATTCATGCCATAAAGCAGTTTTAAAAGGTAAAAGACTTAAGAAAAGAAACCTAATAGATAAGAAATCTGGCAAAATCAGATATGTAATTGTAGAACAGGTAGAAATGACCTACTTAACCTTTAGCCCAGGAAAAAATTTGTATTAACACACATCTTTAAGAAAGGGAAAATTTAAAGAACATTAATATTTACCAGCAATTCTAGAAGAAATTCTTTATCAAAAGTTGTGTCTTCATTTTTAGGAAGAGTTGGTAACAAGCAGAGGTATGATGCCACCTGGTGGAGTGTATTTGAACTGCAGAATAAGGAATATTCAAACCAGAATATCTTATTAACTTACTTTACTTCTGAAACACATAATTTTACAGACTGCTTAAAAGGTCTTCCCTAGCAAACATAACCCTATGATACTGCAGCAAATAAAAAAAAATTAGCAATGAAAGTTAATCCCCTTAATGCAGGTTCTCAAAATGTCTTCTGCAAACCCCCTGTGGTCCCTGAGACCTTTCTACTACGTGTGCAAGAACAATATTTCTTCTATTAATACTAAGACACATCCTTGTCAAAAGTAAATACATTGCATGTTTTTTAACAATTCTAATAGACATGTAGTGGTTATCTCATTATGACTTAAATTTGCATTTCTCTAATAACTAATGATGCTAAGCATCTTTCTGTAGCCTTATTGAAATGTATCATCTTTGGTGGAGTATCTGTTCAAATCTTTAGCTATTTTTAAATTATTTTCTTGAGTTCTAAGACTTCCAGGTACCAGTCCATTATCAGACAGGTGTTTAGTCAATATTTTCTCCCACTCTGGGGTTATATTTACATTCTGTTAACAATGTCTTTCCAAAAAAAGAAAAAAAAAAGTCTTTCAAAGAGTAAAAGTTTTAAATTTTGATAAAGTCCTATTTATCAATTCTTTTTTTCTTTATGGATTGTGCTTTGGTGTCTATGGAAATCTTTGCACAAACCATAGTCACAAAAATATTCCCCATATGTCCTATTAGTTCTGGTTCTGAAAAGTATGTCTATGATTCATTGTGAGTTAGTTTGTGTATATGATGTGAAATATGTGTCAAGTTTCATACTTTGTACACAGATGTCCCACTGTTTCACCACCGTTGTTTAAAACACTACCCTTTCTCCAAGTAGTTGCTTTGGTATCTTAGTCAGAAATCAACTAACATATATGTGTGGTCTATTTCTGAACTTTACTCTGTTCCAGTGACCTATATGTCTATCTGTCCTTTATTCAATATCACAATGTCTTGATTACTATAGCTATATAGGCAGTCTTGAAATTAGGTAGTGGGAATCCTCCAACTTCGTTCTTTTTCAAAATGGTTTTGGCTAGTCTAGTCTCTTTGCCTTTCTATACTAATTTTTGAATGAGCTTGTCAATTTCTAGAAAAATATCCTGATGGGATTTTGACTAGAACTGAGTTACACTTATGGATCAGTTTGGGCAGAATTCATACCTTGAGTCTTCTCATCCATACGCAAGGCAAATATCTCCATTTCTTAAATTAATTCTCTTTAATTGTATAGACTTCCTTAATGTGGTTTTAGATACCACATGGAAACTAACATTTAAGAAATAACCACTTGTCAAATTGTGATATGTATCAAAGAAAAATATTCACAATTATTTGAAAAGGCTATTAAAATATATTTCCCTTTTGCATAAGGGAATGTCTTCATTTACTTCAACCAAAACAGTATCTCACAAGAAATGGAATACAGAAGCAGATCTACAAATCCAACGGTCTTTGATTAAGCCAGTCATTAAAGAGATTTGCGGGGGAGGAGTTAAGGTGGTAGAGGAGTAGGGGGACCCTAAGCTTGTCTCATCCCTTGAACAGGGCTAGTTATCAAATCATTCTGAATGCCCAAGGAATCAATTGGAGGACTGAGAGAACAAAAACTGCAGTCTACAAGTAGAAAGGCAACCACCTTTTGGAAGGAATCCCAGAAAATAAAGAGAAAGGAAAAAGGGACAGAAGGTTTATTTGAACAAATTATAGCTGAAAACTTCCCCAATCTGGTAAAGGAGACAGACATCAAAATCCAAGAAGCACAGTGAACCCCTATTAAATTCAACAAAAGTCAACTATCACCAAGGCATTTCATAATCAAATTCACAACATACACAGACAAGGAAAGAAACCTGAAAGCAGCAAGGGGAAGAAAAAATCCTTCAACACAAGGTTAGCCAGATCAGATTCACAGCAGATCTATCTACAGAAACTTGGTGAGCCAGAAAAGAGTGGCAGGATGTATTCAATGTGCTGAATGGGAAAATAACACAGCCAAGAATTCTTTATCCAGCAAGGCTGTCATTCAGAATAGGAGAGATAAAAAGAGTTTCTTGGATGAACAAAAACGGAAGGAATTCGTGACCACTAAACCAGCCCTGTAAGAAATTTTAAGGGGCCTCTTTGAGTGGAGAAAAAAAGACCAAAAGCAACAAACACTAGAAAGGACCAGAGAACACCACTAGAAACACCAACTCTGCAGGTAACACAATGGCACTAGATTTGTATCTGTCAATAATCACTCTGAATGTAAATGAACTAAATGCTCCAATCATAAGACATAAGGTATCAGAATGGATTAAAAAAAAATTCATCTGGGGCACCTGGGTGGCTCCGTAGGTTAAGCCTCTGCCTTCGGCTCAGGTCTTGATCTCAGGGTCCTGGGATCGAGACCCAAATCTGGCTCTCTGCTTGGCAGGGAGCCTGCTTCCCCCTCTCTCTCTGCCTGCCTCTCTGCTTACCTGTGATCTCTCTCTCTCTCTCTCTGTCAAATAAATAAGTAAAAAATTCTTTAAAAAAATTTTATCTATATGCTGCCTACAAGAGACTCATTTTAGACGTAAAGACACCTGAAGATTGAAAATAAGGGGACGGAGAACCATCTATTATGCTAATGGACATCAAAAGAAAGCTGGAGTAGCTATACTTATATCAGACGAACTAGATTTTAAAACAAAATTTTTAACAAGAGAAGAAGGGCATTACACCATAATTAAAGGGTGAATCCATCAAGAAGATCAAACAATTGTAAATATTTATGCCCCCAACTCGGGAACACCCAAATATACAAATCAATTAATAATAAACATAAAGAGGTTCCTCAAAAAGTTGAAAACAGAATTACCCTACAACCAGTAATTGCACTACTAGGGATTTACCCCAAAGATACAAATGTAGTGATCGAAAGGGACACCTGCACCCCAATGTTCATAGCAGCAATGTTTACAATAGCCAAGCTATAGAAAGAGACTAGATGTTCACTAACAGATGAATGGATAAAGAAGATGTGATATATATATATACAATGAAATACTACTCAGCCATCACAAAATGAAATCTTGCCATTTGGAACGATGTGGATGGAACTAGAAGATATTATGCTTAGTGAAATAAGTCAACCAGAGAAAAACGATTATCTTATGATCTTATTCATATGGAATTTAAGAAACTAAAAAGATCATAGGGGAAGAGAAGGAAATAAAACAAGATGAAATCAGAGAGGGAGACAAACCATAAGTGACTCTTAATCATAGGAAACAAACAGAGGGTTGCTGGAGGGAAGTGGGGTGGGGTGGGGAATGTGGTAACTGGGTGAAAGACATTAAGGAGGTCATGTAATATAATGAGTACGGAGTATGATATAAGACTGATATATCACTGACCTCTACCTCTGAAACCAATAATACATTATATGTTAATTAACTGAATTTAAATTTTAAGAAATGAAATAAAAAAATAATAAACATAAAGAAAATCACTGATAATGATACAATAATAGTAGGGGACTTTAATACCCCACTTATAGCAGAAGATCATCTACAGAAAATCAACAAGGAAACAATGGCTTTAAATGACACACTAGACTGGATGGACTTAAAGGATATATTCAGAACATTTCATCCTAAAGCAGCAGCATACACATTCTTTTTGAGTGTACACGGAACCTTCTCTAGAATAGATCACATACTGGGTAACTCAACAAGTATGAAAAAATTGAGATTATATCATGCATAATTTCAGACCACATTGCTATGAAACTTGTAGTCAACCACAAGAAAAAATTTGCAAAGACCTCAAATACATGGCAGTTAAAGAACATCCTACTAAAAATGAGTGGGTTAACCAAGAATTTAAGAATTAAAAAAAAAAATGGAAGCAAAGGAAAATAGAACAGTCCAAAACCTTTGGGATGCAGCAAAGGCAGTCCTGAGAAGGAAGTATATAGCAATACAGGCCTTCCTCAAGAAGCAAGAAAAGTCTCAAATACACAACCTGACCTTACACCTAAAAGAAAAAGAAAAGGAACAGCAGTAAAGTCTAAAGTCAGCAGAAGAAGGGAAATAATAGAGATTAGAGCAGAAATAAATGATATAGAAACAAAGTAGATCAGATTAACAAAACTAAGAGAGGGTTCTTTGAAAGAATAAAACTGATAAATCCCTAGCCAGACTTACCAAAAAGAAAAGGGAAATGACCCAAATAGATAAAATCACAAATAAGAGATCACAACCAATACCACAGAAAAACAAACAAGTAAAAGAGAATACTATGAAAAATTATATGCCAACAAACTGGGCAATCTAGAAGAAATGGACACACTCCTAGAAACTTATAAACTACCACAACTGAAACAGGAAGAAATAGAAAATTTGAACAGACCCATAACCAGCCAAGAAATTGAATCAGTAATCAAAAATCTCCCAACAAACAAAAGTCATGGGCCAGATAGCTTCCCAAGGGAATTCTACCAGACATTTGAAGAATTAATACCTATTCTTCTCAAACTGTCCCAAAAAATAGAAATGGAAGGAAAACTTCCAAACTCATTCTACAAAGCCAGCATTACTTTGATTCCAAAACCAAACAAAGACCCCTCTAAAAAGGAGAATTACAGGCCAGTATCCCTGAAGAACATGGATGCAAAAATTCTCAATAAAATACTGGCAAATCAAATTCAATAGTCCATTCAAAGAATAATTCACCACAATCAAGTGGGATTTATTCCTGGGCTCCAAGGGTGGTTCAGTATTTGCAAATCAGTGTGATACACCATATTAACAAAAGAAAGGATAAGAACCATATGATCCTGTCAAGAGATGCATTTGACAAAGTAAGTATTCATTCTTGATAAAAACCCTCAACGAAGTAGGGATAGTTGTAACATATCTCAACATCATTAAGGCCACATACAAAAGACCCACAGCTAATAATCATCTTCAACGGGGAAAAACTGAGAGCCTTTCCCCTACGTCAGGAACAAGAAAAAGATATCCACTCTTACCATTACTATTTAACACAGTACTGGAAGTCTCAGCCTCAGGAATCAGACAACAAGAACTAAAAGGCATCCAAATTGGCAAAGAAGAAGTCAAACTTTTACTATTTGCAGATGATATATTCTATGTAGAAAACCTAAGAGACTCCACCAAAAAATTGCTAGAACTAATACATGAATTCAGCAAAGTCTCAGGACATAAAATCAGTGTGCAGAAACCTGCTGCATTTCTATTCACCAATAACAAAACAGCGGAAAAAGAAATCAAGGAATTGATCCCATTTAAAATTGCACTGGAAACAGTAAGATATCTAGAGATAAATATAGCTAAAGAAAGATGTGAAAGATCTGTACTCTGAAAACTCCAGAACACTTATGAGAGAAACTGAAGAGGACACAAGGAAATGGAAAAGAATTCCATGCTCATGGATTGGAAGAAAAAACATTGTTAAAATCTCTACACTACCCAAAGCAATGAACACATCTAATACAACCCCTATCAAAATACCATCAGCATTTTTCACAGACCTAGAACAAACAATCCTAAAATGTGTATGGAACTACAAAAGATCCCAAATAGCCAAAGCAATCCTGGAAAAAAAAAAAAAAAGCTGGAGGCATCACGATTCCAGATTTCAAGCTGCATTATAAAACCATAGTTCAAGACAGTATGCTACTGGCACAAAACAGACAAACAGATCAATGGAATAGAACAGGAAATCCAGAAATGGACCCACACCTATATGGTGAACTCATCTTCAACAAAGCAGGGAAGAATAGCCAATGGAAAAGACAGTCTTTTCAACAAATGGTGTTGGGAAAACTAGACAGCAACATGCAGAAGAATGAAACCAGACCACTTTCTTGCAACACACGCAAAAATAAATTAAAAATGGCGAAAGACCTAAATGTCTAAATGAAAATAGAACAGTCCAAAACTGTGAGATAGGAAACCATCAAAGTCCTAGAGGACAGCATAGGCAGAAACCTATTGACCTTGGTCATAGCTCACTAGTCACGTTGCTGGAGGCAAGGGAAACCAAATCAATAATGAATTACTAGGACTTCATCAAGATAAAAAGCTTCTGTAGCACAGCAAAGGAAACAATCAACAAAAGTAAAAGGCAGCCTATGGAATGAGAGAAGATATTTGTAAATGACATACCTGATAAAGGGTTAGTATTTAAAATCTATAAAGAATCTATTAAACTCAACACCCAAAAACAAATAGTGCAGTTAAGAAATGGGAAGAAGACACTCCCAACTGGCTAATAGGTATATGAAAAAAATGCTCAGTATCACTCATCACCAGGAAAATAAAAATCAAAACCATGATGAGATACCACCCCACACCTGTCAGAATGGCTAAAATTAACAATACAAGAAACAACAGGTGTTAGTGAGGATGCTGAGAAAGGGAACCCTCTTGCACTGTTGGTGGGGATACAAACTGGTGCAGCCACTCTGGAGAACAGTTTGCAGGTTCCCCAAAAAGTTAAAAATAGAGCTACCCTATGATCCAGCAATTGCACTACTAGGTATTTATCCAAAGGATACAAAGATCCAGGTTGGAAGGGGTACATGCACCCCAGTGTTTATTGCAGCATTATCAACAACAGCCAAACTATGGAGAGAGCCCAAATGTCCATTGACTGATGAATAAAGAAGAGGTGGTATATAAATACAATGGAATATTACTCAGCCATCAGAAAGAATGAAATCTTGCCATTTGCAACAACATGGATGGAGCTAGAGTATATTATGCTAAGTAAAATAGTCAGAGAAAGACAAATACCATATGATTTCACTTATATGTGGAATTTAAGAAAGAAAATAGATGAACATATGGGAATGGGGGGAAAAAAACAGAGGGAAGTAAACCATAAACGACTCTTAACAACAGAGAACAAACTGCAGGTCGATGGAAGGAGATGGGTGGGGGACAGGCTAAATGGGTGATGGGCATTAAAGAGGGCACTTGCTCTGATGAGCACTGGGTATTATTGTATGGAGGTGATGAATCACTGAATTCTACTCTATTGATCAATATTACACTGAATGTTAACTAAAATTCAAATTAAAAAAATAAAAAGATTTGCAAAAATGCAAAACAATGCCACTCCTCACTATATACTTTTTTAATTTTGGAGAATATCTTTTTCATTAACACTACGTGTGCTAACATATAATAGGTTTTTAACTGATTTTAATAAAGTATTTAACATTTTCCAGTTTTAATTTCTAATACAGTAAACATAATGGCTATAATCCACATTAAAAACAGTTTTTTTTAGCATCCTCAATAATTTACAAGAGTATAAAGGAGCATCATGGATGAAAATAAATTCCCAAGTGGATTATGCAGCTAAATTGAATATAAAAAAAAATCTATGGAAGTGTTTTAAAATATAATATTTTATAATCTTATGGTGATAAAGGCCTTCTACACAAACCATTTGTTATTGTTATTAAAAAATGACTGACAAGGGCGTCTGGGTGGCTCAGTGGGTTAAAGCCTCTGCTTTCGGCTCGGGTCATGATCTCGGAGTCCTGGGATCGAGCCCCGCATCGGGCTCTCTGCTCTGTGGAGAGCTTGCTTCCTTCTCTCTCTCCCTGCCTGCCTCTCTTGCCTACTTGTCTCTGTCTCTGTCAAATAAATATATAAAATCTTTAAAAAAATATATGATTGACAGAGAGGATTAAAAAATTTAAAACATTTGTGGTAATAAAATACACCAAAATACAGCTAAAAAGTGAGAAACTGATAGAAAATAATTACAACACAAACTAGACCAAATATTAGCATGCAAAATACATAAAGCTTTCTTCAAAAAAAAAGATCAATACAAGCAATGAAATATAAAATAGCAAAAGATAACACGAAAGTTAAAAGGAAATGCAAATAGCCAAGAAAAATAGAAAGATGCTCAATTTCCCCAATATAATCACAGAATGCAAAGTAAAACAATGAGGGTTCTTTTACTCTTGGATTGGCAAGAATGAAAGACTAGTGGACCTACTTGGTAAGGAAAAAAATAAATACTCATATGCTGTTGGTATAATGGATACATATTTTTGAAGGAAATTTAGCAATATATAACAAATTTTAAATATATAACTCCTTCCAGTCACTATACTCCTTCTGGAATCAGCAGCAAGGTTTTTTTTATAGATACAGAAACAATGTTGTTCATTACTGAATTGTTAGTAATGGCCAAAAATTTAGAAAGTAAAGATCTGTCGATAGGAGAGTGATTAAAAAATAGTATGGTATACCTGTCCAATGGAACTTCATGCAGTTCATTAGGAGAATGAAACAGATATTGTGTTATTATAAGTCATTATTAAATCTTCTATGAAAATCAACAACCAAACCAACTTTCAGGTTGAAACCAAGTTTGTTTCATTTTAAATAGCCAATGAACTAAACATAATTTCTCCCAAGAATTAAGGACACTGGGGAGATATGAGAGTCCAGTTAAAAGATACACTGCCGGGACGCCTGGGTGGCTCAGTTGGTTAGACGACTGCCTTCGGCTCAGGTCATGATCCCAGAGTCCTAGGATCGAGTCCCGCATTGGGCTCCCAGCTCCATGGGGAGTCTGCTTCTCCCTCTGACCTTCTCCTTGTTCATGTTCTCTCTGTCTCTCTCTCAAATAAATAAATAAAATCTTAAAAAAAAAAAAAAAAGATACACTGCCTAGGTTTGAAATTGGACTTACCTATGTTGGAATCCTAGCTCTGCCACTTACTTGCTATTTGATCTAGGCAAATGACTTATCAATTCTGTGTCTCGATGACCTTATTTCTAAAATGGTACCTACTCCTTACACAAATGAATGTCTTGAGAATTATTTACACATATAGTAGAGTGCCTATGTACTATAAATGCATTATTACCATTTTCAAAAAAGTGTATTAGCTGTCAAAGAATATTACTATTTCATAAATTTTAAACACATAAACATTTTTCTCATCTTCTAATACCACATATGAACATGTACTAGTTTCTGTTTTATGTTATAATTGACAGAATACCAGTCTTATGTTCTACTCTAAGAAAAATTTATGATTTAGAAAAAACGTTTAAGTTATGAAAAATATAAATTTTGCCCCCCAAAACAGAAGATCAATAATTATATCTAAGTTCCTTAAAGATACCAACTGCTACAGAGAAGCACTAGTTGTAGCTGTCAATAAAGTGGTGCAGTGAGTTCCATTACCTAGTAGTGCAAAATGATTAAAGGCAAAGAGAAAATTAAAATCCAGTTTTCCTCTCATGTCAACTTACCTAAGAGGTCCAAAAAACTTGACCAATGATTCCCGGGTATCTACTTCTGCCACATTCGAGAGGGCAAAATCATAGAGTTCAGGGAAATGTGCAAAAGCAGCTCTCTAGAAAAGAGAAAAAAGAAATCAGTAACTAATGCCTACATATTAATACAATCAACTATAATTTATAAACTAAATAAAAATAATGCTTTAAAAATATTAATGCACTTCTCTTTTTCATATGCTTCTCATCATGTGACCTCTGCCTTATTTAGCCCGAAGCACTCGATACAACGGCAAAAGCTAGAATTATTCCAGCAGGATTCCAAAAACCAAGAGTCAATGTTCAGTTTATTTCTAATGCTGTATTTTGAACAAACATGAAAACAGTCATGAGAGCTAGCTTCACTGACAGAAAGGAGAAAAATAAAACAACACTTTATTATGAATAACTAGCCCAACAAAACTAAAAGAAAGTTCCAAGGGAAATCCCCACTGTAGAGACAGCTTGAGGGAGAATTCAAAAGCACAGTGGTTTGTGCTTTTACTTTGGAACTCTGGAAAGAAAGGACCTCTCGGGGTAACAACCCTCAACCAACCATGTGGTAAGCTGCAAAATAACAGAAACGGCAGCATTATAGTGACTGGGTATGAGGATATAAGGTAATATCCCTAGTATTCCTTAATGCCCACGTGGCACAGAGAAGGTTCAGAAGTCTTCATGCCCCAGGTGAGGATGCCATGAGATTACTATAGGTAATAGCAAAATGACCTGCAACCCAAGCCTCACTGAGCTGTTTAAGCTAGGAAATGAATGAGAGTCAGCTCTCAGGAGAACTCTGGCACCAGCAGGAGCAAGGCTGGAGCCTCATCAGCAAGGAGACAGCCAAGCTCCTCGGGAGCCATCATCATGCCTTGCCTGGTGCCAAGAGAGAAGACCACGTGCCACACCAGCTGTGGTCACTTCAAAGGCAGAAGCAGAAGGACAAAAACACTACTGCTCTGAGAAGAGCAGGAAAAGACATCTGAGCCGGGACACTGTGCAGATGACTCCTCTTCCAAAACAATGAGGTTCTCATAGTGCCTCCACATATCCAGATGCTATTCTGGGAGAGAAGAGGGAGAGCAGAGTGTCCTTGAGAGATAGTGGAATTGATTATGAAAGACAATTTGAACTTAAGTTTGACTGAGCCTTTACCTAAAAAGACTTTTGAAACAGAAAGAACTGAATTTCTTCAAAGTGACAAATAAAAGCTTCTTTCTGCCACCAGAAAGAGTAAAAGCAAGATGAGATTAGTAATAGAAAACAAAGGTACTTTGTTGACATAGCTGAACTGTATTGGCAAATTTCAGTCCCATTCTGGGTATTTATCTTTAAAATGTATAAAATGCTCACATATACTTTGTCAATGTATTGGAATACTCTTTCATAAAATGAAACTGGTAAGTGTATGGATCAAGTTGGTCCAATAACTAATAGAAAATTTGAGTGTCAAATATCAGTATCTTGATTCTCAAGACTAAAGAAAGCCATTTTTTCCCCATGGATTCAATAGAATTAGCAGTATTTAAAAAGTTCAGTATGAAAACACTATTAAATTAGTATTTTCTTCTACCTGTACTACATAAACTAAATTATTTATGACCGAACTTGATGAAGCAGAAGCATAGGTTACGCTGAATTTCAAGTTACCTGTAGAGAAGTAATTCTGTCATAGTGAATTGTGGTCATCTCATTCTCTGTCAGAGCATTTCCAGTCTGGTCATTAATCTCAAAACCAGTATAGAACTTAAGCATGTCCAAAAGCTGAAAGGATACATTTACATTACTAAACTGTGTGAACATAAGAACAAGAAACCATGTACAAAAACTATTATAAAGAATAACAAGTCCATATAACTTCTCAGAGACGCTGAAAACCTATGGAATATAAACACTGCAACAAACACTTCAGAACATATCCAAATGTGTTATTTGTATAAGAATAAAGTATGGGTCTAAGAATAAATTGTTAAAGTCTATTTCATATACATGGTCTACTTCTACAGAGAGGAACTTAAACTGCAATCCTAATAATGAACAGACATTAAGGATCTAATCAAAGGAAGCCATACTAAAGGAAAAAAAAAACCCAAACATCACTGCGGAGGTCTTTTACTTATGCCACTTAATACAGAATTTTCTGAATGAAGGCTTTGTAATTCATATTAGCGATAATCTCCTCTGTGTGCTACTTCTATTAGGGAAAAATAGAAAGGTGAGGAAAGTTAAGATACTGTTTCCTCTCATCAGGCTCCATGGCCATCAAACCCTTTCTTTGGCCTAGTTACTGCCGCTAATGAAGGCCTACTCTCCCTTCATAGCAATGGCATCAAGAATCTACTGGCTGCATTCACCCCAGATCTTTATTATTCTTAATTCTAATCTATGGAAGATCAGATATGAGAATTTTAGTATGTTGTAATGTATGTGGCAAATCACTGGATAGAAATTCAATAAGAGAATGAGAAAAAATATAGATACAAGATAAAATAATTTTGGGGGCGCCTGGGTGCTGCAGTCGGTTAAGCATCCGACTCCTGGTTTTCACTTCAGGTCATGTTCTCAGGATCGTGAGATTGAGCCCCAAGTGGGACTCTGCACTCAGTGGGGAGTCTTTTTGAGATTCTTTCTTTTCTGCTCCCTTAGCTTGTACACTCTCTCTAAAATAAATTGGAAAAAAAAAAAAAGATAAAAGAATTCCTGAAAGAAAATGTAAACACACAAAAATCGTATCTCCAAGTATGATCTCATTGAAACGTAAGGTTTAAAAGTTTGTTAGAAGACTTTCCTTATGAAAAGGAGATGTGAAACAAGGTGAAACACTAATACTTCTTTCTACCCAAGGTAGCAAATGAGCACTTCCATGCTATCAACTGTCTCTGTCACCATCATCTTATGGAAAGACAGCCATGAGATTAGGGCATAGTTCTCTTGAAATTAACGTTCATTATCTATTCTATTCCACAGTGATTACTATCATTGCCAAGATCATAATTCAGTTCAATAATAAAATCACATATGATTAACAAAAGCTCTTAATTCATTCAATTCTATATTAAGACTTGATTTTACTTTAAAATGACTAATTAGGAAGTTACATTATTCAATTCAATATTTAGCAAAATTTCCTTTCTATCATCCACTGGTATTCTTAGTTGCATGGCAAAAAAAAGATCAATTTAGAAATGAAAACTATGTGACAGTTCAGATATAGCAATGCTCACCTGGGAAAAAAGATGGCCATCCTCTTCCCTATGAACAAGATTGGAAAGGTAACAGTGAACCAAAAGATGGGAGTCATCCAGGATGGTATTAAACCAGCGCCTTGTGGGGAGTAGGGCCTAGAAAAAATTAATACCATAGCAGTAAGTCTGTATGTTCTCTGCAGCTAGAGATAAAAATCTACTATTTGGCTCATAAGCGTCAATCTCATATAAGGTTCCCTCGAGTCTCGAAAAGTCACGGTGCACAAAGCAAGGGGTCTGGTCAGTGCTGTAAGTAAACTCAGTGGCAACGTTTAAAAATAAAATCCAGTACTGGAAGAAATTTCACCGATATACAGGCCAGTAGTTTTCAAACAAAATCCTATATGAAATCCCAATATGTATTGTGTATAAATTTAAAAATGATACTACTCTTAAAGAAAAGAGACTGGGGATAAGGAGATATGTGGAGACTTCTTTCCCCATATCTTCTTCCCATATCCCCCTTATGACAGTCAGCAAGAAAATGCCGAGATACTGATATCAGTGTGAAAACCACTAATCTAACCAAATATCCTCATTTTATAGATGAGGTTACTGAGATCCTTAGAGGTTATAAATTAGTTGCTGGCAGAACTAGAATCTGAATAAAGATCTCATGAATGGCTGCCATCCAATACTCTAATCCTTATGTCAAGAAACCACCCTCTCTCTCCAGATAAGAAATGAACACAAAGGATTTTCTTTCAATTTCCTGTAGTAAAGAGGGAAAGGAAAGGAAATGAATTCAATCTGAATTACACCAACTCTGCATCTGAACTTTCTGTCAAAATCTTGCACCTAATAACATGAAATCTTCTTTAAGAATCTTAATTTTAAAAATTGACAATAGCAGCTGTATCTTTTTTCATCAATAATATTTAGGCACATTTAGAAAAGTGAGATTATTAAAGAGATGGACAAAAACCCCTAACTTCAGTCACTATTAACACTCTATGATGGGGGGAAAAAAACCAAAGCCAAAACCAAGACCCTCTATGATGGGGTATTAAAATATGATAAAAAATAAAATGCTATTGCTAGACTCATGTTTAATAACTATACTATATAGTAGTTTTTTCTACAAACAATAGCCATCTGACAGCTATTTGAAAACCTCAAGGGCCAACTGCGTTTGACTTTCTCTGTTACACCTAGAAATGGGTAAAAAAAACTAAGGCCAGTAATGAAGAAATATTTCATATATTTCATATAGTTACATGATTAACCTTACCCCTTAAAGATGAGATAACAGAAAAGCCACTGCCCATTTCTTACCTCTAGGTCAATCATAAGTTCAATGAATCTTTCACAGTAATGAACTTTGTCCATAGTGACTGGCTCTAGACATAACACAGAAAACATGTTAGAATCTTCTTATTTAGGCCATTCAATGTACTAAATCCTATAACTGGCAGTTATTTAGTTACTGAAACTGTCATGTGTCTCTTACAGGACAGGATCACGATCCTGAGTAAGGACCCCGCCTATATTTCAAAAAAGGCAGGCCTTACCCTTATGTTTAGCTCTACAAATATAAGACAACGAAAAACCTATCTTGGGTCAGAAACACATTTAAAAAATCAGGTTTGCAAAAATATTTTTCAAGTGTTTAGACCTACTAATGTCTGTAATAATTAGTCATAAAAAACGACCCGTACTAAATGACTAAATTTGAAAAAACCAAGTGATACAAAAACTAAAAAGGCAGTCTAAAACAAAACAGAACTAAAAAGACAATTTAAGGGGAGCCTGGGTGGCTCAGTTAAGTGTCAGCCTTCAGCTTGGGTCATGATCTCAGGGTCCTGAGATGGAGCCCCATATCAGGCTCCCTGCTCAGCGGGAAGCCTGCTTCTCCCTCTCCCACTCCCCCCGCTTGTGTTACCTCTCTTGCTATGTCTCCCTCTGTCAAGTAAATAAATAAAATCTTAAAAAAAAAAAAGGCAGTTTAAATCAGTTTTTGACCCACTTTCCTTCTTGTCTTCACAACCTAAACTTCTAGTTCTCTCATATACATAAACACACATATATGTGTGTGTACATGCAGACATAGATACCTTTAGAATGCAAAGAAAAAGGGCGGGAAAGGTACACACCAAACTAATTAAAGGGACAACTGTTATATGAGTTTTTTTCCCTGTGTGTGTGTGTGTGTGTGTGTGTATGTATATATATATGTTAGTTTTTAACATTAAAACATCAATGACAGAGCAATGAAATATTTTTAAATCACTACCTTATTTTATGCTATTCATGACTATTAATGTACTATTTTTATAAAACATTTACTTCTATTTTTAAATAATTACAACCTCATGACATGACAAACCTTTAAAGTTTTGGGTTTTTTTTCCTAATGCCAGGTAATAGTCTACCATTTTACCAGGTAATCATTCTACCAAGATTCTGTCAATTAAAGATTTATTTATTTATTTGTCAGAGAGAGAGAGAGATAGAGATCACAAGTAGACAGAGAGGCAGACAGAGGCAGAGAGAGAAGCAGGCTCCCCACTGAGAAAGGAGCCTGATGCGGAACTCGATCTCAGGACCCTGGGATCATGACCTGAGCCAAAGGCAGCCGCTTATCCGACTGAGCCCCCCAGGCATCCCAAGATTCTGTCAGTTAAAAAGGAAAAAATTCCAGAGTCCCCACTGCTGCTTAGTCTAAGGACTCCCAGCAGCAACTAACCCTAGTGCCTAGATTTAACCTATGAATGCTTAAATAAATCCATGTATTTAATTTATTTGTACTATACAGGAAATTGGAAGGCTTCATCTAAAGAAAGAAATGCGAATATTTTGTGACTAATATATGGAAATATTAAGTAAAACTTTTCTAGCTAACATATGCTCCAAATCCAGACTATGAAATAACATAACCATAAAGTTTCATACCTGGAAAAGACCACAGAAAATGCCTATTCTAGCTCTTCATTTTTCAGGTGAGAAAGTGAAAACCAGAGAAAACGGCCTCGTAAAAGTGTAGAACAAAATAATGACTCGTTAGAACTGAAACTCAGGTTTTCTGAGACACAGTCTAGTCATATAGCTGTTGAAACTAAAGAATTTAAAGAAGCAACTTAAAAATTAAATCCATTCAATTTAGTCCTCTGCTCCTTTTTCTTGTTACTGTAAAAGAAAAATATTTTTGTCCAAAATCGAAAAAGTGAGCAAACTCTGTACTCTGTATTTTTATTTATAGTTTTGAGAAAATTACTGGCAACAACCTATTTAAAATTAAAATTAGAACATGATGCTTGCCACTCAACTTCTGAGCTCTGATGAATAAAGCTGCATATTTTTATGTATGTAGGCCCTACTAGGCATATTGTTTACAGCAGAAACCTTGTCATTCCAATTTCAGACACCAAGATATCCTTATCATTTGCTTCTTATGTACATTGTGGGCGTTTTTTCCCCTTTCTTCTGACAGCAGTCCTGACATCTCAGCTCAACTACACAGACGTCCTTAATAGTAACTGATATGGATATGCTGTTTTTCATGACCCTGTGAAATGAAACTATAATCCTTATTTTTTAAAAGCCAGTTTTCTGTTTCCTAACTATATAATCGTCCACCTTTACTCTCTCTGAACTGGCACACTTCTTTAATCATCTTGTTGGTTCAGCTGCCAAAGAGTTAACAAATTTTGATTAAAACTCAAGGTCAATCTAAGAATTTTTCTTTTCTGGCAATAAATAAACAATGGTAATAGCTGGTGGTTTGTAGATTGTTAAAATTACTGCAGGTCCCATGTTGCTGTTGTTACTTGATTTTCAAACCTTGAGGATGCCCCCAAATTAACATTCTATAGAGATGTCAATTTTTATGACTTTAATTATTACAGGCATTAGTAGTTCCATGTACTCATTACTACCTTTTGTGCTCCAAAAAATAAATCTAAGTTTTCCTTCTAGATTTAAGTCACTTAACTGAAACACTTAAAAATACTAATATTGGGGGGATGCCTGGGTGGCTCAGTTGGTTAAGCAGCTGCCTTCGGCTCAGGTCATGATCCCAGCATCCTGGGATCGAGTCCCGCATCGGGCTCCTTGCTTGGCAGGGAGCCTGCTTCTCCCTCTGCCTCTGCCTGCCATTCTGTCTGCCTGTGCTCGCTCTCTCTCCCTCTCTCTCTCTGATAAATAAATAAAATCTTAAAAAAAAAAATACTAATATTGGGGTGCCTGGGTGGCTCAGTTGGTTAAGTGGCTGCCTTCGGCCCTGGTCATGATTCCAGGGTCCTGGGATCGAGGCCTGTATCAGGCTCCCCGCTCAGCAGAGAGCCTGCTTCTCTCTCCCCTTCTGCCTGCTACTCTGCTTACTTGTGATCTCTCTCTAATAAATAAATAAAATCTTTAAAAAAATACTAATAATAAGTGACTTAGATTATTAGCATATGATAATTTTTTCTTTACACCGATGGAGTAATCTTATGCCTCAAATCAGGTATAGCTGATGGACAGCATTAGTATCTACTACTCGCTGAATTATAGGTATGATTTTCAGTTGTAAAATACTACTTGGAAGGTCAATATTTGTTAGTAATCCTGTTGTATTTAAGTTTTAAAAAACCTACAATCTCGTATGCAAAAATACGATATATGATACACCTACAGAGCTGCTCTTAGATTATATCCCACTTAGAAAATAAAACTTTATTAACCAATGACATATTTACATAGCATATATACATCTTTATTAAGTAAAAAATATTCTATGTACATTCACTAAATGCTTATAAAGATCTTGCAAACTCAGGATAATGTAATTACCCCCCCCCCCCACCGGGTATATAGGCATTCACACACACACACACACACACACACACATATAGTACAATCATGGTATATTTTTAAGTATATAGTCTATACAACATATATTTGTTTCATCAATAAATGGAGGCCATGTTGGAGGGAAATCTTTCCCATTTTGTCTTGTAGCTCATACTTCAAAAATAATTCTTTCCCCTCCAAACAGTATTTGATGTTGTTTAAAAACACTATTTAGGACCATATTGTAAATGCCACGTGGCTCTGTTACTGTCTTGTTCACCACTGTATTCTAGCACCTTGCTCAGGACCTAAGTCTAGCAAGCAAACTCAAAAAATATTTGCTAAATAATTATTTCAATAATCATACAGGTACCTTTAAAAATATGTGAACTCCTAAGGCAGTCACAATACTCAGACTGGTAATATTCATGAAAAGGGGAGGACAGATATGTTGTCATTATGATTTAAAACTATTCTAAGAACAGGTTTTAGACTGGAGAGCAGGAAATACTATCGGGATACCTAAATGACAACTTCACAAATGAGCTAAGAGAAGATAGTTACCAGAAAGAGGCACTGATTTCAGCACAGAGATAAACTTCTGTATGAGTTGTGAAAGAAATCTTCTTTCTTGATAGGCTCTAAAATCAGAGAGTAACATTGACCAAATTATTTTTTAAAAATAATTATTTCAAAAGTAAACTTTAAATGTCTAACGAGCCTTTCTTACACTGTTCAAATGTTCCATTTTTCTCTGAAATTGGGACCATAATTTGAACACACAGCTGCTTCTTTATTACTGGTGTAATAAGCCAGCTAAGAAATACCCCTTTCTCTTTGTGTGAAAGTTTTCACTTGTGATTTAAAGGTCAGAACAAGAAAGGAGTTTTCAAAATTTCATTTACAGTCTGCTCTTAAAGTTCAAAATTTAATGTTTAAGTATGTAGTTAAAATTAGATAAGCAATTTCGTACTTTAATATGTTTGAAGTATCACATGGAATATTACAATGTCTAAAAATTAAATGTTGATTTAAAAAACAATATTCTACTCATTACTAATTTAAGATGCACTATATACCAATCAATCAACAAATATCATCAGGTACTGGGCAGCTGCAAATGATTATGCCAGTCCTGCTGGAAATATAAAGGAGAGGAATGACTAAAATGTATTTGAAATGACAAGTATTATAATTTAAAGATAATCAGTAACACAGACCAGCACGTAATTAATAAAACTGGCAGACATTAATCGAGCACTTAGTGTGTCAGGATCTGAGCTGCATTTAGTACTTCATATGAATGATCTCATGTAATGCTGACAACAGTCCTTGAAATAGGTACTAATAACTGTCCCAATTTCACACTGGTGCTGAACGAGGTGAGGTTACCTTGCCCACAGTTATACAGCAAGTGAGTGTGGAGCCTAGTTAAGTGTGACTGCAGAATCTTTTCTCTAAATACCTACACATATTCTAACCATTACATGAACAGCTGGCATTGCAATTAAAAAACACACAGCATGTTTTTGGAATTCAGAAGAAAAAAGCACTGTGGCCTAAAGTAGTCCGTCTAGAAGTGCTTAGGTTAGCCTTCAATTAAGTGGAATGGAGGGGAAAGTGTACTTAGGGAAGCAAAGTTTAACAAACAAAGAACAGACTGAGACAAGGATTTGGGGAAGTTGCAAAAAATAGTTGGGGGTTTCTGAATGTCACTGCAAGGACTTCAGAGTTTATCCTAGGGAACCAGAAAACCATTGAAAAGTTGTGAATAGGAATATGGCAAAATTTTCTATGGAGGTGGCTTGTTAGGCTCATTGTTGTGGGAAAGCTGGAAGAAACACCAAATTGGAATTTATTGTAGTGCTTTAGTCAGAAGCTATGAAGGCCTGAATTAAGACAACAGCAGTATGAATAGCAAGAAAGAAGAAAGAGGACAAAAGATGATCCAATAGGACTGACGGATGGGATATAAATTGCTAGTCAAAGGACTGGAATATTCCAAGCCCTACTATCTGGAAGAATTAAGAGAAATTGGCTAGAAGGGCAAGTTTAGGAGGAAAAACAATGATCACTTAAGCCGAAATGGAGTTCATGGCAAACAGAACAGATCCTTCAATAGCATGGATTTGAACTGTATAGGTCTTACATGCAGATTTTTTTCAATTAATACACTACAGTACCGTGAATACATTTTCTCTTCCTTAGGATTTTCTTAACATTTTCTATTCTCTAGCTTACTTTAAGAGTACAGTATGTAATAAATAAAGTATACAAAATACGTGTTCACTAACTGTTATTAGTAAACCTTCTGGTCAACAGCGGGGAATTAGCAGTTGGGTTTTTGGAAGTCACAAATTATATGTGGACTTCTGATTGTATGGCGGGGGATACTAGTACCCCAAACTCCGTGCTGTTCAAGGCCAAGTGTACACAGCAAAGAGTTACATGAAGACTGGAAGCAGAGAAGACAGGGCCACAGAGATTTATGGTTAAATCACATTGAGGTAATGGTAAGAGCGGGTTAAAAAAAAAAAAAAAGAGTAGTTAATACCGATGCCATGTGATTAGTTCAATCAAGAGGCTGTTGGGTGGAAAGGCACTGTGAGAGATGAGACTAGAGTTGGAAATTAAAGAAGGAATTTTCCTACTCTGACCCTAATAATATCCTGTCCGTATAGCTCTCACTCCCTTTTACCCAAACTCATTTCTCCGACACGCAGCTTTTTACAGTTCTTCCCATTTTCGGTAGCCACCAGCATAACTCCAGGTTTCACTTCTTTTTGTCCTCAACCCTCTTTTCAGGGTTTATGTATCTGACTAAATCATCTCACCCATACTCATGGCTTTCATTATTAGTTAGCTACACATGTATAGAGCACTCTCCCAAGTGGAAGAAAAAACAAGCTAGGGCTAGAAAGTTATCCTAGGTCCAAGGGAAGGGAGTCTTTGGCATATGTACATAAGCAGAGAAAAAGGAGTGAGTGGAAAAGAACAATAAAGGATGGAAACAGAACAAGGAGTACGGCTGCAATAGTCATCACGTAGAAAGGCAAGGTCACAGTTAGACCCATTAGCCTGAGAGCAAGAAAGAGGAGAGAGAGAGAGAGCTCTTAAAGCATGCAGTTCCCAGTGTCCTACTAACAGCACTTCGGTGAAATAAGTACTTGCTGCCAGACCTACCCAACTGATTATAAATATTACTATTAAAAGAACCCATAACACTCACTTGCTTCTTTAATCCTTATACCTGATTTATTTTTCTCCCTAGCATGTATCACCATCTAAAACACTATATAATTGATCTGTTTGCTGCTGTCTTTCCCAAATAGAATGTAAGTTCCATAGAGCAAGAATTACTTCCACTTTGTTCTCTGCTATATCCCCTATATCGAGTATAGTACCTGGCAAAATATAAATATTCACTATTTGTTGAATGAACGCATGACGGTTAGAGTGTATAAAAGTCATTGTTAAGTGTGTGAGAGTAAGAAAAACAAAGAAAAATTGGATTGACAGCCTGAAGATTGTGGAGAAAATCGAGAGCCATCCATGAGAGACAAACTATGGTCAACAGACAGAAGATCAGTAAGATATACTTATCACTGGGGCAGACAGAGGAGAAAGAAGAATAACATGTTGATGTTCTGGTTTTCCCTTCACATCTTTATGAAAAATACGACAGTAAAAGCACTTCTTAATTATTTGGTTCAGCCTTATATAAAGCGAACAATAAATCAGTCAATATCATCTAAGACTCAAAAGAGCAAACCAACAATGTTTGTTCCTAACAAACCAACAAGGAATAAGCTTTGGGAACATACTGTTCTCTTGCTTCTGGATCCATCTTTTCATCGTTCTTTTTAATCAAGTTCCAGAATTTTCTTAGCTTAGGTGTCTTTTTTAATTCTAATTCCAATCGTGCCTGAAAGAATGATGTGATATTAAATCACCAGTAACCTCAAAGTTTACAAGGATAAAAATTAGATCCACTATTAGCTAATTTTCTAAGATGTGAATACAATGGGATAAAACCTGAAAGCAACGTGATAAAACCTGAAAACTACGAAACTAATAACTCTATTTTAAAAAACCATTCAATTACAGTAATTGCTAATAAAAAAAAAATACAAACTGCCTTTTCTTGTCGAGATCTTAAGCTCAATAATAAATTAAATTTCTTTCCTATTTTTAAAATTAAGGATTTAAGTTTGAAAAATTAAAGCATTAACACTTATTAGTATAATCACTGAAATCTGAAAAATTAGTCTGAAACACTGAACATAGAAACAGCGGTCACAAGTAAACAAGGAAATGTCCACACAACTATATTCTTTCTAATGGCACTTATCAGTTTTAACTTAGCATTATTTATATGTCTGTTTTTATCACCATCAACTGGTACCTATGAATAAGCCTGCATATCTGGGTATGCGCAAAAACCCCATATGCAAGAAATGGAATTTTCAGTAAATTTATTATTTATCCTGAAATTTGATAGTTATAACTTTATTCCCCAAGATCACAATTAATTTGATTTTGATAGTGACACATATGATCCAATAAGGATTTGAGGAAAGAAAAAAGGAAGTCATTAATATTAAATATGATCTAGACCTTCTCCTATAACTGTGTGTACATTCTAATCTAAGGAAATAAAAAATTCAAGTCTGTGTTTAGTCTCACCCAAAGACACACATGAAATAACAACCACATTTTGCTAAATTAACCCTTTTTTAGGAGCTCAATAGATACTACCTTATTTTACCTCATAATAATGACATTAGGTGAAAGATCTCCTAGCTTATACATAAAAACTTTAAAATTAAAAAAAACTACATGTATGATAAGTTAATGCATAGTAAATTAAACATATTTTCTAAGCAGGAAAGGGGATTTTTAGTTACCATTTTATATCCATATTAAAGCTACATTGTCTTAAACTGCATTTTCCACTTACGTAATACATATAAGTTTCTGAATGAGATTAGGTACTTACAGGCTGTAAGCCCATCCACATTGGGAGGGAGATAAGCTGCTGTACTTGACTCCTTATCAAGTCTACTTCCTGTTTAAGGCACAAAGAAAAATTTATAAGCACACCAGTATTTTAATTTAAATCTTTACATAAGGAATAACTACACCTTTTTAAAGTCCTGGGGTGAAAATATACCACCAATACTTTCAAATTAATGATATTTTAATATTTCATATTAAGGGCTCAAAGTGCTAGTTAGTGTTCCACTGTTCCAAGAAGGCTGTGATGTATCTTGTGGAGAAAATACCTGTGGTAAATAAGGTTTGTTTAGACTTCAGTTATAGTGCTGTTGGCCATGACTTCAAGGTTAATAAATCAACAACGTGTTATTACATAAGGTGTCTTTAAACAGAAGCACATAAAACAAGTTTATGTATTGATCAACTGATGAAAATGCTGTGATCATAGGCTTATAGGGACCTAACCCTGTATTCTCCCTAGGAACAATGGTTCAGTTTCAGCCAATTCAGTGTTTTTAGCTACTTCACAGACCTAACTACCTCAAGTAATGAGAACTGATGGCATATTGAAAAAAAGGGAAGTTTTTTTTTTTTTAAAGATTTTATTTATTTGACACAAAGAGAGAGAGATCACAAGTAGGCAGAGAGGCAGGCAGAGAGAGAGAGGGAAGCAGACTCCCCGCTGAGTGGAGAGCCCAATGTGGGGCTCCATCCCAGGACTCTGAGACCATGACCTGAGCCAAAGGCAGAGGCTTAACCCACTGAGCCACCCAGGTGCCCCAAAATGAAGTATTTTAATAATAAACTAGCTTCTAAGTTAACCAAACCTAGCACCAAACTACTAATTCTAAATAAAAATCCTTTTTTTATTCTATTTCTGATAAAATGTCCTGTCTATATTTACATTTGCATTGTGTAGTTCAGTAAATGTTAAGATGGTAATAGTGGCATCTACTGGGGGCTTCACAAATCTTTTTTTTTTTTTTAAGATTATTTTTTGTAAAGGCATTTTTAAAAAAATGCCTTTACAAGATTCATGTGAGGTAGTACCTACAACAAGTAATAACCATCCATCTATCAACATCCAGTCTTAAGAAAGAACCCCCAGCTTTGGGGTCTGGCATGGGTTGAAAGCACAATCAGTTCAGAAGCACATATTTTTAAATAAATAGGTAAAGACCTTCACTTAACCACAGTAGAGAAGTGCAAAAGAAATATTAATTACTGTAAATATTTAATTCTTTCGAAGATACTCTTATGAGGGATGAAAATATGTCATACACACCCAAGAGATCATCCACAACTGCCCCTAACTGGTCAACTCAAAACAAAACTCTCCTGCTAACCTGGGAGCTTGTGCACAAAGCATGTCTGAAAAGTAATAAAGCTATTTTCTGTGTGCAACTATGGCACAGATCTCATTACTCAAAGTTCGTACTGGCTAGATTCTTTGCTGTTCTACCTTTGGAGAATTTCAGTTCTAATTACCACTTTTCTTAAGAGTCAAGACAGAAAAAAGGAGATCCAGTCCAAATCTATTTTAAAAGTGAATGGCTCTTCTAAAATGTTTTTACTGAGAAGTGGTCAAAATGAAGCTGTGGCATTATCCTTCATCCCTGCTACCACGGATGAAGAGTTGGCTATACAAGTAATTTAATTTATGTTCAACTTAAAAAACAAGAAAATGTGAAAGTTTTCCCAAAAGATAAAGTAAAATTACCAAACTATTGAAGCAATGGTCAAGAAAAAGCAGTAAGACCGTCTGTTCATGGAGTGAAAATTCACCATCAGTTTCAGCTAATGCTGCTTTCAAGATACACTTAAAAAAAAATGGGAAGTGGTCTGGCTTCTTCTTAAAAGTCTGAAAAGAGAAAGAATAAAAATTTATTTTGATATGGCTTGCTCTCCACTTTTTCTCCCTTAAACAAACATCAGTAGACTATTTAGGAGTCTAGTAAAAACACCATAAAATTACAAAAAAGATTATTTGCTTAATTATAATTAATGGTAACAAATCAAATATAGGTTTCTGGCAAGATCATGAAAGAGTTGCAGCAACCTTTACCTAATAAAATTTTTTATGCATGTGTTTAAAAAAATATATATATATATATATATACATATATATATATATATATATATATATATTTATTTATTTTTTAGTAATCCCTATGCCGAACATGGGGTCTTGAACTCATGACCTCAAGATCTAGTTTCATGCTCTACTGACTAAGCCAGCCAGGTGTCCCTAAAATAATGGTTTACTTCCTTTATTTTTTTCTTCTGTGGATTATGCTCACATTTAGCCCAGTGTTTGTTTTCTAAGGATCTTAATAAACATACTTCTTCTAACATAAGCAAAAAAAAAAATCTTTAGCAAAAATTAGTTTCCCACTAACTAATCTCAAAGACAGCCTCTCCTGTGTTGTATTAGCTCTTTACTCTTAATATGTAAGTAATATACAAAAAGTAGACAATGTAAATATATTCAAGCTTCCCTCTGATCTACCTCCCCATCAAGTTACTTCCATATCTCTTCTTTCAGAGAAGTGCTCCAAATGTGTGGTCTACATTAGTTGTTTTCATTTACTTCTCTAAAATAGGCTTCCACCTCAAGGATGACCCTGAGGGTATTAGGGCTATCAAGTCCAAGGGACTCTTCCAACTCCACACTCCTTTTCAAATGCTGAGGGCTCCTCTTCTTCTGTTGTATACATGTTGATATTTTTCGGTTCTAACCTCATTCTTCTTTTCCCCTTCCCTTGACTTCAAAAACATATGCTAATGATTCCAAATATATATCCTCAGTAGATTATCTCATTAACTCTACATTCCAGGATTCCTCTGTCTACTAGACAATTTCATCTAGATATTCAAAAGGCAATTTAAACTCAGTAAGTCCAAAAATCAATTCAACAGTTTTTGTACCCTTCTTGGTACTTCTCAACCCTCTAATATTATTACCTATCACAGTAATGGCAGTATCATCTATTATACTCAGTTGCCCAAGACTGGAAACTTACTGGAAATAACACCTTTCCCTAATATTAATTATTCAATTATGAAATCCTGTCAATTCTACTTTTTTTAAAAAAGATTTTATTTATTTGAGAGAGAGTGAGAGAGAAGATGAGAGGGGAGAAGGTCAAAGGGAGAAGCAGACTCCCCATGGAGCTGGGAGCCTGATATGGGACTCCATCCTGGACTCTGGGATCATGACCTGAGCCAAAGGCAGTTGCTTAACCAAATGAGCCACCCAGGAGCCCTCAATTCTACTTTCTAAATCTTAGTATATCCTCTTATCTTCATCTGTATTCCTCTACTTCAAGTCCTAATCACCAACATGAAAACTGATCAGGTCATTCTTTAGCTCAAAAAATCTTGCCTCTCCCTTCCTAAAATAGCTTGAAGCAACTTCAAGAAATCTGCAGGATCTTTCAATAATACACAAGGCCCATAGTTTATTCTGGGCTCTAATCTCCCCAAAGATGGCTCTTCTTAATGAATATCCAAGAGAAGTACCCATGGTTTTATCTTAAGGAGTTTAATACTTCCTTAATTTAGAGACCATTGCCACAAAAAGATGGCAAGTACCCATGCCTTTTCTTCATTTAAAAAAGTTGATGACCTGATCATTTTATGGCAGCCAAACAGAACCTAGATTTTGGACCACTACTGACCAAGCCTCTATTATACTAGCACAAAAAGAAAATGTCAGTCTACTAGAAATTTCAAAAAGGGAAAGCAGATCCTAAATTGGGGATAAAGAGAAAAGTGAAATTATAATGTGAACTTATGTCTTAACTTTGGAAATGTATAGAAAACAAATATATACTCCCTGTTGTGAAAAAGGACACTGAAAAATATGATCTCATTTGAGCACAACTTGTGCTAATTAATATAAACTTCATTTTGATCTAATGAAAAGTCTTTATAATCCGTGCCATTCTTCATTTCAAGCCCAAAATAGAAAAATAATTTCACTTTCATAATGTTTTGGTTCATAGTAAATTAGTTTGTACAAAGTATTGAAACCAAAAAAGAATAGTATTCTTCATATATCCACTTTTTTCTCAACACTTAATTTTGGTGCAAAGTTCCATTCTAAAAGCATTATTTATTATCAGTCAAAAGTTCTACTTTTTAATGGCTTAAACACAGTATGAAAGCTCTGAAGTAATTTAAATCTGTTACCTCCCATGCAGGGACATTTTCTCTGAATTTCTCATTCACCATGCAGCAGATTGACATTAAATAGGCCTTGCTGGACACCTCTGGAGAATAATTCATCCAGAGGTAATTTTCAAGATACTGGCTGTGAAGAGTGAAAAAGCACAGAATACTTCATTAGTTACCACCACTCACCATAATATGTCACTCACCTGGAAAAGCATATCTACAACTTTCTGAAAACTTTTCAAAAACGATATGACTTGGAAATCCATCACAAACTTACCTGTAATCTAGGTCATTGCTATCTGCTACCAATTTTTAAAATTTATTAAGGAGTATTGTTCACCACAGTCTTAAAGTAAGAATTTTGGTATCTTGGAGGGAAAACGCCAGTTACCTTGAAAACTGACTTATGTTGAATACCTAGTAAATCAGGTATTAAAATGCTTCTTTTTATTAAGTCTCTTTCTTAGTTTCTGGAAGTTATTTGGCCCTCATATGAGGTAGTATTAATGTCTCAGATACATTTATCTGCTGAAATTGCCCATAATATCATTCTGTTTTTTTATTTCATGAAGAGTTTTAGGTAAGGAATATCCAGTGTTCTGATGGTAATAATTACATGTTAGTAATCTTTGCTGTCTTCCTGCCTTGAAAGCATAAACTCTTATTCTCCAAAGCTACAATTATTATAAATAAATTTCAGTATTTCTGATTTCTACAAGAGAATTAAGCTACCATTCAGGGTACTTATAAACATCATTTACCACACTGTGGTTAAAATACTCTTGAGCACCAATTTTAAAAAAGCAAGGTGTTTTGTTCCCACTTTTAAATCACTCCACATGCATGCTGCAATCATTCACACACATGTGTGCAGGCCTATGAACAAACCCACATAGTTAAGTGGTTTAGATTCTGCTTAACACTGTGATTTTTCTACTTCCTCTTATGCTCACATCAGTACTTCCATCTTTAGCAATACTTAATTTATAAGAACCTAAGAAACTGGACAAGTGGAATTTTACTTAAAATGATGTTCAAAAGGCTCCAAGTAAAGCACTCGAATGCTCTTTCATAAATAAAATGCACAAAGCTTCTTTCATTCCTTTCTTACAAGTTTAAATTCCTTTTTCCCAAATTATATCCTTTAGAACTTCTCTCAGTAAATCTGTTAGTATTAATCTGTTTGAAATTTATTTCATGACAGTTTAGCTGGTTATATAATTCTTCCTGGGTTGTAATTTTTTTCTTGTATTGGTCTCATTCTATTACATTCTCTATTACTACAACAGAGAAATCTACAATTAATCTATGCATCCTTGTTTGAGTAATGTCTTTTTTTTCCTCTAGCAGATAAGATCTTCATTCCGTCTTTGTCAGTCTTCAGTTGTTCTATTGAGTATTACTGTACTACCTGAATCTAAAACTCATGTTTCAACTGTAGAAAATTCTTAACCACCATCTGTTCTAAATTGCTACAACTCCATTCTCCCTAAATCTCTTCTGAAATTCTTATTGGACTTTCGGATTTTCACCTCTGTATCTCTGAATTTCCTTTTATATTATTCATCTCTATTTCTCTTTGCTATTATTAATAAATTTTCTATATTCCAGTCCACTAATCCCCTCTTTGGCTAATCCACCGCAGGCCTATGCTGTTTTATTGTGCTTTGCTTTATTCAGTTTTGCAGACATTGCATTTTTCACAAATTGAAGGGTTTGTGGCAATGTTGCATTGACCAAGTCTAACAGCACCATTTTTTTCCCAACAGTATTTGCTAACTGTGTGTCTGTCACATTTTGACAATAAGAATTATCAAAGAATTTGGCAATAAGAATATTTCAAACTTTCTGATTATTATTATATTTGTTACGGTAATCCATGATTTGTGATCATGCTTACTGAAAGCTCAAATGATGGTTAGCACTTTTTAGCAAGTAGGTATTTTTAAATTAAGGTATATATATATTTTTTTAGACATAATTCTGTTGCACACTTAATAGACTACAATATAGTATAAACATAACTTTTATATGCACTAGGAAACCAGAATACACATCTGACTTGCTTTATTGCGGTGGTCTCAAACTGAACCTGCAATATCTCCACTGTGCCTGTATCTAATTTGTCCACTGAGTTTTAAAATTTCAATAATTTTTATTTCTGTTTTCCCCAAATCTATCCATTTTTAGTATCCTATTCCATGTTCGCACAATTTCTTAATGATTTAAGTTTTAAACATAATGATTTGACAGTGTATATCAATTATTATCTAAGGTCCTGCGTGGGTAGGATGGGGATATAATTCTCCTATTATTTCAACTGACCAGCTTACAGCTGATTATTATCCTAACATGCTTTATAATTAGGGACTATGAACACAATTTTACTAGGGTTCTACAGGAATTTTTCTGCAATGCAATTGGGATACATATCCTTCCAGAGTACCCTTACATTTGTTTCTGCTGGATGCCTCAGAGATATCACTGGCTTGTCAGTTTTTAATACTAATGTTTTTTCTTGGGGGTTATCTGACTACACAGTAAACTCCAAATCCATTTTAACATTTTCAGATAAGGAACTGAGGCTATGAAAGCAGATGATCTGCTCAAGATGATATGGGTGGGTGGGTGGGGAGATGGGTGAAATAGATGATGGGGATGTAGAAGTGCCCTTGTCAAGATGAGCACCTACTGATGTATGGAATTGTTAAATCACTATATTGTACCTGAACCTAACATAACGCTGTATGTTAACTATACTAGAATTAAAAAAACATGATACAGGTATCCCTATGGTATACAGACAATATAGATCTGACACCATCTTTAACTTCATCAAGGTAGTCTTTTAACTCACCTAAATTCCAAGAGCATTATCTTTCTGATGGCAAACCTAAAGTATAAAAATAAATAATAAAAATGTTTAAACAGAAAATATAAATATTTCAGAGTCATTAATACAGATGCATTTTGGAATCTTGTTTTAATATTGACTCACATATCAGAATCATATTTTTATATGCAATGAAGAAAGTTAATTTTGCTTTTATACTTTTTCTTTGTATTTTGTCAGGGTAGTTTATTTTTTAAAAACTAAGAAAAGTTACTTAATAGGAGAGATGAAACCTTACCCTGCCCGTATTAACAAACACAATTAGAACCATGACATAAAATAAGGCAAATAATTTTAACGAAAACACAAATGTTCATCACTATCCATATTATTGGACCACAATTGCCAATAAGTAGCCTATATTAATTTCTTAAGCAATGACAAACATCCTTTTATCAATATTCAAAAGGAAACATTCTGAAGTCATGCCCTCCTGAAAGTACATGGGACACATGTATCTCCATCACAGGAATCAGACTTTTCACAGCTTTTGTAAGTCTTGACCTTAAGTCTACAATATGACAAAATTGTGAAAGGAGTATTAGATATCTCTATTTACTAGACTGTCTTTTTAAAATAAAAATACTTTGTTTTATAAGAATAAATAATGCTGTAGTTACAAGGTATCAATCCAAAGGCAGGTTCAAATGTCCACTAATTCGGTTTTACCATTTTGCATATTGGAAATAAAGTAGTCAGAGTAGAACACTGCCACTAGATAATAGCCTCCAGCTTTGAAAATTAAATGTGTAGGCATTATGAATCTATAATACCCCAAGAGACGATTATCCTGTTAAAATACTACTCCTCTGATTTCTGATCTCTTACATAGTTTCACTAAGCAAACAATGTCACAGAACTTTACTGAGAATAAAATGAAAGTTTTTACTGTCCAAAAGCACAAAGATGTAACACTGAGAAAGTACTGGCTTCTACAGCCAGCCAGACCACGGAGTGGATATAACATCTTGTGTGTCAGACACACTAGGTCTCCAGCTACAGACATGACGGTGAACAGAATTCACTCAGTGTCCACTATGCACTCTTCTGCATGCTTAATTTCTTCAGTCACAGAAAGGACCTCTTGATGAAAGAAAGAAAAAATACCAGCTCATAAGATAGAAGACAGTAATCTAAGGGTGCCTGCGTGGCTCAGTTGGTTGAGCCTCTGACTCTTGGTTTTGGTTCAGGTCATGATCTTGGGGTAGTGGGATCAAGCCTCTGCACTATATGTGTGGAGCCTGCTTAAGATCTTTCTCCATCTCCCTCTGCCCCACCCCTGCCCCCTTGCTTTCTCTCTCCCTTAAAAAAAAAAAAGGTATTATTATTATTATTAATTAATTAATTTAAAAAAAAGAAGAGAAAAAGAAGATCATATTTTGGTCATGACTCAGAACTACCTTCACAACATCTTTTAAACATTCTGGGACCCAGTTTCCTCATATTCAAAAGTGACAAAGAAGCCAATTTACTTCCGAATGACTGGACAAGAGAAAAATAAGTCATGATAGGTCAAGATAAAGCAAAAACACTCAATTTTACCTCTAGCATTCTTGGTGGTATTCATTAAATTTGGAGTTTTATTCTGCCAATAAGCCCTGCTGCTCTAATTGCCACTGCTGATTCTCTTAGGAAATAACTGTGTGAACACGTGAGGTCTGGAGTTGTGGCAGCCCTCTTGCAACCACATAGGGAAAGCACCCCCCCCAAAAAAAATTGTGAAAAGGTTGACAAAGGCTCTCACATTAACTTCTGAACTACCCATATCCAGATTTGTTGTAAAGTAGATGATTAAAAAAACAAGTAATAATAGTGAACAAAAGAAGCCAGCCACAAAAGAGTATATCACATGATTCTTTTTAAAGTTTAAAAACAAGCAAAACTATAGTGTTCATGTTTCCATACTTACATCTCAAAGTTAGTTAAAGCAAAAGGCCATGCAAGGGCTTCTGGGATGCTAACAAATACTGGCTTTTATTTTTATTTTTTTTTTAAAGATTTTATTTATTTATTTGACAGACAGAGATCACAAGTAGGCAGAGAGGCAGGCAGGCAGAGAGAGAGGAAGGGAAGCAGGCTCCCCGCTGAGCAGAGAGCCCGACGCGGGACTCGATCCCAGGACCCTGAGATCATGACCTGAGCCGAAGGCAGCGGCTTAACCCACTGAGCCACCCAGGCGCCCCGGCTTTTATTATCTTGATGGTGGTTATAAATGATAATAATCTAGAAGGCTAAACATTTCTGTTTTATGCCCTTTTCTGTATTATGTTTCATAGCAAAGGGGTTTCAAACACTTTTTTTTAAGTTTTTAAAGTTTATTTAAGTAACTTCTACATGCCATGTGGGTCTCAAACTTATGACCAGAGGTCAAGAGTTACATGCTCTTCTGGTAAGCCAGCCAGGCACCCTGGGGTTTAAACATTTTAAATTAAAACAAATATAAACATTTGCAAAAGTAAACTACACTACAACTCACTTTTTTTTCTGCATAAAAACCACTTAGATGGATTCATAACAGAATTAATTGTCATACCAAAGTGTGCTATTTAAGGGAGTTCTAAAAGGAAACAGACCCTGCACTACTTAAGAATGGAGTACTGGATAAGAGTCAAAGAACGAGGATTTAATACCCAGCTCTTCCTCTAACTACTGGGAAACATTTTGGGTTAACTACTACTTAATCCCTCTGTACTGCAGTTTCCTCATCAATAAAACAAGGATAATTCTGTGATTATCACACGTTGTTGTGAGGAAAAATGAGCTACTATACATGCAAGGTGCTTAGAACAGAATCTGGTACACAGTAAGCACTTAACAAATAACAATTATGTTATTTTTTTTAAGATTTTTTAATTTATTTATTTGACACAGAGAGATCACAAGTAGACGGAGAGAGGCAGGCAGAGAGAGAGAAAGAGAGAGAGAGGAGAGCAGAGAGCCCGATGCGGGACTCGATCCCAGGGACCTGAGATCATGACCTGAGCTGAAGGCAGTGGCTTAACCCACTGAGCCACCCAGGCGCCCCCAATTATGATATTTTTAATACATTAAAATTAAACAGATAAAAATATTAAGATATGTTTGCCAAATCTGAAAATGTAAGGATACGAAATATCCTTTTCGTATTTCATATTTCGTATTTTGAATCAATTGTGTAATAGACCACACATTCATGTGTGACTGAGCGAGATGGTATTTTACCACTTTTGAGACCCTAGAAGTTATTCTTACCATAAGAATATTAAGAACTGATTGATTTATTTCCCAGATTCCTCCTACAGAAATAGGGTTGATATGCAAAAAATGTGTATTATAAGAACATTAATGTATAATATTAAGAGTACCTTATAGCTTTAAACTGTCTATTTTGATAGCGTACAAACAAGTTAATAAATCTTATATTGTCATTCTCCAATAATGAAGATATTACTAGCATATAACTCAGCAAAACAGCTTCCTCAGGCACTAGTCTAAAAAACGGTCATTTAAAAATGTAAATATACATTATTTACCTCAGGGAATGGGAATTCAAGAGTATACTTATGAAAACATATATACACATTACAGTTTATGTATTATAGAAGTACACTTAACTTTCTGAACTTTGCGATCTGAGGGCAAAATGTAATCAGTTTACTTTAAGTATTCAAATGTATACAAGGTGAGAAAATGACTCATAAGAGGGCCATGATAAATCTTAGTGAGCCTGGCCAACAACAGTTACTTCTTTTAGCAACTAAAAATAGTGTAGCCAAGTATATAATTTAAAAACACTGGCAGCTTTTGGTTATTCGTCACATAAAAATTATCTTTAAGGAAGAAATATTAATCACTAAGGTTTTGAATGAAACAAACAAGCAAACAAAACCACAAGCAATTACTTTCCACTGGAGTAAAGCCACTCTGAAGAGACAGAAAACTAGTTGAGAAGGTTCAAGATGATTTTCAGATTGGTATATCCTTAATATGTAAGAAAAAAGAATCCTAGAATTTATCTACACATTTATTTAAGTTTTATTAGGTAATCTCATCCATACCCATTCCCAGACCAAGTCATAAGTTATATATCTGCTCAAATGTTGTATCTTTAAAGGATTTCCCCATCATTCAATCTAAAATGATCCTTGTAACTACCCTAAACACATTTAAATTTATACTACTACCTGAGACATTATATACCTGTATATTTTCTGTCTGGACTAGAACTAGAACACAAGCTCAGTGAGTAGAGACTTTATCTGCCGTGTTCACTGTTGTATTTTTTGAGCTCTGTACTGAGATACCCAACTGTTTATTCTACATCTCCATCTGCATGGCTCTTTACTACTTAGAATTCAACATTTCTAAAAGTGGACTAATGATCTATGTCCAACTCCATCCCTAACAACAACAGGAGAAATCAGTAATGGAACCCACTAAATAACCTAAGCCAAAAACTTAGAGAAGTCACCTTTGATTCTCCCCTTTCCCTCATCCACCACATCCAACCACCAACCATCTTGTCACTTCTATCTCAAATTGGCACACCTCTTTATCTCAACCTTCCAAGCTAATTCAAGCCATCATTATCTGGAACATAATTACTACAATACTCACCTAATTTCTTGCTTCTTATACTCTCAAATTCTTTTTTTTAAATATCACCATCTTAACCAAGTTAAGCTTACATGCTTAACTTCCCATTATTCTTCAGATAAGAAACAAAATCCTTAACATGACCTTTGGTCCTGCTTCCTTTTATATGCTCACAAATCAATCATTAAAGCAAAAACAACTAGCTTCTCATTTTGATGCTACCATGGATTTGCCTTCATAATATTTAGTAAAATTAACCTTCTAGGACTCAAACACATGAAAAATAACAAATCTGAGATTTTGTAAGTTTTTTTAGTCATAACCTAAATGTTTCCATTTTATATGAAAACACTTAGTCAATTATTCTTCTAAAACACTCACTGGGCATTTATGTCTACAGCTGCAGATTCAGAAACATACCCAAAATACGTTAAAAAAAAAAAAAAAAGATGAGATGGAATGATGTGTACAGTATAAGCTTTCTGTATTAAAAAAAAATATGTAGGGGCGCCTGGGTGGCTCAGTGGGTTAAGCCGCTGCCTTCGGCTCAGGTCATGATCCCAGGTCCTGGGTTCGAGCCCCACATCGGGCTTTCTGCTCAGCAGGGAGCCTGTTTCCTCCTCTCTCTCTGCCTGCCTCTCTGCTTACTTGTGATTTCTCTCTGTCAAATAAATAAATAAAATCTTTAAAAAAAAAAATATGTAGATAAATAAATCAATGGTTAAGGGACAGGGAAGATTTCACGAAATTTACCCCCTTCTTTTCTATTATTTATTTTTATTATTTTACATATATTCTATACATTGCAGCAGCTAGATATAAAAGTTTTTCTGGCCACCATCTCCCCAATGACCAAATCAAAAAGAAAGAAAAAAGTTCCTAGTTATGATCACATTCAGTTTAGAAGTGCAAAAGAGATCCAACTTGGTCCCACCTAACCTCTATGTATGAAAATTAAACTCATTCTTACCTCGATTTGACAATCTCTTTTTCATATATATCTTCAATGACCTGTTATCAAAAATATAAAAATGTTTAATATCTCAAACAGCATTTTTTTAGATCCCAAGTTGATAGTTTCCAGTTACTGAGATTATATAAAATAAGCTGGCTTAGGATAGTTATAAATTACTGAAATAACTACTTAGAAGATTTTTTTATAATCTCATCATAGTCCTCAAAATGTAAAATAATAGAAAGCAAAGTAGTAGAAGATAAATAATAAAATATATATATATGAAAAGAGTCCTAGAAACAATCACTAAAATCATGTATTCAAGGTGGCTCTGTCATGCAGCGGATAGAGCACTGGACTTTTTTTTTTTTTTAAGATTTTATTTATTTATTTGACAGAGATCACAAGTAGGCAGAGAGAAGGGGAAGCAGGCTCACTGCAGAGCAGGGAATGCTTTTGTTGAATTAGTCCTTAAAAATGAGATAAAAAGAACATACCTATACAAAAAGAATGTTGTAACCCCAAAATACTTACCTTTATATCAAAAGGTGATTTTTTCTTGATATGAGGAGCCCAGTATTTACATGCTAACTGCAAAAATAAATAGTATAAATAATAAGTCACAGGTTCATACCATTGTTGAGCTAGAAGATTGGGTTCATACAGTGACAAGCTATTTCTTAACAGGGCACTACAGGCATTGGGAGGACAGAGTAATCCCACCTCCTAGGAGGACTATACAGGCATGCAGGCCAGTTAGCATCCTTGGTCCCAATCCACTAAACCAGTAATGCCCTGTACTGCACCCTGCTCTTGTGATCTACAAAAACAAAACAAACTTTTCTAACCACACCAAGACGAACAGTAGGACCCAGTTAATAACCACAGTCAAACATCTTCAGCATAGAGACAATAAAACCCAGAAACTGCCTAGAAAGAACACCCTAGACCCTAGAGTTAAGTGAGCTCCCCAAGATTACAATTAGTTGAGTTGAGCTAGTATTGAAAAACAGATTCAAAATCTTCAGGAATGTTTACTTGTAAAACAACAATTTTAAGTGATTAGTGGACACCCAGACATACATAATGAAACCTAAAAAGTTTCTAATCTATAAGCAGGTTATTACAGAGAACAAAAGAGCTGATATACTTCAGCAGATTGTGTATATATATATATATATATATATATATACACACACACACACACACACAATATTTCCAGATCTTTAGATGGGTTGTATATTATTATATAATATCAAGAAAAAACTTGGGGGGTGCCTGGGTGGCTCAGTGGGTTAAAGCCTCTGCCTTCGGCTCAGGTCATGATCCCAGGGTCCTGGGATCGAGCCCCACATCGGGCTCTCTGCTCCGCAGGGAGCCTGCTTCCTCCTCTCTCTCTCTCTGCCTGCCTCTCTGCCTGCTTGTGATCTCTGTCTGTCAAATAAATAAATAAAATCTTTAAAAAAAAAAAAAAGAAAAAAAAAACTTGGTCTTATTAATATGCATTTTTTTTAAAAAGAAACTAAACTGCAATCTCTTGAAAAACAGAAAACTCTGGTAAGCACAAAGACTCAACACATTTATAAGAAAGTGTTATCTGCACAGTATCTGGTATACTGGAGGAACTCAAATAATAGCCAATGGATTGACATATGTAGGTATATACTCACAGGTGCATGGCTGAATGAACAAATAAAGTAAAATCTGCAATGTTACCTCTTCTATGAGGCTTTCCTCAACCCTACCTGATGGTGATAATTGCTTCTTCCTTCTCTTCATTTCATAAAGAACTCTACTATAGTCTTATCTTTCTGTATTATTAATCATTTGATTGCTTATCTATCTTCCTGTCTGCCTAAGTGGAACACTAAAGAGATGGGACTCCTATCTTCTTTGCTTCTATAGCTAAGTACCTATCCCAGTAAGTACACCCAAAGGGCCTCCCAAGCAGTGAGGACACTGACCCTGAGGAAGTCTCTCCAAACCTGTATAGTAACGGCCCACTTACGTGACACCTTCCTGAACTATCAATTACCCTCCAACCCAACAGAAAACACTTCTACCCCCAATTATCTTATAGTATTCTCATTCCTCATTCCACTGCTTATGGGCATCACACAAACTACTTTTACTCACGTCATACCATTAAGAGAACTGAATCTGATCATTTTTCATGGATTTAGGGTCTTCCAAACACTTATGTAAATCCTATCTTCTGATCAAAACTGCTTATTGCAAATATCTGATCCAGCTTTTCCTTGGGGTCGAACCTGTGACCTCTCAGACACTACTACCTTCAGGAATATACTGTCTTCCTCCACACTCTCCAGTCTCATGCAAAACAGAAACTCTTTCCATTTCCCACTTAACATAGCTATGACAGCATAGATTGTTCAAAATAAATTTTACTGTAAGACAAAAAGGACATAAAATACAGTAGCATAAAAACCGAATTCACAAAGTTCAGATCTCTGATCTCTTTAAAACTAAATTTTAAGCTCTGCAACTTACTCATTTAATAATAATTTAAAAATACCTTCTCTGGTCAGGTACTCAGAAATGAAGAAGAAGGAGGAAGAAGAAATGGGAGGAGAAAGAGAAGAAGAAAAAGAATAAACCACCACCTAAATCCAAGATACCCGATACCCCCTCCAGCTAGAAAACCCATTTCCTCATGTCCCTATTTATGTTGTAAGGTCCATCTAAAATGGCACTTTCTCAATGGGGAGAAGATTCTTTCTTGACAGTCTTTTCTTAGACAAAACTTTTCATTTAAAACTGTGTTCTCAAAGCATTTCCCTCACACCTCTATTCTGGAATTTATCAACTGAACTATGATGAATCTCTTAAAGTCTCCCAGAAACTGAACTCCCTAAATACAAGGATCACATTTTATTTATCTTTGCAGCCTATAAGAGCCCAAAACAGTATCTAGCAGATATTAGGCATTCATGTTTGCTATCGTGGCCCAATACTGCTGAGAATGTTCATCCCTACTTCTACATTTTAATGCTCTGGTATGTTTACCCATTGATTCACTCACTCTTTTAACAAATACTCATCACCCAATGTGCACCTAGTACAATGCTAGGCACTGGGAGTACATGAGGAATAAATCAGACACGGTTCCTATCCTCAGCTCTCTCAATCTAACGCAGGATGCAATAAAAGTTCTATGTTCACAAATAACATTCCCTGGGACATATCAGTCAATCCTACAGTTTTAAATACCATCTTGGGTCAAAAAATACTAAATTTATATTCAAACCCACAGCTTGCTCAGGTACTCTCGACTCACATATTCAACGGCCTCCTCAATATTTTCAACTGAATGTTTACTAGGCATCTCACATTTAACAAGTCCCAAAGAGAGCTCTTGATATTCCCCCACTAAACGCTCTCCTTTCCTATTTCAGTAAATGTCCATACCATTCACCTAGTTGTTCAAGCTATGCCTGATTCGCCTTTTCCTCCATCCTTCCACAATCAATCATCATCAGGTCCTGCTGCCTCTAGCCTCAGTATGTATCAGTTACCCTAATCTTTATTTTTTTTATTATTTTTTAATATATGTTTAAGTCTTTATTTATTTGAGAGAGAGAGAGAGAGCATGAGAAGGGGAAGGGTGGGAGGGAGAAGCAGACTCCCTGCCTAGCAGGGAGCCCTATACAGGTCTCCATCCCAGGACTCCAGGATCACGACCTGAGCTGAAGGCAGTTGCTTAACCCACTGAGCCACCGAGGCGCCCTACCCTAATCTTTAATAGTAGAGACCACCGTCATCTCTTACCTGGAGTCACTGGTAACCCTACTGCTACTTTTGCTCTTTCATTCTCACCCAGTTTCCACCCATTAGCCAGAAGATCCTTTCTAAAATATTCCCTGGATTGCAATTAAAATCTACTGTACTGAGAATGGAATCCAAGCTTCTTCTTATCTCACCCTCCAGCACTATATATGATATGATGTCTACATACTTTCTGTCCTCATCTCACCCCATTCTCCCTCTTGTGTTTCTATCCTGGCGTTTTTTATATTCACGCCATAAAGCATTTGCACTTGCTATTCCCTGCATTGTTTCTCTGCTCTCCCCCAAACTGGCATTTCTTCGCATTCATATGTCTTAGTTCAAATGTCACCTCAGAGAGAACTTTCCTGACTGCCTTTCATACACCCGACCCTAGTCAGTGTCATAACACCCTACTTCATTTTCCTGATACCACTTATCCCTATTTGAAACTGTGCTGTTAATTTGTCTGACTCATCTCTAAAATCTGAGCTCCTTGAGCGAAGGAAATTAATAAACGGCTTTAACCATAAAAATACAGGTACATGGGAAAAGGGAGATCTAATCTAGTTTAAGTTGTAAGGAAAGCTTCTCCCAAGTAATGTAGATGGATGACAATAAATTAACCACATAAAGTGGGAGAAAATGAGGATTCTGAGCAGAAGGAACAATATTGAAAGACCAGGAAGTTAAAGAAAGCATGACGAATTTAAGTAAATGCGGGTCAGTATGGCTAAAGCAGAGTAAGAAAGAGAGAGGAAAGTGGATATAAGCACAGGCCAGATTACACAGTATTTTGAAAGATCCTGGTCATTACCCTAAGAGAAATTAGAACTCTATAGATTTTAAAAAGGTAAGTGATATGACTGGATTTGCATTTGTGTAAAATCACTGGCAGCAATATGAAGAATGGGCTGGGGGAAAGCCACAAACCACAGGTTAGGGTGCGTAGGCCCACAGAATAAACAAGGGTAACGTAGCTTAGGGTACAGAGAAGCAGACAAACTTGAAAGATATTTATAATGTAAACACATAGTGGTTAAGGGAAAGTGGGGGTTCAGAGTGACCCTGAGGCTTCTGCGTTGGCACATCTGAGACCGACCAGAGAAGAAAGACGAAGATGGGATAACTTGGGCAGGGAACTACTTGCACTCTTAACCAACACCCAAAGCAGCGAAATAAGGATTAGGAATGTTGTTGAGGGCTAGGACTGCTTCCTTTTTCACAGCCCACCGCGGTTCACAATGCAACACAGTAAACGGGTTCTAAATGAATGCTTTCGGATCACGCCATTGCTCTCTTCATAGATGCTTCTACTTGGAGCAGGTGTCTTGGCCGACTCTCGTCACTCCACTCAAAAGCCTAGTTACTCGAAGGCTAAGAAAAGCTCTACTCCTTCCTCTCTGTTCGGCATCATCTCGGCTACGAAACCCTGACAGTCTCAGATAGGCTGGGGTGCTTTCTTCTGTGAATCTACCGCTTCTGCGACAGACTCCAGTACAGAAAAACTCGCTTAGTATATTTCTCTTTATTTCTCTATCTTCCCTGGAACCTGTACTCCGTAGGGCAAGGCGGCTCTTTCCCTGTGGTATCCCCAGCGCCCAACACAGTGGCCGACACAGAGCAGATACTCAGTTCGAAAACTTGAGTGAATGAATTGACGAACGAATGCTTCCTAGGTGCTCCCAGTCCCACGGAAAATCCCAGACCCAGGCCTCGGGAGCCTTGACATCTCCTCCTTTCACACACACCAGACTCGGCCAAGCGCACCTGGGTTACGAACTCCGCGTTGATCTGGGACACCGTAGGAGCCACGATTTTCTTGGGCTGAGCAGGGGCCGCCATGGCAGCACTCTCACTCCGCTCCAGTGGAAAGGAAAGGTCCGCTCGGAGCAGTGGTGAACCCGATGCACTTCCCCTAACAGGTAGCTGTGGTTGCCCAACTCCGCGAACCAGTAGCCCACCGGCCAAAATACCCTCACTGTTCACAGTCTCAAAGGAGCGCGTACTGCAGCCCGTACATTTCCCCGGAAGCGGAACGGAATAGGGCCGGAAGTTCATGCAGGCGTTGGGTCTGAGCTAGAGAATGCAAGGGCTTCGGCCTCCTCCTCGTGCTCCCCCTAGCGGGAAGATGGGAGAACGCACCCGATAGTGCAGATAGAGTCTCAGTGCCTGGGCAGGTAGGTGGTGTTGGGCGAGGGTTCTCCTGGTAGAGTTGCCGGCGTTGGGGAGACTTGGCAGTTCTCTTAAACCTAAAAAAAGCGGTAGTGTGGGGCGCCTGGGTGGCTCAGTGGGTTAAGCCGCTGCCTTCGGCTCAGGTCATGATCTCAGGGTCCTGGGATCGAGTCCCACATCGGGCTCTCTGCTCAGCAAGAAGCCTGCTTCCCTCTCTCTCTCTCTGCCTGCCTCTCCGACTACTTGTGATCTCTCTCTGTCAAATAAATAAATAAAATCTAAAAAAAAAAAAAAAAAGCCGTAGTGAAAAAAACATAGGCTGGGTATGAGGGGCTTGGTTTTAAATGTTTTTAAAAGATTCATGAAGGTATAGGTTGACGTACAATGAACTGCATGCACATATTTGGAGTGTAAAATTTGATCTGTTTTCAGTCCTACATCCGTGAAACCATCACCCAAATCAGGATGTTAAGCATATTCAACACCCCGAAAAGTTTCCTCATGCTTTTTGCAATACATCCCTATTGCCATACTAGGGGGAAAGGGCTACTAGGTAAAAAGGGGCTGACGGGTTAGTGAGTGAAGAGGCAATGGAGAAAGTAGGGGTAAAATGGATTTTCAATATAAAAAACAGAAAGATACAACAGTAACCAGAATAACAGGTAAAACTCAAGTTTTTTGTCCCAACTGTTATCTGTTTTTACGCAAGGTGCAGTGGATTTTTTTTTTTTTTTGGCCTATCCTCCCTTCTTTCCAAACACAACTTCAAATTTGACCTAATAGCTAACCTGCATAAATGCAAATAAATGCAAATTATTGGGCCCAACACGTGACGTGAGAGAAACTCTGAAGATGTGGCTTAGCTATCCATGCTTTTAACAGACTCTCTATATGATTCCAATGCATACTGAAATTTGAAAACCACTGATCAACAGTTGCAATTAATGGAGTTATGAACAAAAAGCAGTGGGAGTACAGGGGATGGATTGTTTGGGTAAATCAGAAAGGCTTCCAGAGGAAGTAGTATTTAAGTTCAAACTTAAAGAATGAATAGAAATTTGCCAGTGTAGATGTAAAATATTACGAGTTCCATATTCCTTTAATAATACCATTGTGTCACTTTTCTGGGTTTTTTTTCCCTCTTGGTGCTAACTGAACCCCAGCAGTTAGCCCTGAAATTTAAGTCCTTCTAATCAGCAATAGAAAGTTCAAGATGGGAATTAAATGTTCTTTCCTGCTTTTAAAAAGCAGATACTCTGTTTCATCAAAAAGTCCTTGAGGCATCTGGCTGGCTCAGTAGGTGGCCTGGACTCTTGATCCCAGAGCCATGAGTTCAAGCCCCCCACGTATAGTGTAGATTACTAAAAAACAACAGAAAACCCAAATAAGGGTTATTTAACATAACATGTAAATTGAAATGTTTTGGGGGCTCCTGGCTGGCTCAGTCAATAGAATATGCGACTCTTGATCCTAGGGTTGTGAGTTGAAGCCCCATGTTGGGATAGAGATTATGTTAAAAAAATAAGTAAAAGTCAATTCATCATTTAAAAAAATGTTTTCTGCAAGCCAGTTTTAAACACTTTAGTTTTTTTCCCATAATCATGTAAAGTCAAATAAAATCTGGCTGAACTGAATTTCTTCTTTGAACAGTATGAAAGTCTGTATCTAATTTAAAATAATAGTGGGTAGACAAAATGGAAACAAGAATAGCCAGAATATGCATGGGAGGAAATAATTCTATATTTCTTTAGCACAAATCTGGAGCAAGGCCAAAGAGGAAGATAAATGGGTAAACAGGTAGATCATATAACATGTAATACAATTAACATCCTTTTGTGGGTGGTAATAAACTATCAAAGAAATGTACTAAAAAGGAAAAGTAAAAAAAAAATAAATAAGTAGAAGGAAGATGATTAAATATCCATGTTAGGAAATTCAGTGTAGAAGGTGGATTGGAGTGGGCCCAGGAAAAGTGTTTGGCCATCAGTACCTTATTCTAGTATTATGTGCTTTTGCCTTCTATTTAAAAAAAAAAAAAAAAAAAAAGTCCAAACTCTGTAATTTGAAAGTTTATTTTTAAAATACTCTGAAATTTAAATTCTTCAGGACTCTTAACCACCACGCACTTTCTTTCAACACACACACATTTTGTCTTAAAATTGTTGGCCCTACTGCAGTACAAAACAAGAAACAATTTAATTCCACTAACTCAGCCAATGGAACTACTTCAGTAAGTAATCATGCTACAGCCTGGAATCACCCAAACAAAAAATTTTTAATAAATCTCTTTAAAGGTATTTATAAAGTTTATTTTTTCAGAAAACCAAAGTAATTGATTCAACAATACTAACAGTTCTAGCATGCAGCAAATCATCATTTAACATCTAATGTTTAATTTTTGTATCATGGAGGTATACAGTTTATTTTCATTCCTAAAAAGTTTCCACAAGAAGCTTGCAGTGATAAAGGTAAATAAGGATTGTTACAGGTACTTCAAATAGCACTACAGTACATCTTTGACAAAATTTTTTACAATATTCCAACTTTCAATATGAAATAGCTTAAAAAGTCATGGGCAAAAAAAAAAAGTATAGTAGTATCACTTAAACAAATAAAGTCTAATAATCATACAAGCACAACACTGTTAGGACTCTCCCTGTTTGATCTGGGAAATGGCTAAATGAGACATTTGCTTCAAATAAAATAAATAGCTTTGGAAAATCCCCCAATACATCATTTCAAACAAAAAATCCTTGAACCTACCTACATTCTTGGAAAATATGAACTAATTATTCCTTGTTTTTATGTAATAGTTATGTTCTTGAAAAGTTTTTTGTAAAGCAAATTCTGTAAACCATCATCTTGCTTGCATTGGAGGAACATATCTGGAGGAAACCTAAGAGAAATTCTTCTTTAAAACATGATTCTCCTGCATATTAATACACATTGGGCATTTTATCTGTACTGTTACATTTTCTCTCTGTATATTAAACCCAAGTTTCTCAAAATGCACTGGAAAAAGATACCAACCTCTTCCCCCTTCTTCCTATACAAAGACAATTCTTAGAGTATGACAAAGAGCTTACAATGCAAAGAATGTTTATTATCCATTCTCAACAGAGGGCTTGTCACTATATTTAAGTACACTAGGACAAACACCCACCTGTTCTTCTCTTCAAAGATAATGGTTACTTTATTATTAAGAAATGTCATTCTTAAAGATTTTATTAAAAAATGGCAAATACAAAGGACAATTTGTGATTATGTCTTTTATAGCTTAAGATTCAGTATTTCCCAATCATGACAGTGCTGTTTCGAAGAATGATACCCTCAATTCCATAAGCACTTTATTACTATTGGGCATAATTACCTTACTAATCAAAACAATTTGCTAAGGATCAAAATAACATTCTTTAGCATTAGCGTCTTGCGAGAAACAACAGAATTAATAACTAGAATTAGACCTAGTCATTGCCATTTGATCAAACTTAACAGATTTAGTTAAGTCACAGGACCACTGAAGTAAAACAGAAGTCTTGTGGAGATGCAGATCTATAGGTGAGTCTTAAGTCTATACAACTACTGTTGTCAATTATTTAGTAAATAGATGAATTTCATTTATTCCTCTGAAAAGATAATACTGCATACATATCCTCAAAAAGATTATGGCACTTGGAAAATATTCCTGATTAGTAAACATGATAAATGTATACAGGTGCATTCTAGTCTCTCTCCTACTTTCAGATCTTTTGGGAAAGACAACAAGCTGCGCAAAAGGCCAACTCCTAATCCCCTCTGGAAAAGGAGGTGAAGCTACCAGGGTCCTAAGAATAAATGGTTTGCAAAAGACCAATGAAAATAATGCCATGATTTTTTCATCCATCTTCACTTTTACTGCCTTCAGTTTTTAAACTTACAAGAAAAAATTTTGCAATGGAATTTGAGCCATAGGTGGACAAAATTATGCTTTCATATGAAACAAAGTAAGTAAAATGTAGTGGGGCTATTTGCTGCAGCCAAAACCCAACTTTTACCTCTGTCTTTTGAGTATATCTAAAAGGAGATGGCATACAGTAAGAAATAATTCCTTTAAAAAAAAGAAATAATTCCTTTAAAAATTATGAACTGAGTTATTGTACCGCATCATGGATTTACATTTTCAATACAAAGTATATATTAAAATAAATAAATGTCTTCTATATGGCATCAAACCATGCTCTTCCCCCTAAAAATTAATTTGGCTGTTCCTAAAACATTGTATTAATTTTCTATGTATCTTGGCTCTTACTTTCAGGATAAGCAACTGCCTATGACATCACTCAACCTAACGAAGCCCTCTTAATGAAAACACATTTTAAATGATATAGGCTTTAAGAATGAGATCACCAGAGAGACCACAAATGTGTTCCTGGTTCTGTCAGTTACATAACTGAATCTGAGAACTTTATCTTGTGGTTGGTCATTCCTTAAAGTGAGTAAGTTGATGTCTTTTCCAGTGAGGAGCCTGTCTGAATGTTTTGCCACAAACCGAGCATTCAAATGGCTTCTGCCCTGCATGAATCAGATAGTGTCTTTCCAGTTAGATGGAGATCTAAAACTTTTGGAACAAACGCTGCATTGGTAAAGAAGGCCATCATTCCTCTCTGCACGCCCTGAATAACTACAACAATGACCATGTTGGCTCTGCTCTGATTGCAGTAGTGCACTAGAGAGATAAGGCTGCCTGTTCCTATAGGGGGTACTAAGAATGAAATCCTCTGATTCAGCCTTAACTTTTATTTCTGATATCTGATCTGACTCCGAGACCTCGTATTTTTGGAAACCAAGAGTCTGACATTGTTGGGAAGCATTATAGTTAACATTATCGCCTGGATGAATGAGAAGTTGGTTCAAATTTTCAAATTCTTGGCAAAGAGATCTTCTATAAGGAATCTTATCAATATGAGTTAATTTGTGTCTTTTTAAGTGAGCTGACTGCCTAAAAGATTTCCCACAAACATTACAGCCAAAAGGTCTCTGTCCAGTATGAATTAAATAGTGTCTTTGTAGTTTGGATATAGAAGGAAACACTTTCTCACATTTGTCACAAGGACACATCTTATGTCCAGTATGGATGTTTTCACTTGGAACTGAAAAACCACACTGAAGCACTTCACAGTTATCAAAGAATTCCTCTCCTGATGGACCATAGATAGATACATCTTTATTATTCACGGAGTTATCTAACATGTTTTCTGTTGTAAAGATACCTTTCAAGTTTTTACCCATATTTTGGCTCTGAAAGTGCTTTTGCCAAGAAAATGGCAAAGTCAATGTTTTCTTCTTTTTATTGCCAACTGGCTTATATGTTCCATGTTTGCCAAGAGAACCCATAAATGTTTTCTGGGTTTGTTCAGGGCTCTGCTCACCAGAAATAAGATCATAATTTTTCAAGAAACTGTTTTTATATAGTTTTTTCTCAGATCGAAAATTATCTAATTTCTTACCCCCGGCACGTTTAAGTTTAGCCAAGATTTTTTTCACAATGGTTTTATAGTTGTAGTTTCTTTTGAGCCTGCTTGGAACTTTGCTACCTCTGGCAGGAAAACACTTATGTCCATTGAGAATCTGTTCGGATTCAAAACACTCTTCACACTCTGGACACTGAAAAGGGACAATGTAAATAGAGTGGACATCAAGCTGATTATTCTCCCCAGATTCACCTATATCACCATTTTCAAAACCATCCTGCTTTGCATTTAATTTATTAGGCAGGGGGCATGATTCTGGACTCTTTACCTTTAATGAAAGAGTCTGAAAAGTCTTATTCCTGGTATGGATTTGTTTATGCTTCATAAGTTTGCTCTGAATCTTAAATCCTTTTTGACAAAAACAACATTGAAAAGGTCTTTCTTCTGAATGTGTGAGTTGATGAATTTTTAAATGAGTTGACTGTCGGAAAGATTTACTGCACAAGACACACTTAAAAGGCCTCTGGCCAGTATGAATAAGTGCATGCCTATCAAGTTTTGACTGTGATGGAAACATCTTGCCACAGATTGTACACGCATGAATATTCTTTCTTTTCTTTGTAGGGCTGTATGTAGGATCAGACTTAGAGCATGGGTGTAATGCCCATCTTTCCTCTGTGGTAAAAGTATGATACATCCCATATACTGGCTTTTCTTGCTTGGCCTCCAACAGTCTTCTGACCTGTTTAACATCATTCTGGTACGTTTCATTGTGAAGTTGTTGGTGCTTCACAAATGTCTTCAGATTTTTAAAGTGGCGTTGACAAATGCTACATTTAAAAGGCAGATTATGAGTTAGTTGATGTCTCTCCAGATGAACCAGTTGCCTAAAGGTTTTATGACACACATCACATTCAAATGGCTTTTGACCAGTATGAATGAGATAATGCCTAGCTAATTTTGATGGTGTTTCAAAGTGCTTGAAGCAAATATTGCAAATATATGGCCTGTTTCTAGGTAGTTTGTTGGCTACTACACACTGTTGAATCTTTAGCATTTTTAAATTGTTTTCAGCCATCATATTCTTCAGTGATATACTCTGATGAACTCCATGTTCTTAAACTCCACAGACGTCTAAAAAATCAAAAATAAAAATGTATTAATTTAAAAATTATTTATTCATATAAAAAAATAATTTAAGTTGTCCTTTGGTTAAAGATATTAAGGGTACATGAGAACCTGGCCTTTTTCTATTTTTTTTGTTTTTTGTTTTTTAATCTTTAAATAGTCTACGTTTATTACAAATCCACAAATACCTTAAATATATTTTCTTCTGCAATAAAAATTAAAATAACCCCAAATTAAAAGTTTTTGAAGATGTTAATATTATGAATAAAATAGATTAACTTCCCCCCAATGTCCGGTAATAAACTGAACCCCGACTTACCTACCCCAACATAAAAATGACCTAAAGTGGATCAAACTGCATAACAAGTTCATATTAATGATTCTTCATATGCTCTTTTACTAAAGCAATCAAAGCAAAATGAATGTAAAAACTTGTTTTATACTTGAAGATTAAGGTAACCTCCAAGACATCACAACTTTTGAGATTTCAAATCCAGCGCTACAGTATGCGAAAATACTAGGGTCTCCTAAAAAAGGCAAACTTAGAAAATTCCACACATAAAATGGCCTGAATATCATTAATAATTACATTCTCCATAATCTTTTATCCAAAAACTTCGAAGCTATCTCTTTCAGTGTTTTGAACGAGCAATCAAAATAGTCCTGTTGTATTCAAGTTTTAAAACTAAATTTCTCCTTTCTTTAATATGGAAGCATAGACTGAATAGACAATAAGAGTTATTTAAAAAGTTAATAACCATTTTAGATGAATACTTTAGATTTATAAAACTAAATTCACACACAGAAATGATTTGTCTTGGGATGCCTGGGTGGCTCAGTTGGTTAAGCATCTGCCTTCAGGGGTGCCTGGGTGGCTCAGTGGGTTAAAGCCTCTGCCTTCGATTCAGGTCATGATCCCAGGGTCCTGGGATTGAGCCACGCATCGGGCTCTCTGCTCAGCAGGGAACCTGCTTCCCTTCTTCTCTCTGCCTGCCTCTCTGCCTACTTGTGATCTCTGTCTGTCAAATAAATAAATAAATAAATCTTTAAAAAAAATAAAAAATAAAATAAAAATAAGATTATTTGTGTTTAATTATAGCATACCATGGGTATGATCTGAGAGAATGTTTCAGTTACCAAGGTTGGATTACTTAGCCACATCATTAACAGTATTTACTTTTAATTACCTCTTTGGACCAACAAAGACAACATGGACAACTGGGAGAAAATGCCCCAGATAACTTGGGTTCTAGTCCTGATTTGTTACTGTATGATCTCAGTGGCAGAAAAAAGGAAATAAATTCATCACTAAAACAGGGAAAATGCCTCCTGGCTGCATGCCACATCAAGTTGTGAGAATCAATGGAAATAATCCATCTAAATGTGTTGGAAAACTATGAAGCGATATACAAAAGGGAGATATTACTTAGCTCAACACTAATCAAATTTTAAAACTTTATCCTTGTCTACATATTATGTATTTTTAGAGTTTCTAACTAAGAAATAAACATACTAAAAAAAAAAAGAAATAAACTATCTAAATTTATAGTTCTTTATATTTCTTCTTTGCATTTGTTGTGAAATTCCTAAAAGACAGGTACAGAGTCGATGAGGCAAATTGGCTACTTATATTCTTATCAATGGCTAAGTAACTGAAAGTTAAGTGTGGTTCACTTTTCAGACAATATAATAAAAGGATCATTTTGGTTTTGGAGTTAATATAAGGACAAATATGCTTTCGCTAATATAACTCTGTAGGACACATGCAAAAGACTACTAGGTATTTTCACAAAAACTGTATACCTTATCTTCTTTTATCAGAAAAACCAATCTTCTCATTCTTCTACTATTGCATTTACTTTAAATAAAGGAGTCAGAGATTTAAAAAAAAAAAGCTGCTCTACCTCTCTAATGTTGTATCTTCTAGTTGAAATCAGAAAGTTGTTAAATCTACCAGAAACGCTATCTACCAGAAACGCAGTTTTCTTTTGTCAGTTAACTTAGCAAACATCCAACATATATGCTATTTGCATATATGCGTACTGTTTTCTCCTAGAAGATACCCTAAACACAAAATCGCAAACATATCACTGTGGTTCTTTGCAACAATGTGAATTAGAAACAAAAACATTCCTTTATTGAACAAGTTTCTTCTACTAGGTGCTTTATTACAGTGTTTTTGTGTTTGAAAAACACAACTGCATGTTGCTACCATTAATGCACCGTGAAATCAATTCAGTGGGTCACGATCGGCAGTCTTGTTTAATAAAGAGTAGAAAATATCAGACTGCATAACATAAAGATGAATACTGTTTTGTGAAACTTCTGTTTAAAGAGGTAAGAATGTTGTGAAAGCTGCTCCTTGTACATCTCTTCACACAACCCTAGTCAGAGGAAACCACAACAAATCAGTCACTTTATTCAAAGTAACCAAGTAATCCATTAGGTAAGACTGGGGCCCACAGGATGAGGCAGGATTACTAAGGAAAGCAGCAGTATCTAATTTTTTTCACTTGGGCCATATAACCCTGAAATATTTACCAAAAAATGTAATTAGAGGCCAAATGGATATGCCATACAAGTCTATGCAAAAGAGAAGACTCTGACTGCAAGCCACTATATTAATTTACAAAATATACCATATAACCCAGACATCCATGTTAGCAACAATCAACTGTTGGTGCTATTCATATTCATTTTCACTACACTGGGTTAGAGAAAATACTGGTGAACCCTCTCTAAGTCCCTAAACATGCGAACGCACCAACAGTTACGAGAATTAAAGTTAAATTATGAATCCAATAAATTGCCAAGAACTTGGCAATTTAGTTCATTCCTGTCAAGCTATCAGGTGTCAGGTTGGTCAATTAGGACAAAGAGCCAAGATGAAAATAATAATCAAGCCTTTATTCACTTACTGCCACAGTGCAAGGATGAGGCAAAACAAGTACTGGTTCCCAGGGTCCATTAGACAGAACTACACTAGGTGAGGATCAGATGGATGCAGCAGACACCGCATCTCCCTGCAGAGGGGCCAGAACAAAAGGCTTCCGCCTCATTATGGGCCTGTGGGCCAGAGGAAGAGGAAGGAAGGGCTAAGAGTGGAAAAGTTAAAACAGAGCAAAGTACCTCAAGCAAGCCCCTCCCCCCAACCACCCAAGGGGTCTTGGCAGAGATGGAGGGGCCTGAGAAGCACCCTGCCAAGACCTTCTGAAAGCAGGTAACTGAGCCAACAACCCAAGCTAGTGTAAACACGGGGTGAGTCCTTGATTGCAACTCCCTCCAGAAAACGGCCATGCACTGGCCATGCACAAGTCTGGTGTGGAGAGGGCAGTTTCCCCCTAATAAGGCTGGCCAGCCAAAGACATGCAATTGTCTACCTTCAGGCCTGAAAGATCACACAAAGGATTTTGTCCAGGAGCCAATCTCCTCTATTCCTACCCTATAACTTTTTTTCTTCAATAGTTTCTATGGAATACGCTTGAAAGAAGTCCCAGACTAGAACCACACAACACAACCATCTCTGATTGTAACAGGAATTGACGACCTACAGTTCTGTGCCAAAGTGTCTATGGCTGATCGACTACCACTAACAGTTAAGACTGGATCCTATTGTCATTTGCCTTTATACCAGGTGGGAAAGCACTTTACTCTGCTTGAACCATTGGTGGCAACAAGTGATCTCAGATGCTATTTATAAGTGATAGCTCAGGGATGTCCAGTGCTCCAAGGGCAGGCCCATATGTACTTCTACAGGGTGCACATTAATTTGATAGAGCTGCCAATCCCACTTCAATTGATTCTCAGGCTCTCAATTGATTTTATTGTTGGTGGTGGTAATATTAAAACCAAACCAAACCAAACCAAAGCCAACTCCGTGTACTTCTTCCTATTAAACTGAAAACAAAAAATAAAACAGTAAATCTCAGTGGTTCAACCTGAAGATTATTCTGACAACTGCAAGACACGCTCTGTTGGAAGACTGTAAAAACCGATTTTTAAAAAATTTCAATGACGCCTCAAGGCTGAAAGCTTTTTGGTGTTTTTTGCTTGTTGTGTTTTCTTTTCTTTTTTAACTAACATAATAAAAGCACAGTGAGGACATCACAAAAGCCAATGAACAAGAGACGAAAGCCCTGAGAGAAACTTGGGCCACTTCCAGCTGGGGAATAATCTCTGGCGACATTTATCACAGCCTTTCCTTCTTGGTGGCTGCTTCTGCCCCACTTCCCCTGGCCCACGCTCTTAAACCCTCACCTCTCGTCCCAGACGGGCTGCAAAGGACAGAGAACCCTGAAGTCCGGCCGTCGCCCTAATCCCCCACAACCCATAAGCACCTAAGGAGTCGCGTCGAGCCCAGAGACTGCAAAATCCCACACCAGGAAAGGAAGGGCAAGCGTGTAAACGGCTTTGGCCGCAGTCAGAGGGAAATGCCTCATGCGACTCGACCACCAGCAGGGGAAATGCATCCTTTCTGCGCCTTCCTCTAAAGGATTGCGGCTCCCCAAGAGACGCAATCGGGAGGCGGGGGACTGGAAAAGGAATGGGAGCTGAGGTCGTGGCGTCCCCGCTATGGGTCCCCGGACACCTTGGAGGGATCGAGGCAGCGCCGACCCTTCCCGGGGATCGCTCCACCTCACACACGGACTCCTCTAGTCCTCCTCACGCACCTGGAGCTGGCACCGACCGGGCAGGCGCGCATCCCAGGGCCCAGACGCCGCGAAGGCAGCAGGCGCACGTCCGTAGGGCTGGCGCGGTGACGGGCTCAGCGCGCAGGCGCAGCGCTCCGGAGCGCCCAGGGACGCGGTCCGGCTGGAAACAGGCTCCCCCCACCCCAGGGCCGCAGTCGCTTAGGCGCGGTCTGAGAGTCGGGCGTGAAACGGGGTTCCAGAGGTTGATCCCCGCCCCTGCGGCCGCTAGCCCCGCGCTGCAGTTTCGATGGGAAGAGAATAGAGGCGTGAAGAAGGCGGGTTCTTCTGATTGGCGACAATTAGATGAGATGCATGCAAAGTGCTCAACATAGTGCCTAGAGCATAGTAAGCCCCCAAATAGCTTATCATTTACTACTCTTTTTATATTACATACAACTTTATGAAGGGGTGGGATCTCATTTTATTTTTTTATTTTATTTTATTTGACAGACAGAGATCACAAGTAGGCAGAGAGGCAGGCAGAGAGAGAGAGGAGGAAGCAGGCTCCCCGCGGAGCAGAGAGCCCGATGTGGGACTCGATCCCAGGACCCTGGGATCATGACCTGAGCCGAAAGCAGAGGCTTTAACCCACTGAGCCACCCAGGCGCCCCGGGATCTCATTTTAAAATGAGGAAAATGAGATCGAGGAGTTAAGAAACTTACTCAGTGTTACATGGCTGGTAGACGATGCAGATGGGATTCGAACACAGGTGTTTAGCCCAAACCTGCACTTTTAATTCACTACTTCTTCCCAAATTAATCTCAGTATTTGATGTGGACAAAATGAAGGGTTCAAAGTTGCAGTCCTTTTACAGACTTGGATGGCACATTATTAGGTATAGGATGTTTAGATATCTACCGAAGATTTTAAGTACCAAAGGCAGTGGGAAATTATTGCGAATTTTTGCAGGTTCTGATTTTAAGTGTCTCAGCTTGAGCGATGAGGACATGAGGACAGGAAACAAGCACATTTTCTTTCATCTGTAAGTAACTTTTTGCATTACTTGTTAAGGACCACTGACAACAAAAATTGTTATTTCTAATGTTGGTATACATTCCTCTATTTAAAAAGGAAAAAGTTGAGCCAGTGTAAAGTCAGTCTCTATTTCCCATATGGCAACATGAGGAAATGGCTAATAGGACATAAGCTTTGGCTTTTTATGTAGGAAGCTTGGAGGAGTCACATCTGAGGAAGGTTGAAGCCCTTACTTCCAAGGGAAGCAGAGACAGAGAAAGGAGGGGAAAATTTTTGGTGTCCTAAATGCTAACCTCAGGGTGGGGACGCTGTGTGTTCAGATAACCTTGGATACTTTGCTGCATTTTGCAGCTTCTTCTGGGAGCTCAGCTCAACCAAATCATGCAAATAATTGCTTCCATCATCAGCCACATAAATCGTCAGGAAAGATATGCAGACCATCAGAGAACATTACCTGAAGTTGGAACCAATGGAGGGTGCATTACTTGCAAAATAAGTAGGCCTTTGCACCAAGAGTCTGAATTTGGAGTGTGGAACACAGATGAGACATGGATAAGCTATTCTCCAAGGCCCATACCCCATTCACCCTAAATGTCATCTCAGGAGTTTTCTGGAGAAAAAAGGGAGAAATTACCATAAATAAGTCATCAGGAAGATTTCACTAAATAGGTGAGATTTGAGCGGGGACTTAGCAGTGGGTTCAATACGGATAAACAGAAAATGTGGGGGGCAGGCTAGAACATTGTAGGGAGAGATGGTAGTAGTTAAAGGAATGGTGTGGCATATGTTTATGATAAATCTTAACCTCTGCAACTTACTAGTGTGTGTCCTTAAAAGTTATTTAACCTTTCTGAATCTCAGTTTCTGCATCTTTAAAATGGGGATATAATTAATCATTCACTCAGACCTGTCAGGTACAAAATACAAAGAATTCACTTGTAAGTGAAATTCATATGAAGATGAAACGGTGAGGGCCCTAACTTCGCTGTAGTTTTCAACTCAGAACAACATTGCAAAGAAGTACAATATGGTAAGAGAAGATATGTACGGGACAGCAGTGGGGTGGAAAAATGTCTAAATCTGCTGGCGACTTCAGGTGGAGATTGTCTTTGAGCTGAGGCTTTCATTATCCATCGACCCATCCATCCGACCTACATGTATTTTAAGCCCTTGCTATGTGCCAAGTCTTGTTCTAAGTTACTGAAGATAGAGTAGTGAAGAAATTAAAAAGTTAACAATTCCTGTCCTTCATAGATTTTTTCATGTGTAGTTACTTTTTATATATTTATATGCCTACAGAGTATACAGACAATAACTAAATAAAGAAATATAGCACATCTAATATGTTAAGTATTGATGAGAACTGAAGGGAGAAATAATGGAGAAGGAGGCTATGGAGATTTGGGTGTGAAGGCTTGTTGGGATTTTCAACAGATGGCCAGGGCTGGCTTTATTGATTAGTCCCTATGATTTTTGTGTGGAGCCTGATAGAAATGAGAGAGCCAGTCCTACTTGTTTATACATCAGTGTTTAGAGCACCTACTGCTCACCAGGCAGTTTGCAAGAAGCGAGAAAAGCTTAATGCCTTGCAAGAGGTTTTCTTTTTTTCTTCTTATTTTAATCCTGTAGGCAATGGGGGATTATTGAAGAATTTTGATTACAGGTGTGGCACGCTTCCAACTGTTTCATAGAAAACTCACTCAGAAGTAAGATGGATGACAACACAGCGGCGGCAAAATTAGAATAGCCAAGTTGTCAGCGAGGGGCTTCCTACTCCTTGAATATCTGGTTAACTTGGATGAAAACCCAGTTCTGTGGCCTGTGACTGTCTTCATGATACCTGTTCTCACAGTTTGCTCCTAGTGTGTGTGTGTGTCCTCCTTGGTAGTTCTTAACCTTTAGAGCTATCTATCTCCTTATTAGCAACAACACGTTGAATGGAGAACTTAGCTTCCTTGTCAGTTTCTAGCAACTCAGCTAGTACCAAGTGCATCCAAGATGATTGCACTTGAAAGGAGTCCACACTTTTAGCATCTTTCATGTCTTTGGACTATTTTTAGGAAAGAAACTATGAAATTGAGTTTTAATGCTTGCTAAAGCTCTTCCTGCCCCCAAGTGATTGATCTAGCAGGGAGTTCACATCTCCAGGTTTCATCTCCCCTCTTATTTTCCTCTCACTTCTCCCCCATATCTTGGGGATCAATCAATAAAACCATCCCCTTGCCTTCTGCAGATAAGCCACCAAAACCAATATCCCTCAAATGTCAGTTTCTTTCCTTTTTTTTTTTTAAAGATTTTATTTATTTATTTGACAGAGATCACAAGTAGGCAGAGAGGCAGGCAGAGAGAGAGAGAGAGAGAGGGAAGCAGGCTCACTGCTGAGCAGAGAGCCCGATGTGGGGCTCGATCCCAGGACCCTGAGATCATGACCTAAGCCAAAGGCAGAGGCTCAACCCACTGAGCCACCCAGGTGCTCTCAAATGTCAGTTTCTACCCCCCAAGCTATTATCAAAGGGGTTTTCCAACAAAGACAGTATACTCCCTTTCTAAGAGGATTTTTGGTGAATAAAACTCCCTCTTTCCCGTCAGACATTTTCTCAAGAAAAATATTTGCAGACTCTTGTGTGTTTTAGTACAGGACTTCTGAGGGGGTGGCAGGGGCTGGAGGTAAGGGGTGGTGAGTTGGGATCAGAAGGTAAAACGTGGTACTGCTATATTTTACTTAAGGCATTTGGACCACATCCAACTTCCAGGCTAGTCCAGCCTCTTGAAGCATTGCTAGAAATTTTCTCTAAAGGATTGCTAATGCCTATAGGATTTCTGGGACTCGTTAGGCAGTAGCATCCTACTCTACCCAGTCCAATCCATCCTACCCTACCCAATTTGTGTTGGTTCAAATTCAAAAGCCCTGGAGTTCCATAGTTACCCTGAAAGCAGGTGGCATTCTCAACATAGGGCTTTGACCACATTTGTTCACACTTAGAGTTGGGGCTGACCTTTGGACCCACACTGATTACAGAAACCCCGCATACTACTTTAATACTGGGGCGTAGGCCAACCAAGGAGAGAGGGGAGAGCTATGGTATCTACCAAGCGTTTTTGTTTATGGGGTCAGGAGAGATTGACTCTGTGACCTCTCTCCTGTTTCTGGATCTTAGTTTCTTGCGTTCTTTTGATCCCTCCAAAAAATTACCTATCCTCACAAGAGCCAGAATAGATGGAAGCATTTTTTTTCTTATCCCCCAAACCCATGTAGTGCTATGGTATTAAAACTGTCTCTGGTAGCTGCTCGATGGTGGGGGCAAATGTGTGAGGTATTACTGATCTTTTGTTTAGGACCCGGCTTCCCAACTAGATAAAAACGCAATAGTCATGGTTTGTGTTTAGGCCTAGGGCTTTTTCCAGTGTGTTCTCTGACCCACAGTCAGTAACTCACTTACCCCATAGCCTGGCGGCTTTGGTAGTAGGGTGAACGACCTGTGTGAACTAACTCTCTGAACTTGGGTGGCTGAGTTCCGCACACTCCGCTCAGTTACACGAGTACCTTAACCTCTAACCCCAATACTCAGTCTTCTCTCTTTCTCCCTTTGAATAACTTCTTTAAAAGCAAGGAGTAGGAGGATAATCAAGATTTTCACAAGAGGTTCTGAGCTTCCCCCGTAATGTTTTGCTTTAAATTCCTCCTACAACAACTTAACCCCAACAAGCCTGATTTTTCCACACTACTTTCCAATGGCGACATGGTGATGCTTTATGGCAAAAGCCTCTTAAGTGTTGGGGCGCCTGCATGGCTCAGTGGGTTAAAGCCTCTGCCTTCGGCTCAGGTCATGATCCCAGGGTCCTAGGATCGAGCCCCGAGTCGGGCTCTCTGCTCAGCAGGGGGCCTGCTTCCTCCTCTTTCTCTGCCTGCCTCTCTGCCTACTTGTGATCTGTCTGTCAAATAAATAAATAAAATCTTTAAAAAAAAAAAAGCCTCTTAAGTGTTAGCACAAATGCAAAGGTCACTTCTTCCAGTTGTTATGCTGCCTAAATTCTGATTTATAAATCCAGACACTTACTACATTGCCAAGGCATGATTGCCATTAACAATGCCCTTGTTAAGCATTCAGCTACCCTAGGGATTCAGTGTACCCTAGGGATGCACTGGCAACTTTGCAATCACATCGATTCCTAAATCTGGATCCTGCAAACTTTTAATGAATCATTGCCTACATTCCAACTGTTATTCCTCTAATATTTCAGGGAATGTGAAAATCCTTTTTCTGCATTACTGAAAAATGTTCATTTTTTGTGGCATGTAGCATTCCCTAGGGGTCCTAACAGGGAGTCCCCAGTTCAGATCTTTGAGGGACCCTGACTCAGTAGAAGAAGCAATCATCAAAAGAATCTTTCATCAGTTCTGTAGAGTTGTAGGTTAAGGACTTCTTTTGTCTTGCTGCTTTTAATATCTTTTCTTTATCACTGTATTTTGCAAATTTAATTGCAATGTCTTGCCATTTTCCCTGTCTGTTGATTTTGATGGGAGTTCTCTGTGCCTCTTACATCTGGATATCTGTTTCCTTTCCCAGTTTAGAGAAGTTTTCAGCTATTATTTCTTCAAATAAATTTTCCGCCCCCTGTTTGCTCTCTTTTTCTTTTGGGACTCCTGTAATATGAACGTTACTGTGTTTGATGGAATCACTCAGTTCCCTAAGTCCATTCTCCCATTGCATAATTCTTTCTTTCTGTTGTTCAGCTTCATTATTTTCCATTATTTTGTCTTCTAGGTCACAAATTCATTCCTCCTGTTCTTCTAGCCTGCTGTTCATTGCATCAAGCCTGTTTCCAATCTCGTTTATTGCACTCTTCATCTCTGATTTTTTTTTTTAATTGTTTTATCTCTGTTGTAAGGGTCTGCCGCCTGATGGCTTCTATTCTTTTCTCAGGGTCAGTGAGTATCTTTATGATTGCTTTCTAATTTCTTCATCTTCTCAAGAACTTCAAAAAGAAATATTTTTGTCTCTATTTATGAATTAGGAAACATAAAGACCTAGAGTTTAGTTGACTTGTCAAAGTCATGCAGCTAGTGAGTACAAGAGTAGGTTTCTTTTTTTTTTTTTAAGATTTTATTTATTTATATATCAGAGAGAGAGAGAGAGAGATACCACAAGCAGGGGGAGCTGCAGGCAGAGGGAGAAGCAGGCTCCTCGATGAGCAAGGAACCCGATGCTGGACTCAATCCTAGGACCCTGGGATCATTACCTGAGCTGAAAGCAGATGCTTAACTGTATGAGCTACCCAGGTATCCCGAGTAGTTGGTTTCAAATACAGTTTTTTTTTAAAAGATTTTATTTATTTATTTGACAGAGAGAGATCACAAGTAGACAGAGAGGCAGGCAGAGAGAGAGAGGAGGAAGCAGGCTCCCTGCTGAGCAGAGAGCCCGATGTGGAACTCGATCCCAGGACCCTGAGATCATGACCTGAGCCGAAGGCAGCGGCTTAACCCACTGAGCCACCCAGGCGCCCTGTTTTTTTTTTTTTTTTTTAAAGATTTTATTTATTTACTTGACAGAGAGAGATCACAAGTAGACGGAGAGGCAGGCAGAGAGAGAGAGAGAGGGAAGCAGGCTTCCTGCTGAGCAGAGAGCCCGACGTGGGACTCGATCCCAGGACCCTGAGATCATGACCTGAGCCGAAGGCAGCGGCTTAACCCACTGAGCCCCCCAGGCGCCCTCAAATACAGTTTTATCTTGACTCCAAAACCTATATTCTTTCTACTGCACCATAATATAAAATATGTAGTACAATGCTTACAGCATGTTTGGTGCTCAATATATTGCACTTTTTGTTCTTATTTTTTTCACTCAGAGTCAAATGTTTTATATCTTAATATATTTATCTAAATATATTTCATATACAAATGTGTGATATGTATTTTGTACATTTTAAATATTTTTTATGGGGTGCCTGGGTGGCTCAGTTGTTAAGTGTCTGCCTTCAGCTCAGGTCATGATCCCAGGGTTCTGGGATCAAGCCCCACGTCGGGCTCCTTGCTCAGCAGGAAGCATGCTTCTCCCTCTCCCACTCCTCCTGCTTGTGTTCCCTCTCACACTATCTTTCCCTCTGTCAGATAGATTAATAAAATCTTAATAAATAAATAAATACATTTTGTATTTGAAATATGTGATATTTTATGTAAATGCTCATCATATATGATATGCATATTTTATATTTATACATTTGTTATATATGTATTATGTGTGAGTGTGTCCTTTCTTGCAGTTCTGCTTCTCTGATTGAACACCACTGAAGCAGGGGCAAAAGTGAAAGCTGGTACATTTGTTAAGAGGCCAACACCATTTAGTCCAGGACCAAAGATCCAAAATGTCATCATGGAGATGGAGACAGGTTTACCAATTTAAGAAATGTTTTGGAGGTCGTATTACGGTTCTCCAGAGAAACCAGTAGGATAGAGAGAGAGAGAAAGAAAAGTGATTTCTTATAAGAAATTGGCTCATGTAAGTATGGAGGCTGTGCAGTCCCAAGATTGGCGGTTGGCAAGCTCCAGACTCAGGGGGGATGGTGGAAGCTGGCAGTCTCGAGACCCAAGAATAGTTGAAGTTTCAGTTCGAGTTTAAGGGCAGTAAAAGATTTATGTCTAGGTAGAAGGTGGTCCCTCATATTTTTTGTTGTTTTTATTCTAGTCAGGCCCTCAACTTGTTGGATAAAGCCCACCCACATTAGAGAGAGCAATCTGCTTTACTCCATCTGCTGATACCTGTGTTAATCTCATCCAGAAACATTCTCAGAGACAAACCCAGAAAACTGCTTAACCAAATGTCTGTGCACTCTGTTGCCCAGTTGAGTTGATACATAAAAGTAACTTTCACATAGATATAAAGGAAAAACTCCGGTTTTTTCCCTTCCTATATAGAGAAAAACCCAGTTCTCCTCTACTTTGAGTTTCTTCCCTGTGAATTTCCTACTAACACAAACCACTTCTGACATTTCTGTCACCAGATATGTGGGGGGTTTTCTTCACAACAGCAAGCCAGCCTCTGATGTCCGCTGGGTGTCCTACCATTCAACTCAATTCTGACACTGTCTACCTTGAGGTAGCCTCAGATCTCATGGGTTAAGGGCTCACTCCCATAAGTCTGCCTCTCCCCGCTACTACTTCAGACCCCAGTTGCAAGCTTTGTATTGTCCATGGCTCTGACCCACTGGCTCTAGAGCAAAGGTTTCAATGACCCCTTCTACAAGCACAATTAATTTGCTAGAGGGACTCTCAGAACTCAGGGAAATGCTTACATACCTTTACTGGTTCATTCAGGGATATGATACATGAGACAGGGGTACAACCAGATGAAGAGATACCTAGAGCAAGGTCTGGGAGGTTCTGTCTCCATGGATCTGGAGTGCATCACTCTCTTGGTATAGATGTGTACACCCACTTGGAAGCTCTTTGAACCCCATACTTTTGGGATTTTATGGAGGTTTTATTATGTTGGCATGATTGATCAATCATTAATTCCATTTTCAGCCCTTGCCCCTCTCAAGTGAATGGGGTTGTGGCTAAAAATCCCAAGCTTCTAATCATGACTCCCTCTTTCCAGTGACCAGTCCTTATCCAGGAGCCATCCAGGAACCCACCCAAAATCACCTCATTAGAACAGAAGATGCTTGTACTGCTCTTATCACTTAGGAATTGATAGGGGTTTTAGGAGCTGTGTGCCAGGAACTGGGGACAGAGACCAATATATATTTTCTATTATTTCATGAGATATATATTGGATGCATGTCTGCCTTCATGTGCGCTTGTACCAGACCCCACACTTGGAAGGACTCCACAGTTGGTTTAATGCTCTGCTGTTGGAGTCTTAAAATTCTTGGTAATTTTTCAACAAGGGGCCCTGTGTGTTAATTTTTTATTGGGCTCCACATAATAAGTAGCAGGTCCTGATTAGATATGAGGAGTGAGAGGAAAAGAAGCTCAAGGATTACGCTTAGGTTGTTGGCATAAACAACTGCGTGGACAGTAGTGCACTTGGAGGTGGAATATGGGGGAGAAATTAAGAATTTTGATTGGAACGTGTTAACTCAGAGTTGCCTTTTAGACATTGTGTTAAGGTATTTGTTGCTTGCTTCCCCAACATTCATTTCCCTCTTCCTGGTGCCTGGCTAGACCCTGTTTCCCAGCTTTGTGGTTAGGGTTTGATTGGCTCTAGTTCTAGCCATCCACATGCTGTCCTGTCATTGCAGGTTCTGCCACATAACAAATAATCAACTAAGCCAAGCCACTAGTGCTCTTTGTAATTCAATTCAACTGGGGAAAAAAGGAGAAAGAGAAACTGTTTGAGAAGGAGAGGCAAAGATTGCAGAAATGGAGCCTAAAGTTGTTTTTTTTTTTAAAGATTTTGTTTATTTATTTGACAGAGAGAGAGATCACAAGTAGGCAGAGATAAAGGAGGAAGAAGGCTCCCTGCTGAGCAGAGAGCCCGATGCAGGGCTCAATCCCAGGGCCCCAAGATCATGACCTGAGCCTAACCCACTGAGCCACCCAGGCGCCCCCACCCCCCGCCTTTTTTATTAAATCCCAGCCATGGATATGTGTGGGAGAATCTGCTTATTTTCCTGGTATCCATCCTTGCCATCTTCCTATGTAAGAGATCTTCCACTGTTTAGCTGGGTACATGGTCTCCTGGTATAAAGACTATATTTCCCAACATTCCCTGGAGCTAAGTACAGGCATTTGATTATATTCTATTTAATGGGCTACAGGGGGACGTGGTGTGTGCAATTTGCTGGTCATAGCCTTAAAGAGAGGAGGCATGCCATTTCTCCTCCCTTCTACATTCAGTATTCTAGAATTTGAATGCATTGACAGGAACACCAGTAGTAAGCAACAGGCAAGAACCCTGGTCCTTTGACACCATGGAGCAATGCCAGTTTTAGACTGTCTACCTCTTAGCTTTTCTAAGAGGGCTAAATACTATCTTATTTAAGATAAGACTGTTATCCACCACTATTTTGGAGTTCTGTCACATGCAGTGTTAATCCTAAATGATACAATACTCATATAATTAACTCCTTTTCTTCTCATGGTACCTAAATAATTATCTGTTTGTTACAAATAAGATTCTAATAAGGACAGTTTTTTCTTACTCAGGCCATGTGAAATTTGGTCTACATACACACTAAAAACACCCCTACCCAACCCATATTTTGCTTTGCCTTTTAGGTCCTCAAAAGAAATATAGACACTTTACTAGAATCTGTATTATTAAAAGCACCACTACTTTCCCTAGGGATGCAACGATAGATCCACATTTTTCTGGCACCAGCTCACATTTCATAAACCCTTGTTTAAAATTAACCCAAACCATTAAACAACACAGAAAAAAATTCTTTTTAAATGACACTATAAAAACTGCCTTCTGAGAAACTGAAACAGGTGAGTTTACATGTAATCTCAGATAAGGCGATCAAATATCCAAAACTGGCTAAGACAGTCCCAACTCCCAGATTGCTGGCTGCTCTGGTTTCTGTCTCAGCACACGTTCTATGGTTCGGGCCAGATGACATCCAACTTTAGGACAGGAATTCCTGCCCCCCACTTGGGCGAACAAGTTGCTAAAAATGGGGAGAAACAACATGAAAGTGGAAAGGGCAAAAAAGGAACTAAACTCTGGTTGCAATTTTAGTTACATTTTGGTTCTTTGACAATGTTTGTAATCATTTGTCAACACATATTGTTTAGTTTGGGATCTTTCAAACTGTGATGGGGATGATCCGTTTCTAGGGTTCGATCAGTATTTTTACAAAGTGGTTTTGATTATAATAGGCAAGAAAATGCCAGTATGCATTTCACATACTAAAGATGGGTATTTTTCAAAAATTTCTATTTGTTTTTTTTTGTGAGTCTTTCGTGCAAGACGGTGATCAAAAGAAGTTTAAAACTCACTAAATTTTAGTCATTTAGGAATACACTCATCTGCTGTCTCTTGTATCATACAACAATGTTATGAAATTTTAAACCTTTCATTCAACAGGTATTTGACATATGTAACATTAACAGTACTTTTCCATTCATCGCTTCCCTGGATAGGGTTTTCCTTAAGCCCAATTCTCACACAAGTTTTCCAGGGCTGTCCAGGGACTTTGTAAGTGTCTAGGCCTGTGGGATGGGGGTTGTCTACAGGGGATTGGTCCGTGGACAGTTCAACTTTGAAGTTCACTGGACAGATGGTGTTTAAAGACTAAATTTAAGTTAGCTGTTGGGCAAGGAAAGAAGGCCATTCCAGCTAGGAGCAGTATGTATTAAACAGAAGAGAGAAGCAGTAGACCATACGGTTTCACAATATCGTAGATGTAATTCAGGATTCCAAAAAGTTCTGAAAGCTGAAAGCGTGAGGCAAGAAAACCAATTCCATCTGAACTCATTGGTGTGCTGCATTTATCACATGAGTTCACATTATTTCTATCATACTACACTGATATCCAGTCAGTCTAAAATATGGTTATGGTCCACATAATGTATATATGAGTTCTAAAGGAGTATATGATTATAAAAGATTGGCACATTAACTATTTACTTATCAGTTTTATAGAAGGTATTATTTTTCCTTTTTATGTTTTTTTTAAAGATTTTATTTATGTATTTGTGAGAGAGAATGAGAGAGAGAAGGGAGCATGAGTGGAGGAGGGTCAGAGGGAGAAGCAGACTCCCCTCTGAGCAGGAAGATCAACTTGCGGTTCCGTCCTGGGAGTCAGGGTCATGACCTGAGCCTAAGGCAGACCCTTAACTGACTGAGCCACCTGGTGCCCCTCCTCTTTAAGTTTTAATGAAAATAAAACTTCAGGGTGTCTGGGTGGCTCTTTCAATTAAGCGTCCAGCTCTTGATTTTGGTCGGGTCACAATGATGGGGTTGTGAGATAGAGCCCCACATTGGGTTCTACACTGAGTGTAGGGCCTGCTTGAGATTCTCTCTCTCTCTCCCTCTGCCCCTCCTCCCACTTGTGCTTTTACTTTCTCTCTCTCAAAAAAAAAAAAAAAAATATTGAAACCTCAAAATCCATAGCATTAGCAAAATAGAAATCTAATAAGGCCAGCACAGTAATGTATACATAATTATGGAAGAAGTAGTACATAAAGGGGTTATATGATGTATCTCAGGAATCAGTTTGTCAAATTTATACCCTGCACATTTATAATTGGTGATTTCTTAATCTTTCTCCAGTTGTTTAATGGTTTCCATATGCTTGCTTGTGCTTTAACTCATGTGCATTTGGTGAATCTTGCCTACCACAAGCAAGTGGAAGTCTATAAAGTAAAAAATTGTCTCTTTTACACCACCATCTTCCTCCCCGTTCAGCACATTGTCCAGAGGTAACCACTCTTAAGAGGTGTGTATCTATTCCTTCAGACTTTTTAAAATTTGTGTGTGAGTGTGCCTTATGTCATAGATATACAAAAACAAATGTTGGGTGATGGGCATTAAGGAGGGCACAGGATGCGATGAGTCCTGGGTGTGATATGCAACTGATAAATTATTGAACACTACATCCAAAATTAATGATGTACTATATGTTGGGTAATTGAATGTAAAGAAGAAAACCCTAAATGTTTCTTGTGTCATTCTCTCACAGAAGTGGCATAATGCTATGAAGGTGTTCTGCAGCTTGCCCACTTCACTTAGTATGTTCTATATATCTTTTCACGGAAATATGTATAGATCAACCTGATTCTTTTTAATGATTGCTTCATGTTCTATTGCATGGATGTCTTTAATTTACCCATTGTCCTACTGACAGTTAAATAGGGTTTTTCTATGTTTTTATGATGGCAACTATTCCTTCAGATTTATATCCTTGTACTACCTCTTAGTCATACTTAAAAGACCTCACTCTCTAAGGTCCTTAGCCAAAACGTATATTTTTTAGGAACTGGTACCTTCTTTTCTCTTAAACCAAAGAGAAGTCATTCATGTTAACCTAAATACAGCAACAAAAAGCATTTGTTGATTTTTTTATGAGAATTATAAAGGTAACTGAGAGGGCTCTGATGTGGTAGAAACCATTAATGTCTTGCTCTTGACTCCTTTAGCTCACCAGTCTCATCTTCTTAAGCAAGGTCATTCTGGAAGTTGCTCTTAAAATTCTTCTTTAGCATTCATGTTATCGAATCTTTCATTGTAGGAACATCTAAGAAGCACAGACCTGAGAAAGAATCTCCAGGTTAAAGAGGTGGAATTTGCTAGAATTTAAAAGCAGTGTTTCCACACTGGAGGTGACATACTAAAGGGCTCTGGCACAAGGCTGCTTTCCAATTCTTTCCCTCCACCTGTGCGTCAAATAGTGACCTACTCTGAGAGGAGGGGAGTGTGTTGGTTAGGAGCCTGGGCTCTGCAGTCAGACACCCCGGGTTCTGCCTCTTGTTAGCTCTGGGACTTGAACAAATGACTTGCCTCCTTGTGACTCAGTTTCTTCATCTATTAAAATGGGAACAGGGACAGGGATGGTGATGATGATATCGCCTACTCTATAGGATTGCTATGAAAAAAAAATCAAAGATTAGTATTTGTAAAGGATTTACAGGGGCTGGTACATAATAAACTCTATATAGGTGTTTGTTAAATAAGAATGGCACAGGGGTGCCTGGGTGGCTTAGCGGGTTAAGCCTCTGCCTTCGGCTCAGGTCATGATCTCTGGGTCCTGGGATTGAGCCCTGCATCGAGCCCCGCATCGAGCCCCACATTGAGCCCCACATTGGGCTCTCTGCTCCGCAGGGAGCCTGCTAACCCCCTCTCTCTACCTGCCTCTCTGTCTGCTTGTGATCTCTCTCTCTGTGTCAAATAAAGAAGATCTTTAAAAAAAAAAAAATAAGAATGGCACAATGGTATGGGCACTGTGGCTGTTTTTCTGAGTTTCCTGAAGAAGCAGCTGTTCATGAGACCTTCCCAAAGTTCAAATGCAGCTGAATTTGCCCAAAATGTGGTGTGAAAACTCTTCCTTTTCCTGTTTGTCAGTGGGTTCACTGTAGAGGTGTCTCTATTCAGTGCTCCCAGAAGTCCTATATATATGTCCAGTGGCCTGCTCTGGATGTCCAAGCTTCTAATGAGAAATAATACCTTATTTAGGTTAAATAGAAGATGGACTGATATCGAGTGTCTGCTTTCTAGATAGTTGTTAGCACATTCTTTGTGTTCAACAAAATATTCTCATAAGCAGAGGAGCTTTGCAAAAACACATCACGGAAGAAATTGAGTTAGAGTTCAGAAACATAAATACAATAAAAATTGTCTGGATTCATAGGAAATCTGTGACTTTCTGAATGCAAGAAAATGATATAAAATTCATTGACAATATATATTTATACCTCACATTTTCAAATTTTAATATTATAGCTATTAGAAATACATCCAATTTTTATTTATACAAGGGCTGATTAGCCAGATCTGGTATTTTACAAGTTTTTTGTTCCTGTTTCCTTCCCACCCTAAACCTGCAATTTTCTGCATTTTGATCAATTACAGAGCATGTGAAGTCAGGTGTATAATTGGTTTCTCGTAATATGGTTAGATTTCCAACACAGACCGTATAGCTCCTCACTTTCTCTTTAGCAAGAAATTATAGGACTAAAAGGCCTCCCCTTCTGAAGAGCCTCCACATTCTCTGGGGTAGTTTGTAGCTTTGGGTTGAACACTCCGACAGAGTAATTTCATATTGTTGTCTGCTGTAATATGACTTAGTTTCCCAACAAAGTTGAATGTCTTACTTCGTCATATTATCACTAACAGAATTTGGGGGCTTGACACCAGCTTTAAACCCCAGTTTCAGGATAGCATTATACTTGTAGGACTTTGGGTGGGATTTCTAATTCTGAAAGAGGGAGGGAAAATTTGCATGCTGTGGATAGCCGCTGAAGTACCTGTGGGGAGTTGGCATTCGAGCTTTTAGACTTTGATTAAAACACTTGGAAGGAAGCTGTAGCAGATACAGCTATAATCAACCTATAATTGGGTATTCTGTGTGTTTGGTTTTTTATACCTCACCTTGTACTGCAAAGTCAAGCAGTTATACGACTCCTCTTCCAGGACAGCATCAGGAAAAGATGGAGCTCTCATTTCTTTTCTTTCTCCTTGGCCTGCACAGGCCTGTGCTTAACTCTGTAATAATTTCTTTTCAAACTCTAGTTGCTCAGGCAACTACACTCTTTACTCTCTAGCTTGACCCCATTTCCTGATGAATGGGCTTTTCATTTTTTCACTAAGTCCTGAAGGCTTTCACATTCTGCAATTTTCTCTGCTAAATGGCTCTAGGCATAACTGCTTAGAAAATCATAGGCAATCATAAAACCTTAGATTTTTTAAGGAAATTTAGAGATCATTTCATCCAACCCCCTCATTTTACAGTTAAAGAAATCGAGGTCCCAAGAGGGTAAATAACTTGTTCAATGTCATCCAGCTAATTTGTAAACTGTTTAGAATTTTTCCGAAGCTAATTTTTTGAATTGGGTAAAACTACAACTAAAACCATTTTAAAGGGCACAAACTTTTCCATTTTGATCCTTTTGCTGTCACGTGAATATAATTTAAAGAACCAAATTTATGAAATCATGACTCCTAATCCTAAAAAAAAACACCATGATGTGAGAAATAGTTAAATGAGATTTGGAATTACCATGATTTTTAATAGAACATTTATCGTAACAATGGTCTCAGAGGTGGTGGTTAACTGAGGGTTGACTAGGTCCAAGAAGATTGCTTTGGTTTACCTAAGATTTTATTTTGGTGGAGGAGGGAGTTGAGGGGAAATGGAACAACACACGTAGAGAGAAGTGGGTGTTAGGTTAGGCTCAATAATCTATTGTCATTACTGTTAATAAATATCACAGTTTGTGTCTACAAGATCACAACTCGAGTTTGTAAGAAATTATAAGTTATCTTTGTGTCCAGAACTTGCATCTAGCTAGAGCCAAAGATGAAAAGTCTGGCTTCCCCATGCTCTTTCCATTGGCCATTCATTCCAGTTAGTGAGTTCTCCAATGTGGCCACAAATAACTCATAGAGTCTTTGAAGAGCCACTCTTCTTTGCTGCTGTATGCCACTCTGTGCAAAGCAGTTTATCTCACAAGCAGACCCATCCCTAACATTTGTGAGCCTGAGATGAATATGCAAATGGTTGTCTCCAACCTTCCCCCTATCTCAATGGGCCATATACCCTTCTGTCCATACTGACTTCAAAGAAACTTGTGTATAAGTGTGTAGACTTCACCCTACACTCTTAGTCTGCCCTTAAGAGAACAGAGAGGAGCGGAAGCTCAAGCAGTCACCTCAAGGAGGCTCAGGGCTTCATAAGCAGGGAATTCTAGGTTTCCTAGGTAAAGAGAGCTTGGTTTAGAAGGAGAGCAGGTTCCAGGAGGGCAAATCCTGACAGACCTGTCACCTTATGGGGAGGAGGAGGAAGAGGAAAAGGAGGGCCAGAATAGGACCTAAAGCATTAGACCCAGGAAAGAAGTCCCAGTTGATTGGATCAAGAGCAGTACTGCTGACAAGAAAACTCTGGTGTGGAACCCTCCTACAGGCATTGTCTCTTGTGTAGGACCTATACAGAAATGGAAGCAAAGGTGTTTGACAGCCAGAAAGAAGCATTTCAAACAAGTTATTTTTTAAACAGGGTAGTTTCGAGAGATGTTCTAAAAGAGCATCTGAAAGAAAAACACTATTCAAAGCTATGAGGTCAAACTGGAAGGAATCTTCAGGATCGGCTAATGAAGATGGAATAGAGACCACAGATACAAGTAACCTGCCCAACATCAGACTCAGCCATTCTGAGCAGTGATAGAGCTCAGCCGAACACTTGTAGGGTGGGCTTCCAGGTTCTCAGGACTGGGTTTTTTCCATGGCCTGGTGCAGAACTGCCTTGAAGTATGACTCTAAGCAGCATAAGAGAATAGACACAGGGTAGTTGTATCTTATACCGTAAGTATGTTTTTAATGATGTGACAGCAGAAGAGCAAATAACAGTGGTTTTTACAGAAAATCAGACACCAGTCAGACTTTGAGAGAGAGAGAAAGAAAGAGTGTAAGTGAGTGAACAAGGGAGCTGGGAAATCAGGTGAAGAAAGAGGGGAAGCACTATCATGTAGGGGTCGATGCTGAGCACCAGAGAAACTTTATCTCTTCTTATGAATCAAAAGAGAGTGATGTTATCACTATTAGGTGATTCATTTGGGGAAGCTGGTACAATGAGAAAAGGTAGAAACAAAGAACGGAGCTGTAGGGACTCTGAATTACCCCCTCACCCTATTCACCCCCACTTTGGGGCTATTTATAACTTGATTCATACCCTCCTAGCCTGTCAGCAATATTTATTTTTAAATATGAAGGCCAGGAAATAAAAATGTATTGAAGTGGCAAGTATGGTCTAAGCACTGATTAATAGTTTTAAAACAAATTAAAAGTTTGGTCTATGAAAAAGAGAATTAGGCTGGAGTACAGAATTTGAGTTCCAATCCTAGTCCTGCAACAAGCCATTTAACCTCTGTAGTGCTGTTTTCCCAAAGGTAAACTGAAAATAGCAAAGCTAGCTCTTACTATTTATGATGGCAAAAAATAGAGGGAGGAAGCCCAAGTGTCCAATAACAAGGAAATAGATTATGGAATATACTTATAAAGTATAATATTACCAACAGTAAAAATTATAGTTTTGAAAATTTTTAGCAATGTACTAAAAAGTTACAATATAAGGTTAAGGGAAAAAGCATGATTCAGAAACTATATATATCGAGTTATGCCAACTTCCTAAAATACATGATCATTACAAACTTGAGGGGGCACCTGGTTGGCTCAGTAGGTTAAGTACCTAACTCTTGATTTTGGCTCAGGTCATGATCTCAGGATTATGAGACTGAGCCCCACACTCAGCAGGAAGTCTGCTTGAGATTCTCTCCCTTTGCCCCTCCTCCTGCTCACTCTCTGGCTCTACTCTTTAAAAAAATAAAATATTTGGAACAAATACATCAACATGTTAATTTCATTATTTCTAGGCGATAGGGATGGTTTTAATTTTCTTCTTTATATAGTATTTTTACTACTTCCCAAATTGTGTCTAATGAACATACAGTATACTAATTTTTAGAGTTATTTTAATTCCAGTTAGTTAACACACTGTGTAATATTTTCAGGTGTACGATATAGTGATTCAACTCTTCCATGCATAACCCAGTACTCAGCGCGACCAGTGCCCTCCTTAATCCCCTTCACCTATTTCACCCATCTCCCCTCTCCTCTGGTGACCATCAGTTTGTTTTCTATAGTTAAGAGTCTGTTTCGGGGCGCCTGGGTGGCTCAGTGGGTTGGGCCGCTGCCTTCGGCTCAGGTCATGGTCTCAGGGTCCTGGGATCGAGTCCCGCGTCGGGCTCTCTGCTCGGCAGGGAGCCTGCTTCCCTCTCTCTCTCTCTCTGCCTGCCCCTCTGTCTACTTGTGATCTCTCTCTGTCAAATAAATAAATAAAATCTTTAAAAAAAAAAAAGAGTCTGTTTCTTGGTTTGCATAGTATATTAATTTTACCACCAGGAAAAGACATTTTTAAGAGAAGCAATGTACCCTAGCCTAATTCATAATGATGTTGTAAGGAAAATGGAAATAAAATAATAATTTAAAACTGAATCCTGACAAACATGTGCTAACCAAGCTAAGTATTTATGTTAGAGGAAAAAATTAGTGTATGTCTCCATGTGCAACTTTTTTCTTAATAATAAACAGATGGGGCTATCAATAATTAGAAGTTATTCCCAGGCATTAGAAGAGCACAGTGTATGTGCCATGACCACTTCAGAACTATTTGTGTGTGCTGACCCTGATGTCTAAGAAAAGGTCAAGTCGACCTGGGTAAGTATACAGCAACTTTATCCAGTCAGCAGGAGGGATGGCCAGCTTTTTGGGCAAGTCTTTGTGCCAGAGGTGGGGCCTTCAGGTAGGGGTGGGAAGTGTATAGACAGACTCCTTTTCTGTAGCTTCAATTTCAACTCCTCTGCTCAGTAGGCAGTGACCACTCTCTCTTGTCATTCCCCTCGAAAGTTCCCAGTAAGTTAGAGGAGCATTAAAATAGGTATTTGGGAAAGAAAAAGAGGTAGTGAGTAGGGCTGCAGATGGGGCTTGTAGCAGGATGAGTTTGGCATCCCGGTGAGTTAAGGTAGGATAATATAGGAACTAATTCCATTTATGGACTACTGTGACAAGTACTTGCCGGCCATGCTTTCATTGCATCCTCTAATAATATGAGGTAAGTCACTTTATTTCTTTCTCCTCCTCTTCCTCCCCTACCTCCTTCTCCTCTCCTGCCCTTCTAATTCTTTTTCTTTTTTTTTTTAAACCGGAGAAACTGAAGCTCAAAGAGGCAAAAATAAATAAATAAATAAACAAATAAATAAATAAATTCTTATCCCAGATCACACAGCTAATAAATGCTGGAGCCAGAGTTTGAATTTAGGTTTTACGATTTGTTTTATATCAGGTTCACTCAAGAAGAATGTTGAAAATACAAATTCCTAAATTCTATCCCTGGAAATTCCAATTTAGTAGGTTAGGAATGGGACCAAAGCACCTGTATTTTTTTTTTTAATAGATTTTATTTATTTATTTGTTAGAGAGAGGGAGGGTATGAGGAAGAGAACATAAGCAGGGGGAACTTCAGGCAGAAGGAGAAGCAGGCTCCCTGCTGAGCAGAGAGCCTGATGCAGGACTTGATCCCATGACCCTGAGATCATGACCTGAGCCGAAGGCAGATACTTAACTGACTGAGCCACCCAGGCACCCCAAAGCCTTGTTGATTTGCTGTTAGGACAAGGGCCTCTGCTTCATTCCCCAGTGCTGCTCCTAAGTCAGCAAGGAGGCAGGATGTGTTCTTGTGCACAGGCCTCAACACCCAGCCCTGTGACTGAGAGATGCCAGAGGAGCTACCTATGACGTCCAATTCTTTTTTTTTTTTAAGATTTTATTTATTTGACAGAGATCGCGAGTAGGCAGAGAGGCAGGCAGAGAGAGAAGGAGGAAGCAGGCTCCCCGCTGAGCAGAGAGCCGAACGCGGGACCCGATCCCAGGACCCTGAGATCATGACCTGAGCCGAAGGCAGAGGCTTTAACCCACTGAACCACCCAAGTGCCCCTATGACATCCAATTCTGCACAAAACTACCCACTCTTGGTCCTTGTCGATTCTTCATACTCATCTGTCTCTCTCACATGGTCAGAAAACTGGCCAGTTAAGAAGGGTGCTAAAGCAAAACATTTGAATGTACCAAGATAGTGGAAATTGTTTTTAGTAGAACTCTTCAGCAAGAACTGAACCGGGTTTATGGTTGAAAAGAAGCTTCTTGGGGTAGTGAATGGAAGAATGCATGAGCTCCCCCAGGAGTTTAGTTCAGTAACAAAGACCGTCATTAAACTGGTTCTAAGAAGGGCAGGTCCTGCTAGGTGCACATCTTTTATTAGGCTGAGACATTGCAGTTTTGGGGCCAAAGGGTGTCCCTGCTTAGGACCATAGAGGAGTAGCTGAGGGGACACCAGTGTCCCCCCTGCTAATTTTTTTCCCAGGCTAATCAACTTCTCTTCTAAGGAAATATTTAGCAAATATATTAAATATACTGACTTGAAAAGGCACAAATCATTGACCTGCCTCATGCATCCCCATGTTTTGGTTTGCCCTCCCTATGACAGCATGCCCATATCAGCTTTTCTCTCCTCCAAATCTTTGCATATCTAATCCCATGCTAGGGAAACTGTTCTGCTCTCTCTGACCCTCTTTCCCTTCACCTTTATTATTACTAGTCTCGCAGGTCTCAGCTTGAGCATTCCTTCCTTGGGAGGCTTCCCCAACATAGAGGTTAAAGACTTAATTATGATCTGACAACTCTGTGATAGCACTCATCACGTTTTATTGTTACCGCATACCCTATTGTCTATTTCCCCCTACACTGTGAGCTCAAGGAAGGCAGGGACCTTTTCTGTCTTGTCCCTCACGGTTTCCTCACAGTGAATCCAATGTTCGTCCAATCTGTATTGAGGACTGAATGAGCTGAGAATGTGAGACTGTGTGCAGAGTGAGCCCCTCACCTAGAAGGATCAAAGGCTGGGACTGGAACTGTGATCAGTTTGCAGGAAATCTGGTGAATAGAATCCCTAACTTTACCAGAGCTCAACTTTATCCAGATTATGACAAGAATCCCGAGATGAGAATCAGGAGCACAAGGTGTGTGACTTTTGACCGGTTGCTTAACATCTTTATCTGAGTAGCAGAGGGAAGTGTAGGAAAGTACTCTAAACACAACGTAAATATGAGTGCACAGTTCTAGAGACGTAGAAGAAATGGAGTCATCTCTAAAGGGCTGTGGTTGGGACTAAGAGGCCACATTCTGGTTCCTATTTTTCCCACCTCAAGCCATACGTCTGGTCAAGTCAGCACAGTCAGTACAGTGGAGCCCTCATCAACCCCCACTCACCACTGCCATTATCTGGTTGATTAATACCGCTTGTGTGTTATTGCAAGGGAAAGGGGAGGAGCAGAGAGAACAAAGTAGCTGCGCTTGCTGGTGTAAGAGTGTGGTGGATCTGTCAAAAACACTTTCCAGATTCCTCATTCTCTAGGGGATAATTTTTCTGCTGGTATTTTGAGATCTCAAAATTAAATACCTGTACCAGAACTGCCATCTCCAAGGTGACAGTGCTAGAAAACTCTCTTGGCTTCTTAACATGAGAGGCTTTAAATAATAGTTTCCTTAATGAAGCACCATATGGATAACATTTTAGGACAGGTAATCAAATGGTGGAAGAAAAAAAATTGACTAAAAAAACAAGTGTTTTTTTCACAATATATACATATACAAAGTCATCACATTGTACACCTTAAACTTACTCAAAGTTATATGTCAATTACACCTCAATAAAACTGGAAAAAAAGGAATTAGGAGTAGGGTTGATATAACAAATAAAAATATTTGGGACATACATTAAGAAATTATTTGTTATTTCTATCTGAAATCCAAATTTAACTTGGTGTTCTATATTTTACCAGGCAAATTTTATTGGAAAGCATCTCCTTTTCCCTTAGCCATTCTAATTATTCCATAGTGAAAAATAAAATGTTTTTATTTATTTATTCTTTAAAAAGATTTTATTTGTTTATTTTACAGAGAGAGAGAGAGAGAGCGCACAAATGGGGGAGCAGCAGAGAGAGAGGGAGAAGCAGGCTCCCCACTGAGCTGGGAGCTCGATGTGGGGCTCGATCCCAGGACCCTGAGATCATGGCTTGAGCTGAAGGCAGATACTTACCCAACTGAGCCACCCCAGCACCCCAATAAAATGTTTTTTAAAATATTCATTCTGTAGTATCATTGCTTATATGAGCTGAATGTTATCATTTAGTGTTTTAAAATTACATTTCACTTCAAAATAACCCTGAGGCACCTGAGTGGCTCAGTCAGTTAAGTGTTGGACCCTTGATTTTGGCTCAGGTCATGATCTCAGGGTGGAGCCATGCCCATTGTAGAGCCCAGCGTGGAGCTTGAACTCATGACCCTGAGCTCAAGATGCACGCTGAGATCAAGAGTTAGACATCTAACCAACTGAGCCACCCAGGCACTCCTATATTATTTTATTTTTTAATATTTATTATATTTTATATAATATATATATTATATTTTTATATTTATATTTATTATATTTTATTTAATTTCAAATGTATACAAAAGGAGGAGTATTTTTATGAACTTCCTGTATCATCAACCAGCTTCAACAGTTACTACCTCATGGCCAGCATTGTTTTATCTATAACTTTACCCATTCTGCCTCCCTCCCACCACTTCAGTTATTTTAGAACAAATCCCAGACTTCAAAACATTTCCATGATAATTACTTCAGTATATATCTGTAAAAAGAGAAAGATATTTTAAAAATATACCTATAAAAATAATCATACCTAAAACAATGTATTTTTTTAATATTACCAAATATGAAATTAGGCTTCAAATTTCTCTGATTGTTCCATAATTTTTCAATATGTGTGTATTTTTTTAAATCAGAGACCAGAAACCAAAGTCCTTTTCTTATAATTTATAGATAGGTTTTTCCCTATTTATTGAGGAAGCTTGGTTATCCACCTGAGTCTCTTACATTTCAGATTATGACCCTCTGTCTCTGTACTTCTTATAGTAAAAGGCGAAAGATTTATACGATTTGAAGAGAAACCAGAGCATTCTGTACTTCTTATAAACTGGTAGTTGGTTGTGGAGATGTGTTTGAATTCAGTTTAAATTTTTTTTTGACCCTCTGTCTCTGTACTTCTTATAAACTGGTAGTTGGTTGTGGAGATGTGGTTGAATTCAGATTAAATTTTTTTTTTTTTTTGGCAAATTTTTTTACCATTTACCTGGTAAATGGTGGTGTGTATTACAAGGTATATAATATCCAATTATCTCTCTTTTTGTGATATCAGAAACCACTGATGATCATTGCCCAGATCCATTATTTAACTAGAAATCAGCAAAATGGTGTTTGTTTGGCTACATCATTCTTTTTGTATGTATTATTGAGAAAACTTTCCCCCATCGATTATTTTGTCACCGAAAGGTATATTTTATAGGGGTAAGTATCATAGGTCAGTGCCCTGGGAAACAGACTTTGAGGTGGAGATTGATTGCCTATCAGAGGCTTACAAGGGAGAGTTCTGGGGACCAACACCTGTAAGAGAGCGATGGAGGCAGGGACTGGATGAGGGAGAGATTGAATGGTGAAGGAATTGCAAAGAAGGACTCAGCCCATTCCACAGGAAACTTTGAAGCTGGGAAAACTCTATGTAAGGAGGCTGTGCCTTTGTATTCCCATTCTACCTTTGCAATGACAAATCCTTGTTTGTGGGCTGCCTTGGGATTGAGAATGTTTTCTTGTGTAAGACAACAGCCTTTATTAAAAGGCAGTTCCTGGGGAAGGCTCAGCCGGGAACCTTTAGCCATAGAGGCTTCCGGCAGTTGGATGAACCTCTCAGTCTTGGAGCGGGGGATCAGAGCAGTGCACTGAAGTATTTGATACAAACAGGCACGTTAAATGCTTGATTCTTTCTCTGTATTTACCAGATTTAAGAATTATGAGCTGATTCCTTAACATCTTCCAAAGGTAACCAATGAGATTTTTTTTAAGTATCATAAACTCATGGATGTTACCATATTTGATGAGTTTGCAATCCTCAGCAGTAGTTATTTCTATTGATTTCTGTCTTTTGCCAAGAGAAACTTCCTCAAGTTGGCCTATGCACCTTTGACATGAACCCCTCCGCCCAGGAGTTTTTGATAGCTTCCTTACTTTCTTGATGACAGAATGTTCAGGCTCAAGTGTTACAGTTCCTATCCCGGACCTGTAAATTATCAGGGAGAAGTCGTATTTAGCAGCCACAACCAGTTTAGCAGTGGTGCTCCCTGCTCCTGGGTTGGCTGTTGCTTAGCCTTTACAGCAGAGAGAGCTAGGAAATACACAATTTCTTAAAAAGAGAAATGCATCCTCAACTCTTCACTGGTATTTCTAGCTTGAATTTAAGATTACTGGGGTTTACTAAACTTCTTTGATTTTTGTTGGTGTATCTTTTCTCCTCTGGAAATCCTGTGTTAGCTAGGAAGCAATGGGGAATTACTTGAATAAGATGGTGTTCTAACACCTAACAGCAGAAGGAAGGAAGGGAAAGGACAAAAGCAGGGAAGGAATGTGTTTCATTTTGCAGAACGAACGGTTTCAGCCAAGGAGATGCCAACTAGGTGTCTTGCCTGCTATCTCCTTACATGAGCCAGTTTGAGCCAGCTGGGAGCTGGGGACCTTCTCAGTGCCCCCCCCCCCCCCCCCCCGCCCCGAGTTGTCCTGAAATTACCTTTAGCTCTTTATAATACTAAGATCTCCTCCTACAGGCAGTTTTCTGCAGTTTTTTGAATATACAATGTATACATTACCATGCTGATTTGCTAGGCAGGCATAATTGAACCAAAGTGCCTAATGGGAGCCTCTTGCTCTGCACCCTTTCTGCTTTTTGAACGCTAGAGTGATCTCTTAAAAGTTTTGGTGTTTTCTTTTTGAACAAAACCAGACACCAGCTTCATATATTCTGCTTGCATAGAAGTGGAGAAAGAGGAAGAGAAATGCAACCTGCGCTATTGTTGCAAATAAAGTTTTAAAGTTAATGGCCTTGATTAGTGACTCAGTGCTTAACCTGGGTTCCCAGATCAGGCCTGCTTCAGGGTTCCTAGGGAAGGACTTTTCTTACCTTTTGATGATGTGGGCTGTAGGTTTCCCTATTCTTTTTTTCTATTAGTCTTTTTTTTTTTTTTAAGGTTATTTATTTATTTATTTATTTGACAGAGATCACAAGTAGGCAGGGAGGCAGGCAGAGAGAGATGGAGGGGAAGCAGGCTCCCTGCTGAGCTGAGAGCCCGATGTGGGACTTGATCCCAGGACTCTGAGATCATGACCTGAGCCGAAGGCAGTGGCTTAACCCACTGAGCCACCCACGTGCCCCTTTTCTATTAGTCTTTATCTTACTTTTAGTAGTTCTTGCAACTTTCTGGTCTGATACTGGCTCCTTTTCTTGTTTTTTAGCTAATGTATATTAATAAATATGAATTTTAATGACACTGGGAACTTGTAGTTAGATATGCCCCACAGTGTAAGGACCATTTTAGAAACTGTCCCTGCTGCCCTTCCCCCAGGGGATTTACTTGGAGACAAGTCCCGGAAACCAGCTTCAGGTAACAAAGCCCAGATACAAAGGTAGGTCAGGCCAGGTGGAGACATCTGATCAGTGGGGGGGATGCACGCTGTCTCCCTGGTTACTAAGGAGTATGGGCCCCGCCCTTTGGGCGCCAATCCTAATCAAGGTGTAATAGGCTGGTTCGAATGTCTACTAGGGTAAATTGTAACTCAATTGGTCACCTAGCATCATTGTGGAGTTTCCTGTGTGTGTTACAATCTCTTTGGCCACCTATTCGTGGCCAGGCCCAACCACATGGCCTTTGCCCTTAAAAGCTAGTCTGTGAAACAGAGAAGGGTCGCCCTCTCTTGCAAGAGGTGCGTCCCTGAACGTTAGGTTAGATTGTTGATGCTTGGTGCGAAATAAAGCTTTGCTTGACCTTCGCTTTGTATCAGTCTCGCTCCTTTAATCACGGACCCATTATGGGGGCATAACACACAGTATGTGCTCAATTTGCAATTTTGAAACTGATGAAGTTCTAGAACCTAGGTGAGGTTCGGTGGACTGAGGTCCGGAGCCGATGACCAAGAAAGAATTCTTGAGAGATCTTTGGTGCAAAATGGTGGTTTATTAAAGCACGGGGACAGGACCCATGGGCAGAAAGAGCTGCTGCCCCGGGTTGTCAGAGATTTTATACCTTCTGGTTGGGGGAAGGTGAGGGGAAGGGAGGTTTCAATGGAGCTTTCATATGCTAAAGAGGGCCTACAAGGTGCCAGGATACCCCAGGCCTTGTGGCTTGATCAATGTTGTCTTTTGGCAAGCCATTCACATTTCTGTTATCAAGCGTCTTTGTTAGTGAGATTTAGGTTCAGAAGAGATTTAACTATATTTGCATTTCCTTCTACCTCAGCTTCCTTCAGCTTTGTTTATGGTGGGGAGGGAGACATTAGGGCTTGAGGAACTGAGTTATTTGCCTCTGGAAATTGTGCTATTGATAAGGTAACTTCTTTGTTTGTAGATCTCTAGGACATTTGTAAAACCAAGGGAGACTCCTGTCTTGCAGGATGGTGATTTCTGCAAGTTAACTATTTGTTTATTGTTTATGGCAGTCAGGGGTGCCTGAGGAATGCTACACAAATTACCGAGGGGGAGTGAATGGAGAGGGGGGTGCAAGGTGCCAGCTTTTGCTTTGTCTTCAGCCAGCCTCCTGCTCCCTCATCAAAACCATCTTCTTAATATAACCAAAAATCAAAGTCTGGTTTCCCTTACATAATACATCAGGTTGTTTACAATTGTTTAGTGCCAGAATTCCTTAATTAAGAAATATTTGGGGACTCCTGGGTGGCTCAGTCGGTTAAGCATCTGCCTTCATCTCAGGTCATGATCCCAGAGTCCTGGGATCAAGTCCCACATCCAGCTCCTTGCGCAATGGGGAGCCTGCTTCTCTTTCTGCCTGCTGCTCTCCCTGCTTATGTGTTCTCTGACAAATAAATAAATAAAATCTTAAAAAAAAAAAAAGGGATAAGAAATATATGTAGAAACCTGACAGTTTGGGGCCCCTGGGCTGGCTCAGTTGGTGGAAAGTGCTACTCTTGACCTCAGGGTTATGAGTTTGAGCCCCATGTTGGGTGTAGAGATCACTTAAAAATAAAAAATAAAATAAAATCTAAAAAAAAAGAAAAGGAAATCTATTCGTTTTTTATGATATTCCATTCATGCATCTACTTGTATTTAATTCTGTATTTACTTAGGAACTAGAGTGTTTTGTAAACTGTGCTCTTAGGATATGCTGCCTGCCCTCTGGCTCAAGTTCTGGTTCTTGACGAGGTTGCTTATCTCACCATTGGAAGTAACAATAGAGAAGTGTCTGACCTCAGGGCCATTTTTCCCCCCCTTAATGCTTATTTGACTGAAGGGTATTTCGGAAGGTTGAAGAAGGCAAAGCTGGACTGCAAACTTCAAGTGATGATTCCTGCATTTTCAGAATCAGAGTGCATAAAATATTCTTAATTTAATCTCATATTAGAAGATGGTAACCTTATAGGATATAAGACAGTAATCCTTATGGGATAAGTGGGTGTCATTCAGATGAAGCCGTTGTACCGGTACTGGGAAATACAGGTCTGGGATGAAGGCGAGAATTCAAGGAAATGCTGCATGGGTCACAAGGCTGACCAGCTGTTTTCATTCTCTCCAATGATAGGACAAATGCACATATTTTTCAGCTGAAGCCAGAATACCTTGAAAAGAATTTCCTGGAAGAGTGAGGATCTAAATGTAGAAGATAGTTTAATAGCTTTCTCTAGAATTTGGGAAGGTGCGCATCTATACGGGCCATAGATTCTTATCTGGGGGATAGGTTCAATAGCTAATAGCTTTTCCAAGTACTTTCTAGCCTCCGGAGTTAGTAATTTAGTGTACTTAAGTAGGGATCTCCTTGACACTTTTGCATTGAATATCAGAATAAATAGGTAATAGCATATCTATATAACTTGCTAACATGTCATTTAGGCCGCTTGAGGGCTGTAGTAAATTGCTCTGCCACCTTTTTAAGTGAATATACAAATGCTAAGCATCAGTGATAAGATCATCCTGTGTTTTATTATTATTCCTCCCCTCTGGTGCTGAGAAATGAATTGCTTATGAGAGAGAAGGGAGGATTGGCTTAATAACTTGTAATCAGATATGCCACACAGCAAATGCGAACTTCCTTTTCCCCCTATTTTAGCCATCTTTTATCCCAAGAACAACTGAATCTCAAATATGGGAAAGGACAGTAGCAGTCCTTGAATGTAAAGGAATACATTGAGAATAAAATCGTAGAATAAACTTACGACTGTTGACTATCTTACCATTCTTTCTAAAGAGTTTCAAGGGACAACTAATGATGATATCAACACACATCTGACTGTTCTAAACACTTTACTACTAATAACTTATGCTTAAAACAACTCCATGAGGTAGACACTGGCATTATTTCCATTTTATGGATGAAGGAGCTGAAACACAGGGGTTAAGTGATTAGCTCACAGTCACACAGAGAGTACTAGATAGTATGCTAAACTGCCTCTAATGAAATACTGATTTCCTGACTGTATTTGGGTTTGTTCAGTATTATTTTCTAGGGAAGACTTAATCAGTTTTTGAGAAAACATGGCATTCAGTCCAATTTCAAATTAGGAAGAATCTTTGGCTCAATCCTTTAGTCTCTAAAAGTCCCTCAGAGCCTTTACTTGGATAATTAGTTGTGAACAATATCAATTATATCTAAGTGGACAAATTTAATTACTACAGAAGACCAATTGATTTTTTTAATTATCATTGATTGCTCAGTGGTTATCTCAGTGTAAAGATTGATACTTTCTGATTTTTTCATCTAATTGGTTTATTAAGTAGTCCAAAGGTTGACACTAAAGTAGGAGAGGTAGATTTTCCTCCTGCTCCCTTTTCATTTCCATGAAGGGTAAACATCACGGAAGCCCAAGACATTCAACAAAAACAGCAACAATAACAAAAACAGCAATTAATATTAAATTTCTTGTAGGTTTGGGGGATCTTCTCATTTTTTGTTTTAGTGGATTTATTGGAGGCAGGGATACCCTAGTTTTTGTAATGGTGAAGATAGAACTTGTCATGTTAGCTGGGGTACCACGATGCTGATATTTTTAATCCTTAAGTCAAATTCAGAGTGAAGCCAGTTAAGATCATAAGGATTATTGGAAATTGATGTGGACTTAGAAAGAAGAGAACTGGATTCTACACTTTAATCTATCCTTACCCCTCCTACCTCACCTTAGTAATACCTGGCTGTGTGATTTAACTTTCCTGTCTCAATTTTCTTATCTTTAAAATTAGGATAATCACATTTGTCTTCTTTATCATGCAAGCCAAGTCTGTGACAGTACATTAAAAATTATCAAATGTATGTTGGGGCACCTTGGTGGTTCAGTTGGTTGAGCTGACTCTTGGTTTTGGCTCAGGTCATGATCTCAGGGTCCTTGGATTGAGGCCCACAGCTGGCTCTATGCTCAGCAGGGAGTCTGCTTAATATTCTCTTTCCCTCTCCCTCTGCACCCCCCACTCTCTCTCTCCCAAATAAAGAAATAAATATTTTTTAAAATATCAAATATATGTAAATTTAAGGATCATTAATATTTAGAGATAATCATAATATTTGTATTGTTCTGCTATAGAAATATTGTCTGACACCAATTGTATCAGTTATCTATTGCTGCATAAGAAAAATTACCTCAAACCTATTGGCTTAAAACAACCATTTAATATTGCCATAAACCTACAGATCAGCTGTGTATTGTGCTGGCTTGTGCCAGGCTCAGCTCTTCTTGGGCTTGCTTATGCATCTGTGATAAGCTGGGGGATTAGGATGACTCCAGCGGGGATGCTATGGCTCTCTTTCACGTGATCTCTTATTCTTTAGTAGGCTAGCTCAGAACTGTTTTCAGGACAAAGGAACAGGAGCTAAAGAGCGAGTGAGAATGCATAATGCCTCTGAGGCCTCTGCTACATGGCACCCCATCATGTCAACCATTCTAGAGGCCAAAGCAAGTTGCAGGACAGTTCAGTTCAAGAGGTGGGACAAATAAATACCACATCATGATGGGAGGAGCTGTATAGATACGTTGTAAGAAGGGAGAAAATTGGAGCCATTTTTATGATTGCTTTATCATACTAATTGAGTCACTTATATTTAATTTCAACTCTTAATTATTTTTATTTATCTTATTAGGACAGCATTTTTTTTAACCTTTTAAATTTTCATGTCACCATATTACATATTTTTTATATAAACACATATATCCATATCCATGGCTTGTTGCCCGTAGATACATTTAACATAAGACATCTGAATATATTTGCGATTATTGTGACCAACAGGTAAGAACCTGGATAATTTATTAGATATATTCTCATTTATTAATCTTATTTGTCATGTTAGCATTTGCATAAGGAAATAAAACAAACAGAAGATCTGATTAAAATAATTGTTGTGATTCTGAAGCCCATAACGTTTTGCACTACTGACTTCTCTATTACACTGAAATGGTTAGTATGCTTCATTACTGGGCCTGCAAATCAATTAAATGAAGAAAGAATTGAGATAATATAAGTTGAGAATTCAGATCGCTAGCCCTGCTCTCAAGAAATTTCGTTTTGGCTTTGCTTCATTTTGTTTGAGCCAGAATGAGCCTGACTGGATGTTTACTTTGGTTACATTCCCTAAATATGTGTTTAACTCATGATTTCACTTGGATTTGGGCATTTGGTTTTAGGATGCCAAACATCTGGATGTTTTCCTCTCAGCAGTGCCAAATATGCATCTGTGGGGAGGAATGTTCTGACTTTGGCATTTAGTTGGCATCTTTATATATGCTTTCCAATTAGATGCACTATATCGCCAGAGCAACTCCAGAAGTTTGGGTCAAAAGGATGTATTTCTGATTAAGTTTAACTCCATAAACTGTAAATATAAGCTATCTGAATTACACATAGGCACTTGGCAATATCCTGTAGATTCTAACATTCTTTTTCTTAATGTTGGCATCATGTTCAGGAACATTTAAAATATATTTCCATAACATTTCCTAAATGACTGTATTGTAATTTAATGTTATATTTGGCAAACACAACCTAAAATACAGTAGCTAATAGCGTAAGTTCATTTTATTTGCATACCATTGTTAACCACTTTCATGTAGTACTTACCAAATGTGTCAGATTATTACGATCTATTTAATGACTTAATGGATTAGGTACATTGTTCTTAAATTCAATTATACCCTTTGCGCCTCTAGAATTAAGGTCATGTCAGCATTTCTATTATATAAGTGACTGGGTTTAGCAGTTTTTAACTGAGCTATAAAAATTGGCTTCCAAATCAAATCATAGTAATAAAGGTCACTGCCTGGGGGAATTTCCCCCCCAAACTTAGTATATATATAATTTTATGGTGCATCTCCTGCTTTCTAAAATGATCTTTTAGGAAAAATTCCATTATGGTCTCATGTGGCAGAAGGAAAAGTCCTTAATTTCCTGTTTGCTTTATAAGACTAGGGTTTTTTTCCTTGCTGAGTAACAATCATCTTAGACACTTTGGCTTTTAATATGCTCCCCACTACTTCTTGGTTGTATGACCTTGTCCTATCACTTAGCGACTTTGTGCCTCAATTTGCGTATCTGTAAAATCGATTACTGATGTTACCTACCTCATAGAGTTGTAATGAGAATTAAATGAGATAATATACACATGTGTTTAGGACAGTACATATTAATTGCTCAACAAGGGTTGGCTTTTATTACTATCAGATAGGAGATTTAATATGAGTTCATTCAGCATTAGAGAAACATCTGAAGAGAACAGGCCATTGGGTTGAGAGTTAACATTTAGTAAGAAGTCTGGAAGAGGCTATTGCTATCAGCTGATTATTACCCTGTTGTTCATAAAGTTGTTTTTTTTTTTTCTTTTAGATATGGGCGAGATCTCACTAAGGAATGAGTGAGATCTCCTTGGGGAAGAATGCAGGTGGGGAGGATGAGAGGAAACAGGACCGAGCTCTGAGGAAGAGATGAAGCTAGAAAGATCTATTGGGGCGGGGGAGAAAGTGAATAGGAAATAAAGGAGTATTAAGTACAATACTCTAGAGCATGTATTGTGGTTCTGAATCAAATGATTATCAAAATCAGTTAGAGGGCTTGTAAAACCCAGAAGTGCCTGGAGTTTCTCACTCAGCAGGTGTAGAGTAGTGCCTGGAAATTTGCATTTCTAACAAATTCCCAGGTGATGCTGCCCCTACTAGCTCGAGGACCACTCCTTGAGAACCACTGTCAGAGTGAATGCTTTACATATGCTTGGCTGTGAATAGGCATCAGAGAAGTGGAGCAAAGTAGGAATAAAAGAGGATTTCTAAAGCTTGAAGATGAAAATAAAAATAGCTATTTTCTATAATTCATCCCCAGATTGCTTAGGAAGAGAACAAGATTGTATTAGGTGGGTTATTGGCCCTGCTGTGTTAAAACATTGCTATACGTGTTGCTAATGAAATACTCTAGGGAATTCCCTGCAGGTGCATGTCAATTATGAGAAGGTAGACATATTTTCCTGAATACAGGAAAAAAATCCACTCCTTTACTGTCTTAAAAAATAATTCATTGATATTTTTGAATTTGCATTGACCAAGTGCTCAATTTATTCCTGAATAGCCTGCAGAGAAGTTCTCTTCTAAAAATGGGAGAGAAGCTGATGCATTGATGGAAATATCTGTTTTCCTCTGTCTGTATTCAGGGCAGAATCTCTGGTTTCTTAGTTGTCATGACCTCCTGTTTTGTCAGGGGACAAGTCACCGTGTGAGAAACCACACACAGAGGCATTAGCGTGGGGTGATTACACATGACTCTGTGCAGACACCTCAGTACCGATGTGCCATATGCAAAAGATTCCAAAAAATTAAATAAATCTCATGGGATTCAAAAGCCCTTGGGAAGAATCTAATTAATATTTTTTAGAAATTTTCATTTCAATATGTCATGTCTAAACACCAAAAATTATAATTCCCAATTCAATTAATTGACTAAATTTTCACCTCTATTAAAATTTTTTGGACTGTTCTATTTGATCTGATTCAGGATGAAGTTGTTTTTCTCTTTGACATAACACAGATGACATTCATACAATTACAATCTGTTGTTTTCACTCTGCCATTATACACACTGAATCCTAGAGCTGGAAAGTCCTGCGGAACTAATTCTCATGAGTGCATATTGAATGTTCAAACCACTCTGTGTAAATGAATTTCCTTTTCTTCAAAAGCCTCTGATAGGCAAAAGTCGAAATCAGGGAAAATGCTATTGTTGAGAGTGCTGGCCAGGCAGACACATCAAAGTCAAAGGAATCCACTGGTATAGAGGAGATCCAACATTAAATTCGAAAATATAAAGATTGTAGAGAATAACCATTCCCCATTTGTTTCAGATATGTAAAAATATCCATGCACAATTCAAGATAACCTGCACTATTTATTAACAAAGAATAAGCACAGTAGATACCTTTCAAGATGCTAGACAATAGACCATTTTTGCCCCGATTTATCATAAAAAAAAAAAAAAAGAAAGAAATTAGAGAGGCACCTGGGTGGCTCAGTGGGTTAAAGCCTCTGCCTTCGGCTCAGGTCATGATCCGGGGGTCCTGGGATCGAGCCCCGCATCGGGCTTTCTGCTCCATGGGGAGCCTGCTTCCTCCTCTCTCTCTGCCTGCCTCTCTGCCTACTTGTGATCTCTCTCTGTCAAACAAATAAATAAAATCTTTAAGAAAAAAAAAGAAATTAGAAATATATTATGTTTCTTTTCAAAATTCAATTAATGGTTAAAAAAGCATACACAGCATAAGTTAATCAGGAATCTCAAAGCTAGTATGATTTCTGAAAAAATGTGGCATACATCAGTTGACCAGAAACCATCAATATCAACCATACAATGGAGATTTACATTGTCCAATGATCCATATTATATCAATACCAGTTAGAAAGTAAGACAGGTGATGATGCAGTATCTTAGAAAATCATTATTACTGTTCTAGAAATTCTATTTATCCAAATTAACTGGAGTAGTGGCCACCATAAATATTAGGAAGCAATTTTTTTCTTAAAATTCTACTGTGAGTATAGTTCAACTGGAAAGGAAAATGCAGGGATGCCTGGTGGCTCAGTTGGTTAAGCGGCTGCCTTTGGCTCAGGTCATGATCCCAGGGTCCTGGGATTGAGTCCCACATCGGGCTCCTTGCTCGGCAGGGAGCCTGCTTCTCCCTCTGCCTCTGCCTGCCTCTCTGCCTGTGCTCGCTCACTCTCTCTCCCTCTGTCTCTGACAAATAAATAAATAAAATCTTAAAAAAAAAAAAAAAGGAAAATGCAGTGTTAAAATAGATTATGTACAGAGTAGAAAGTGTTTATATAATTGGTGGGCCCTGCAGCTGGGTATCCTGACACTACTAGTAGAGTGGTAAATTAGTCAAGGAGTTCATAGTTAAACTTAATGTTTATTGATGAACAATGAATTGTCATCAGTCGACTCAATGGCAGGTGTATCAGAAGATGATAGTTTGGTGAATTTAAAGAGAATACAGACTTTACAAAAGGATGATGAAATGGCTATGAAATCTAAAGATGTTTTTAATGTTATAGCCAGAGCTGATGAAATTGTGTGGCTTCATACTATTAATTGAAGAAAAATATCTAATCATAAAACAAGGGACAAAGTAATATAAACTTTCCCATCCTTTTCCTTATGAGAAACAGTTCATCCTTTTAGTCCCAGCTCAGATGATTCTTCTTTTTTGAAGCTTTCTCTTAGTCACAGGAGCAAAAATACTACTTCTGTGACCCCAGAGTATGTACATGTACTTCTAGTATTACACTTCTTCTATTTTGTTTAAATACATTTTGTCTTCTTAGTTTTTCTAGTTATTAATATAATGGGAGTTCCACAGGATCTTGTCTTATTTAGTTTTGCAGTACTGGGCACATAACAGGTGCATAATAATGTGTATTAAATGCATGTGGTTAGTCAATATATGAGAACAAGAAATGTTCATGGTGTCTATCGATACTTTAAAATTCCAAAGATAAGTAGGCTCACAGGCAAAACAAATTTCACAGATCAGATTTCTGTTTACCAAAAATACCTCCTTGTCAGATTAAATTATTCAGGGATCATCAAAGACAAAACTCTAAGTGATCTTGAAGAGTTGGAGAACTCATCTATCAAAATTCAAGATGATGATGAATAAAAGAGCCAATAACAACTTTTTAATCTTTGATCAGATCCCGCACCCAAAAATAGGCAAAGAAAACTTAGGGAACAAGGGAAAATCTGCATTAAAAAAATCTACATTTATGTTAATATTTAATTTGGAAATATGTAACTTTTCTCTTTGTATTTTAATAGGACAAGAGACACTGAAGAGAGACTACTGACTCTAAATTATTCTAAGTGGGCTCAGTTCTTCTCCCTGTGTCCTTACCTGATCCTTACACTGATCACTGGTCATGTCACATGTTTTCCCCTTGAGGATGAAAAATACGTTATGGAGGGCAAATTTCAAAAATACCTCGATATCTGAAAGTGCCAGAAACACAAAATAAGAATTCAAACATTGAGGGTATTATTTGTGAGTGATATTAGTACAATTACTGTTTTATTGAATTATTTATCTTAAGCATTACAAAAAGTTTTTCTAAGCTTAATCTTATAAGTGCTATTTAAATATTTGCCCTTTTCAGTTTATAGATGAAACATCTGACTTGTCAAATGAAAAGACTTGATGGTTTTGCCAGCACAATGGCCTTGCTGCCATCTTGGTGGCATATTTTACAGGAGAGAGGAGACAGGTTAGGCAAGGAGTTGGGGCCCTGGGATGATTTCTTACTTCTGGTATCGCCTTGGGCAGTTATTGGAACTTCATCTCAAAGTTCCATATACAAAATGATGATAATCAACTATTTTACAAGGCTCTCGTGTCAATGACATTATGTGTGCAGAAGCACTTGCAATATGGAGAACCTATCTCCTTGTTTCACATGTGCTCCTCTGCAACACAAGTAGTGGTGATCTTTTTTGTTTGCTTAGTCATTTTTCTCCCACTTTTTTTTGGTGATAAAATACAAATAATGTAAAATTTACTGTCTTAACCATTTTTAAGTGAAGTTCAATTATTAAGTACATTATTAGTACATTATTAGTACAATGTATTAAGTACATTGTGCAACCATCACCACCATCCATCACCAGAACTCTTTTATTTTGCAACATTGAAACTCTATACCCAGTTAAACAATACTCCCCATTCCTCACTTCCTACTTCCTTGTTTGTTTGAGGTTTAAAAGTCTAATGCTCCTCCCACCTAACACAGAATTCATTGTCAACCAAAATATAATGATAATCTCAATTTTAGCTATTACCTTCATTGTTTTGGTCTTGGTAAGATAGTCAGAAGTGGTGAAGAAATACTGTAATGTAGACTTTGAATAATAGGAGAAATTTACTACATGTAAAAAGTTTTAGTATTTTGCAAATTTCTGGGCATAATGACTCTTCCGGAAATGTATCCTAAGGAAAGAGCAGGGGAGGTATACAGAGTTATCTGATAATGGGTAAAAAAATGTAACTAGATCTTCTAAATTCTCATCAGTTGCAGATCAGTTTAAAAATCGATGGCATATACATACAAGGAATACCATATAACACCTAAATATCTCATTATCGAATAATGGTTAAAATACGGGGGTATGGTCATACTATAGCATAAAGTTAAAAAAATTTAGAAAACAGTATTATGACAGTACATCAATTACATATATATATGTATATATATAAAACATGTATGAAAGTCCTAGTAGGTATACAGAAAATGTTAGTAGTAATCTCTGGGTGACAGAATTATTAGTGATTTTAATTTCTTCTTTGCAACTTTTTATGTTTTGTAATGTTTTCAATGACTGTATATTACTTTTATAACCAGGAACAAAATGTAATTAAATAAAAACTCGGGCCTAGGCCACCTCTAAAGCAAACTTAGCAATGAACTCTGAAGTATTTCAGCTATGAACATTTTAAGTAATTGGAAATTGGGAGGACCATAAAAAGTGGTCACTGGGGGCTAGTATTTGAATGAAAAACCCAAAGAGCTTGTTTCGAATCATGTCGACTTTCACATTACTAATATAATTAAAGCAAGTAAATTAGTTGGGCAACATGCCACTCACCCTTCAGACACACGTCACAGCTGTCTGCATGTTCACTATCTTCACCTTGCTCAATTTTCACAGTTTTTAATATGAATATCAATTCCCTTTTTTCATAAACCTAACCTATAAATGCCACAGCCCCTCTGAGGGATTTCCCCAGGCTTCATTTTAGGCTCCACAAGAAAGGATGTAAAAGAGACCTTTCTTTTGTAAAGTGATTCTATAATTCTGTCCAATATCCATCATTTTCAAGGCCAAGTAATCATATTTAATAGATCCTAAATTACATTCTGTCAGGCAAGGATTCCCTTGATGATATTAACCAGAGCAGAGGACTGACAGGCAGGGGCCTGAAAGTAAGATATTGTTCTACAAAAGGCTTACCAGCTTTCCTTTGCAAGGCTTGACCTCACTAAGTTTGGGGTGGTGCAGGATCTGTGCCTTCACTGAAATCCTCAGTCTTCCCTGAGTTACCCACAAACCACTCCTGATTTCCTGTCTTAAAGTCCCTTTTAAAATTAAATTACGTGGCTCATTTTGACCCTTTCCTTTGAGGAAATTGCCATTGTGAATTTATTTCTACAATACTTCACCAGCAAGACAGCTAGATGTAAGTAAGTAGCGTGTACCTACTCTCTCTCCTTTTTATCTGCTTATAGGAAACCTGAAAGAGAAAGGCTGAGGGATGGGAGAAAGTTGGAGAGATGCCTTCATGCCTTGTGCTGTTTATTTATTTTTTTTTAAAGATTTTATTTATTTATTTGACAGAGATTACAAGTAGGCAGAGAGGCAGGCAGAGAGAGAGGAGGAAGCAGTCTCCCTGCTGAGCAGAGAGCTGGATGTGGGGCTAGTTCCCAGGACTCTGAGATCATGACCTGAGCCAAAGGCAGAGGCTTTAACCCACTGAGCCACCCAGACGCCCCACCTTGTGCTGTTTAAATGAATGTTATAAAGTATAAGGTTGGAGATCGTTTCTTGACATGAAAGATCATGATGTTGGAAAAGAGTTCAGGGACAGATTTTCTTTTGAAAAAGGAGGAAATCTTGGATCAAGCTTTCATCAGGCGGAGAGTCCTCAGCCCTTTTTTGAACATCTCTATTTTTATTTTGTGGGTTTTACATCTCAAAGGTTTTGAAGAATACGAAGGCAAAAAAAAGAGTAAGCATTTCCCCAAACTAAACAAAATTTAAGTTTTTAGAAAAGTTTGTTTATTTATAACCAAAATTTGCTTATTTGTAATCTGTACACCAAACATGGGGCTCAAACTCATGACCCTAAGATCAAGATTTGTATGCTCTACTGACTGAGCCAGCCAGGTGCCCCAGAAAATTTAAGTTTTTAATGCTTCAGTTATTAAAACAGTTCAAGTACAAATCTTCATTCAAAATACAGGTCTTGTTGTGTGCCTGAGCCCTAGGGGCTTTATAAACCTTAGCTCATTACATTTTACAAAGACTCTGTAACCTGCAGATGCATTTATTCCAGTTTTAGGGGTGATGCCTACAAGTCAGCCATTTCTAAAATCAGTGTAGACCACTCTTAATTTTTGATGCTCTGTTTTCCCACATAGAATTGCTTGTTCTTGTTCTGGAAAAAAATAATCCCAGCCCAGTTGCTCCATACTTCAAGATGTATGGATCTTGAAATTCTTGCCTAAAGAAAACTGTGGGAACAGAAAAGGGTAGAGTAGGAAGGAGAAATGGATGGTGGTTAGTGTTTAACATTTTCAATGATGAGCATAACTCAGTAGAAGGAAAGCAAAAATATTAAACCATTATCAAGGTATTTGTCCTACGATTTGGGGCAAAAATAATTTACAAAGTACCAGTTCTGCCTGGTTTCTGGTCAGTTTTCTCACTATTCTCCTTTTTTTTCTAAGTTCTCAGGTTTCTGTGTCTTTCCTTTGCTCGTCTTCACTAATTCTTTTATTTTTACTCACAGCACTCCCTTATTTCTATCTTACTTTACTATCACCCTTTTCCTTATTTTTAACCCCCTATGCCTAAAAAAGAGAAAAGACAAGACAAAATCAACCCGGCTTTTGTGGTCTCCTTCCAAAAAATGGAAGGAACTGACTGGTTTTGTGATCATTTCTTCCATCTTTTGTTATCATTAACTCCTCTTGCTACTGTCTTCTTCTTTACTTCCTCCTTTCCAATAAGCCACTTCCTTCTTTTTTTTTTTTTAAGATTTTATTTATTTATTTGACAGACAGATCACAAGTAGGCAGAGAGGCAGGCAGAGAGAAAGGAAGGGAAGCAGGCTCCCCGCTGAGCAGAGAGCCCGATGTGAGGCTCGATCCCAGGACCCTGGGATCATGACCCAAGCCGAAGGCAGCGGCTTTAACCCACTGAGCCACCCAGGCGCCCCAACTTCCTTCTTTTCAATAAATTACTATGGCTAAGATTTAAAGGCACTTTACCACATTCTGATACACCACAGCAGTTTAATTTTTATATCAGTCTAACCCAAATTAATTTCTCATTGACAGAGCTCAGCTGCTACCAACTTACCCACTGTGTTCAACAAATGGAAACTCTCAGTAAAACCTGTATTATCATTTATTTCCACTGTGGAAATATTAAACAAGCTGGAATGCAGTGATGTTTTTAGTTTTTTAAAATCACAACACAATTATTAAGATGATAAAAATCTCACAATTTTCCAGGGAATGAGGATGGATTTTAAAGGAAGTAATCATTTAGAATCTGACCATCAGTTCTCCAGTAGACTTTGGTCCGTGTCAATGCATCTTGCCTGGACATGTTAATATAGTCTCTACCTTCTTCTCAGTGCTCTTATTATTATTTTTTTTTTTTAAAGATTTTATTTATTTATTTGACAGAGAGAAATCACAAGTAAGCAGAGAGGCAGGCAGAGAGAGAGGAGGAAGCAGGCTCCCTGCTGAGCAGAAAGCCCGATGTGGGGCTCGAACCCAGGACCTGGGATCATGACCTGAGCCAAAGGCAGCGGCTTAACCCACTGAGCCACCCAGGCGCCCCATCAGTGCTCTTATTATTAAAAAGAACATAGTGATACACTTTTATCTTTTAATGGGGTTATTTTAATGGGTTTCTCTATTTTTAACTCCATTGAATAAACAATTACAGCTGTCTGTGTCACATTTTTATATCTTTCAGAGAACTTTCATAGCATTATCTATCTAATCCTCATTAAAACAACAAATACTTGCTGGGCACTGTGATAGGTATTGTGGTACAGATGAAAACTCCTTCTTTGATAGCCTAGGGGAGAGATTGTGGGAGAGATTATGTAACAATTCCAGACAGACTCATGATTATGGAATTTAATAATTGTATATATAAGATACTACAGAGACACTGGGTACCTAATTATTAATCATACTGTTCTCTGATAGCATTTGTCACATTGTGTTTTAACTTGATACATAGTATTTGTCAGTTTCTTCCACTAAATGTTGATAGAGAAGATGTCTTATGCACCTCTGCATTCCCATCATCAAACACAGGGCCTTGAGCATGATAACCAGTTACTCTTCAAGGAATGATGCATTAAATGGATGGATATATATATATATAAATAGATAGCTATATGGACATTCATTTTATATATTATAAATATATGTATAACTATATAGATACTATACATTGATTTATATGAGATATACAAACATATATGTATAAATTATTATATATCATGTATAAATTATTATATATAATATATATGTATAAATTATTATTATCGCATATAGTGCATACATATATAATATTATCATGTATTATGTATAATATCTATCTAACATATATATGTTTAAGAATTCTAGGAAAGAGGATCTTTTATGTAATATGGGAAAAGAATTGTAGGTTTTAAAAAAGGATTTCATTTAGTTTTTTGACAGAGAGAGACACAGTGAGAGAAGGAACACAAGCTGGGGGAGTAAGAGAGGGAGAAGCATGCTTCCTGCTGAGCAGAGAGCCCCATATGGGGCTCGAGCCCAGGATGCTGGGATCATGACCTGAGTTGAAGGCAGACACGTAATGACTGAGCCACCCAGGTGCCCCCAAGAGTTGTCTTTGAACCAAAAAAGGACTACTGTGTTAATATAAAGCCAATATATAATAGGTTCCTATGTTAGTTTTGAAATCCTGATGATGTAACTGTGATAGTCAAGGTCAGACTTCTAAGATCAAATTCCCAAATTTCCCTTTAGTTTAAGGACTAAGAGCTTTCAAACCTTTCTCTTACTCTTGCTTTCTTTCCAACATGACTAAAATTAGCTCATTTAGGAGTGTATATCACCTTCCATCTTTGATTAATAAATACTTCTGACTAATTATGTGCCACATTCTTGGGGGGAAAGGAAGAGCTATTTGAAATAGGAATTAAAGATGAGTTCAAAACCTTGCTTTCTTGTCCGTAAGTTGCACAGAAAATACCTGGTCAAGCTCTTGACAGGGATTCATTCCCTTCTTTTGCTCTTTGATATGTCATATTTGGAGAAATGTTGGGCTTTATGCAGTTTTACTTAAATGCTGAGAGGTGCCTGGGTGCCTCAGTTGGTTGAGTATCTGCCTTTGGATCAGTTCATGTCCCAAGATCATGATCCCAGAGTTGGGATCAAGCCCCACATCAGGCTCCCAGACTTCTCCTTCTCCTCTCTGCTTCTGCTCTCTGTTGCTATCTCTGTCTCTCTCTCAAATAAATAAATAAAATCTTTTTTTAAAAATGCCATAAGTAAGATGAGGATATTATTCCTTTTTGTGAAAATGCTGCCTAAAGAACTTTTTTGTTGTATGGCTTTTTATCTTGGTATGGTAGGAGAATACATTTCAACACTAACTTTATTTATGACACATCAATTTAGTTGTAACACTTGCTTTGTTTCTGTTCCTCTTATTCTGGCCCTTGGGCTCTTAACCTGCACTGATGGTCTTTTCTTATTCAGGAAGGGGGATTTAATGTGGGCCTTAATCATGGGTCATTGAGGAGCCCTATGCCATCTCTGAGTGGGTCTTCTTTGTTGGCTCTACTAGGATGAGTTTTAGTCAGTTTTCTCTTGTTTTCCAGGGACTGGTGCCTTATGGGAACATGACATCAGCTGCTGACCCTTTTTGTTGACCACATGCATACAATGATCCCACCAGTTGCTTCTAGTGAAGATCTCTACTTAACTGCCTGCTCTGGACCTGCCTGCCCTAGACACGTGCTCCCTAGGTCTTAGGAGTCCACTGAGTCTTCTTTGTCCTTTTCCCTTCAGGCTGATTTGTTATAGCCCCACTTCCTAGATTCACATCTCCTTTCACAAAACAATCATCTTCTGACCATGATGATCTCCTGTGTGGAGCTGCGACTCTCCCCAGACCCTGAACATTTCAATTTTTTCCAAATGGTTCCACCTTCTCAGTTTTTCTGGTTGCCCCACTCAGTTTTTGTTTAGGACAGTAACAGAAACTCAGATGCACTCCTCTGTTGGAAAAAGAGAGAGTTAACTAGCTTTTTAGGGTCACCAAAATGATGACTTATGCAAAAACCATTTAACTGTACTCTGATAAGCATGAAGAAAGCTCCTCTGGATCATTTCATCCAGAAATTATTAAGACCAGGAACTTAGGCCCGGGGACAAAAATCTCAGAAGGATTACTTGTAGCCCTTGTTTATTATCAAACTCTCCCTTCAATGTATGTATTCCTTGGCTGATAGATGAAAGTGGGAAAGAGAAGAAAGGTAGTCCTACCTTACTTCTGCATTGTTTCTCATTTGCTCGCCATTGGCCTTTGTACTTTGCTGCATTTCCCTATGTAGATCCTTGATATGCTGAAGGTATCAGTACAGCCCCAAACAAGACACAGAATGCTCACTTAATAGGGCCTTATTCAGGGTGTTTAAGGAAGAGGCTATCTGTAAGAGTGTAGACAGGTGTGAGGGAAACCAACAAATTCAGGGCTAGCAACAGTGGGAGTCTTCACCAGCCATTGGCTTAAAAGGATAGTGGGAAGAGCTACGAGAACCTTGAGAAGTATAGTGGGGGCTATGTCCTTTTCCAGAGAAGAGGGAGTTACTGCTAAGCCTTGATGCGCAAGGAAGGACCTCTGACCTCACTCTGCCTCCTTCTCCTCCCATCCTCATGTCTCCTGTTCTGTCACTTGCTGGTGCTTCCCATTAGCCAAACCCAACCAGAAGGCAGAGGGGTTGGGAGCTGAGATGACTCAAAGTGCAGTCAGCCTCTCTCGGGACAGATCTGGTTGGGGAGGTTGGAAAGAGCATCTGGAGGGCTGAGGCTGAAGAGATGTGGCACATCTAGTCATTGATCCTCAGCTGGGGTTGCCTCTTTACACAGTAACAGTGTTTTGATGTGGTGAGTGTGGTGAGTGGAACATGTTTTTAAAATCTCTTAGAAGCTTACATAGCCATGTTTTTCTACGAAAACTTTTTTTTTTTCCCCTAAGATCCAGTAATATGTAAGTAGCTTTCCTACAGCCTCAAGGTCTCTTTGGGTCTCTGGCTTGCAGGTTTGTCTCCTAGTCCTTTAGCCTCCAGCATCTTGAGCCTGTGGAATTTGTTCCCGTGGTAGCTTGCATTGATGACAAAACCGCAGTTTTCTTTGATGCCCCTTTTAGTTGTATTCCTTTCAGTAATGGATCACCCACAAGCCAGATTCCTCTCTTCTCTTTGTCTAGAGATTAACCTTCTCTTTGAGACATGTCTGCTAAGTATTGGAAGCCATATAGAGGGTTTTCTCCCTTTTCTCTCACTGTAACACACACACACACACACACACACACACGCAAGCGTACACGCACACCAACTTGTGGAGAATTTGAAAAGGCAGAGTCTTGATCTTCAGAGAGAGAAACAGATTCTCTAGAGGGGAACTGAGAGATTGAGGAGTTGGGTACGGGAGACCCACCTAGATATAGCCTCTTCTGAGCTGCCCCAGCTTTTGATTCAGCATTTTTTCTGAAGATGATTCCGTGAACTCATATACACCAGATCCAAAAGGGCCAGAGGAATGTGCTGTTGTGCTCCGGATATAGGCTCTGAAACAAATGCAAGGGTGGGAGCAATACTGGAAGTAAAGGATGTCACTATTATTTAGTGCATAAAGTTCCTTCTGTGAAAGGAATTCTGTGTCAGTGGGAGTGTTTAGACTTTTCTAAAGGAGAGGCTTGGAGATGGTGCCCTCTGTCTTCCACTGCGCCCCAGTCTCTTGCCACAGTTGGAAAGGAGCTATAGCAGAGCTGCTTGGCTCTCCTGTAGACATCTGCATCTGGGAGGGGCAAACTGAGCTGGGTGGGATCACCCCGTGCATGGGGGGACGCACCTACAAACCTCAGGAACAGGATGAAGGAGAAGATTAGCACTAATGTTGATGCCTCAGAGGGGCTCTGGTGAGAAATGCTTTGTAATCCACTCCAGTCCTGAGAGCTTGGAGAAGCTGTCTTCCCAGACTGAACAACAATGTAAGGCTCTCAAACCATGAAACCCCGGGTTCTATGGCATATGCTAAGCAGCATGTTTCCCATGGCTCTGGCGGCTAACGTTTTATGCTCTCTTGGTCTGTGGGGTTTGGTGTTCATTTCTCTTAGACTTAGGGTGACCAGCTCATCTGGGTTTGCATGAGACTTTCTCCGTTTTAGCACTGGAAGACTAGTGTTCCTGGAATCCCTTCATTGTTCACCTGAATTGGAATCTTGTGTCTGTGGGATGGTATGTGTGTGTGGGGGTCTGAACTGTGGGCATCACATACCTGAAAGTCAGGACCCACAGAGGTCAGATCTCCTCTAGGAGTGTGGCTGCAAAATCACATCCTTCTTCACCAGGTTCGCAGCGACTGTACACTGGATATACTTAGTCCTGTGCCACAGGGCAATTTGGGTGTTGCTGAGGTCCACGTGTAACAGTACATGTTAAAACTTTTTGGAGATTATAAAGCACTATTCAGACATAATTATTTTGGTCACATCATGATTTCCTCATTGATAATCCCTGACCCTGAGCACATGTGGATCTTCCAACTTTGGGAGAGAGGAGGTGCTAATAAATATTATTAATTTAGTATATTAAATAATAATTTAATACATTTATTAACAATTTAATATATTAAAAATAATCAATATTACATACCTCCTGTGCCCATTGAACATTGTGCTAAGTACTTTATATCATCATTGCTTTTAATCCTTCTAAAAATTCCATGAAATAGTTATTATTATTCTTCATTGCCCTTAAAGTTAATTTCCTTAATGCAAGAGTCTGTTCTCTTTTGGCGTAGACTCAGTGCTGATGAAAGCAGGTAAGCCTGCATACGTTACTTGGGCTGGCTCTCGGAGTTGGCCTGCTATTTTGCATCTGAACAGATATCCCCTGGGAAGAATTCTAGCTGGTCAACCCTTGGACTGGTGAAGTCCAATATGCCCCTGGTAGCCTTGCTCAGACCTTGATGTCTGCAGGTCTAATTTAGAGCCATCTTGAGCCATTTGGCCCAATCTAGCACCCCGAAAGGCCTAAGAGAATGGGTTTAACTCCACTGTGTTACGTACTTTGAGAGCTCATATATCTGTCCTTAGTAACTAAAAGAGTTTGCAGATAAAGTCAACAAAGTTGTTGTATAGACGTGATAAAAAATAATTTTCTGAAATACATTTATACACAACACATAAAATATACAATCTATCCTCTTACTATATTTCATTCAATTTTTATTTATTTATGATCAAGTTTAAAATTTTATCCAAGTATTCATTTTTACTTTCCGTTGGATTAAATGTATTTTTTAAAATGCAGGGCTGAAGTTCATTCTTACCAATTCAGCCTTTACCTGTTAGATTTATTAAAGTCCGTAGATTATCCATGATGTATTTGAGATAAGAATTAAATCATGATGTTAAACCAGTTTCCACCTATCAAGAGAGGTTGTTTTCTCAGGGCATTTGGATGCCACGTTCAAGGCACCAACTTGCTCATACAAGGAATCTGAAGGAAGATCTTTCACTTCATGACAGAAGCTAAGTTTGAATTATGTTATCCAAAGGAGAAATTTCTCTCCATTAGTCAAAGTGCCCAAAGCTTTCAAAGAAACCAATTTTCCATATACTTAAGGACTCTTGTGTTTGCATTTAATACCTTTTGATGAAAATTTCTTACCCACACAAAGTAGTAAAAAAAAAATTACAGTATTTCTTCCTAAATGTTGTTAAAACACCTTTTTAGACAAATGGATTATAAGTCTGGGCCAAAACTTTCTTTCGAGCTAGCCACAAGGGATGAAACCTTTAAGTGCACCGATTCAAGATTTTCTTTAGGGATTTTATAAGAAAAGTGAATGGTTAATCATTGTTAAACTGGATACAAGGAAAAATCATGTCTGGTTAAAGATTATTAGACTGGCCAGTCAGCTGGGTGGGTAACCCTGGCTTCCCAGAAGTCCTTCATCTTATTTAGGTCTATCAGAAAATTGCTCAAGCATTTTAACAGCAAAGCGAATCACATCCCAGAGGAGGTTGTGAATTATATCATGCAAAAAGTTCCGCCCTACACCAGGTTTGGGACAGTTTTTATTCTCAATATGAATATAACTCATGTGCTAAAACCTTATCATCAGTTTTTTGTTCTAAAGTAATGTTTTTTTCCTTAAAATTTGATTTCAGGGGGTAAGCCCTTTTGGAATAAACTATTTCTTTTTTTTTTTTTTTTAAAGATTTTATTTATTTATTTAACAGAGAGAGATCACAAGCAGGCAGAGAGAGAGGAGGAAGCAGGCTCCCTGCTGAGCAGAGAGCCGGATGCGGGGCTTGATCCCAGGACCCTGAGATCATGACCTGAGCCGAAGGCAGCGGCTTAACCCACTGAGCCACCCAGGCACCCCTGGAATAAACTATTTCTTACCTGAAAAGAGTGTTGTAAGCTTTGAAAAACATGAAAGTTTTTCATGCAACAAAATGCAACATTTTGAAGAAACAGTAAGATTTCATAATGGAAATAGCATTAATGTAAGCTACCAGTGTGATTTGAAAACAAGCCAGCAGTGTCTATATCTACCTACCAATTTATAAGAAGTACATGATAGACTATACCATGAAGGGGTGTTAATATCCATACAATGGGAAATTCTATAAGAGTCCAAATGTTTTCTTCAATAAGCACATTACCGGTAGTAGGGGGTGGGGTGGGAGGAAGAAAGGAATCTATAAAAAAAAATACTTAAAAGACTTACCAGCTATTACAACATGTAGAACTCATTTGCATCCTGATTCAAACACACTACAAAAGAAAATGATGACATTCATGAAGCAGTTGAAAATGTGAACTCTTACTAGAAAAGTAATGATAGTAAGAGATTATTGTTCATTTTCAAATTGCGACAATGGTAATGAATTGATAAAAAATCAACTTTATGGTTTAGAAATATACAGTGAAAAGTTTATAGATGAAAGGTATGCCTGGGATTTGCTTCAGGATAGTTCAAGAGGAAGAGAAGTGGGCGGGGGATGAACTATGGTCAGCCCGAGTTGGCAATTACCGAAGCGAGGTGGCAAGTACATAAAAGTTCATCACACTCTGCCTACTTTTTGCATATGTTAGTAACTTCTCCTTCTTCTTCCTTTGCACCCTCTTCTTCCACTTTCCCCTTTTCTTTTTCTTTTTTTTTTTCATGTTTCTCCCAAGAAAGAATTCTTTGGTTTGGCCTGCAGTAAGCTTAAAATAAAACTCCAACATATCTCATAATCAATTTGTCTGGGAACTTGCTTTCTTTAGTTTTTTCATCACATGAAAAAGAACTAAATTGTTCATTGGCACATAATAAAAATAGGAATTTTGGAGTTTCAAGTTCAGCTGCTCATGGTATGTAGTTGGAACCCTGGAAGGAGTGGGTGGAGGAAAAGAATATGGAGAGAGAGAAGCCCAACAGCAAGGCCAGACATGGGGACTCTGGAGGGACACGACTGGGGATAAATGCTTATGCCTAATATCCAACTTGATATTCTTTCCTGAGCTGTGTTATTACTACTGTTCTCCCCTATCCCAGCAAATGACAACCCCATCTTTCTACTGGCACAGAACAAAACCTTGTTTTTTTCTTGTTTTTTTTTTTTTTTTTTTTTTTTTTTTAATTTATTTGACAGACAGAGATCACAAGCAGGCAGAGAGGCAGGCAGAGAGAGAGGAGGAAGCAGGCTCCCTGCTGAGCAGAGAGCCCGATGCGGGGCTCGATCCCAGGACCCTGAGATCATGACCTGAGCCAAAGGCAGCGGCTTAACCCACTGAGCCACCCAGGCGCCCCTTTTTTCTTGTTTTTAATAGAGATTTTTTTTTCTTTTTTTTTTTTTTTAAGATTATTTATTTATTTATTTGACAGACAGAGATCACAAGTAGGCAGAGAGGCAGGCAGAGAGAGAGGAAGGGAAGCAGGCTCCCTGCTGAGCAGAGAGCCCGATGCGGGACTCGATCCCAGGACCCTGAGATCATGACCCGAGCCGAAGGCAGTGGCTTAACCCACTGAGCCACCCAGGCACCCAATAGAGATTTTATTTATGTATTTATTTGAAAGAGAGAGGGAGAGAGTGAGTGATGGAGGGAGAGGTTGAGGGAGAGGGAGAGAGAATCCCAAGCAGACTCCATGCTCAGCATACAGTACAACATGGGGTCAATCCCATGACCCTAAGACCATGACCTGAGCCAAAATCAGGAGTCAGACACCCAACCAACTGAGCCAGCCAGGTGCTCCAAAACTTTGGTTTTATCCTTGCTTCCTCTCATTCTTTTACGTCTACATTTGATTCATCTGCAAACCCTGTTGGCAGACCTTCAATATATGTCCATAACCTATGTATACTCCTTATTACCACACTGCTGGACAGTGGTCCCAGTCACCAGCTCTAACCTATGTAGTTGTAATAGCTTCCAAAGTCATCATCCAGCTTCTACCTTTACCTCTCTCAGTCTCCTCCCATCCCAGGAGCCAGACAGATAATCTTTCTAAAGCAAGTCAGGTTCTAGCACTCCTCTCATCCAAAGCCAGCAATAGCTTCCTAACTCACTCTGGGTAAAAGTCAACTGTCACACTGACCTACTGGCCTGCACAACCCACTTCCAACCCCTCTGATCACATTTTGGCACTTCCCTCATTTATTCCCATTGTCATCACATTGGCCTCAGCCTCTTCCTCCACCAGGGTCTGTGCATTTGCTGCTCCTTCTGCCTGGGACATCCTTCCCCCAGATACAAGCATGGCTCCTCCAGCACCTCCTCTACTCAATGCCAAGTCTCCTCACTGAAGCCTGCTTGGGTCATATATTTTAAAAATCAACTCTCCTCCTAGGACTCGGCTTCCCTTTTCTTGTCTTTATTTTTCTCTGAGCACTGACACTCTACGGGGTCTTACTTATTGTACCTATTGTCTGAGTGTTTCCCCTGGAAGATAGGCTCCACAGAGCAGAGATTTTTGTCTCCTTTACTTGCTGTTGAATCCCTGGAGTCCAAGCAGGGTGTAGTCTATAGTAGGTGCTCAGTAACTGTTTGTTAAATGAATGAATTCCCAAAACGAATCACATCTGGCATGTACAACCTTCTTGCATGAGTAGTGCTTTGGGGAGGGAGGCCAAGTGGCCGAGTGCAGAGGAGACAGGGCCGTGGTTTCGAATGCTGAGATACCAAGCTGGGAACACCAAGAGCTTACTGGGAACAGACATTTCACATGAGAGGGAACAATGGAACTTGAGGCCCTGGGAAGGACCTTTCTGAGCTTTCCCACAATAGCCTGAACTGTTTTATTTGGATATTTTAAATAGAGGCAGCCATAAAAATTTGGAAAGCCTTGGAAACATTTGGTTACTGTAATAAAATTTAAAGTTACATTTTGAAGAAAGAGACACTTTCTAATACTGGACGTTTATGTATCTGGTATTTTTGCATTTTGTTTAAATATTTGAAATTAGACATCTGGCACCTTAAACAGGACAATCAAAGACAATCAAAGCTTTCCATTGGAGACCTGCCAGGCACAAAACACAACCGCTAGCGCTGAAGCTGTGGGGGGCTCGGGGGGCAGGGAAGGAGAGGCACAGCTGGTGCCCTGGCCACTTCTTTGGGGCTCTGACAGTGGACAGGGTATACCAGAGCAGGACACAGGTGAGGAAAGTGGAGGAGGTTGTGGTTTGAGGCACAGCCTGCCCTAGAATCAGGCTCATTTTAGGTTGGCCCAGTTGGCCTGCAGTGACCACACTATCACAGGACTCATAGAAGGACATGGTTATTTTAATTGGCACTAAGACAAAGATAAAAATGTAAGTGGAAAAGAAGAGCCTCTCTAATACATAAGTAGAAACAGCACGTGCCCCTGCCCTTCCTCTAGCCCCTCGTTAATCTCTCATCCAGGCAAAATCTGGTGTCTCCCCGACCAGCCTCCTTTCAACCCATACATCACCATTCTCAAGGTTGTTCCTCACTCCCACATAGGGGGGCATGGAGGGAGGGCCTGAATTCAGTCGCTCAGCAGTTTCACCCAGATTCCATGATACCCTGAACATACCCAGTGGTGCTCGTGTATTCAGGAGGAACACTGATGATGCTAAGGCCTGGCTGGAAACTTGCCAGAGGGTTCAGTGAGATCCCTGGCATGTCTGTACAGAAGTCTGGGAGGCGGGATGGGCAGAGAAGAAAAATTGCCTTTTCGTTCAGGGCAGCACTGGTCTGGAGCCCAAATGAGATTTGTAGGAAGGGCTCCTCAGGATCTCTAGCAAGACTCTAGCAAGAGGGGAGATGAGGCTGCTCGGTAGCCCGGAGGCACCACTGGGCTTTAGCCAAGCTTGAAGAGAAGTCAGAGGACAAGCTGCAAGCAGCAGGAGCAGCAGACCTTAGTCAGGCAACAGCAACTGGGTGGGTACATGATAAGGTCCTGCAGACCACGGACCTTGGGGTTGTCATGCTTGAGACTCCTGACTCCATCTACCACGAGACTGCAAAGTTTTATGATAAAAACCCAGCCCCACGTATATTCATGTGTTCAGATGCCATCTGGAAGAGGAGCCAGGAAGGGGTTGGAAGACAGAGGAATCACCAAGTACCTTATCTGGAACGGTGGAACATCAAACAAAGGGACTCTAAATGGTTGTGTCAGGCCAAGGTTTAAACCAGTATGGCTTTTAGTTACTTTTCTCCTTGCTACTCAGCAGTTGAAAGTTGACAAAAGATGTTTGTCTAGTTGTCTAAAATTACCAATTTTGTTTTCACTTGTCTGATAAGAAGAGTGAGTAAATTACAACCTCATAATATGTACATGATTGTTGATAACCCTGTGTGTAGTTAGCTTTCTATATTCGAAAGCTTCTGGCTCTTTGGGGACAGTGAAAAGAGGGTAGGCTATAGCCCCACATAGATCTAGGTTTGAGCCTGGCCCTTGCATTCTGCTTCCTATCTCCAGGAGGTTAAGTGAGTTACTTAACACCTCTAAGTCATGGTTATCTGTAGAATGGATTTAATGCTGCAGACCAGAGTCTTGTTCTGGAATTCAATGGCATCTGAATGGAGAATTGCCAGTGCAGAGTTTGTCACGTGGTAAATGCTCAACAAATGTCGATTTTCTTTTCTTCCCGCACTGAATAATTTGCAATTGACAAACAAATGACAAATCGTTTCTTAGTGAATTTGCTCCAATAACTACCGATAAATTGACCCTAGTGTTTGATGGGATCATCCAAATTAAAATACTGACAACGTTAAGACATAGTTTTGGTGGGACGCCTGGGTGGCTCAGATGGTTGGACGACTGCTTCCGGCTCAGGTCATGATTCCGGAGTCCTGGGATCGAGTCCCGCATCGGGTTCCCAGCTCCATGGGGAGTCTGCTTCTCCCTCTGACCTTCTCCTCGCTCATGCTCTCTCTCACTGCCTCTCTCTCAAATAAGTAAATAAAAATAAAATCTTAAACAAACAAACAAACAAACAAAAACTTTTAAAAGACATAGTTTTGGTTTTAGAACAGTTCCAACTATGACCTGTAGATGTCTCTGTGAATCTTCCTCTATACCCAGTTATGACTAAAGGTACAGAAGACAGCTCAGCCATTTATGTTAATGATTATTCATAAAGCACAGGGGTTGGTGTGTGAGAAGGGAGAGCACTGGTCACTCTGTCTAGCCACTTAATTTCCTCTGTCTCCCACCACAGAGTGAAATGAGGCTTTCCTCAAATCCTATACAGTGGGAGTATAACTACAGAGCAAGGGACTCTGGGTGCAACGGCCAAGTTCTTGGGGTCCTTCTGATGATCACCCCCCTTCCCCACCACTTACCTCATCCAGGGAACTCAGGGCAAACAGCTGCTTACAGATATCATGTGGGGCATTTTCCCCAGGACGCTGATACTTTCCATGGGACATGATCTGATTTGCTTGTTGATTTAGGTAATACCGCCTGAATAAAGGAGGGCTTTGGCCATGTCTCCTGTTTGGGACAAAACGTTTAGATTTTATTTCAATAGACCCAAACAACTCAAAGCACAAGAGCTAACCATTAAAAGGGGAGGGGAAAAGGATTTAATAAATCATTTAAAAAATTTTTTTAATAAACCATTTTATTAAAATCATTTAATAAATCATTTGCACAACATTTATGTGTGTGTATATACACACACACACATAAATATAAATATATATTTTATATATATATATACATATATATATAATTTTATATATATATAATTTTTTAAAGTAAGCTCCACAACCAGTGTGGAGCCTAATGTGGGACTTAATCTAATGACCCTGAGATCAAGACCTGAGCTGAGATCAAGAGTCAGACACTTAACAGATTGAGTCACCCAGGTGGCTCTGCACAATATTTTTAAATGATATTTCTACTCCCTGCAAATAGGATTCCTTAGAACCCTATAAAATGGATATAAATACCTGTTCTGGATTGATGGTTCTGGCCTCTCCTAGACTATGTTTTATGTGGTATAAGAAGCTTCTGGTGACTGGGGCGCCTGGGTGGCTCAGTGGGTTAAGCCGCTGCCTTCGGCTCAGGTCATGATCCCAGGTCCTGGGTTCGAGCCCCACATCGGGCTTTCTGCTCAGCAGGGAGCCTGCTTCCTCCTCTCTCTCTGCCTGCCTCTCTGCTTACTTGTGATTTCTCTCTGTCAAATAAATAAATAAAATCTTAAAAAAAAAGAAGCTTCTGGTGACTAATGGAAATGGGGAAGTTGTGGATGAGTCAAGAGAGGAGAGGTTGACTCTCCCATCTGCTTTCTATTTCATTTTGAAAAAGATGAAATGAAGATTTGTTTTATTTTAGGATCTGGGCTCTGTGCTTTTTTTCCTGACAAATGATTGAGACAATTTGAGAAGAACCGAGTTTGGCATTTGACTTCCTGGATTTCCTCCATCTCTTTTCATCTTCTCTTTAGTCCCCTGGAGCTTAGGACTGTCTGGTCTTCTTGAGCAACCCTGGGGAGACTGTGAGCCAGGCTTCTGTCCTCATGAAGTCCTAGGCATCTGCTCTGTTCTGCCCTGCCCTTAGTCTATGCACGCAGTAGTGGCCATGGAGGAATTCATAGAGAAGGAGATTGACTGTGGTTCCATTTGTCCTCTATGGAAGATGGTCTCCTTCCCCTTGGAGACATGAATGGAAGCCATTAGTCCCAGGGGGTTTGTTGGGGCTAAGGTACCTGAAGTCAGTCAGTGCATGAGAGGGAAAGAGACATAATGCTTGAAAATGTAATGAAGTAATAGGATGTTAGATCAGGTTGGAATGCTGGAGCCGGCAGAACCTGGAATCAGTCACAACTGTGTGCAGACTTCTCTGGGGCTGGGTCTCGGTAGGTGTCCTGGTCCTGGTAACCGTGTGTTCTGGTCTGCTCTGGGTACTCCTGGGTTATGCCTGTCGCCCAGGGCAGTTATCCATAACTCCCCCTTCTACTCTCAAAACCGTTCTGATTTAGATGATCAATTGCATTTTCAGCCTGCCTGCTCACCTCCCGAGATAGCTCATCAGCATTCCACGAGGGTGCTGTGTTGTCAGTACATAAAACATAAACATAAAGTTTCTAAAGTATCAAGAAACTAGTCTAGAACAGGGCAAGGGTTTTCCTTGAGAGGTAGGTTTCCTAGTTCCTACTATGTGTTCAGTTTTAACCATATCTGAATTTCTTTTGATCCCTCTCTTTCTTTTTTCCTTTAGGCTAAAACGGGTAGTTTTTAAAATCAGTATTATACCGCAAATTTCTTTTTTATAATTATTTCTCTATTAATGGAGAGTCAGGATGTTTCCAGGCTATGTCCACTACAAACAACATATGTGCATATATTCTTCTGGTTTACTGTATTTACTTACTCATCTGTAAAAGAGATATTGTAGGGATTGGTGGGGGGATTAAATGAAATAATTTTTTTCTTTTTGAATTATTGTTTTTGTTTTCTTTTTTAAAAAAAATTAATTTAATTTTTTCATGTTCCAAGATTCATTGTTTATGCATCAACTCAGGCCTCCATGCAATACGTGCTCTCCTTAATACCCACCACCAGGCTCACCCATCCCCCCACCTCCCTCCCCTCGAAATGAGATAATTGTTATAAAAGCACTTAAAAATAGTACCTGGTACAGAGTAAATGTTTAATAAAATTGGCTGTCATTCTTATTTAAATATTGATTTCATAAATCATTTTTCCTTCTCTTAGAGAGGTTCATCCCTAGGCCTTCTGACTGGTGGAAATAGTGACACTATGTGCTTTCAAGGTCATAGGCGGGACCACGGGATGTCTACATAAAATGCCCTCTAAAGCTTCACTCAGAACCTAAATGAGGGTTCCCAGTGAGGCCCCCAAAGTTCATGTGGTCTACGCTCCCCCTCATTTCCCAATTTCAAAGTGGCTCTGATGATTTATTAATTTCAGCTGGGGCCAGAATACATTTGAATGTTGTCATTGAGATGTTAGACTTTTCTCTCATCTCTAAAGTATAAACTTCAAAACACCTACGGACGTGGGTAGGAGGGGCGGGAGGATGAGTGTGCTCCTTGCAAAGGCTACGGAGCAGAGTGAGACTGAAGGAGTGGGCCTGCCGCTCCTGTGACAGGTTTGTTTGGAGGGACTCCTGGAGAGACTGGGGTGGGAAGTGGCAGGGTAAAGAGGTGCCTCAACTTTTATGTTTGGAATATGTTTTTCAGATGTTCTTCCCAGTCAGCAGTTACCAGTGTGACAAAGGAACAGCTGTCTGACCTCAAAGAAAGGTGACCTCCTGTCCCCTGATACCTCTCTCTGCAGTCCAGGGCTTCTGAAAGGAGCCATCTCTGGATGAAAACTGACTTTTTCTGTGCTGCTTTTTTTTTTTTTTTTTAAACTTTGAACAGTGTAGCAGATTTTTTAAAAAGGAAGCTTTTGCTCCAAATGAACAAAGTTTCCCAGAAGAAAAAAAGATCTAAAAAGCTTCTCCGCCACCTGTCCTGGTAAGGCACAGAGAGGACATGACTTCACATGAGAAAGCTTATCAAATAAAAAGTGCTTGTCAGAATTTTCTCTCTAGTTTCCACCCTATAGAGCCCCATATGCTCTCTCCCCACTGACCAAAACAAAAAAGCAACAAGACAAACTAACGCAAAGCAGGGTGGATAGGACTGAGGGTTTATGGAGTCATTAAAAACTAAGGGAAGGTGGGGCACCTGGGTGGCTCAGTCAGTTAAGTATCTGCCTTTGGCTCAGGTCATGCATGATCCCAGGGTTCTGGGATCAAGTCCTGTATTGGGCTCTTTGTTCTTCAGGGAGCCTGCATCTCCCTCTGCTTGCTGCTCTCTCTCTCTCTCTCTCACTGACAAATGAATAAATTAAATCTTAAAAAGAAAAACAAAAAACACCTCAGGGAAGATACTGATTCTACCTAACAAAGAACCTAAGTATCACGGTCAAAGCCACACATCTAGAAGCGGTGGGAATATTTAAACAAAGAAGAACCAATGTATTTGTTGTGCAGTGAGGAGACCTATTTGCTCTGTCATTTGACCTGACAGACAGTTCTGAAAGTTTCTGAAAAGTGGGAGCGAGGGTTGGTGCCCCATCAAACCAGAGCCACAGGTCCCCTTACATCATGGTGTAGGAATCAGCAAAAGAATTAGCTCTGTTAGGCAGGGATGAAGGCCAGGCAGAGAGAAGGAGAGATCAGAGGCTGCTGGGGGACAGGCGTAGGAGCAGCATTTATAACAACAGTTGCATCAGTCCCCCTCCTACGCCCACTAATGAAAATTGCCAGCAGTTTTTTTAGAGCTCCCCATGTGATTGTGCTCTGCAAGAGTGGAGCTCCCTGAACTAGCTTTAGTAGGATTCTGTTCCTTGCCACCTTACAATCCCTTACTCTTCCTGGCCCCTTGTCCTTTCTACTATAGCTTACTGCTTTCCTAAGCATAGAAATATAGCAGGTAATCCAGGAGCAAGAAAACGAAGAAAAGGGGAATGCAAAGAAGGAATCTGGTATGATGGCTTCTCTCCTCCCAGACCAATTGAACTGACATTTTTTTGCTGATATTTTTGTTCAACACTATCAGAATTTGCTGAAGGAATGGTGATTATCTTCTCTTGGATATTTGTGAAGAGGCTGTATTGCCACCTGCGAGCAGGACTCTGTCTTTTTGGAACATTCTTCAGAAAATCTTGACTAATCCTTAATGCTCTAGAAATTTGAATTTGTCATTTTATTTTATTTTATTTTATTTTATTTTATTTTATTTTATTTTATTTCATACAGAGAGAGCATGAGTCAGAGGGGCAGGGAGGGAGGGAGGTGAAATCTCAAGCAGACTCCATGCTGAGTGTGGAGCCCAGCATGGGGCCCAATCTCAAGACCTTGAGATCACAACCTTAGCTGAAACCAAGAGTCAGACACTCAACTGACTGTGCCACTCTGGTGCCCCATGAATTTGTCTTTAAAAAAAATTTAGGGGTGCCTGGTGGCTCAGTCAGTTAAGTGGCTGCCTTTGGCTTGGGTCATGCATGATCCCAGGGTCCTGGGATCAAGCTCCACATCAGGTTCTCTGCTCAACAGAGAGTCTGCTTCTCCCTCTCCCTCTGCCTGCCGCTCTGCCTACTTGTGCTCTCTCTCTCTCTCTCTGTCAAAATAAATAAAATCTTTAAAAAATATTAAAAAAGAAGTGCAGCGAAGTATCAAGTCTGACCTTAAGGTTGGTGTAGAGGCATAAAGTGTGTGCTCATCATCTTGGTGACACTCAGGCAAAACATATTTAACGGCTTCAAAGAAGCAAAGAAGAGAAGGTTAGAAGGTCATAAGTGAGCAGAAGCTATTAGTGGTTTTGTTCCTTTTGTTGCTTCTATAAATAAAAAAACTCTTTTCAGGCAAAAAGCCTTCTTTTCTTAGTAGGATATAAGTACAGCAGCCACATTCCAAAAAAGTGTTCTAAAATAATAATAATACTAATGATAACGATAATAGTAGTAGTAGTAGTACTGGTAGTAGTAATAGTAGTAAACACAATGAAGCACAAACCATTAGAAAACCATCCTTATGCCACTGACCCATACTTTGCTTTGAATTGAACATTTTATGATTCAGGGGATGATTAGGTGGTTTGTAAATTCTCCAGATCTTTGTTGTGATGGGCTGTGGAACAGAAAGTGATCTATCCAAGTCAAGACCAGTACAGGTCTTACATGTGAATATGAAGGATCCTTTAGCTTTTAAAGATGAGAGGATGGGCATAGGAGAGTCTAGGTTCATTCTACCATCCATTGGGGATGGTAGCAAAATACTTGTTAGTAGAGGAAGTTGAAAAATTTGAATCTTCAAATATGAAGTGTGATTTCAATTTTTGGTGTTTTATCAGGTACCTGGTGAACATACTAATGAGGATAAGGGAATGTCACTCATTCAAAATATTATTCATAGGACCTTTGCTCTGTGCCAGGCACTATGCTCAGCACTGAAGATAAGGTAAGCCCTGCCTTCATGGTCTATTTTATTCTCCCCATGCTTCATTTTTTTTTTTTTTAAGATTTAATTCATTTATTTAAGAGAGAGAGTGAAAGAGAGCATGAGAGAGGAGAAGGTCAGCGGGAGAAGCAGACTCCCCATGGAGCTGGGAGCCTGATGTGGGACTCCATCCCAGGACTCCGGGATCATGACCTGAGCTGAAGGCAGTCGCCTAACCAGCTGAGCCACCTAGGCCCCCTCCATGCTTCATTCTTTAGGACAATGTTCAGCTGTATTTTTCAGAACAAGCCTTCTACACCTGAGGTTGTTTTATCACTTACATGGCTTGATACGGAGCTGCTAAGAGCTCTGAGGACACCCCACATATATCAACTTCACCAAGTATCCAAAGATATGCTGATGTTCCTGTTCAGAATATTGACTCTAAGGTTCATGATAGAATTTTCCATCTGGAAGAAAAGGTTAAGTCATAATTAGGTCTCTTCTGTTGTTAAAACAAACCAATATTAGTGTCAACATATAAGGTTATCAGTGTCCATGCTCATAGTGCTATAGAATATAAAATTTAAATTAGTCACATTACTTTTCTCACTCATGGCCTGTGAAATTTAAATGTAAATATCAAGTAAAAAAAAAATCCACAAAAAACAACCAACCAGATTCCTGTCACACTACAAGCTAAGAAATAGTAAGAAATCAAACCAAAGCATATCTGGAAAAATCAACCTGCTGGCTTTTAGAATCCACAACTAACACTGAGCCAAAGAAGCTAGTGTGATATTTCAGCATGCTATAAAGATCGTCACACTTAATATCTGGGAGGGGCGCATGGGTAGGGGTGGAAGGAGGAGGAGACAGAGTTTAGGGAGAATGGAGAACAGCAATTACAGTCCTTCATCAAGTCAGGGGAAACCAAGCAGAATCCAGAGCCACTTTTCCAACCTTAACCTATCAACTTAGAAGAGATTTGCCTTGCCAGTGTTTCAAGAACATTGCCTAAGATGGTGGCTTGTTTATTTATTTTTTAGATTTATGGATCAACTTTCCTCAGATGGACTCTCCGCTAAAATTTAAACATGGTTTAGATCTCTTCTTCCTGTCATCATCGCCTACCTTAAATGAGAGCCGCGTTGTCCTGCTGTGTGTTAACAATGGTGTTTGTAACCCCATTTTATACATACATTTATTGTTGCATATTAATTCATCTTTTTTTTTTCCTTGAGAGAAGAGATAGACAACAATTTTCAGGTGGACACGATGTGTTCTTTCTTATTCTGTATTGTGTTTTTCCATGTGTTCCCTGCTCAGCCTCTTGGGGGAGATTATTTTCCTTTCTCGTCACTGTGTTTCCTTCTCAGCCTTTTTGGCTGCTCATCTGGGCTGTTTTCCACCTTACAAATCTTTAAACAATTCACAAACTCGAACTTCTCTGGTCACAATTTTGAAATCACAAATTAAATGGTTTTGTCGGCTCAATAAACTTTATTCACTTAATAAAATATTAAAAAAAGGATTAACAGGCACCTGGAAGAGAGCTTTATATCTTGGGAAGAAAGGGTAGGCTTTTCCCAAAGATCTCATGGGATTAAGTGAAGAAAAGACACCACAGAACTGACGAAATTAGTTTCCTCCCATATCTCAAATATTAATAATAAGATGGTCAAAGCCATCCTCATGATTTGTATGTGTCTATGCATGTTTGTGGGTTCAGGGAGAGCCAGCGGTTCTGCTGTTTGGAAATAGCAGCCAGGAAGACTCTTCCTCTGTAGGAATGTCCCACTCCTCTTTACAGAAGGCCAACTTCTAGACTTTTAGACTTCTAGAATATTGGAGACTTCTGGACGTCTAGACTTCTGGAGTATTCTGTGGTTGGGTTACCCATCTATAAACTAAATAGAGTGTGCGCTCATGCTTGGGAGAGAATTGGTGACTACACTGCCTAATGCTTACTTTCATTTTCTTTACTAGATTTACATGAGATTCTGAGAGCAACGGGAAACTCCAGCAAGGGGCCACCTGCCTTGTGAAAATGTCTCTCCTGACGTCTCTTAGATGGGAAGCCTGGGCCATCCAGGCCTTCTGTGTCCCTCCTCATGGCAGGCACATTCAAGCTGAACCTGAAAGTGGGCAAAATCAGTAGAAGAACAGAGCTGACAGGAGCTGATTCCTCAATAAAAGGATTACTGAGTGAGATAAGTTTTGTCTTTACATCCCTAGCGCCTAGCATCGCGCCTGGCATGGAATAGATACTTAAGAACTCTTTGCTAAATGGTTGAATGAATCTGAATGACACTTTAAAGGGCACTGTCAATGAAGACAAGTTGGCTTGACTGCCTTGCTGCGCAAAGATGGCCTTTTGAGAGAATCCTAGGCCTCATTAATCTATCCAGTTAACAAATACTAGTGAGCACCTCCTATATGTCATTGAGCACTTTATTTGAAATAACCTGGTTCATTTAGGATCTCCACCCCTGCCCACCTGGGCCTAGAATGTAAGCTCCAGGACAGCAGTGATATTGCGGGTCCTGTCCACGGCTGCATCTTTCGCTCCTGAAAAGGTGCTTAGGGACAGAGAAGAGCCCTCAAAACATGGCAGAATTTTGTGCTCGCTGGTATTGCCTGACTTGCAAATGGCTGGGAATCATTCTACGTACTGAAACTGAGTGGTGGCTTGGGGAGGTGGCTTGGTGAGCTTGGCATCTTCCGTCACAGGCCAAGTCCTCGTCTGCTGATCAGCCTCCCTTCTGACCCAGCCCACATCCCGTGCCAACCCTGCAGCCTGCACCAGCTCCTCGGAGTAGAGCAGATATGCAAATTCCGGAGTTCTCCATATCTTCTCAAAGTTCAGTTTTTAAGATGGAGAGTCTAGCATTCCTCTGTTTTAGTCATTTCTGTTCTTATCGTATTTCATAAAAAAATCCATAAAATGCCGGAGTTCAAAGGTGCAACTTCCCTCTAGTAGAAAAATGCTTGACTAATGTCTTTGACAAAACCGTTTTCTCTGTGCCGCTGGGTTAGGATGGGTCTCATAAACCTCCCAGACTTCTGGCTAGAAAAGAATAACTTCTAGAGTGCAGCCTGCCTACAAGATTTCCCCAGGCCCCTGGAACGTCCTTTCTTTTATAGCTGCTTCCTGAGTCCCAGTTATGAACCTACTTTCCATGACAGAGGGGGAGAAGCTAAGAGGGAGAAAGATATTTGCATAGAATGCCATAGTTTACACAGCTATTCATATGTTATCTTGTTAAAATCTGTACCATTAAACTGTGAAATGTGTGTTATCTCAGTTTTAGAGATGAGGAAATAGAGGCTCACAGAGGTTTCACAATGCATAGACCATTATGTCAGAGGTTATTCCTACCCAGGTCTCTTAGATATGACCCTGCATGTCTTTCCACTCCTATGCTATGTCCTAAGTGAGTGTCCAGAGTTTCCTAGGTATTTTGTTTGTTTGTTTCCTGGTTACTCCCCTATGGATATTGTGGTTTCCCAAACTTGTTAAGCTGGTTCATATCTTTTGGCCTGTATGTAATGCCGTGCCTTCTGCCTACTGTTATGCCCGAGTTTTCATGTCCACCACCAAGGAGCCAACACCGATGAAATCACATGAGGGTTTATTTGACATGCTTAAGCTTGGGCCCAAGTATACCCGACACAGCGGAGTAGGGACTTGGACCCCGAACCAGATTATAGTTAGAGTTTTTAAAGGCAGAGTAGGGGTGGACTCATCAGTGGGTGAGGACAAAGGGGATTATGGATGATGTAAGTCTCTAAGGAATTTTGGAAGCAAGGTCTCCAGGACCTTGAGGGGCTAGCTATTGTTGGGAGAAAGGTTATTTATTACCAGTAGTAAAAATCTTCTCGTGAGACCCTTTAGATGTATATCAGTGGGCCATATGCTTGGGAATGATTCTCGACACTATCTTGGAGGTTTAGAGAAAAAGTTTCCTGAAGGAATTGTTAGAGTAGACTTACAGGATCCTGGTTGGACCTGTCGGGGTAGGGCATCAGTCAGGCTAGGATTGTCCTTAGCAAAACCTCAAGGTGAGGGCAGTTAAGTCCCAGAGGAGAGCCACTCTTTCTGTTTCAAGGGCTTGTAGGTAAGGAATTTTAATGATTTTCTTCTGCCTCTGTTTCCCACATCATTCCCCCCTGAACAATTTTGACCTTTAAATCTTTAAGGTTGTTGAGGGTGGAAGGTCTCATCTTCTGTAACTTCTTTCTGCTGAGTAGGGGCGTAGAGTTGTCCCTACCTGCTCGGGTCAACACTGGTCAGTTGGGGAATGTGTAGGGGAGTTATGAAAGACGGAGGTGGCTGAGTCCGGGGGAGACTGCTCAGGTATCTTCCCAAGTGGAAAGGATCATCTGTGGAAGTTATGAGAGCGGAGGAGTTGAGGTCAGGTGAGGAGACATGGGAGAAAATAGCAAAACATGATTAGTGTAACAAAAAGAAAATGAAGCTCAAATAAGTTTTTGGTATTTGACAAAAAACCCTTTTCCAGTCCAGGGGTTTAAATCAATCATTAAAGGAGAGAGGGACTGTTTAAAGTGCTAACCTGAGTAGGTCAGAACCCAAGAAATATTTTGTGATAATCTGGAACATCAAGATGGCTGCACTTATGTCAGGGCTAGACTCGAGGTGGGTACAGCCTTGTTTTTCTTGGCCTCCACACCTATAAGAACTTGTCCTCTTCTTTATTAATTTGTTTAGATAACTCCTATTTATCCCCCAAATCTAAGCTCAATACATGAGATCACAGGGCTAAGAGTCAGCCTCGGAATTGCACTGTCTGGGCATAAATTTGGGTGTTGCCATTTATTCTCTGGTAGACCCAGTGTGGTAGCTTAATCTCTCAGTCTTTAGTTTTCCCAACTGTATGATGGGGTGAATTTTATTTTATCTTACTTTACTTTTATTTATTTTAAAAGTATTTACTTTTACTTCATTTTATTTTCTTTTATTTTAGATTTTATGTATTTATTTGACAGAGAGAGAGCCTGAACATAAACAGTAGGGAGGGCAGAGGTAGAGGGAGTAGCAGACTCTCTGATGAGCAGGGAGCCCAATGTAGGGTTCAACTCCAGGACCCTGGGATCATGATCTGAGCTGAAGGCAGATGCTTAACCCACTGAGCCACCAGGTGCCCCTGATGGGGTGAATTTTAAAGCTTATCTTCAAAGGCTGGCAAATAAGGAATGTAAATTCCACATTGTGTAAAGGGTATTCAGTTTACTGCTGTTCCCGCCCAATGTAGAATCACATTACTGATGTCCCCCGCTTCTCTAAAATTACCTCTTGATCATTCTGGGGTTTCCAATAAATCACCCCTCCCAGGGTTGGGGGGGAGAAGGGAAGAGAAAAAAGAAGAGAATGGAGCAAAAAGAGAAAAACATCAGCTATGGAGAAGACCTTGCCAGTTGGAAAGAAAGAAGAAATATTAAAATAAATGTATCAGTGTAGTTCTGGGGAGGGTTGAGAAGAAGAGAGAAAGAGCTAAAGATGACCCTGCCTGTCCTGGCAGACAAGTCCTGGCTCAGGAGGATGTGCTCTGTGTCCAGGAACCAGCACAGGGCTCTGGAACCCACCTCATCAGCTCTGAGGGAGAAGGAAAATATGAGAAGAGTTGGAAGGAGGATATCGGGAATCATCTTTGTATAAATCCAAGTGGCAGTTGGGATGTATTTATGTTTTAAGGAATTACGTGGAGTTTTTTGGTGGGTGGGGGAAGGACAACTAGTTTTTTATACACTTTTTTACTTAGCAACAAGAGCCACAAAAGGCATGTGTTCAGCCAGGATGTCAGTTGCTCAGCTCATTAAAATATTAAGTGAAACACTGATGACAATTACACAGCACAAGCCTTTCTGTCTGCCAAAGTGAGCTTTTCAATGCATAACAAAGTAGGTCAAAAATTTGTTTTGTTATTTTATTGTTGCTTTTTATCTTAGACTTTTGATGGAATTTCCTTTTAGTAGGTAAAATGGTTGTCAGATTTGGTGGGGATAATTTGAGGACAGGGACACTTCAGCGACTTAGAAGTCTACTTCTGGATGACAAAGAAAGGCTTCCCAAACGTCTATCTGGGATATCATCCATTCATTCAACAGAGATTTTACTGGGCCTCTGTGCGCTAGGCCTCATGCTGTATGTATGTTGGAAATACAGTACTGGACAAGATAGATACCAACCCCACCGTCATAATGATACCCTTGTCTCCTACTCAAGTCTGTTTATCTGGGCAATACCTCATGTTGAGGAACTCTCTCTCAATCACATAAAATGTACACCTCTTAAGACTTCCTCTGCCAGGCTCTGCTATGAGAAATGAGTGCCGGTAGTCACTGAGGTGTTGATGGGAATATATAATTATATCTATAATAATATATAATAATACATATAAATAATATTTGTACCTGGAAGTAAAAGTCTACTGAAAATATGCAAAGCTTTATTGATTGATTTCTATGAGTGGGGCTTCAGGCATAATACACGCTTTCATTTATGTGGCACTCCCATGGACATACCCCTATTGTGATGGTTCTGATGTAGAGTTTACCTTTATTGAGTGCTTACTAAGTACCAAGAAGTGTGTTAAGCATTTTCAATGGACAAATTCATTTCATCTTTAAATTCCCTAAGTTGTGAAGAACTGCAGAGGATCTGAGATTTTGCTCTATGGGCAAGTTTCTGAGGGCTGGCAGAGGACACCAGCCTTCTGGGTCAGAGACAAAGGACTTTGTTACTCATGACTCAGCCTACAGCATGAACGTTGACCTATTTGTGTAGTTCTTATGGACCTGAAGTTCCATGGGGATGCTAGCATATGCAGTGGACTGTGTAGTAGGAGAGGAGCCCTAAGCTTAGTCAACCTAAATCTTTTATAATAGGCAGTAAGTATGCCTGCCCTTTGTTCTGAGGGAGACACTATTTCTGTGTTCCAAGGCTGCTTGCTCTACAAAATCCTCGAGAAGTTATCCTAGCACAATGGGCAGTCAGTGTCTTCTAAAGATGGGAGCAATATGGAGACTCATGGAGAACTATGCCCCCAACATACACGTGAATATCCTCAGATTATACTGACTAATCTGAGACATGAGGTGGTTAAGTGACTTGCCTAAGGTCACTAATTAGTCCACATGTGACTGGCATTTGAGCTAAGCAGTCTGATTCCAGAGCACATGCTCTGCCTCGGTAGTGTTTTAGTACATTGCCTGAAAGCCAAATCTGTGGGCGTGTTTAGGAGGTATGCGAGTAGACTCCAAGAGTGAAATTTATCTAGATGGCCCCCCTTACCTCTTTGTTAATTTTCATATTTTTAAACCATTATGTCACTGAACTGAATCTGATGCATACACAGATAAGAGTTTTGTGTCACAAAAAGGTTGACCACCTCTACTGCACAATTTTATATATGGTTATTTTTTACTTAATTATAGTTTTATGTCTCTCATTTCAAAACTTCCCTTAATTATTCAATCTGTACTTACAGAACTTTTGGGAAAACTAAACAGGGAATGCAAAAATGATACACTCATTTCCCTGAGAATAATGTTTAAAGTTATTATATACTTCTGTAATAAGTATATATATGAATAACATCAACTGAGAAGTGCTAATTTTGATAATTTTACTGGAAATACAATATAAGGCAGGTTAGGTATATATCTTCAGAATTTTACTTATTTACCTGTTAGTATGCTAAGCAGAGTTTCTAGAGACCATGTTAACCTCAACATATTCATGCAGCAAATCTACATAACAAACTCACTTGGTTGTCATACCAAGATACTTTATGTCTTACTTTCCCACTCCAAGTCTCCTAAGCCAAGTGGAGATGTTAGGAAAGATAGAATAAAAGCTGACAAAGAGCAGAGCTGAGATTTGCCACGAGTGAGATGTGCAAGCATAAGCCAGACTCCTCTAGCTTCAGTTTCCTAGTCCATTAAATGGGGGTGGGGTACCTGACATATGGTTCCCCCCCACCCCCCCACCGTCCAGGCACTAACCAGAATGTGATTCTGAGCTAGTAAACTCTATTGGTAAGCCAGTATCTAGGACTGAGTTATTCTTTTATTTATTTATTTATTTTTAGAGTTATTCTTTTATATTTTTGGTTAGGAACAAGGACTCTAGAGCCAGACAGATCTGGGTTTGAATCCTAGCTCTGCTGATTATATGACTTTGGGTAAATTGCTTAACCTCTTTGATTCTCTATAAATTAAGAATGATAATACTTTCCTTTCCATCAGTATTTCTACATAAAATCAAACAAAAACCTCCTCTGACTTTACATTTCTATTCTGTTCTCACCATGGGTCCTACTTTTCTTTCATAGTGAAGCTTCCTAAGAATTGTCTCACTGTTGTCTTTACTTTCCCATCTTCCCTTGACCTTACAACAGGGTGACTTCTATTCTTATGACTTCCATGGATATTGTTTTCACTAAGGTCACCAATGAATGCCTTCTGGCTAAAACCAAAGAACAGTGCCCCCGTTATCTCTCAGCAAATTCCAGCATCAACCACTCTCTCCTTCTAAAAACACTTTTCCTCTGGCTTCCAAAAATTTGCCTTCTACTTCCTTGTTGCTTCCTTCCCTGTTCCCTGTGGAGCCCTTCTTCTTCTGTTTGCCCTTCACATGTGTTGTCCCACAAGGTTTTCTTCTGGATCCTCTCTTTCTTTCACTACAAAATCTTTTGGATATCTTATGTATTTGCATATTTTCAAGTACCACCAACCACATATGCTGTCATCAGTATCCTGTATCTTAATCTTTAGACCATATTTTTTCTGAGATTCAAATCCACACACCCAACTGCATCCCAATTATTTCCACTTGCTTGTCTCACAAACATATCCCACAACATGTCCAAATAAAACTCATTATACTTCTGCCCCTATTAGTTCCCCTATTGGTGATGGAATCTCCATCTACTCTGTGGCTCAAGCCAGAAGCCTGGACATATTTTTCCTTTCCTTTACCCTCATCTCCCATATACAACCAACTACGTCTTGTTGATTCTACTTCTTGACTAGAATCTTCTATCCCTTAAATCCATCTCAATGGCCATTTGCTGAATTAGACCACCATCTGTTTCTCATCTCAGTTACTACAACATTTTCTTCGTCAATCTCATCGTCAACCTTGCTGGCATTCTTCAGCTGCAGCTGATCCGATCATGTTATTTTCCTGGTTATAATCTTTCAGTGGGTTTATTGTCCTCCAGCTGAAGTTCAGACTTCTTACAATTACTTACATGGTCCTTTGTGATGCAGACTGTGCCCACCTCTCCAGCCTCACCTTTCCCTCCTCTCCCTGCTGTGTCTCCCATACACCTGATGCTCCTTTGAAACACAGTTTTTTTCCAGTTCCTCAGATGAGCTGTACTTTTTCCCCCCTGAGGCCCATGGGTCCTTGTTATCCTCTTAACTGGAAAACTGCATTCCAAAGTAGTCACCTATCTCTCTCTCTCTCTATCTCCACCTCCAAAAAGTCTTCTGTGATCTATGAAGTTCCTGCTCAGTGTACTTCCCGGTGCTCCCCCTGTATTTGCTCTATCATCACATTTGCTACACTGTATTGTACCTGTCTGTTTATTTATCAATATCTCCAATGGCAATAAACTCCATGAAAGCAGGGGCCCCATTTGTTTCACAGGTATCTCCCATTCTTAGCAGAGCCTGGCACATGGTAAGATCATGATCCACAATGTTTACTGAATGAACAAATGGATAGAAATCACACATTAGCCTAACAAGTGCTTCTCTTTACCCAGAATTAATAGTAAAATATTAGAATATTTTTTAAAAGTATTGGAGTTGCCATAGGTATGATTTTCACTATTGGTTTCTGCCTAATTTTGGGAGCCCTGTAACTCCCCTTCGGGAACCCAATGGCTTTCATCATAAGAGAAGGGGAGGGAGGGAAGAAAGAATGGTGAGAGAGGTTCACTGGGCAGGACTCTGGGTCCCTAACTTCGCTTTAACAAAGCTGTTCAGGATTTTTGTTTTGTTTTGTTTTACACATTAGTGTGGAATATTATATTTTATATGGGGAGAAAAAGGGAAGGAAAAAAAAGAAAAAGGAGAAAAGCCCTGATGTAAGGAGACTATCAAAACATGTCTTACAGAGATGGTTCTACAGCTGTTGCTTTAAAAGACGTAGTGAGGAAAAAAAAAGATGTAATGAAGGCAGACATTGTGGTCACTACAGCACAGGATATGCTGGTATGACCAAGAAAGGGTATTGTCCTCTTAAAAATTCTCCTGGTACAATGAGGTTGTGTATCCATGAGTTTACTACTACCAACTGACATTTAATTATTGACAAGACTGAGAATTTTCGTTATCATTATGTTCTTTTCCATTTCTTTTCTCTGTGTTTCTATTGTTTTAGAAAACTGTACCTGCCTACAATAGGACTTTTTTGCTGAGTAGACAAGGAGAAACATAGATAATCAGACTTTTAAGAAATCATATTAAACCCAGCACTAGTAATTTGCAGTTCTAATCTGGAGTGTCTGCCGATGCAGGAGAAGGAATTGTGTGCCTTCCAGGTTTCCCTAGCGAAATTCTGCCTAAATCTCCACGTCCCACCTTCCCGACACTGGAGATGGCAAGATGTTAGACACAAATATTGCTATGGGGAGAGAAGTTTTAGGAGATAAATAGTCTCTATCATTCATTCAGAAATATTTATTCAGAGTCTGCTATGTGCCAAACATGTGCAACATTTTCTAGTGTGTGCAGATATATGAGCGGAAAAAACTAAGGTTCCTGCTGTTTTAAAGGCTATATTGTGATGGGGGAAAGAGAGACAGTAAATGAGGAAGCAAATACACATAATTTTAAAAAGCGATGAGCTGTATGGAGTCAGAAGACCGATTACGTGCCAGAAGACTGGCACTCTGGGGTGAGGCTGGGGGTGGGGGCGGGGGCGGGGGCGGCGAGGGTGTGGTGCGGCTGCTGTGGTCCAGCGGCTCCAGAGCTGAGCCAAGTGATGGGAAGGAACCAGCCATGTGAGGAAATAAGGACAGAGCCTTCCAGTGGAAAGGAGCAGTGAGAGCAAATGTCCACCACACGCTTCTCCCAGTGGTCCTCTAGTAGGCAGCCTCTGAGGTGTAAGACAGGTGCCAGGCTTTTTTCCAGGCCTCTTCAAGGGGTCGGGCCCAGCGGTTTGCTGGAAGGCCAACTGCAGGCATTATGTAGAAACATCATGGAAAAATGAGTGAAGGAAGGAAGAGGAGGAGTCACACACATTTTGGTAAAATGTCTGTCTTTTCACTTTCAGATCTAGAAGCAAAGTAATCTCAAAACTGCTGATGAAATCCCTAACAACAAAAGATGTCCCTAAACGCTGTATGGGAATTTAACTGGAGCCTGTGCTCATCTCACTTGGCCACGAGAGGGCAGCATTGCCTATCAAATGTATGAGAAGGCCGCGCTTCAGACTGCCGATTGGAGGGAGCACGACAGTCCCACAAGTACATCTCTTTTCCCATCTCGGTTTCCCGTGTCTTCCTGGACCTTCTCCGTAATCCACCCTTTAGCTCTCTGCCGTCCACCTATGCAACACCGTCACACTGTTCTGGCTAAACTTTATGTTTAGAGAACATAATCTTTTATGTGTCAGGAAAAGATAAAATCAGCACATTGAACATGGGCGGACCCTGGCCCTCCCCGTGGACTCCCACCCTGGGCAGCAAGGGGAGTCTCTGGGGCCTCTGAGGCAGTGGCTGGCTCATTCTACCCAACTCCGAAGGATCAGGCCCGTTGTTTTGGGGGGACAGGTTAACCTGTTTAGCCGAGGGAGTGAGGAGCTTTGTTTCTTCTGTGTGTTGTTAGATCAGCTGTCAGCTGGTGAGTTCGGTGGCAGCAGACCTGGCCTCCCTGGGCTCAGGGACCTTGCTCTCTCCTTTCTGAGCAGTCTTAGCTCTGGCCACCTGCGTGCAAGTGTCCTGTTCTACATTTAGCTTTATTTTAAAATCGGGGCCTTTTGTGAAATAGTATGCAAGAGAACCAGATCAACAAGAGAAGAAAGGGGAAGGAAAGGACAAAATTTTACTTGTAGCTACATAGGCAGAGGAAGCATGAGATTTTTACATACAATATAAGAATTATATGCAAATAGAGTGTGAGGATTTCCTTTATGGACTGTTTCCTTTCAAAGAAAGATTTGAGGCACACATCTCTATGAATGCAGAGTAATGTATTTGTTCAAGGTATATTTAGTGTTAGGAACCAGGGGTGTCTAGGTGAACAAGGCAGACATGGGTCATGCTTTTACACAGCTTCTATTGTAATTAAGTAAGGGTATGAATGAGATCAGAAATCATATAAGAATGTGTATGTGTTGGGAGGTACTTCAGAGCTGGAAGAATCGTAAAGATCATCATCTCTAATATACACCATTTTATGGATGAGGGAATCATGGTTCAGAAATATTGTGACTGTGGCACCTGTGTGGCTCAGTTGATTAAGTGTTTGCCTTCAGCTCAGGTTGTGACACTGTGGTCCTGGGATTGAGCCCCGATTTGGCTCCCTACTTCTCCTTTTCCCTCTACCTGCCACTCCCTCTGCTTGTGCATGCTCTTTCTGACAAATAAATAAATAAAATCTTAAAAAAAGGAGAAATATTCTGAGTGATTCAGAGATGGAACAATGAGTTCATTTGAGCACTAAATTTCCTCTGAGCAAATTGGACAACACTCTGGGTCACTTAACTTAGAGTGTTTGATAAAAGGAAAGAGAACTGTCTGGAAAGGGAAACTTCTTTGAGGGGCCTGGTAATTTACAGAGGAATGCTCCTATGTATTCTTATATCATGGACACAGAGGGACAATGAAGCATTCTTCAAATGACTATCGAAAAATCGTCAGACCTTCGTGAGATTGTGTCAGGTAATATTGTGTTGTATTTCAGTGAAGGGATTTCTGTGGGCATTAAGCGATTATATAGTCCAAGAATGTAACTTTCTTTTATCTAACTTGATATAATTTAATCTAACTTGACATAGGATAGAACCAAAAGAATCTGGAGAAGTGTTTGCCTGTTCTGAAGTTCAGCATTGAACAGCCACTCAAACTCTCCGATGAACCCACTCCCCTCACCAGGTTGCTTGATCCAGCCGGCACCCCCTGTTTTTTAATGGCATGTTTCTGGGCCCTAAATTATCTGTCTTGGTGCCTCAATATCCACTTGCTGCTTATGTAGACTTGACTTAAGAGAGAGAGATAGAAGGGAAAACTACTGGTAAGAGAAAGAAACTGGAAGGTTTGCATGTGTTGTCTGTCTTACTTTTCATTAGAGTGGAAACTCCTAAAGCTGGAATTGTGTCTTGGATTTTTGGTTCTGCTGGTAGCACACTGTGCTCAATAAAAATTAACCCATCAATCAACAGGACAGAAAATCCTATCCTGCCAGAAGCAATACCTCCTGTTTGCCCCCACAGAAAGCCAATTAGAGTGTTAGGATGTTGTAATGGATACAGAAACTAAGGAAAGTGGGGGAAAATGCCCCCAAACCTCAAATAAAAAATAAAACCAAATGGAAAAAAATGGATTACAGTAGAGCATTCAGGAAATCTACTACCCACTTCAGTTTCTCCCCTTGACAGTCTCTTTCCGTGTATCCTCAGTGTAATGGAAGCTTGACATGGTGGCATGTTGGAGGCACCATTTCCCTCCCGGGAGAGGCTGCTCAGGGCAGGTGCAGGAAGCACCATCCATCTTCCTAACAGCCCACCCCCAGGGCACTCACTGCATTTCCCACCTCCCCACACGGTGTCTTGCCATTTACCTGCCACCACCATCTCCATCCTGGCTCAGCCTAACTTATTTACAAAACAAAATAACAATTCATCTGGGAAGGGATTAATAGGAAGCTGGGCGGGAGGGTGGGGGGGGTGGGGGAGGGTGTTGACTTCAGAGAAGCAAGGGAAGGAAAGTGAGATAGGCAAACTGGGAATTCTTCCTGTCATCAACCCTCCTGAAAATTGATTAAAGCCATGAAGCCTTTCTTCAGAACACAAACATATGCATATGCACACACAATTTTGCATATAATTTCACGAATCTTCCTTACACATAAACATATCTTTTGTTTTAAAAACTTAAACTCTAGAAGCTATAAATTTCCAAATCTTATTAATAACCGTGAAATTCTGAAAACTCCTTAATCATGGCAATTTTTTTATATTAAAGGATTTTCTTTTTCTAATTGTTGTTTTGTATGTCTCAAATACATTCAGTTTTAGAAGCAATTCCTTGAGTGAAAAGAGTGATCAAAATGGACAATTACAAGGAAAAAAACACTTGTTTTTTCTCATGTGGCAAAGCACACCTTATTTGAGGTGGCTACATAATTCATTTACCTAAAAGCAACTTTATTTAGAAGAAAAAAGGCTTTATTTCATTAGTAAATTCTAAGGGGGGCTCAAATCACCTGATATTTGACTATTCAGTGCTCTTTTGGGAAACTAAGAACCACAAAAGAAAACAACATTTTCATCAGTCTATCAGGTTCATGCATTCTGTGTCGTAAATGGAGGGGGCATATTTTCAAGTCCAATTAAAGTCATGCTAAATAAAAATTGCACATCCTTCCACTGGCTTATCAGATGAACATGAGGCTCACTCTGATCTCTTCTGGAAGGCGGTCTAGGGCCCTTGGCTTATCCGCATTTTGAAACCACGCAGAGGAGAGTTCGTAGCTGAGGGAGGAACACTAAGGTGGGAGTGCCTGGACTGCCCGCAGCCAAAGACACGGGAGAAAGTCACTTCACCTGCCCTCTCAGCGAGTGGGGGAGCAAGGGGCAGAGGTAACAGCTGGCAAAGAGAAAATGTGGGAGGAAGTGAGGGGAAATCAATAACACAGACTGAAAAAATAATGTGCTCTTCACGCCATAAAGGAAAACCATGATGAAGGCCCAAGTTAACTCCCATAATGCTTTCAAGGATCAGAGAAATGACACTGTCAAAATACAACATTAGTTTTCTGAAACCTACAGGCTGAATTTTATTTATTTAAAGTTAACTCCCATTTTAATACAACAAAAAAAAAAGATAGCACATTCCACATCAAAGGGAGAAAAACTTTTCCTAATGTACCCATTTCTCTTCTGAAGTACACAAGCTGTCGCCATCTAATGCTTTGTGGTGTTTTCTCAACTGTGCTGGCTTTTCTTTGCATCAGGAAATGCAGTCAACAGACTCCAGCCAGGGGCTGCTGGTTCTCCCCGCCCCAAATGGCAACTGTTCGATTTTGCGTGTGTTTTTAAATGCATTGTTAGTTTTAACTAAAATGAATATATGCTGCCTGAATGATGTTTCGAAGCAGGAGAGAGAGAGCGAGAGAGAGAGAGAGAGAGAGAATGAGAATCAGACATAGATAAGTAATTTCCTTGGCTCGTTGTGTAAAAGTACTAACCGCAATCTGTCAAGAGGATTGGGCTGGGGTAGGTTTCGGGGGGATAACTCGGTTTTCTGCAGTGACATTTCATTTCCCTTGGAAGTTCAGGTGATGGTCGCTTGGGTCTTGTCAGATCTTGACCTGCTGGGGAGGATCGCACTGCCTACAAACTTTCTGGATATTGTTTCCATAGCTGTGAGAATAGACCAAAATTACTGTCCTCGATTGCTGGTCTTCTCACTGTTCGTTGGACATACTTTGCTTATTTCTGAGTCTGAGCATTAGCTAGTTTTCTGTGTGTACAGAAGTCAGTTTTAGTATGCTATAGTGGGTAAGACCATGAACTCAGCAATCTGACAGCCCCGGGTTCCAGTCCCTGACCTGATGTGTACCAGCCATGTGATAAATTCCTTTAAATCCCCATGCCTCAGTTTCTTTATCTGAAAATGGAGATAAGATTAGCTTCTTCACAGGATGTAGGACAAGTAAATAAGGAATATATGAACATTGTTTAGAATAATACCCAGTGAGTAAGTTTTTTAGTACTCATAGTAAGTTCTTTATCATAGAGTGTTTTAGTGCTGGTGATTCTTGTTATTTTTCTGGAAATAGCATTACAATTCTTCTCTCTGATGAACACCTCTTCCCTAATCTTGTTCTGATGTGGCTCAGATGGAGCTGACCCCGCCTGCTTTTGTTCCAAGGGTGGAGACATAATCTAGATCTGGCCTATCAGTTAATTCCATCCTCCTTGCTACAATGATTGAGTCAGGTCAGGGATGGGAAAGTGATATAAGTCAGTCCAATCAGAGTAAATCACAGGAGTTTGCTTAGAACTATAGAGGAAGGAAGTTGTCTTTTGTGTGGGGTGGTTGATGGGGTGAACTGTGAACCTAGCAGCTACCAGGTAGAGTCGGTTGTCTGAGACAAAAACAATTCAGGGGAAAGCAGAGCCAGGAGAGGGAGAGACACCAGTTCAGATGGTTGGACCCCATGACTCTAGCCATGTAGAAGCCCTAGGACCACTCCTGCATGAGTCTGTGCTCTGGGCTTCTGTTCTTGGGAATTGCAAGATCCATCGCTAACCAGGCTCCCACATGGCACCACCCATCTCCTCTACCTATTCAAATCAGATCTCTCCTTCAGGAAACAGTGCAAAGCCCACCTCTTTCTGGAAGTTATGCCTCTTCTTCTAAGTTGCCTCAGTCCTTACTATCTGTGCCATAGGTTTATTACTTACATTAGAAAGTTTACCTTTGCAAATGCATTTACTGCATCTCTCCAATTCTATGGATTGGTTCCATGTTCTACTCTTTGGTGATTTCCATAACCACTATCACATCTGGTTTTTTGCAGCAAGTTTACCAAATATATATTATTTGAATTCCTTTTATCTCCTTATACCCATCAGAAGTAGACTCTATGCCTCAGTACACATAGGAATGTATACATAGGAAAGCATGAAGTAAACTGCAGATGTGGTAGGGTTGTTCCATGTAGAAGATTTCAAGGGAGGTGTCCAGCCCTTTGTCCTGTGTGAAGAGCAACAGTGGAATATGAAATTGATTCTATGCTTCCCACCTGTCTGTAAGCTTCTTAGAGTAAGGACTGGCTCCATACTTCAAGCACTGTTCCCAGTACTTTACACAGTACCTGACATTTATTGTAGGTGCTCAATAAATATTTATTGAATGAATACTGCTTTGCAGTTACAGTGCAGGGGGCTCAGCTCAATCACCTAAACTTCAGGAACATGTAAAGGAAATGAAGTAAGAAAGGAATTGCTGATTCTATGAAGCCAACACCTTCCTCCCATTATTCTGAGCCCTTTCTACCAACACCTCATTTCTCCAAATCATAAGAATAAATAATGCCATTCCTTAGGTTGACAGATGAGGTGTAATGACAATAGCATGTTTGGAATTTCTGGGTCTGTGAGAAAACTGATATGAATTCCAGACCCAACAAGGAAAGTCTTTATACCATCATCAGAGGGAGGGAGTGGTGGGGTCTGAAAGCTGAGTCAGATTTAGAAAAAGGCACTGCATTGGAATGTTCAATCTACACACAAGGAATTCTGGGTTTGAATCAGTTTTCTTAAGTAATGTTAGGTAGCATTAGTTCTAGAGCTATAATTTATGCATTATAAATCGATGTAAATATAAACCACTTTTCCTTTAAATTAGTTCGTTCTCCCCACAGAAAGTATTAATACACTTGTCATCCCCTGTTCTAATGCAACATTTTTCATTCATTCATTCATTCATCATTAACCAGTCAAAATTATCATTCTAAAAATTGTTTTCATTATGTCTATACTCTGGTCAAAAATTTCACTTGCTCCCCTAGCATAAAATCCAACCTAAGCCAGATATCCAAGGCCTTCAATAATTTGACCCCAACCCATCTTTCCATGTGTGAACTTTCCCACTGCTCCCTCATCCAAACCTCTCTTGAATGTAGACCAATGTCTACTTAACTGTTGTCTCTCACTGGCTTCTCGCTTTTGGACTTCTGAATCTATCTCTTTGCCTATTCAAGCATGTGTTTTCTTTTAAGTGATATTCTTTGTATTCTTTAACTACTCCAACTGAAGATGAGCTTCCCTTCCTTAATTTCTAGAGCATTTTATGGTCTATATCACTTGTTCCTTTTATGATCTCAAATTATTATAATTTCTCATGAATGTGTCTCATGTTCTTTACTGTGAACTCCTTAAGGGCAGAGATCACATCTTGGACTTCTTTGCATTTTGTTTTATATACAAAATGGGTTATTTCAGTGATTAGTATGGTAATAACTTAGGTGATACACAGCTGGGGCTTTTCACTGTTCATACCTGGGGAGGTTTTGTCCTTTTTCAGTTAGTAATGCCAATTACCATAAAATTTTCAAATTAATAAATACTGCCCATGAATGAAATTCATTAGAATTTCTCCCCAACTTTTCTGTTTTTACAAAGATCTTAATCTACCATGAGTACTACAAAGCAATAAGAAAAACATCAAATATACACAAGAAAATTGAGAATGGGGGATGCATGAACTAATGAAAGACTACTGAAATTTGAAAAGATGCAATCTTTACTTCAAGAAGGGCAAATTACAATGAAATTTCCTCTGACTTTGTATAATGATTAAAATTTAAAATTGACAATGAATAGTGTGAACAAGGGTATGAGGAAATAGGAACATACATATACTCGGAAGTACAAATTTGGTATAAATTCTTTGAAGGGCCAGTTAGCCATATACATGAACATTTTAAATTTACCTAATCTTAGGTAAATCTTTCAGGAATTCTCCCTATAAGTATAAACAAATGCACAAACACATCTATGTGTTAAAAGATGTTCATTTCAGTATTATGTACAACAACAGTAGACCTCTTAATTCTATTCAACAGGTTTTAATTCCGAGTTAAGTACCAAGCTTTTGGTAGGGGGGGTTGGGACTTGAATCCAGGCAAGCCCACTCTATACTTATACACGGAAGGCTTTATTACTGACAACTGAACTTACTGAAAGCTACTCTTTTAGGAGCTCAAAATCTTCTGTAGACATTGTTCTGGTTTTTGGTCAGAAGTAAGAGTAATTAGGAATATGTGATAAGCACACTATAGTCATTAAACAAGTGAGCAAGAAAGACAAGACTAGAATTCTTATATTCTTGACTCTCAATCCATAAAGCATTGTGCCATTTCTCATCTCTGTTTTGAGTTGACCTACATTTATTAAACTTGGTGACAATGTCTGCAAAAAAAAAATGTTCTAATGAATCTTTCAGGGTGTCCTGATAGTTTCTCTGTTTTGGAGTATATCTGATGAATGATTTATGTGTTAGGTTTATTAAAAACACATCCATTACTTTGAGGCCTTGGGTAGATATTTAAAGAAAGAATATGGCATATTCAACGCAGCAGTTAAGATTACCCATAAATAGCTAACGGATGACCCCTCAGGGGTTGTCAGATCAAAAAGATGCTCTGGACTTGTGCCTGTGTGGCTCAGTGGGTTAAGCATCTGCTTTCAGTTCAGGTCATGATCTCTGTTAGGTCCTGGGATCAAGCCCCTCATCATGGCCTCTGCTCAGCGAGTCTGCTTCTCCCTCTTCCTCTGTGATCTCTCTCACTTTCACAGTCTCTCAATAAACAAATAAAATCTTAAAAAAAGGAAAAAAAGAAAGAAAGAAGAGAGAAAGAGAGAAAGAAAGGAAGAAGAAAGAAAGAAGGAGAAAGAAAGAGAGTGAGTGAGTGAGTGAGTGGACTTGGCCTCTCTAACTCAAGGTGCAGAAGCAGAACCACCACAGAAAATAGTCTTGCCTCCATTCCTTGTGGCTCAAAATTTCAAGTTTCTTTTGCAAAGACAGGCAACTGATTCTTCTGTTTGGTTTGACCTACCAAATTCCCATTGTATTTGGACAAAAATGCAGTTCTCAGACTAGGTGCAGACACAAATGTCAGTGTGCCCAATGAGCCTAGGAACAATGAATGATCAAAAATAAAAAGATCTTTCACCACCAACATTGGGTACATAGATAAACAATTCCTTTTAGGAAGTCAGCTGGAAAGGGCACTAGATGGGCTGAACATAAGGGTGCAATTCACTCTCCCTGTCTCTATTTTCTAATTAAATTTTAGAACATGGCAAAAATATTCTAGAGTTTGGAAGAGAAAAAAGTAAAAGGGTTGCAAGAGTGCAAGACTTCAAGATTCATCTCTGAAAGCTGGTTAATATATCAAACTGGATTAGTCTGCCAAAGAAATGAAAATATAAAAACATCATAAATTAGTCAGTTGTCCATGGCTGTAATCTGTTTGCCTGAAGCCAGATGTACTTATGATAGGAAAAACAGGTGGCTTGAAGATAGCTGGAAAATGTTAAGCACTTATATAAGATAACTGATTTTTTTTAAAAGTATCAAATGGGTTGGTATCTTATTAGGATATTCAGTTTAAAAGAAGTGGCTATGATTTAACTGGGACCAATGATAAGTTTTCTCATTTTAGGATTTCAGTGCTCATTTAAGGAACTATAATACCATGTAGTACAAATCCTTTATTAAATCAATGCATTCATTATCTGAAATAAAATTTTATTCAATCACTGTATTTTGATAGACTAGACTATTGCACTCAGGTAGAAGATAATGGATTGAAGAGAGTGTCCTTGAAGGAGAGGAGCTCTGACCTCCTTTCTTTACACATTCCCAGGAGACGGTCTGTTTCCGACACCATCAAGACTTCAGAAAGCTGCCAGGGACTGTGAGCCAGCCCTATGTGGTATAACAAATCAGTGCATGAACCAGCTAACCATGTAACTGGTGAGAGGAAAGAATGAAATCATTCCTGCTTAAAATCTCTCCATGTCATCTTTTAACCTATTTGGGGCGATTGGCTTAGCTGGCTTTATGGCAATTCAGCCATGTGTATGGTCAGGACTCACTAGAAGCCATCATCAAAGTTAGTAAATCTGTGTCTGCTCTCTACAAGCTCTACTCACTTAGCCTGATCTGTCCATCTGTCTCACTGCCCAACAGTTAGAGGAAGAGCAGGGAGAGCTCTTGAGGGAGATGGGAGAAAGGATGACACTGAGTAGGCAGATGTGCACACACACCACACAGATCCAGGAAAGAAAGTACTGAGGTATTTTCATAGCCTAATACACATAAGCGAGAGGAAAATCAAGGTTCATTTAAAAAATGCTCATTTTCCCATAACTGCTTACAACTTGATTTGTGTACTGTAAGAGTCTTCTAACACATCTTTGTGCTTTGGGTGCTGGAATAGTCATCACCATAGACTAATTCTGATACAAACACTACATCCTAAATTCTTCTGGCAAGAGGGCATTGTTGATGAAATCAAGGAAACAAAATAGTTTGTTTCTTAATCCACATATATTCTTAAATTAGTATAAAATTAGTCCACGTATATTCTTAAAAAGATTCTAGAAACAAAAATCAAATACATATTTGTGTATCCCAAGATAGAACCTTGTTAGTTAAATATTGATCACCTAATAAATAAAAGTTCTTAAATTTCAAATCTTAAATACATTCCCCTCCATACAGTGTCCCAGGTTTCTTGCAGTCATGATCTGGATACATATGTTGCCACAAAGATCTCTGGGGAATGATTTTTGGCAGCAGGTATGGGAAATTATAATGAAAAACACTCACTAGCACAAATTGTGTAAAAATTGGTTATGCTACTTTCTGAACATTTAATAGCTATTTGCATTTATTTACACACATAAGCCACATCACTATGTTGATATAAAATGTTTCTGTTAAAACCTTGAGGATGTGACAAGGAGAAGAGAGGAGAGAAAAAAGAACCAGTGACTTGGGCAGGGCAGAGTCAGCAACCTCTCACCCTCCCCCAAAACATTTCAAAAGCTATCTTTCTCATAGGTATGACTTCAAATTTTTCTACCTCGTAAAAGGAAAAGAGATAGTTCTTGACTGCAGAGGAATTATCTTATGACCATGTCTTGAACCTCTATTATTTCTTCAGTTTTCTTTTCCTCCTTCCCTCTGCTTTCTTTTTCTCTCTCCTTCCTTCCTTTCCTTCCTTCCTTCCCTCTTTCCTTCCTTCCTCTCTCTCTCTCTCTTTCTTTTTTTGAGAGCATGAGTGGGTAGAGAAACAAAGGGTGAGGGAGAGAGAGAATCTTAAGGAGACTCCATGCTCAGCACAGAGCCCAACGTGGGACTAAATCTCATCCCTGAGATCATGATCTGAACCCAAATCAAAAGTCAGGTGCTTAACCAATGGAGCGACCCATGACCCCTTATTTTTCCACTTCCCAAAACATGAGTGAAAAGAGGATGGGAATAGTGACTGCCCTTCTGAAGGAAGATAGGGAGGTCTGAGGTTGGCCCAGCTCCACATCGAGGTCATGGTCAATGTTGCATATGCCATGTCATCCTCCTGGAGCTCAAATGAAATGCTGAAATGCATTGGGTTGCATGTGACCACTTTTTCTGGGCATGGCATGAGAATGATTTATGAGGGAGGAGACAGAAATGGCTGAGATTCGCAAAACACATTGTCTTCTTACCTTTTAAGAATCCCCTGCTCACCCCTAATTAACACGGAAACAAGGGAAATTTGCAGGATTCTAAAGAAACTCTTAGTTAACAGACTGTAGAACACACAGAGTTCCCTACTTTGGCCTGAGATTAGGACTCTTTTGAAAAGAGCACTTTTCTTCACAAGAAAGGAACCATTCACGTGATGGCTGTTTCCCAGGTCCTGGGGTCAGAATGTAGGCTGATGTATTAGGTAGCAAGTACCTGACTTCCTTTTTATCTAGGCCAGCGTTTGTTCAGTTGAAATGGCTAATACATGCACCTTTATTTAAATCCCTTACTTAGTTTTTTACTAACTACAAAATATCTCCCCAAAGTATTACATTGTTTTCCTGTCTTCTCAGTGCTAGAAAAGAGGCAGCTTTTCTATTTTCTTCGTTAGGGCTTTGCTTTTGACAATTTACACTTTGTAAGAAATGCTAGAATTTTGAAGTATTGTTTTTATTCTCTCATTAAGGAACAAAGCCCCTTTCCAAAATAAATAGACTTGAGGTCTAGACGAGGGAAGCCTTGAAGGAGTAAGGCTAGGCATAGAAGAGCTGTCTTTCAAAGCTCACAAAATAGTGCAGAGGTACAGAGTGGCTTAGCTACTGCTTGAGGGGATAAATGAGATCATGGATATTGGCCTGCGCTGGATTGTGTCCCCAACTCCTGCCCCTTGCATATGTTGAAGTCTTAACCTTCAGTACCTTAGGATTCGCCTACATTTGGAGATAGGGTGTTTAAAGTGTTAATGTAGTAAAATGAAGTCATATGGGTAAGCCTTAATCCAATATGACTAGTGCATTTATAAAAAGAGATTAGGACACAGACAACACAGGCTGAGGGGCAATCATGTGAGGAGGTGAGAGGATGGCTGTCTACAAGCCGAGGAGAGAGGCCTCAGAAGAAACCAACCTGCTGACACCTTGATCTTGGATTCCTAGCCTTCGGAATGGTAAAAAAACAAATTTCCAATAAGGCACCCAGTCTAGGGTATTTTGTTATGGTAGCTCTAGAAAACTCATGCAGATTTGAAGGTGCTTGGCAATTTATGGAGTATTTTACAAATATTAGTTATCATCATTATTACTAGGTGGGGTATCAGGGTGGAGCCAGGGAGGGAAACCAGTCTGGTCATACGGAAGGAACACATGTCAATAAAAATATATTAAATGCTGACTATGCCTTTGGTATATGGAGATGAATGAGATAGGCTTTTTGACCTGTAGCAAATGTCAGCATGACACGGAAGATACTGAAGGAGCTCGAGAGGCTCAGGGAGAAGGCAGTTCCTTCTGCTTGATGGGGGTAGTGAGTGGAGGTCGGGGAGAGAAGTTTGCAAAGTTTTCATGAAAAGAGAGTGGGATTTAAAGACTCAAAACCTGAGTAAGACTTTTCCAGGCAGATGAGGTGGGGATAGAGGAGGAAGCACAATCAAGGGCACTCACCTGGGAAAGTGGGCCATGTCTCTAGGAAAAAGGCCATGGTGTGGTGGTGGGACAGAAAACACAGGGAGAGTGCTGGGAGATGAGGCTTACAGAGAGGGCTGGTGTCAACTTGTAGAGGATCTTGAGTGCTGTGTGAAAGGATTTGTGTGCTATCACGTAAGCCATAGGGAAGGCTAATGTGTTGTTTTTCTTACTCTCTCAACATTTCTTTACTTTCTGGCATTATCTGTTTTTCTTGCCTTCATTGCACAGCTTCACCCAGACTCCAAGTGTCTTCTCTCTCCTGGTCCACCAGGTTCCATCAGGTAAACTCCTTAAAAGCCGTCTTTTCTAGAGGCTTAAGCGGTTTTTCACTGATGCCCACCCTTGAAAGGTAAGAGGTAGCCTGGATGTCCTAGGTTCTGAGCAAGCTTTGCCAGCAATTTGATGGCTCTTTTAGGGCAAATCATTTTTGCAATTTTGTTAAGAACTGACAATAGTGATCGTTCACAGAGATCAGCCAAAGTGTTTTGGGGCTTCAAAAAATATTGATTGACTGGGTGAATAGAATGTGTCCAAAAGCTGGTGTATACCTTATCTCTGGCCTGACCATTCTCTCTTTCCCTTGGTCTTTTTGTTTTTTTTAATCTGAATTAAAATAACATCTATCAATTATGGAACATGGCCAAACAGTTGAAGACAAGTTATGAGATTAATTGGAAAGGCATGCCATTCCTTGGAGAAATTTCAAGAGGAATCTTTACTGACTCATGTTTATCTATCACAAGGAAAAATGAAAGTCACATTCACCCTTTATTCAAAATAGTCCTCATTATATATACTCAAATAGCTGTGCAGAATCTTTTGACTATGGTGGGAAAGTTGAAGGACATTGCAGAATATGTGTCTGAACAATTAGGTGGTGGAAGAATGGGCTAAATGTCTACAAAGGCAGGAAGAGTCTTTTATCACCACGTTTTCTGCTCCCGCACACCAACCTGTAAATCAGAAGTAAATGTACCTGCCTCTGATGTCTACCTCTATCTGCAGGACACTAATAAAAAGCTTCCATTTTAATCAAGTTAGTTTTTATGTTCTTAGAATTTACTGTGAATTCTAACAGATTTTTAAAAATTTATGATCTAATTTTAATTATGGAAAGACAATTCTTACTGAAGAGGTCTAAAGGAAGTGATTAAAAATAAGAGCTCTGCTGTCAGATGACCTTGGTTCAAGTTCTGGTTTTTTAGTTTTTAATGACCCTGTCCAAGTCATTTTAATCTCTTTACACTTTGGAGGATAGCAATGAGGATTAAATGAGATAATCTGGGTAAATTCGTGCTTAGCACAATAGTGGATGAATACAACAATCTGTGATATAGAAAAGAGCATTCTCTGCTAAATGATGGGACTTAAAAGTGAATTGATAAGGGAAGCCATATAGGATGCCAGATACAATTCTCATCCACACCTACAATTTCTCTGGTCAGTGGACAAGAAATGGTGGTGTTGACATAATTGGTAAACCACAACCATCAGTCCATTTACATTTCAAATGGCTCAGAAAAAGCTGACTTACAGAGCTGTTGCAGGGAGCTAACAGTTCAGGGAATTTGTGTTAATAGGAAATATTTTTGAACCCTTGAAGCAAAACATACGTTTATACTTGGGTAGAACAGTTGATTTGGGGTTTTACCTCTTAACTGTGAGCTTCAGTATTAAAATCCTTAGGTCAGCTTTGCACCGGTAAGACAAAGACATTTCAGAATGGTGTTGAGGACAGTGAGTGTAAAAGCTTACTCCTCAAGCAGAATGGTGGAATGTTTGTTTGGTGGTCTAGGTGCTAAGCCAGCCTGCCACATGGATAATTTCTCTTTGGGGTAAATGGGTCACGGATCCCAGAAATAGAGTGGGTAACATCTTGTCCATCTCTGCTTCCAGCAATGTCTGGAACTCTAAAATGCAAAAACAGAAAAATGATGAGTTTCACTGTTGACCTTGCACAGAGCAGTGCACAATCAATAGCTGTTGAACATATTTATTTATCTATCACTGCAAAGTCAATTTCTTTGGGGGTGGGATAGGGATAAAGATTCTTGTATCTTGTACTGACCTGACAGCCAGAGAGCATCCATTGTGTCTCGTTCTGTGGTATGTTTTGCCTGAGGAGTTCTCCATTATCACACCAAATGGAACTAATGTTAAAATATTAGGTCTCTAACTTTTCTGGTTTGTAATCTTAGCAGAAATTCTACTTGTAACATGATTGAAATGAAAATGCCTTTCCCTAGATCTGGAAGTGATGTTCAGGTTAAAGTTACTTAAAATAAAACACAGGAAAGCAACCCTAAAGGAACATTTAAGACAATCTAATGATGATAAAAATCAGCATTATCATTTGCTGTTATTTGGTAATGTTAATCATAGAAGTGAAGCACAAAACACTGTACATTATAATATGGGATTGAGAGAAATTGAGTATATGTTTTTATTAATAAATAATAAAAGCACAAGAGAAAAAATATTTTCAAATATCATCCAACTACTAAGTACAATAAAAATTTCTTATATGGGAGAATTTCCTCTCTAAAATGAGAAATCCTCCTGTAACTAAAACTGTCCCAAAGTTGCCACATTAGACTAATGACCTTTAGTTATAATTGGATAATTGTATTTTAAATTGTCAAGAAAATGGAACTGAAATTCATGAAACTTGCCAAGAGAATAACTCTCTGATACACATTTGACAATCTGAAAAATACCACAGCTTAAGAAAAATGAATCTGCTATTGCATTATCCAAGGGTAAAGCAAGCACTAGAATATTCCCCTCTGCCCCATGATCTCAGGACTAAAAAACAGCTCAGCCACTTTTGTTGAATTTGTGGTGCATTTGCTTTAAGTCTCATTTAGAGTAACATTTTATCGGTTAAGATTTTTACGTGAGTCCTGTACCTCCTGTGAGGATCATTTATAGCTAACTTCTTATTGTAATGACATTTCATGATATACTCAACAATGATGCCCAATCTCCAATCATTAATGAAGAGTACAGAGGAAATAAACAAATTGTTTAACTGTATAGAAACTGTAATGCATAAGAATTAAATATTTGGAATGTCTGTGGATTAAAAAGACTATCCATTCCTAAATTTATTCCACATTGGAAATTGTTGACACTAGAGGCAAGTATTGACAGAAGTAGGGCTGATCAATATTGAACCTTAAGGGTCAAAGGACTTCATGCTTAGTGTAATAAGCAACTTAGTTAAGGTATTACGGTGTTTTGGTATAGTAACAGTTATTAAGGGTCAGGCAAGGTTTCTTTGATAAACTCTAATTTGGGGAGGCTTGCATAGTTTCAGACTCTCCAAAGGCATGAGATGGTATGACTGAAGCAAGATGATGGCTTGGAAATAAATAAAGAGAAAGTGAGTCATTACACTCAAAGTTGAGGAATTAGATTATTTCTACTCTCCACATTCAAAACCCATCTTTTCTTACCTTCCCCACAGAACTTTTACGAAATCTCTAAACCTAGGTAGCTTTAGATGAGAGGTAAATCTCTTTTAAGTTTTTAAATAGCTTGAAATCTTTATTTTTGAAAATTATCTAGCACATTCAAGTAGGCTATAAATTATAAATACTACCAAAGGGAGCTCTGTATCTATTCAACCAGATACAGTTCATTGAAATTTCAGAAACACCCTCTACTCTTTCCAGTTGGTTGTGTGTAGAACATTAGTACCACATGGAACTCATTATTCTTCACTCAAACATACTTGATCATACTGGCCTACTGAATTGCTTACAGTTTGGTTTTCCAGCAAATATGACTTGTAATGTAACTAAGAAATAGTTTTTAATTGTTTACTTTAAGATTTGTGACACATTGTATGTGAACTTGGAAAAAAGTTAGCAATAACATAAATATATGCCCAATTTTTTCATAATAATAAAACCACGATGACATAAATAGACAATTACATAGAAGTGAGTACGTATTGTCTGGTCTGGCATTTAATGCCTAATTTATTTCCTCGTTGTTTTCTTTTTAATTTTTTTTTAAAGATTTTATTTATTTATTTGACAGACAGAGATCACAAGTAGGCAGAGAGGCAGGCAGAGAGAGAGGAAGAGAAGCAGGCCTCCTGCTGAGCAGAGAGCCCGATGCGGGGCTCGATCCCAGGACCCTGGGATCATGACCTGAGCCGAAAGCAGTGGCTTCAACCCTCTGAGCCACCCAGGCGCCCCTCCTTGTTGTTTTCTTAAATTAATGTGAAACTTGAAAATTAACATGGAAAAGTGTAAGATTATGGGTTTGAAAATAACGATGGCATATCTGAACATAGAAAAGGAGCAGACGAAGTGCTAACTCAAGTGCTTTCTACCTACTAAGCCCCATATAAACACAGTTCCAACTCCTCAGTCCTTCCTGGGAAGACACTAAGTGCTCTGCCCTCTGTGACCTTTCTTCTAGAATTCAGAATGTATAGATACATTCAAACAACAGAAGTGGGCATTGATCAGTGAAGGAAGAAGCCATGCACTTTCAGTTTCCATTACATTAAACAAAATACTCATTAGTGCTTGGCATTTTCCCAAGCAGACACAATCTAGGTGTCCACTGAGGCCTCATTGTGCAGTTAAGAAGTTTAAAAAGACCTTCTAGACATCAGCTAGGGACAATTAAGGGATGGGTAAAACTACTCCAGGGTAAGAAGGCTGAAATTACTGGAAACAAACACATATAGAATATCAACTGCAAACTAGACAAACTATCTTTAAGATCAGTTAGATATTCAAAGAGACAAAGACTAAAGACCCCTTTGCTTAATAATCATTATCCTCCTTAATGAAACCACAATATACTTACTATGGGAGTATTCAGTTATATTAAAACAAAAGCACGTCTAGATATGTGGTAGAAAAAATATAATCTGATGGAAAGCTGTCATCACAACATAATTATTCTTATCCCAACAAGGAAACTAAGCGCTACTATTATTAAGAGGTAGTAATAATGTAAGCTACCTCTGAAATCCATATCCATTAAAACTGTTGAAACACGTTTTATTGCTAAACGTCCACTCTGAGATCCAAAACACCTTCTAGAAAATGTTAAGAGAACAAATACTTTCATGCAAGTCAGACTGACAAACTGCTTTCCTTCCCTTCTGCCTTGCTCTCTTCCATCTGTCCATCTGTCTGTCTGTCCGTCCATCCACCCATCCATCCATCCTTCATCCAGCAAGCATTTATTAAATACAGTCTGTGTGCCAAGGACATAGGCCACAATAGTAAGCATGTCCAGCAAGGGTTTGGTATATATGAAGTTACAGGCTTGCACACAAAGCAAAAGATTTTATATGATTTTTGTTGCTGTTGGTGTTAAAACTACCATATTTGAGAAATCTTCATGCAAACCATTAACATAAGTTAAATTTCAAAAATCATTCACATTACCTATTTCTCACCCTCTGGGTAGGGGAATGGGAAGAAAAAGTTTTTGTAACACAATATCTCTTATTTTAAGGAGACATTTATTTTTCCACTTAGACTGATGCCATCTAATCTACCAGCAAGCTGTAGAAACAAATATCAAATATAACCACTTTCTCAAAGTGATGCCGTGCTATCTGTTCACAAGGAATGTACGAAAGAAGAAAAAACAAAGACCATAAGCTTAATATGAAGCATGAAAACCTCCTTGAGGGTGCTACGATATACTCCCCCTGCTTTTTAACTCAAAGACACCATTTTATCAGTACTTAACACAGATCTTTAAATCCCAGAGCTAATAATGCTTCCCAGCTACATACAACTGGATGCATCTGACAGGCAGCATCTAGTAGGAACCTCACAGGGGATAAGGTTCCTAACAGTCAACTAAGAGTTCAAATCCCAAAAGAGGTGCCCCTGGTGTGCAGAGCACTTAACCCTTCGACCAGTACCAACATGACTATTCACAAATTATTGATGTCCCTAAATCCCTGGCAGATTGCAGAGAGTTCTTATATCCATCGAAGCCCAGGCATATGGTCACTAATGGGATGGTTTAAAAAAACAACAACAACAACAACACATACACACATTCAGTCTTTGCTACACGAATATAAAGCCACTGAAATGCTAGAAGGTGATTGAACTGGACGGAACACTGTTAAATACATGCTTAGCCTCATGTTATGGATCATTTCCATTGACATCTATCTGCGTCCTTGGTACAGTTTAATTAAAGCTGTCTGGAACAAGTCTGCCTTCTAAATGATCGTCAGTGCAATGAAAAGGTGAAACACGAGGAGGCTTGAGGCCTTTTTTGTAAAGCATTCAAACAACTGTCTCTGTGGTTACAAACAGCAGGGGGAGAGAAATTCATTTTCAAAATTAGCCAGCTAAAAGACTTTTTTGCAAGAGGAAGTGGGGCTCCTTCTGATGGATGTCATCTTGGAGTACCAGAAGCTGAGTTATGTAATGCCAGATCTTAATAACTCAAACTGGGCCATGTTCTGGTCCAAAATAGCTACACTTTTTTGGGTCCTAAATCAGCAAATGCTATAGCAAGCTTCTGTGTTTGTAATTTGTTTGGCAAAAGAGAACCCCCAAATGAAACAATTTTGCCTAAAGCAGTCTCTTTTATAAGACAATTTTGCAACCAGAAGGCAGGAGCATCATTTATTTAATTTGTTTTTATAGTATATAGAATACTAGCACAGCCAGTAAATAGCTTCAAAGAATTAAGATATTTAATGAATACCTTTTATATTTCTGGTGCTGTTACAGAACCAGAGAAACAAAATAAACAAAATATTCAGGGTTTAAGGAACGTGGGACATAGTTTAGAGACTGAATCTTAACTAATTACACCTACTTCTTATGGCACTTTCTCCCTTTTAATATGATTTTATTTAAAGAGATGTAAATTAAATTATATTTGCTTGTTAATACCAAAATTAATTGTACTTTATGAAAGGGTTGAAAGGACTGTGCCATGTTTAAAATTTTCATTCATTGGCTTCTCCCCATGAATTCATCAGTCATGATATGGGTTTATCCTATTCACTTAATGTTTATTTGGTATCTACTTCATATAGGACATTGAGTTATATCTTGTGTCCTTCTCCCACCCCAAAATGCTTCTGTCTCTCTCTGTCCATTATAACATGTTCATCCAGAGTGGCAAAAGGTAACAGTAGCACTGAACAGAAGAGCATTCCTAAATTCAGTTAGGATGCTATTCAGGGTACAGATTGTCTTAGCCTTGATGTCTAACAGAAATTAGTCAGACCTAGAAGGTATTATAATCAACAAATCGGTTAAAAGATAAAGCCAGTGAATCAGGGCCATATGTATTGAGTGCTGACTATACACTGACATTTTGCTGGGAACTTTGGGCACCACGGAATAGCAGAAGCGTCCTCAACAAACTGAAAACTGGGAATATGTACACATTGGAAGTCACCAACTAACAGTGGATTTGGAGGGCCAAACCCTAGAGTGAGGTCAAAAGCCTCTCTGAGGAAGTAAGAGCTTGAGTTGTCTTTGGAGAATGAGGCCAGATGTCCAAGCCAAAAATATAGTGATAAGAACATGGCAGGTGGAAGACCAGCTAGGAAATTGCCTGGCTTTCAGTGGATGCTTTGTGTTGAGGACTGTATCTCTTGGGGTCTGATCAGGAGATTATAAACCACTTTAAGCATTTAGCACAGGAGAAATTTAATTCACGGAACTGATTTTCAGGTGATGACTTGAGATGACCACTAGGAGACAGTGTGGCAATTAAAGATAAGCAAGTTCTGGAAGCTGCTGGCAAAACTTGGGGTGGAAGGACAAGGGAGAAGATAGAGTTTCTGGAGCTCTGAGACCAGGGCCACCCAGGGGAGGACAGAACTAAAGAAGCCCTAACCAGTAGGTGCTGGAAGAATGGAGAAATACAAATGTAGTTGCTACTAGAGGTCTACATGAAGCAGAGAGAACAAGAGAAATATCTTGACTTCTTCCTGTCTGTCCCCCTGCTCCATCACCTGCCAATGTCTTCCATGGACCACATCCAGACAGAAGCTGACAAGGAGCCTATGGGAAAAAAATGTCTGCAGGGGTCAATATCCCTGTAATACAGAATGGAGTAAGTGAAAGTAAGGGATATTGATAAAAGCAAACAGGCTAATGATCAGTGAAGAGACTAATACAAAATGATGTAAAATTGTGATAGCAGATATAATAGGCTTTTAAAACTAGGGAGAGGAGTTTAACCAAATGGGCAAGAGAAAGCCATTTTAGGCTTTTGAGAAGGAAAGAGACATCATGAAATTGGTATTTAAGGAGTATCCGACCAGACTTTGGAAAAAGATTTGAGTCAAAGAGAGAAGTTAGGAGGTAGGAGATTAAAGATGGCCACCAACTCTTTGACCTTCTTCTCTCTGACAGGTGGGTGTTTCCTTTCCCCTTGAATCTGGGCTGGCCTGAAGAAGAAGGGATGCTGTGTCAGTTCTGGGACTATCCTTTAAGAAGACTGGAAGATGGATACCTCGGAATCCTGAATTGCTATGTAAGAAGTTCAACCAACCTATTGAAGTTGTCACTCGGATAGGCCCTGGCTCTCCTAAGTCCTCCAGACAAGCCAGCAGCCAGCTAAATTCCAATGAGTGACACTCATGAATGCCACATGGAGCAGAAAAATTGCTCAATTGAGAATTGTCCAAGTTTTTGATCCACAAAATCACGATATGAAACAACGGTTATTGTTTTATATCATTAAGTTTTGGGAGTATCCTGTTATGCAGTAATATGAAACTAGAATGGAGGATATGTGATAATGTGAACATACTATGATATGCCTCCAAATTGTAGGAACTGTGAGGAGATCACCATGTTTTGGTTAAAGATCCTAAGTTCTCTTTATGTTTATAATAAGTTGACAGGTTTTTTCTGTAAAGGGCCAGACAGTACATGTTTGCTTTGTGGGCAATATGGTCTCTGCTGCTGCTATTCAACTCTATAACTATAGGGTAAAGAAAGTCATAGACAACAGGTGTAGGTGAGTTTCAATCAAACTTTATTTACAAAAACAGGCAGCTGGTCCAGAGTTGGTTATAGATCATAGACTGCTTGTTCCTGGTTTATGAGGTTCAAGATATTAAGAAAATTTAACTGGAAATATGCTATACATAGATGACACAAAGGAATTGAGATGTAGTTTAAAAAATAGATAAATATTCTTGAAGGTGGCCTTGGATACTGCTATTGTTTTTTTATTTTAAGATTTTATTTATTTATTTGACAGGCAGAGATCACAAGTAGGCAGAGAGGCAGGCAGAGAGAGAAGAGGAAGCAGGTTCCCTGCGGAGTAGAGAGCCTGATGTGGGGCTCAATCCCAGGACCCTGGGATCATGACTTGAGCCAAAGGCAGAGGCTTTAACCCACTGAGCCACCCAGGCACCCCTGCCTCCTGGTATTGTATCTTAAAATCTACGTCTTCAGTTTTTTAATTAATTAATTTATTTTATTTTTTCAGTGTTCCAAGATACATTGTGCACCACACCCAGTGCTCCATGCAATATGTGCCCTCTGTAATACCCATTAATACTTGTTAGTTATTTTAAATGATACTAGGATAGTTGGTAAGTAAATATATTAGTGGGCTGAAGGATTATTTGAATTTATAAGGTGGGGCCCTTGAACCAGATGATTTATAATCTGGAGACACACAGGGGACAATATCAAATAGATTTTCCGATATATGAATAGTAGTCCTGGGTCCACTGTTAATGGTTTTTAAATTTATATAATTTCAACCCAATGTATTTTATGAGTAAACTGGACTATTCTAGAACCATTCTTTTAAGTGTGACTAACATCCTTCTAATTTTTAATTTGTATCATATTTATGACTTATTTGTGCAATTATGAGTTTGGCAATATTTCTTGCTTGCATTTGGAAAGCATTTATAACATTAATCTCAAAGTATTTATATCCCAAACTATTCTGAAAAGTCAATGGTAATTTTCCATGATTTATGATATATTGAAGGCATTTTATCATGCTATTTACCGTTATGTCATAGGAAAAAAGTGTGACCTTTGAAGAAATAAAACAAGCAGCTTTTTAGTTCTCCTGCATATCTGTTAAGTTTATGGATCTTTATTTTAGGCTTTATAAAAATTCTATCAGGCAGCTAAACAATTTAGAGTCACACAGCATGTAAATTCTATTAAACAAGGGCTCTTTACCCTTTCCCCTATTGCCCTACATGTGCTTGGGACAGTGGTACAACTCTTCAGAACAAACACTAATAGTCTGCTTAAAATCCTTAATATAACTGATGCAGGTATGCTAGAGGAAACTAGTGAATATTCAAAGGGTTTTTTTTTTATCCATTTAAGGCTGAGAATGGTTGATCAATTCTGTTTTTGGCCTGAAAAAGAGCAACCTGGTTAAGAGGTGAAGCCTTCTTGCAGTTCCTGCATTTGACAGAGTACTGACCCTGCAGCCTGCCCTCACAGATCCGTGACCTCAAGTCCTGGCCTTTGGACTTTTCTCCTTCTTGAGGGTAGAACGATTAGCAAATTCCTTCTATTAGATATGTTAGTAGTTTCTGCTAAGAAGAGGATTTTAATAACATTAAATTGCAAGGAATTATGAGGTAAGGCTTGCTCCTAGACCCCAAGACAAACCTTGTTTCAGCGGACCACACAGCTTCTATAAAGGGCCATCTGTTTAGCTCTAACAGCATTTTCTTTGTTTCACCTCTGTAGCTTGGTTTCAAACCCTGTCTGGGACACCTGCTTGATGTGAAATGAGATTGGCGGGTCTCAGTCCATTTGTGGCTGGCTGAAATTTCCCATCTTCCTTTCCAGAAAAATGGTCCATAAGGAAATTAAGTGCAAAGAGTTAGACGTCACACATGGATTCGCGTATAGGTGTGCTGCAGGCCTAGATAATCTTCCTGTGTGAAAAGTACAATATAAATTCAACACTGGTTCATTGGTTCATCTACTTTGCCTCTCAGCAGCTCTCTAACACCTGAGGTCTCCTATATCCTGAAGATGATGCAACTTTAGGGACATCTTTTTACTATTCTAAGCCACTGCATAATTTGAGCTGAGATTGTAACGTGGCTTGAAATTGGCTGTGATTTGCTGCTTCATTTAAACAGGGATGGTGTATGAAAGTAGCATAAGAGGTACATGTTCTGTGCTTTTCTACATTATGTAAATAGATCTGAAGTCTCCATAAATAACAATTAAAGAATATGCATAGGCTAAAAGTAAACAGATTAGATGCCTTCAGACCATCCATTACCCAAGAGAGAAAGTAGAACACTGTAATTTATTATAACCTAAGGCAATATTACCTTAAAATGGTATGAATTTTGATTTCAAAAGTCAATAAGGTCTTTTCCATATAAATGTAAAGCCACCAAAAATTGCACTGCACTTACTAAATACACAATTAGTTTCTTGTTACAGATAATTTCTATTGATCCAAATCTGGTTTGTCAGCATGGATTAATCAAAATCGTCCAGGATTGAGATCTGGATGGCCCAAGGGATCAGTTCCTGGGCTAGGAGCCTTTCACCCTCAGGTCACTGTTCCCAATTCTTATAGGAGTTTCAAGAGGCCTATTTGACAGCTGATGTGAAACAAACCAGTACTTTCAACTGAGTCCCCTGCATGAATTCATTGTCCCTTGTATTCAGAGACATTGTCCCATACCGGCTGAGGGTGTATGTAAGGTGAAAAGTTACTGCATTATCGGCAATCCTAGTTATTTTTCATAGATATGTCCATATGTATAATCTCCTATGGTAAGCAATCGTAATTGCTGATTGCAAGGCTTGCTGTATCCAGTGATAGAACATTTAACTCTGTGACATTTTCTGGTAAACCAGACTAGTTGATCTCTGATCGGTTGCCCCAAGCTGTTATATATTCTTTTCTTTGTATGATAAACTGTAGAAATGCTTCTTTTCTAGAGATCATAGATATGTCTATCTCTTTTCTTTGTTTGCCTTTCAGGTCTTTTCTAAAGTACAGGTTATAACATTCTTCTCTTTTATTCCATAAAAACTCCAAGTCCAGGTCCTTACCAGACAGAAGGCTTTCCTGTATACTGTTCTCTGCAGTTCTTGGGTGAGCTGATGATCCTTCACTTGCTCATAGTCTTTAGGAAGCTTTTAATCCCAACCTGGGCACCCGTAGTGATGTGGTGGGTAGTAGGGATGCCCTGATCTTTGGCTACCTGATCTCATCCCACTAGGTCCAAGAAACCCTCTATAGACCTTCTTCTCTTCAGCCTTCAGTCTGTCAGAAGCTCCTAACGGCTTTCTTTATTCAAGGTGAGTCAGGCCACCTGCTCTTAAGATTTTTCTAGTTGTAGTCCCATGGATTTTATTGCTAGGGACCAAATCCCCCTGTTTTTACCCTGTCTGGTTAGAAAAATTAACAGACTTTGATTACAAAGATACTAACTACTTTTAGGTAGAAGAGGAAGAAATTTGGTTACTTGGGATAAAGTAAAAGGGATTTTTAGCTATCCTAGATCATTTATAAAGTTTTTCCTTTTCTTTCCTAGGGCATTTTCATTTTCTGGCTTTTCTATAAAACTATACATCTAATGTGGTTCTTTGCTATTGAGCCATGCCCAAGCAGTGAAGCCAGCCCAAGTGGTGGAATGTCCTGATGATGAAAATCATCTGTTAGGGAGTGGCCCAGGAAACTGATAGCTTGTTTCTAGTTATCCATATATCTATGGCTCATATGACTTAATATCAAGTCTCATTGCTGTGAAGTTGGAAGTGGAGGTGTAGGAGGTTCTAATTAAACCAAGCAATGTACCTCCATGGATTCCAGATGTCAGGGAAGTAGCCCAAGAGAGTTACTGCCCAATTCTGGATTGCTGACACAAATTGCTCCAAATTGATCTGAGTGTTCCTGGCTTATAAAGCTGTAGGTGTGGAAGAAAAAAAGAAGAGCCTCTGATTCCAAGTAAATGAATGGAGATGACCTAGCTAAGTGTTTTCCTTCTTAGTCCAGGGAAGGGGAAGCAGACAGTCACTTCTACAAAACTTCTTAGTTGAGGATGAAGCTATTCTTAGAAGATCTACTAATCTCCCGGAGATAGGCGGTGACAAGTTAAGTAAGAGCATTGAATTCCTTGGTGAACTGCATTCCTCTACCTGGTTTTCCTTTCCAATGGATAATGGAAGTGGTAACCATATGCTATTCATCTTTGTGTCCTCAGACCACAGATAGACTCCGGCATATTACCTGCACACCACAAATGTATAACAAATGAGTGAAGAGTAGACATCAGAGAGGAAAACCCAGTCTTCCACACTTCTTTGTAATCCTACTCTTTCCTCTTGGGAGATGGTGACCTAGAAATGGAATCATTCCATGACTAGTAAAATATAGTATAGTTTGTAAGCACATCAATGTCATGTGCTTAAATTGAATCATGATTCTGATACTTTGTAGCTATGTGATTTTGCATAAGACTTAAATGCCTTCCTCTGTAGAATTAGGATAATACTTAGGTCATTTGGGATGTGAGGATTAAATAAATTAACCTGCAGTGCCTGGCACATGTAAGTTACATTATTTTTATTATTATCACTGCCATCGAAGTGAGAATATGGCCAGTTTGCTGCTGTTGAGTCTAGGCTAAAGGGAGAAAACATCTGTAACAGCAAGTAAGAGAGTCAGAATTGCTGTTATGAACAACACTCATGGATCAACTAAATCACAGTTACTGTACATCCTCTGTGTGATTTGATTTCCCGGGTGGACATATATGGCTTCCTTATTCTCATTTCCTTTGGAGAAATAAAATCTGAGTGATTTAGTGAAAGGGATCTCCCTTTGGCTTTCGGGTGGCCTGGAGGTGTGTGTGCATGACTGACCTGAGCTGTGTTTAAATATCCAGCAACTGTTCAGGTAGAGAGGGAATATAGGAGTGTGGAGGCATGAGATGCAAAAATTCTGACCAAGCCAGAGAATGCTCACTGATTCCTAGGTGGGGAATCCTAGGGGGGGCCTGGAAATGCAAGGGAAAGGAGGCAGTGGTGGACAGAAAGTTCTGGAAGCTTGGCATGGGAAGAGAAGACCTAGGAGACCTATAGAGGAATAGTGGAGAAAAGAAAATGCCCTAGCCTAGTACTTTTTGTATGCAGCCGCAGAATAGAGTGGTAGCTAGAAAGAGAGGTACCAAGTGCCCATAAAACCAATATCACATCAGAAAAACATTCTAGAAAGATGAGATGGAAAAACATTCTAGAAAGACGCTGCTGGCCTTCTACATGAGACAACATCCAGAGTCCATATTGCTCTGAAGGAAAGTAATCATTTCATATTTAGGTTTTTTTCAGTTAGCATCTTTTACTTACTCTTAAGTCTGTCTCTATTACCTTCTTTTCTGACTTTGTGTTCATAGCTCTGCTAAAATAAATTGGTGACTGGTAACTGCACAGACTCTCTTTTTTTCTTTCCATCGCCAGTTCTAAATAATCAACAAATAAAAGAACCCTCTGTACCCAAACCTTGATTTGAAGGAGATCTTGGAGATTTACAATATGCTAAACTAGGGGAAAACTTGTGAATAATCAGCACAATACATTTTGCTCTCCATTATAATCAGTTTTTCAGGCTCTGTGTCGATAAAACTTTTTCTCCTTTTTCACAATGGTTTACAACTTAAATAATTTAATACAACAGTTGTTATATTTTTATTGCAAGCTTATAAAACTGGAACCATAAGTCTTTTCTGTGCAATATATTACCAAAAAGTGACACTGGAGAAGGGGAGCTGATGATTACTGAAACTGTAATTCAATCTTCAAGTTCTGAAGATGTCATAAAAACGGCTTCTGCTTTACTTGCATATGGCAGATACCATCAGGATGCCTCAAATGAACTCTCTCTGGGTATTCAATCTCTCCCTCAGCATTATTTCATATACAATAAAAACAAAAATGGGACTCTGTGATGCAAATGCGACCCTGATTCAAGCCCAATAGTTCTTTTGTCAAATAGGATTTTCCTTTATGAAATTTCATTTTAGAATTAATTTTGATATCAATGCCTGTCAAGCGGTGGAAATTGAACAGAACCGAGTGAGTCTATTCCTATCCGAACTGACTTGTTGGAAATGGTAATTAAAAAAAAATGCAGAGAATTTGTACTGTGCTAAAGAAAATTAAACCGGTCGTGCTACATATTGTCAATCTGGTAGAAAGTTTAGGTGTGATAAACAGCAACATACCATAAAGGCTTTTTTTCCCCCATATATTTTAAACTGACCACTCTTCACCCTGTCATATGAGTTGTCAGAAAATTATTTCCTAATTCTGACTGATTGTTTCAGTGATCTTGAAAGGTGTGTGAATTAAATAACAGATTCTTAGGTGTTTATGATGAAAAGTGTCCCACATAACTTAGACATTAGCATGGAAGGAAATACGTTCCTTTTAGATAAAGAGGATGGTTAGTAGTTTGTATGTTCTTGCCAATGATTGTCATTCAGTGGACTTGTCTGGTCTATATTGACTTCAGCCCAAAACGAAGAAGCATTAAATTTCCCAAACCTCTTCTTAATATGTCCAACATGCACTTAATATACTGGAGATGTTGCAAACGAAATTTAAGAGCTGTTATGTTTCTATTAAAAACGTCAGTCTGCCTTTTGCATTAGTGCACTAGTGCGAGACTCTACGAAATCTTTTTGAGATCTGTCCAGGATGAGCATAAATTAGCTCCTCGAGGGAGGTGGAGGAACGGAGCTTCCGTAATATGGCTACTGCTGGATCAACACACCCAGCCGGAAAATGAAACTTTCCCTTTACTCCCCGAGCCTCAGAGAGCGCAGGCAGCGCCATGACAGTTTCTGCATTTTGTCTCTTGGCCAAGGTGACCCCTGCCCACCCGTGAGGGGTGAGAGGCCACAGACGGTCTGTGAGTGGTGTTTCATTCTCACCACAACGCAGGCTGCTGATCACGTAATTTCCAGGTGACTTATGGCGATTATAGCAGGCTCCAACACGGAGAGACCAAACTACAGAAACAGCCCAATCCTGGCTGTGATGGGTACGGTGAAAGGAGGTGCTCTCGCGCCCTGGGGTAAGGGGTTTGATTGGATTCTGGAAACCTTTGGTGAAAGACACCTTGCCCCTTCCAGGTTAGCTTTGTCTAAACCATCCCTGTAGTCAGTAGAGAGAGACAGAGAGCCCATTTAACAGCGTCCCGCAATGAAGGGGGTGCAAAACTTTCTCCTCCAGCATGCTGAGGTCCCACAAGTCTGCAGAGTAGAAACACATTCCAGGCTCCCTGCTTTCCAGCGGGCCTCCACCTGTGAGGGCTGCTGGCTTCTGCACCCTGTGTGAACTTTCCCTCTGTTTGGTCTCGTTTTGCTCTTCTACGTATGTAACCCCTGGAATGGATTTCATTTTACCTTAGGAATGTTTGAGGAATAATAAAGGGGAAGAGGCTATTCTTGGGTGTTTTTAAATTTAAGCAAAGTTGTTCGCATGTTTTAAAATCAGAAAAAATCAGGTACTGGCTATTGAGTGAGGTAAAGAATAGCTAACTTGTGTAATTAGTTTCTATTATTTGGATAGTTTGCTTTTTGCATTTCAGGGCAAAATAAAATAAAATAAAATAAAGCTTAATAGTGTGTTCATTGTCCCTAAGCTGAAATGCTCTGCAACATGAGTTGTCTTCCCGAACCAAGAAAGGCAAAGATATCTAGAAGCTGAGAGCTGCAAGGGGAAATTGAGCCATCAGCCCCCAGTTTAGCTTTAGAATACGGGTTTTTGAGAAGCGCTCTTTAACTGAACTTCTCAAATATACAAATGAAGATACAGTTTGTGCATATATATATAAATTTGTGTATATGTGTATGTATGGAGGGAAATAGGGAAGTTGGGAGGGTGGAAGAGAAGGAAAGAAGGAGAGGGAGGCCTCAGGCATATTTATAAACTAAAGGTAGCACACTGCATTTTATCAGGAAGTCAAAAAGTAGTCCTGGTTGACAAAACAAATGAAGTGATACATATATTCTGTGCAAATAATGCTATAAAGCAAATAGTCTCATATGTTCCTGCTAAGGCATCTGGATACTTTTTAAAGATTTTTTTCTTCTTAAAATATGATGCAATGATCCAAGGTGGAGGAAATGAAGGTGGTGGAAACCTATGACAAAATCTGAATTATGAAGAAAAAGTTCAAAACTCTTTGGTGCAGTTCAATATAAGGAAGCCCAAGTGCTTTTTAAAATACTATGTTGTCAAGTCCAGCTGCTATGAAGTTGGAATGATTCCAAACTCTCGGGCAGGTGATTTATCTCATGTCGTCATATCCCACCTATTCTGGCTGGCTGGATGTTGGCTTGGTGAGGTAGTTTGGGCTAAAAAGTGCTGGAGTGGTAAGGTGTTGTTAAACTTTCAGCTGATATAAAAATATCGATGTTGAAAAGTTGCATGACTACTGAGGCAAATGGCTAATTAAATGCATACATCTTATTTGAGTCCTGCACCACAAGAAGTAATGACCGTCATAGCCATAACAATAACTAAAACTAACATTATTTACTGGGGTCAGTCATTGCATTAGGTGCAACCCACACATGGTCTCATTCACTCCTCACAACATGTAGAGGCAGTCTTTGGCTCTTACCTCTGTCTTACAGATGAGAAAAATGGAGGCTCAGAGAAGTTAAATAACCAGGTTCTCTGAATTGGGTGAAAATTTGGGCTCTGCTGAGCTTCAGAAACATTCTGGGCTAACAAATTGAATCATCTTGCTCTTCTGTGATTATTGGCTCTTAACAGCACTGCAGCTTTAGGAATCAATATAGTGCACGAGTTCTATAAATGTGCCTCTTAATAAGTTAATAAAACAGAGATATTCTCATTGCCTCTCCATCAAAGTTTCAGGGAAAAAATGAGAATATTAAATGCAATAGGATAGGGAAGATCTGCTCCATTTGCTCTGCAATGATAATCTTTTACAAAAGAGGATTTTTATTATTAATTCTTTGCCTTCTGGGGATATTATAATTTTCTAGAATATAGAACTGCCTTAAGCACAGTAATTTGCTGAGCTAGACTGAATCTCAAAATGTTTCAAATGAGCTGATAAACAACTGCATAATTAGCCATTATTAGATCAAGTCTGTATGTTACTGATATCCAGATGAACAAACCAATGGATAGGCAAATTGTAGATATAGTTTTAAAAACTAAGAGCCTGTGTTATATTTTTGCATGCTTTGTAACTTGTCCTTTAAAGAATTAAAAACCACATTTCATTTGCCTTTAAAAAAAAAGACATTTAAATTATTCTATCAAATAAATCCTTAGAGACTTAATCATTAAACACATACTTCCATGTATGAATAATGAAGGATTTATGTGTTGAATGCAGCTCATGCTTTAAAAATGAATAGATGGTGGGATTTTTTTTTTTTTTTTCAATTAAAACTTGCCTCAAATCTATCGTTTGCATGGGTAATGCTCTTTCATCCCCTTTTTGAGTTCTGGTTCAAGTCCAGAGTGCAAAATACATTTGGCCCTGATTGTGAAAAGAAAAGATTTTGCATGCTCAAATCAGAAAAGGCAAATATAGTCAGCTTTTATGCTTAAACACACACACCTTATTCAACTGGTTAACATCCAGTCCAAAATGTATCCATATTATAGTTAAATCTCTCTTTCCTCTCATTTTTCATTTTTCAAGAACTTGACACTGGATCATAAAATGTTGCTCTGGGCTGGAATTCGTCATGCAGGTTTACAGCCTAGGAGTAAGTTTTTTTTTTTTTTTTTTAAATATTAAAATCAGCTCAGCAGTTTTGAGGATCAAATATAGAAAAGAGACATTTGCAGAAAGAAAAGAAAATTCTAAGCTGTCTTAATTTAAACAAAATTGTAGTTTATGCTCTGAACTCGGGGGCCACAAGACAAAACAGGCAAATGTGTTAAATCGTATTTGAACAGAAAGAACTGGAGCAGAAATTTTCCTGAGGATCTCTAAAATTAGAGAGGTGATATTTTGTCTTGAATGGTATACGCGTCTGTTTAGGGGGCAGACCAGATCATTTCTTGAGGTTCTTTGAAGATAAATGATTCTGTGGTTTATATCTATTGGTAGTTTGGATGCACTAATAGATTGTGAACTGCCAATTTGCAACAGTGCAATGGGCACAAGGCCTTATGTGAATGAGCCTCGTTGGAAAATAAATTTGTTGCTGGATTAAAACAAATATTTTGACCTTTGATGATTTTAACAGTTTCCAAAATTTTTATGCCCTTCTTATGTTTCCCATTATCACTGATCCCCCATTTGATGACAACTAATAGCCTTAGGTAAAATTTTATTGTCATTGGATTGAAGTTCTGCTTTTATTACAATGATTATATTTATCCACGGTCTGAGGTTTTTTTGTTTTTTTGGGGTGGGGAGGGTTGTGGTTTTTTGTGTTTTTTGTTGTTGTTGTTGTTGTTGTTGTTTTTTTAGTTTCAGCCTTTATTTATTATAGATCTTGGATCCCTGTTAAGGTTCTTACATTTACATTTCTTCAACTAGTCCTTTCGCTTGGTAAATTGGCATGCATTTTCTTTGCATATTTACATGGTTCCAGAAACAGACCATTTATATCCTCAAAGTTAAAGCCATAAGGCCATCTGGGCTACAAACGTAACAAGGAGTGCCAACTTTTCTTTCTATAGGTGTGTCTGCTGTACCCAAGTCACAAGGAGAAAATAAGACCTTTGATTCATAAGATATCAGCATGATTACTTAATGTTTTTCAAAGGCATTAGGAAAGTTTTCAACTTTTTTTAGAATGTTCTGATTTTGTTGGGAACATTTTGCCGTTGTGTATTTGATAAGAAATCTTATCTTTACATTTTACAACTTTCCATACTTAACTCATAAAAATGACATGAGTATTCTCCAAAGTCCAAGATGCCTCGTTAGGATTTTATTAATGAGCCTTTTAAAGATACTCTCTCCCGAAAAGGGAAATTATATTTGGTTCAGAATAAATGAAGCTACACACTTAAAGATCTGATTTGATTTAAGTTTCTGAAGCAAAGAAACTTCAGCAGATTTCAAATTTGGAGCAATATACTGTCATAGCCCCAGAATAAAAAGATTTTATCTAATTTGATTATACTATCACAACATGTAATGCTACACATATTTTAAGAGCTAAGTAAATATTTTTGCAGAAATCTGAGTCATTACTTGGCTCCAGTGTAATGCCTAAATAAAATAAGGTAGGGAGAACATTTCACTAAATTTTATTTCAATTCCTTGTTTTCCCTGTATATTTCATCACTGACATTATTGTATTGAAACAAACCCCAGTTTTGCTGTTGATGAGAGACACACAAAACAGCTTGTCTGGCATTTGATTCTTACACAGACTTTAAGGTCAAAAGTTATTTCTCACAAATGTATGACTTCAGTGGATATTGGATATTAGAACTAGGTTTTGATCTGAAACGGTTTTGAATAAGCCTTATGATGGGCAATATTTGTATTGTTACATTAAAACACTCAGGAAACCAACTGAAAATACGAATGATGTTGTTATAATCAAAGGAGGAAAGAAGATCCCCAGTCATTTTAAGTAAGTTATTTCCTTACAAATGGGAACAGAAACACACTGCAAAATAAACTACAGAATCAGAAGTTAACAGACCATGATTATAACAGTCATTTGTTTCTGACTTGTATGAAGAGTAACTAGAAACTACGTTGGGATAAAAGAAAACGTGAAGTTATATCCTTTATTTTAACTCTTCACTTTTTATTTATTCTCCAGTTTTATTGAGAAATCATGGACACACATGACTATATAAGTTTAAGTTATATAGCCATTGTGATTTACGTATGCTGTGAAATGATTAGCACCAGTTTGGGTAACATCTGTTGTCTCATATAGATACACTATAAAGAAAAGAAAGGAAGAAAAAAATGTTCTCCTTGTGAAGGAAAGTCTTAGGATTTACACTCTTAACAATTTCCTTGCATATCATACAACAGTGTCAACTATGTCATTGTGTTGTACATTACATCCCCAGGATGTCTTCATCTTATAACTGGAAGTTTGTTCCTTTTGACCATCTTTCTCCAATTCCTCCTCCTCCAATCCCCTGCCCCTGGTAACCACAAATCTGGTTTCTCTCGCCACGAGTTTGTGGTCCTTTAAGGTCCATCCATTTTGTCACAAATGGTAGATTTCCTCATCTTTATGGCTAAATAATATATATATATATATATATATATATATATATATATATATATGCGCCACAACTCCTTTAGCCACTCATCCATTGATGGTCACTTAGGTTGTTTCCATGTCTTGGCTATAATAAATAATGCTGCAATAAACATGGGGATGCATGTTTTTATTTGATCTAATGTTTTTGTTTCCTTCAGACATATTTCCAGAAGTAGGATTGCTGTATCATATGGTAGTTCTATTTTTAATTTTTTGAGGCACCCTCTTACTGTTTTTCCCTAGTGGCTACACCAATTTACATGCCCACTAGCAGTGCACAAGGTGAACCTAAATTCTGAGAACAAATTTCACAGTAGATAATTCTTCTGCTTTTGGGTTTCTGCCATCAAAACACAATTAATAATTAAGAATCAGAAGCCACAAATCACCAAGAAAAATCAATGGACAGCTTCCAGAGAAATAAAAGAGCACATATGGCTATAGACATCCTGGACTAGAAACGGTGGAATATGTGCAAGATGTTTGCACCAGCAAGTAAGAGCTGTTAAAGGGTGAGTGTGATTTTTGTTTTAATTATTTTACTGAAACCAGTAGTGAGGATAATTATTATTTGAAATTAAGCTTTGATACCATTATACAAATTAACTTAGTTCCATTAAAAATATTTGCGTGGCTGTTCTTCAAAATTTGTATGACATGTCCTCAAAAAATTAAACACATAAGTTTATACCACTAATCCAACAATTCCACTTCAGGGTATATACCCCAAATAATGGAATGCAGGAAAGCAGAGAGATCTTTGTAACCCATTTGTATAGCAGCTTTATTCACCACAGCCAAAAAGTGGAAACAGTTCAGATGTTTATCAACACATAACTGGATAAACAGAATATATATAAGAGTGATATATACATACAAAGAATATTTAGTCTTCAAAGGAGTGAAATTCTTACACATGGTACAATATGGGTAAACCTTGAGGATCTAATGCTAGGTGAAATGAGCCACGCACAAACCACAAATATTGTATGGTTTCACGTATATGCGGTACCTAGAACAGTTAAATTTATAGAGATGTAAAGTAGAATAGTGGTTACCGGGGGTTGGAGGGAGGAAAGAATGGGGAATTATTGTTTAATGGAATCAGAGAGTTTTTGTTTGGGATGATGAAAATGTTCTGGAGATGGAGTGGTGGTTGTTGCCCAACAAAGTGAATGCACTTAATGCCACTCAACTGTTCACTTAAACATGGTTAAAATGCTAAGTGTTGTATTTTTTTTAAAATTTTAAATGATTTTATTTATTTATTTGAGAGAGAGAGAGCGAGAGCATGAGAGGAGAGAGATCAGCGGGAGAAGCAGACTGAGCAGGGAGTCTGATGTGGGACTCGATCCCAGGACTCCAGGATCATGACCTGAGCCGAAGGCAGTCGCTTAACCAACTGAGCCACCCAGGCAACCCGCTAAGTGTTGTATTTTACCCAAATAAAAAATAATAAAAAAAATTCACATGGAGTAACAAAAATTATATTATATGTAAGCACCTTAAACAATGTGGTTGACCCCTGATACTTACAACAATAGATTTGGAGACTTTTGTGAATCCCTAATTTTATATGCATAGAAATGTTCGTTTTGACTTTATTTTGACTTCTGGCTTTCTCCCTAGTTCCTTTTCCACTGATAGTTTTTTCTGGTACATCTAACACCAGTACCAGTTGAATAAGTAAGCCTATGAAGGAAGAAAGTGCCAAGAAAGACAGTGCTCTTCTTCCTTCCCTTTACTCAACTCTAAGGAGTAGGAGCTGGCCTCTTTGTTCTTCGCAGAGCGGCACCAAGATGCCATATTGTTTTTTTCTCAGTTGTGTAACCAATTTCATAGAAAGAGGTTTGTACAACCAGTTAAGCCACAAAATATCAAGTGATTTAAACTGAAGATTTAGGAGAAGAGACTACCAAAAGTTGAAATGGTTAAAGAAAATAACTTTATCAGGAAAGGTATGTCTTATAGAAGGAAGGCTTCCATGGGAACAGAAAAGGAATACACTGTTTTGTCAGCTTTTTATGAATGGAAGGATAGATTTTAAAAAATATTATCCTTAGGAAAGTGAGTAAAACTGTAGAGATGAAAACATTGTATTTTGTCAATTTAATTTAAAAATGTTAGATGTTAAATGTTAAGAGAGTGAATTAAGGCATTATTTTCCCATTAACGAATGTTTCCATTTCAAGCTTGGGGAAATAGCCGGTTTGTCTTGCCACATGGTAAGTGATTCTTACAGTTATAGCCATTAGAAATTCCCCCATCATTTCTGAGTGGGTAATCATTACTTGAAATAGCTCCTTCAGAGTGATTATTATGAAATGTACCTATCTTCTGTTGATCTACTGCTTTATTTATCTCATGTTAAAAGATCTTTAGAAACCTTTCTATCATTAATGGGCAAATTCCATTTTACAGATACATCCATTAGTTGCCAAGAATAATTCTGATCTGATTAAAGGATAACCATTTAAAGACCACTAATTCACATATTAAATGCTTAGGGTTGTACGTTGTTAAAGACCTTACATCTCTAGACCCATTATCCTTTTTCTCTTGGTAGAAGACAATAAATGAGGGCCTCAAATATTGGATGGATCTTCTTTCATCCAGACTGGAGAAAAAGAGGGCTACAAAAATGAATGTTAGGTTTGAGGAGTCCTTCCAAAGGGGTGTTCAAGGATTGGTATAGATATTATGAAATAACAAAATATCACAAGTCTCACTTAGATGGAGGGAAGTTCATTAAAAAGGAAAGTACGTGACCAATTATGATCTCAAATGAACATTTAAGGAAACAAACATGACAAAATATTTCTAATATCTATGAAGTGCTTCTCAGAAGGATAAATGTTAATTTACTATTCTCATAATAGCTCTTTTTCATGTGATTAAGATCATAAATGGGATTTATCTGTTTTCATGTGTGGCAATAAATACCAGAGAGGCAATAAGAGAAATATGCCAACTTCTAGCAAAGTCTATGGGTAGATTGTAAACCTCTTGAAGGCAGGGCCCTAATTTATCTCACTCCTTCTCCTTAGAGCCTGACATTCTTCCTGACAAATGTTAATCAATAAATATTTGCTGAATAAATACCTCAAACAACTACATATCAGGTGTCCTAACCTCGGTAGAGAATCCACAACCCACAGAGGTGCTAAAATTCAAAAGAATTTTGAGGCAGATTGTTTGCAACTTAAAATACAACTCCCCGCAGAACAAGCTATCCTGTGTGGATGGTATGGGGGGGCGGTGACCACACCAGCTCGTGAAAATCACTTAATCTCCCACATAGCGGAAACATACATTTGAGATGAACAAGGAGAAGGAAAAAAAAATACTGCAGCAATAAAATCAAAGAGAGAAATAATAAAATTGCATAAAAACTTAAATTTTCTTGCCCCTCAGTGCTTGAAGAGAAGCAGATTTAAGTATGAGAAGATGAAGAGATGTATGGAGATTGTCATGGAGAGGCTTAGAAGCTCAGGAAATTTAGAAGCCGATGGCTTTTTAAAAATTACGCAGAATTCCCCTGCAAAACATAGTTCTACTTATCCGTGATAAAAGTCTTTCAGTAACATTATTTTAGCTCTTATCAGCCAAGATTAAGGTACTTTTTAAGATTCAAAAATGTAATGGTGAAAAGGGAAAAAGAGAGAAACAAATGGAAGAAAAATCAGGTAACCCGAACAACAAAAATGAAAATACTAGAATCCCTATCAATCTAGTCCTCCCTGTGCTCTGGGCTCTGAGCATACAGACATGGGTAAGACACAGACCCTGCCCTCAAGAAACTTCAAGCGTAGTAAGGGGAGTCAAACTCATTAGCAAGTAAGCACGGCCTTCCATTGTGATAAACACCATGACAAAGGTAACTGGGTACAGCGGGACCTGACAGAGAACGGTGGCCAGAGACCTCTGAGGGGCTCAGCGAAGGCTGGGGGTGAATCCCGAAGAAGGTAGCTGCAGAAAGAGAGAACGGTCCAGGCTCAGGGAACAGTGTGAGCCCACCAATGCGTGCAGAGTACAGAGGCTAAGCGGGAGAGAAGGCATGCCCTGGGAGATGGGAAGGGGATGCTGAGGCGGGCGGCTGGAGCGAGGAAGGGCTTTCGCGGTCCCCTTGTGAAGCGCGGCCTGACTCATCCTGCAGATGACTGGAAATGTGAGGGTTTTAAACAGGGAAATAGCATGATCAAACAGGCATTTTCGAAAGATCACTCTGGCAGCATGATGGAGGATGGATTAGAGGTGTGAAATACTGGTGGCAGAGAAACCTGTTAGAAAACCGCGAGAGCACGAAAGCGGGGAGTAAATAGCAGGCTAATTATAGAGGGAGCAGGGGAGCCGTTTGGTCTGCTCATCCTCATGGAGGGCCTCCGATTTAGACTCCTGATGTTGTCTCCTAATGAAGCTATCCACACTGTCCCCGAGATTCATTGTCAAGACTGAACTTTTAAAGCATGCCACAAATTTCGTAACCTCATTTTAACACATTTTAATTTTTAGTGTACCAGGAGCCTCAAAAAATGGAAGGGATCTGAGTCCCTCCCAATCTCAGAGAAGCCTGCTAGCCTGCTCTGTGTGGTTTGTGCACAATCTAAAGACTGAGAATGGGAGGCGCCGTCCCTGGTGGGCTTGGTCCATAGAGCATGGGTCTCCTGATGTCAGGGTTGGAAGTTCAGATCCCACCTGGGGTGCTGAGATTACTAAAAAATAAAAAATCTTAAAAAAAAAAAAGACTAAGAGTGGGAGGGATAGAGAAGAGAAATAGAGCTAGAAAGTTTCTGTGACTGACACAGATCAGCTTGTAGCAGCAGTGTGAAGAAAGTGTGCATCCCTTTACTCACGAGTTTTTGATGTTTGCAAGATGAGTGTTAACAGCTTGGGAGCACTTGAGCTGTTGCTACACAATTCTTTCTTCACCTATTTATAATCCAGATGGAGGCCCTGGATCGGAAATATTTAGGAAAAGGTATTCTGCATCTCTAAATTACTCTGTTTTCCTGACATAGAAGATGGACTTTGAGAAATGACCCAGTTACATGTTTTTAAGCTAAATTATTGAAAGTGACTTACTTCACTTGTGTTTATGTTTCTGGTGCTATGGTTTTTTATGCCTGATAGAAAGGAGTCTAATCTGAAACAAAACAAAACAAAACAAAACAAAACAAACCATTTTGTCCTTTTTGACTACAATGGATGAAATTTACTTTGAATCTTAGCTTTTTAAACACATTTAATTAGCTATTGTTGAAAGGAGGACCAGACCTGGGGCAATGCTAGTCAGGGGCTATTTGTTTCCAGGGAATTACAGTGGCATCACGCAACGAATAATAAAATAGTAACAGTATGTTCGAGAACGTGAATTTTGAAGTTTTTTTAAAAACATTAATTTGCTAAATGCAATTGATTATCAGCACTTTGCTAATTGATTAAAACACACCTATACTGGGCGCCTGGGTGGCTCAGTGGTTTAAGCCTCTGCCTTCGGCTCAGGTCATGATCTCAGGATCCTGGGATCGAGCCCCACATCGGGCTCTCTGCTCAGCGGGGAGCCTGCTTTCCCCTCTGTCTCTGCCTGCCTCTCTGCCTACTTGTGATCTCTGTCTGTCAAATAAATAAATAAAATCTTAGAGAAAAAAAAAAAAACCAAACCACACCTATACTTAATATTATCTTTCGCAAAAGGTCTATAAATCTAATATCTACCAAAATAAAAATACACCTTCAGAACAAAGTGACATGGTTTTAAGGCCAAACTTGAATGAAAATAAAATGTCACAATTTTGTCTTGTATAAATTCAGACCCTAAATAAATCTAATTTATGCCTTCTGAGCTCAGTTGTCCTTGACATACAGAAAACCACAAAAACATATCTCTTTGCAGAAAGAAAACAGTTTTTCCTTCTAGTGTATGACTAGATCTTTATCTGTGTTGGGGAAAGCGATAAAAATGATAGTATTACAGTATTAAGATGAAGAAAGAGGGTCTTCATATTTTTAAAGTTCGCTGTTTCACAAGAAGCCAAGGACACAGAAGGGCTCTTTCTCTTTTGGGATATTTGACTTAGCATTTATGTCCAGAGCTCTGAGCCTTGGATAAAGATCACTTTTTTCCTTTTCCTCTGCTTTTGCATTGCACGTGCCCTATCTAGAGGGCCTGGATGGTGAGAGGACCAAGCAAAAGAAGCCGCTGGCTGTACGCTCTAAGGCTTTGGATGGTCTGAGGATCTTCGGGGGCAGTCACTCAGCTCCCTTCTTGTTGCTGGATCAAGCTGAGCCTGGTTCTGATAGTTGGCATTGAAACGTATCATGCAGATATAAAGTTGTACGGCAGTATTTATTGACTGAATGCATATATAACTTCAAGATCTTTCTTTCAGTATTTGAACTGAGGTGACTCAGGAGGAATTATTAGCATGTTTTAAAAAGTTTAAAGTACTTCTCTCATTAGGTGTCAGTTTGTTGACCTAGAGTTCCTATATGAAGATGCCCCAGGAATGGTCATCTATGAAGAAAAGAACTTTATGAAGCAAATTATGATCCTTTTTTATGTTGAAATGTGTTCTCTTCATTGATGTGTTGATCTCACCAGACTTTTGACGGGCGTGGGGGGGTAGGGGGAGGATGGGCGGAGGTGGTGAGGAAGTTGTTACTGTCAAGTATACTGCCTTAATTAGGTTTTGGCCTTTTCTTTGGCAAAACAGTCACAGGTCCCTTAACAGGAATAGTGAAGGGATTAGTTATTGTGCTCCTACCTCACTGATGTGTGACCCAAATTTTATGGCATACATTTTCAACCAGTAGTTTTATTTTTTTTTTGCCCCCCCCCTTTTTTTTTAATTGGCATCAACCTTACTTCTTATTCTGCTTAGAGAAAAAATAGAAAGGTCTTATCTGGTAAAACAATTCACATAGAATCTCCCACTATATTATCTTTACTTTTGCAACAAACTCAAATAAAAAAATCAGAGCTTCCAGGATAGTTACAGTGAAGCAAGCAGTCTTATGGGTATAGTTGTCGGCATGTCCCAATACTCACTTCTGTCAGCTGACCTTCCTTAACTTCACTTCTCTCATGTGATAGTGATTAACTGGAAACTGACAAGAGGAACTTGGGGTTTTATGATGACTAGTCTACTCGCTTATATTAAACATTTATCCATCACGCTGGGAAGGGCTGATTTACTTTTAGGTATTTAACTCACTGGATATTCTAAATGTCCAGTTTCCCATAACACAAAAATACAGAGACTATCAGGTGCCCAAAGTAGTTCCATGTTTTAAGATTTCTTCTCATGAGTAGCATTCACTGGCCTCAGTCCATCTGTATATCAAAACAAAAACAAAAACAAAAAACTTATTCTAAAGTATGGATTCTAGATTCTAAAGCCTAAGAATAATGAATAAAATCTGAACTATGGAAAACTGAACAACTTCCTAAAATGTTACTATTTGCTGGAGACATTTGCATTCAGATCTTTCCTCAAATTAGATCTCTGGCATTGCTTCCTTGCTTTCTAGCATTGCTCCAATGTTATATCTGTTCATGGCTGGGAGGAAGCCAATTCACGGATTTATTGCACAAAGAGCTATTTACTGAGACATATGCAACACTTTCACTATGAAATAAACAGGAGTAGCATGCCTTTAATATACGTTTTAACAAGAAGAAACAAGACATACTTGTCTTCAGCACTCTCACACTATGGAATGCAGGGGAAATACCTTTGGTATTTATTATACCATGGTGTAGTACCTTCCAAGGTTTTGGGAACACATAATTTTCTTAGCTTAGTCTAACATTTCACCTTACACATGACTTTGTCTCATTTCCCGAAAGGTAAAAAGCTATTACCTTCCATGTTTTCAAAAGAGGAGCCCTTTTCATACTGATGCACAAGTCTCCTGTATTCCATCACAATGGTGTCATTCTCTCTGCCTGCTAGGTTGGAAACAGTCATTCTGACTCTATCCTATACTTTGCAAAATTCTGGCAACTTGTCCTCATTCACGAATTCCCTCAAATACAGATCCTACTTTAGGGCCTGTCATCATCTCACCCTTCTAGGGCAGACATTCCAACTTTAGTGTGCATAGGAGAAACAAAGGAAACTCATAACAATCAGATTCTTGACCCCAATCTCCAGTGATTTGGTGGTCTTAAGAAAGGCACAGGAAACTGCATTTTAATAAATCATTTACATATAATCTCTTGTCCAGATTTTAAGAAATTCTGCTCTGTAATCTTCTTATCTCTATCAGGTCTTATAAACTATTTCCAAACAAAGAATCCTAAAGATTATACCATGTTCATCCACTCATTCATTTGGACCTTCAATGATTTATTGAGTACGCAGTATGTTCTAAGCATTGGGTTTATAGTAGTGACCAAAGCAAACATCATTGACTTCATGGAATTCACAGTCTATGTTTATGTAGGTTAAAGAAGGGGCCTCTATAACATATCAGATTTGACCCAAACCTTCTTAGTTTGATGTTGAAGATCTTAAGTGAGCTTGTTTCTTAACTATCATTCAATAAAGATGGTCCCCTGTAATCAAGTCATTCTCTCTTACTGTTCTTCAGCCTTCCTGTCTCCATATCAACCCAATCTACCTCTAGTCATTGATTCTATCATTCCCCATCAGGAATACTGTCCAGTGTTGTAGACAGGGCAGAGAGATGGGAAAGTAAAGTTCATCTATCCATTACATATACTTATTGAGAGCCAAGCAATGTTGTAGATATGGGGGAATTCAGCAGTGAACAAGATAGAAACTAAACATACAAACAAAAAAACCAGGAGAAAATATCAGATAAGTGCTATGCAGGGTGTGGTGACAGTGTCCTAGCAGCTACTTGATATTGGATATATTAAGCTGAGAGGTCAATGACAAAGATAGTGGCCATGCAAAATTTAGGGGGGAAAGCATTACTGGGAGATGGAAGAAGCTAGTGAAGGCTCTCAGTGAAAATGTATGTAAGAAGAATATAAGGAAGACCAGTGTGTCTGGTGCATGGTGGGAGATGCTAAAGTGGTAAAGGCTGGAGTCAAACAGGCCCACATGAGCCAGATGACATCAGGGCAGAAGAAGGAATTTTATTCTAGGTAGAATGAAATGTCACTGGACAGTTTTAAACAGGGTCTGATGTGATCTGATTTAGATTTTAACGTAGCACTCTTCCGATGTGTGGAAACTATATTGTAGAGAGGCAAGAAGAGATCAAATGGGATGTACTGCAGTTGCTCAACTGAATGATATTGGTGGTTCAGACAAGTATTAATTCAAACGGACAGTCTGGGCAGATGTTATGGAAGTAATGTCAAGGGGCTTGGTGGTGGACTGAATGTGGGCTGTGCAAGGGAGGACTCAAAAATAATTCCTAGAGTTTTTACTTGAGTAACTGGCTGGCTGGTCATATCCTTTATTGATCTAGAAAAGGTTGGGGTGAGGGAGATGATAACCAAATGTCCAAATGGGGCTGATGTGGCTGAAAAGCTAGATTGCCATTTCCAGACTGCAAAGGGTTTAAGAGATTAGAAACTCAACCTTTTTCTGAATTGTGACTTTAGGAAATATACATTGATGTGTAGGATAAGCTGGAAGGGGTAGAAAGTGCATGCCTGCAGTAGGATTTGGGGAGTAAGAATGGTGGGGGGGCAGTTAGATATGAGACAAAGAGTCAGAAGTGACAAGAATAATTATAAAAGAGCCAAAGAGAGTTGGGAAAGAGGTCAAACAAACAGAAAATGCATTTATTTTAAGATGTAAACAAAATTAAGAGTGGAGTAGGGTTAATCATAGATGGTTTCTTGGTTGGTAATTTTGAGAAGAGGAGATGTAGCAGTAGTAGTAGTAGGGAGAGAATGCAACCAGCTCCTGAGAGAAGGGCTAAATCTGCTCCAGAGGGAGGAATTCTTCAGTCATGGTTGGGTCCCACAAACACACTGGTGTGGGAAAGCACTTGGGTTGAAGAGAGAAAGCAGAGCTTTTGATCTACATCTGGACATTCCCTTCACTGGTGGCAAGAGAATTGGTGTGTGTGTGTGTGTGTGTGTGTGTGTGTGTGTGTGTGTGTGTGTGTGAATAGGAACCTCATCTACATTTTAGTTACCACACATTTTTTTGCCATAAAAAAAAAAATTGACAAACCTATTACTATTGGGATCATCTAACAGGTTATCTAATGAAACTTAAAATTGTAGCATTTCCAGAGCTTGAAATATTGTTTGGTAAAATGAGAAACTTTTCCTCACTTTTATGAGTTCTATTGTCAATGAACAGTATCTTCAAAACAGGATATTTATAAGGAAGATTTTTGTCACATTAGGGGAGAAAAACTGTTGCTCTTTATGATAAAATGTTTCCAATTTACAATTAATTTTATTTTTCCTCACCGAATTTTCTTTCTCCAGTATAACAGGGTAGATCAATAAGAACTCTGCATCTATAACTTAGGAAATCTAGACAGGGAAAATCATCAAAGAGAAAGCAAATGAAGAAAATCGATATGCTTACCTTCTTGGTACTCCCTTATCCTTCATTTTCTACTTCTCTTGTCTTCACCAAAACCTCACCACTGAAGCTAAATGAATCACTGGAATGAATTTTTTTCTAGAGAAACAAATTTTGGCTTATTTGTGTCAATTGCAAAAGCAGCTGCTTCTTTCCTATATGAGCCATTTTCTGAATAAGTGATTTTTTTTGGTTGGCAAGCTGAGGGATTTTGCCTTAGTCAATAGTTGGCATTATCATCAAATAGGAGGCAAATTAGTCACTGCAAATGAATTAATATCTTCCAGAACCAGAGTTATTTATGCCCTGAGTGATAAACTTGGGAACTGTTAATCAGCACACTGACAGAATTTGTAAATGAGATCAATGCATCACTGTTGGGGATCTTCCAGGAATGATGGAGGACAGGATGGCTGCCAGAGGACTGGATTCATTCATTTGCTTGCTCCTTCCTTTCTTCTTTCCTTCATTCCTCTCCTTCTTTTCTCCCTTCCTTTCCCTCCCCTCCCCCCTTTCTTTCTCACTCTCCCTCCCTCCCTTTTTTCTTTCCCATATATTGATGATCTATTCCATGCCAAGTATCAGAGACATCCTTGAGGAAATCCTGTCCCCCACCTTAAGAATCTAGTGGGGAAAAGAAATACATGAAGACATCAGAAGGTCTATGAAAATGTTTTAACCTACAGACGAGGAAGAGCCCAACTTTTCTTATAGGGGTTAAAATGAATTTGCCAGGTGGACATGGCAGTATTTTAGGCAGAAGAAAAAAAAAATGAGTAAAGCCATGGATTTGGGGGAAGACATGATCATCACTACTGTGGCAATCACAATAACAAATAACCTTTACTGTGTACTTACTATGTGCCAGATGCCATGTTATGAGCTTTTCGTAAATTAATGCCTTTAATTCTTACAGCTGCTCTATAAGATAGGTATTATTCCCATTTTCCCGATAAGAATATGAGGTTCCAAATGGTAAACAAATGTGTCCCAAAGAGGAACTGGTAAGTTTTTGGAGGTATAACCACTTCAATGTGTTGGTGTATGTGTGGGGGGTGGGTAGCGAGAAATGTCAAGAGATGAGGCTGGAAAGAGCATCAGGAGTGTGTGTTAATAAGCACTAAGTTGTACTGTAGAAAAGGGCTTAGGTTCATTCTTAAGTAGGACAAACTTGTCCATCCCTCTGTCCATTCACTCATTTATTAGATATAGTTACATACGGAATTTTAAACAGTATATAGAGAATGAATAAAATTGAGGGTGAAAGATGAGAAAAGATGAGGGAAAGGATGTAGTAAACTTATCATTGTGTGGAAGTTAACAAACAAATTGAGGAGAGAATGGCAACCTATGCTGAGTAAGCTGAAATTGTACCCACTGGGCCAGAATCTTTCAAAATAATTATTTCTGAAGTCATTTATTCAGATGGACAGATGGATGATAGATGTCATGATATCCTATTTCTTATAGCATAGTTGGTAAGCTTTTCACTTGAAAATTTTTTTCTTTTTTTGGAGAGGGAGAGTGAGCAGGGGACAGGGAAGAGCAGAGAGAGAGAGAGAGAAAGAAGATCTCAAGCAGTCTTCACACTCAGCATGGAGCCTGACATAGGGCTCGATCTCACGACTCTGAGATCATGACCTGAATCGAAATCAAGAGTCAGTGCTTAAGGTACTGAGCCACCCAAGTGCCCCAACTTGAAAATAATTTTTAAAGGAGGTATAACCAAATGCCTCCTCCATCAAACACAGTCTTAATAAAGCACTCAAGGAATGTCTGTCTCTAATAATTCTATTGCCCAGATATTTGCTAAAATGACTTATTCATGACTTCTGTACTAATCCAAAGAAATAATTTAACTTGTTGCTTGGCTTGTTATTTTTAAGCCAAGTAAAAGATGCATTCTTCTAAGGAATACACTAAGTTTGGTTTTAGGATGGTTGACATGTAGCTCTTCCTTTTGACAGTGAGTAGTTAGCAGGAGGAATTGCCTGTGTTGGCTATTCTGAGTTTGCAAGATCCAAACTCCATCAGCCAAATACTCTCTATCATAAAGGAGCTTTAACTGAGTATATGCAGACCTGCTTCTAAGATTGTTTAGCAGCAAGTTCATAAGAAGAGGGGACAGAACACAAACTATGAAAACATTAACTGCTATGTTAAAAGATCATCCTGACCAAAGCTAATTCTAATGTCAGTCATCTGACTCTATTTTTGTGTAAACATTAGAGAGATAGGATGAGAGTAGTCTGTGTGGAGTTTGTGTTTCTTGGCCCATAACTGAGTCCTGTCCTCAGAGGCAAAAGTTAATAAAAAATGTACATAATCTGAAAGTATTCCTGGTAGAGATCTATGAAATGATAGAAAACATGACAGTGTGGTGGCAGCTTATAGTTCAGTAGACTACATCTAAAGGTCACCAGTTTCTCACAATGTCCTGAGTAACTAAGTAATTGGTCAGGCACGTGTATGATTCAGGTCAACAGTCAAGTGGTTTTGTAAGTCTCTAATTTGGGCGAACAGAGGTGATCCTTTCTGAAAATGGAATACACAATGGATTCCCACCAGGAGCTACTATGCCCAGAGTCAACAAAACTGTAAAACAAGCCATTAAGGAGAAAAGATCTCAGCTCAGAAAAGTTGCTGATTAGCTTTCAGGGTAAACTGTCTCAACTAGGGCCTTTATGGGTTTCTATTTTCAATCACCCATACAGTTGAGTGCTTGCCTGACAAAAGTTGAGACAGTTAACTGTGTTATAAGGTGGTGAGAAATGTGCCCCCTCAGTCAGTTGGACAATTCTATTTCATATCCATGTTAACTGTTTTGAATCTATTCTTTTCGTCTAATGATATCTAGTGGCATGGCTCTGGTCCTCCAAAAGTCTTATTAGAACCAAGACTTTCCCGAGATAATAAACTTAAAAGCTTTAAATCTTAAGGCCATGCCTCTTGTTTAATTGTGTTACTTTAAGCTTTTCAGCAAATCTCATCAAACCAGGTACTAGAAAAATGAAAAGTGGAATCTGTAATTTCTGTGGAATTTTATTTTAAGGTAAAATTGGTCTTAAAATCTGCTAACACGTGGAAGGAGATCAGCCTCTCTCAAGTTACAGAACAGAGATTCAACTGGCCTTACACAATGAAAGGTCTTCAGGGAAGATTGAAACTTCAGCTGCTGCACTTTGAGATCCTCTGATCTCCTCTAATCTAGTTATCTGTGCTCACAGCTCATAGATATGCAGGTAGTTATGTCTAGAACTATGCCAGGACAAAAATGGTTATTTACCACCAGCTGAAATAGCCTATCTATGGAAGGTAAGAGTCCCAGAAAAATCTGAGGCTGGGTTTTGGAGTAGAGCCATGGGTAAAATCTTCTCTAGATTTTCCCCATGTATTATGATTCAACTGATAGATAAATGAGTTGTTAGGGAATTTTCACTTAAAGTGACAAGTTTACTTCCAATAAAATATTCCACAGGGACACAGTCTTTATTCTTTAGCTATTTTGGATTGCCATGGATGTCCAGAAGAACTAAAGGTATTCAGCCTTGGGGTGACATCTGAGCTACTTTCAAACATCTCTAGACTATTATGTGGAAGTAGTATTAGACTTATTCTCTATAGCTGCTATCGGTGGCACAAAATCTTAATAATGGTAGTTGTCCAAAGATGAAGCAAACTAGTTTGGAGGGTATGACTCCCATACCCCACCCTGGAGATGTTCAATAAATATGTGGATAATTACTTGGCAGAAAGCTCTATTCAGAGAGCACCTGAACCAGATGATAAGAAAGAGCTCTCCAAACCTAGGAATCTAAGAATCTGTAATGAGTAATCAGTATTTCTAAAAATTATTTTAAAGCTTTTTTTCTGGGTGGGAGGGAGAGATTAAATCTGGGGAAGGGCTGTTTTCTGGAAGCAAAATGTATGCCTATATTTTTATACTTTTAAGTTTTCAAATTGTTGCACTATTTTATCCTTTCTCAGATAGCTCACTGGAAATAAATATGGAAATTTCCCAAGAGGCTGAATACTAATGAGGTTCTAACTGAATTTGGAATCCTCTTCTAGACACAATTCCTTGGATAATATAAGGTTCTAAATTTATTTGTTTTACCTTTTTAGTTTGGAGAAGTTAAAACCTATAAAAATTGATAGATTAGTATAATGACTCCTATGTGCCCATCACTTAGCTTCAAAAATTATTAACTCACAGGTTAGAATAATGGTCTCTGCAAAGATGTCTATGTCCTAAACCTTACAACTTGTGAATCTGTGAGGTTACATAAGTAAGTAGGAATTATGTTTGCAGATGGAATTAAAGTTGCTAATCATCTGACCTCGAGATGGGGAGACATGTGTGATTCGATTGCTCCCACCTAGAGAATCATATTAGCAATTTAAATATTTAAATTTGGTAGCATATATTTAAATCTCTTTTTATAGGTATTCAGAGTGACATCTATCCCTATTATAGTCAAAGCACATGAATAAGAGCATTGTTTTTTCTTTGCTAAGCTAGCAAATGACTTATTTGGGGTTTTAAATTTATTTAAAATTTATTTTTATTTTTTATTCATTTTGTCAAATAACTTGTTTTACTTGAAAATACATACAAAGAAATTTCTAGCTTTATCCTTAAGGATTATTTTATCCTCTTCATACTTTAACGGTCTCTCTCTCTCTCTCTCTTTTTTTTCTTTTATAGAAATTTCTTTAGAGCTGCTACAAAAAATTACCACAAACTTAGTGGCTTAAAACAACACAAATGTATTATTTTGTAACTCATATTGGTGGTAGTGCAAGAGAAACGCAGAGGAGAGGGACCCAGAGAGGGCCATGTGAGAAGGGCTTGGCTTGATGTTGCTTCTGGATGCAGTTGGAGAGAAGGGCCCTCAGCCAGGGAATGCTGGTGGCTTCTGGAAGCTGGAAAAGATGAGGAAACAGATTTTCCCTCAGAGCCTCTGGAAGGAATGCAGGTTTGTTGACACCTTGATTTTAGCCTTGTGAGACCCATTTCAGAACTCTCACCTGTAAGAACCATGCTATTTACCATCTAATTGCAATACACAGGTGAATATTGAAGAGAAAAAAACCACACTGCATTATTTTATAGAAGCCAGTGAAATTGTTTATCCTTATTAAGATATGGGACTTTCAATAAAATCAACTAAAATCTATGATCAATTTCTTCAAAATCATTCTCTAAATTCCCATTTATATTTGTAGGTGCTTTTTTTCCCTGAGTCTTGGTAAATCAGGTATTAGAATTCAAAAATCAACCACTCACCCAACTGAATGACTCACTCTTCAAACATAAACATGAGCAAAAATAAAAAATAAAAAAAGAAAAACAAAGCATTTAAAGTTTATAAGCAGTCACTTTTGAAAATCGATGCCAATGGCATGAATGAAATTTCTAATATATTATTTTTATCTTGCTGGTATTAAAACAAAGGACAAAAGATCAATGCCTAGGTTACCGAAGTCATATAGCCTAATGGATCATTTCATTCTTTTATGTTTAAGTCCTTTCCCTTCAAAGATATTAGCCATATTATTCAGAATCTGGAGTGGAGTTGTTTAAATGTTATCATTGAAGGTATATCCATCTGTTGTGTTTGAGACATACAGATTATATTCCTTTGGAAGGTTGCAGGAGAAATGCTCTGGCAGCATATACTTATTTTACCAGAGTAAGTTAGAAACACACACCAGTAATACTGTGCATTGCATAATAGAATTACTTCAGAATTAATCAAGTATTATTTGAAGGATGTTTGGGCAATAATAGCTATATTAACTTATTATTGCACAAACTTACACACACACACATACCAAGAGGCACAGGAAAATCCAATACTATTTAACATTCTACTTAGTATTTAACACTTCATCTCATTCTTCTTAGACACAATAAGAAACTAAAATTTACAAAGTTAAGGATAGTTGCTAAAACTATTGTGATGTGTAAACTTGGCTGGGCTATAGTGCCCAGTTACTTAAACACCAGTCTAGATGTTGTTACAAAAGTAGTTTTTAAGGTATGGTTAACATTTATAATCAGTAGACTTTAAATAAAGGAGATTGCCCTTCATAATGTGGGTGGGCCTCACTGAGTCAGTTAAAGGCTCTATGAAGTTTCCTGAAGAAAAAGCAATTTGGCCTCAATATTGCAACATGGAAACATTGCCTGAGCTTCCCAGCTGTTGGTGTACATTACAGATTTCGGACCCATAAGACTGCAACTTCAATTCGTCCCTGAATTTCTAGCCTGTTGGCCTCCCCTGTGGATTTCAGACTTTCTAACCCCTACAATTGTATAAGTCAGTTTCTTAAAATCTCTTGATAGATAGATAGAGAGATAGAGAGATGATAGCTATATCTCCTATTGGGTTTGTTCCTCAGGAGAACACTTCATAATATAACTATTATTGCCCAAACATCCTTCAAATAATACTTGGTTAATTCTGAAGTAATTCTATAGTCTCATTTTGGGCACCTATCACTTGCTTTATTTAAATTGAGCCAAAATATTTTATTCCTTTTAAGGCCAAATTGATCATGAAAATTTGAAAAGCTCACAAGAACCTATTCTTTCTATCCAGTATTGCTGTTTCCTGTGTTTCTTTCCCCATCCTAAACCAGCCTCCAACTACTTTCCTATCCAGACCATGAATCATCCCTAACACACACACACTTCATTTTTCTAAAATACAATATCAATGAAGAGTTCTATCGACATTCTGTCATAGTTTTTGGGTTTATTTGCTTTTTTGGCTTAAATCTCTTTTCAGTGACCATTGCTACTATGTTTCTATTCTTGCTTGTGACTATTTTCTACCAATTTATGTTTAGCCAACAGTTAAAATAATGTGTATAGGGATACTAGTTGATTACAGACTCTAGATCATTAACCATAAGGCTGTGCAGAAGACTTGCTTTGTCTACCTTAAAACCCTCTACTAAGGTTTAAGATACAGTCGTGTCTTCATTTTCTTCTTTAGGTTCAGAGTAACTAATTTTGACCAAAATTCTAAAAAGAATTGGAAGTAATCAGTTAATTAAAGCAATGTAGTCTATGATTGAGAGGCCTGAATTCTGAAGTTTATAAAATATTTCAAAATGCATAATAACATAGGACTTTTTCAGAGTAAAGATATAAAGTTCAAAATAACAAAACTATGCTTCTGCTGTTGCTTAAGAGGGATTTATCCACTATGCAATTTATGACTCAGATTATCTTCTTAAACAAATGTTATCCAAATAAACCTTCTTGGAAATCAATGGTACTGGTGTTCAAATATTTTCCTTTATATGGAGCTGAGTGTGTCCGCTATCATCTGACTGAACCAGCTAAAGTCATTTCTCTTAAAGACAGCAACAGCTCAAGGAAAAAAAAAAAGTTTTCTCTCCAGGGCTGGGGGAGGACTTTTGCTTTGCACTTTAAAATGTTTGCTCTGTTCCAAGAAGATATTAGGATCAGTTGACTGACAACAGGAAAAATTTTCCTGGCAGAGGAGGAAGCCAGAGGAGATTCATATGCAGACAAAATTTTAACTATCAGGCTGTTTGTATCCCCATGTCTATTCTAATATGCCAAGCTGGGATAAATCAAATGGGCTCTAAAAATGGTAGATAAAAATGTGATTTCAAAATAATTCTGGAGTTTTGCAGAATATCCATCTTAAGCACTTCTTTTTTTCCAAGGAGTTATTTATTACTGGGCAAAGCTATATGGCTATTTCAATATATGTACTCCTCTAAGGAAAAAAAAAAAAATCCTTGAAAACTTTACATTTGAAAAGTGTTATAAAGATATGACGGTTTTGTTGAAGTGCTAGTGTGAGTTTAAACAGACTGGGGCCCAGGCAGAGATGCCTGAAATCTGAAGCAAGGAGGGAAACCGGGTCAGATGATGTAGTACAGTGTTGGGGGATGTGTCCATGGTCCAGCTGGCCAGCCCTCCTCAGGGGAGGCCCAGATGGAAGGGTCCTGCTTTGGGCTGTGGGGCACGTGTGTACACAACTTGTCTTTAACATGAGACCCCAGGCTGGCAATCTCTTATTGATGTGGGAATTAGACTCCGGGCAAAAATGCAAAGAGGACCAAGGACACACGAAGGCAATGTTGGGTAAATTCGTGAAGCAAATATTTCAGAGACCTCAGGACAAACTTTTCTAGTCAGCGTTTCATAGCAACTCTAGCACCATTCAGTTTTCCTTCTTTTCTCAAAGATGTGATCCTTATAAGAATTAGAGTAACCATTTAATCTAGGCCATAATTTATACTCTAAAAATCCCTCAAAAAATGGAGGAAATTCTAATTGCTGAGATTTAAGGCGACACAAACAGCAGATAGGGCCCTCACCTGCCCCCGGCGTAAGACCTCCAAACTGGGTCTTCTCTCCTCACCATCCTCCCTTTGTTGGTATGAGGCTTGGGCTGTGTTTCTTACCAGGACATTTCACAGGCAAAACAGGGGATGTAAATGAAAAGTCAAAAGGAAGGCTCCCAGAGTTGATTCATGGCCTGCTAGACCTATCCACATTCAACTTTAAAGGAAACAAGACTGAAAATATACCTGGTCTAAATATAAACCTCATCGTGGCAATGCAAGGAGAATGTGATTAGGTCTCACTCTCATTCTTCCCTGAAGAAGGCTCATTGTGAGAACCACTGAAGAAATAATTGAACTTAAATTTGGTATAAATGGAACAAAAAAACTAAACAAAGAGCTACAATAATAAAAAACAACATAAAAAAGAAAAGCCCCCAAACACAGATGACTTTAAGACTTAATGTAGTTGGAAATTATGGTAAATAGCATATATGATTCTATTTAACAAAATATAAAGAATTCAGAAAGAATTGAATCTATTTTATTAATGATAATTTTATCAAGCTATTAACTTCCTAATGATTTTTCAGGATAGAAGTTGTCTTAGGGTTCCTGAATTTAGTTTTAAAATTTTAATTGTTAAACATTAATTTAATTATTTTCTTATTTTAGGGGTCATTTCTCAAAAAAAAACCTTACGTTCTATCACTTCCTAAATGCATAGTATTTTATCAGAAAGCTATCTTTGTCTAGATATCTTTTTCATCAGTCCTGGGAATTAGACTTTTCTTCTCTGTCTCCTTTCTCTCAAAACCCGACTCAAGTTATTTTCAAACTAGTGCTAATAAATAGGAATCTTTCACAATTGTTAATCTGGGCTAACTGAAGCATACTGATAAACCAAGAACTTTAGGAATTGAGTTATTGGCCTAGTTAGAACCTGACAAATGTTAACATAAATAAAACAAAAACACTGAAAGGCTTTTTCTATAATGAATTTTTTTTTAAGAGTTTTTTATTTGAGAGAGTATGAGAGCACAGAGGGAGAGTGAGAGGAAGAGGCAGATTCCCCGCTGAGCAGTGAACCCCTATGCATGGCTGGATTCCAGGACCCTGAGATCATGATCTGGGCCAAAGGCAGACACTTAACTGACTGAGCCATCCAGGCACCCTTACAGTGAATTATTTTTAATGAATTTTGAGTTTGTCCTTTTTTCTTTTCTTGGTAAGAACTTTGAATTTTAAGGACTGTGAGACAAAGGTTTCTGTTAAGCTCTAATTATAGTAACACTAATTTTATGACTAATTTTACCTTAATCTCCTTTCTTTCCTAGGCTATTAAAATAATTATTATTCTGTCTTCTTATAATATTCTCTTTCTGCAATATCAGAAATTTATAAAGAAGAAAACCGAAATCACCTATAAATCTATCTTTATGTAGAGATAACCTCTTTTAACATTTTTTTTTTTGGTAAATTTTCTTTTGGCCTTTTGTGTACACACATGCATTTCATGGTGACAGAGTTTAGATTTCATAGCAAGGGGGTGCTATGTTTTGTATGTTTGGCACTCACAATGACTTCTGTTTTTCTTTTGTTTGTTTGTTTTGTTTTCCTAGTGTCCTTTAGCTGAAGGTCCTCTGTATGTTAATCACACTGGCCTGGAATGAGGAAAACCAGCGACTGGCAGTGACTGTCCATTAGAGGAGTGAGAAGGTGAACACACATTTTGGGAGCTCTTGCTCAGAAGGCACTTGCTCAGAAATACACATTCCCTATTCCTGTCTGGGTGTGGCAGATCCCTTCAATTTGTCAAAATTCTTCTGCCATTTCTCCCTTTGCTGCAGTATAGTCCTGAATACTTAATGCATAATGATTGACTTCACCGGAACACACAGAGATGAAAATAGCTCCAAGTTCTGAAGTAGTGACCTTAGCCAGCAATCAAAAAACAATTTTATTTATGCACCATGAAAAAGGTGGCTGGAGGTATTTCTATCTGAACATCCATTTATCTATCTTGAGGCACAAAAACACCTCTCCTACAGTTTCATTTTTAAAAAATATTTATTTATTTATTTATTTATTTATTTTAGAGAGCGTGAGAGAGCAGGTGTGAGTGGGAGGAGGGGCAGAGGGAGAAGGAGAGAAGCAGACTGCCTACTGAGTGCAGAACCCAACTGCAGGGCTCCATCTCCTGACCCTGAGCTCAGGACCTGAACTGAAACCAAGAGTCAGATGCTTAGCTGACTGAGTCACCAAGGTGCCTCTAAATAGTTTCATTTCTATAATAAGGAATGATTTAAAGATAAAAAGGATAATGAAACATTTAAACCCACTTTGCAATAGTATTTGTGTAATATTTCATTGATGCGTGCCTAAATAAAAATAAACAAATAAAACACCAAACACTGAAAGGCAAACACCATAGTGTATATAAAGGTTAAATGTAAAGGGCTTATAGTTTTTTTTGTATGTGTGTGTGAGCATGCATGTATATACATGCGTACGTATGTGCCTGAGCACTTATTTCAAGTTTTATTCACTGAATATATATCACTTTTGTGATAGACAAAACAAAGGAAGTTGAGGAATAATTTTAAAAGTTCCTACTGCAATAATCTTCTGTTTCTAGTTCTTAAAAATATATTTGACCACAGAATGTTTCAGAAAATGTGGTATCAAAACTTAAGACTGTCAAGGCTATCTCTTTGCTTAAATGATATTAGTGCCTCATGTCTATTTCAATATTTTCTTTTCTCATTTATAATTTTTCCTTATTTTCTTCTTGAATACTCTCATATTCATATCTCTAAACATTATCTTTTCTTTTAAGAAAATTATGGGGAGTAAGATTATGGGGAGTATCTTTTAAGATGGGGAGTAAGAGATGAAAACTAATACTTTGTTTTTATCTCTACATTATTTCAATGTGATCTTTTACAGTATTTGGGACCATTCTTTGCCCTCTGTATCTTCTTTCACTTTTCTTCCTGACCCTTTTCCTCTCTTTCTTACAATATAATTTTGATCCACCATATTCCAGAAGTACTACTAACTGCTGCTAAAGGTGGGCTTGAAAGACTTTACAGTATTTTTTTATCATAGTGTTTTACACTGCTTTGGTCTGTATTTTAATAGTATATTAAGCCTCTATATTGGTTAGGTTCCTTTGTTTAAAATGGTATTCATCTGGGGTGCCTGGGTGGCTCAGTCGGTTAAGTGTCTGACTCTTGACCTCAGCTGAAGTTTTGATCTCAGGGTTGTGAGTTCAAGCGCCACACTGGGTTCTATGCTGGTGTGGAGCCTACTCTAAATTAAAAAAAAGGTGGGGGGGGGGTAGGAATCAAGATGGCAGAGAAGTAGCAGGCTGAGACAACATCAGGTAGCAGGAGATCAGCTAGATAGCTTATCAAACCATTCTGAGCACCTACAAATCCAACAGGAGATCGAAGAGAAGAAGAGCAGCAATTCTAGAAACAGAAAATCAACCACTTTCTGAAAGTTTATCTTAACAATACCTTTCCAAAAAAGAACTTTTTTGAACCTTCATTATTATAGTCATATTTTATCCTTCATTGTATCTAACTTTATTTTTTGTATACACATAGGGTTTTTTCTTCTAAAAAAATTTGGGATATAACTTCTTCTAATAGATCAAATTATACCCTAAATCTAGCACAGGGCTTTGTTCTAGCCTCCAGCCTGAGAAAATTCTCTCCACTTTCTTTTTCTTTATTCTCCCAACCAACTTAACTCCCTTTTTAGAAATTAAAAAAAAAATTTTTTTTTCATCTTTATAGTCATATTCCATCCCTTCATCGTGTTTACCCTTATATGTTTTTCATTCTTTAAAATTTTGGGAGATAGTTTCTTCTAAGAGACCAAAATACTCCCAAAATTAAGTGGGTGACCCTGTTCTATTCACCAGTCTAATATATATATATATATGTGTGTATATATATATATATATATATATATATAATATAAAAAATTATAAAAATATAAAAAGGAATATATATTCTTTTTATATATTTGTTCTTTAAAAATTTCTTTTTTTCTGAACTTCTTGTTACCTCCTTTCTTCCCCCCACGATTTGGCGTCTCTTCTGATTTGGTTAAAGCGCATTTTCCTGGGGTCTTTGCCACCCTTTTAGTATTTTATTCGCTCCTTCATATGTTCTTATCTGGATAAAATGACAAGGCGGAAAAACTCACCAGAAAAAAAGAACAAGAGGCAGTACCAAAGGCCAGGGACCTAATCAATATGGACATTGGTAATATGTCAGATCTAAAGTTCAGAATGATGATTCTCAAGGTGCTAGCCGGGCTCGAAAAAGGCATGGAAGGTATTAGAGAAACCCTGTCTGGAGAAATAAAAGCCCTTTCTGGAGAAATAAAAGAGTTAAAAATCTAACCAAGTTGAAATTAAAAAAAGCTATGAATGAGGGGTAATAAAAAATGGAGGCTTTTACTGCTAGGATAAATGAGGCAGAAGAGAGAATTAGTGATATAGAAGACCAAATGACAGAAAATAAAGAAGCTGAGCAAAAGAGAGACAAACAACTACTGGACCATGAGGGGAGAATTCGAGAAATAAGTGATACCATAAGACAAAACAACATTAGAATAACTGGGATTCCAGAAGGAGAAAAAAGAGAGAGGGGAACAGAAAGTATATTGGAGAGAATTATCGTAGAGAATTTCCCTAATATGGCAAAGGGAACAAGCATCAAAATCCAGAAGGCACAGAGAACCCCCCCTCAAAATCAATACGAATAGGTCCACATCCTGTCATCTAATTGTAAAATTTACAAGCCTTAGCGACAAAGAGAAAATCCTGAAAGGAGCCCAGGACAAGAATCTATAACATACAATGGTAAAAATATAAAAATATTAAATTGGCAGCAGACTTATCCACAGAGACCTGGCAGGCCAGAAAGAGCTGGCATGATATATTCAGAGCACTAAACGAGAAAAAAATGCAGCCAAGAATACTATATCCAGCTAGGTTATCATTGAAAATAGAAGGAGAGATAAAAACCTTCCAGGACAAACAAAAACTGAAAGAATTTGCAAACACCAAACCAGCTCTACAGGAAATATTGAAAGGGATCCTCTAAGCAAAGAGAGAGCCTAAAAGTAGTAGATCAGAAAGGAACAGAGACAATTTAGAGTAACAGTCACCTTACAGGCAATACAATGTCACTAAATTCATATCTCTTAATAGTTACCCTGAATGTTAATGGGCTAAATGCCCCAATCAAAAGACACAGGGTCTCAGAATGGATAGAAAAACAAAACCCATCAATATGCTGCCTACAAGAAACTCATTTTAGACCTGAAGACACCTCCAGATTTAAAGTGAGGGGTGGAAAACAATATACTATGCTAATGGACATCAAAAGAAAGCTGGGGTGGCAATCCTTATGTCAGATCAATTAGATTTTAAGCCAAAAGACTATAATATGAGATGAGGAAGGACACTATATCATACTCAAAGATTCTGTCCAAAAGAAGATCTAACAATATTAAATATCTATGCCCCTAACATGGGAGCAGCCAACTATATAAACCAATTAATAACAAAATCAAAGAAACACATTGACAATACCATAATAGTAGGGGACTTTAACACTCCCCTCACTGAAATGGACAGATCATCCAAGCAAAAGATCAACAAGGAAATAAAGGCCTTAAATGAACATTGGACCAGATGGATATCACAGATATATTCAGAACATTCCATCCCAAAGCAACAGAATAGACATTCTTCTCTAGTGCACATGGAACATTCTCCAGAATAGACCACATCCTGGGTCATAAATCAGGTCTCAACTGGTATCAAACGATTGGGATCATTCCCTGCATATTTTCAGACCATAATGCTCTGAAGCTAGAACTCAATCACAGGAGGAAATTTGGAAAGAATCCAAATACATGGAGACTAAACAGCATCCTTCTAAAGAATGAATGGGTCAACCAGGAAATTAAAGAAGACTTGAAAAAATTCATGGAAACGAATGATAATGAAAACACAACTGTTCAAAATCTGTGGGACACAGCAAAGGCAGTCCTGAGAGGAAAATATATAGCGGTACAAGCCTTTCTCAAGAAACAAGAAAGGTCTCAAATATACAACCTAACCCTACACTTACAGGAGCTGGAGAAAGAAGAAGAAAGAAAGCCTAAACCCAGCAGGAGAAGAGAAATCGTAAAGATCAGAGCAGAAATCAATGAAATAGAAATTAAAAAAAAAACAATAGAAAAAATCAACGAAACTAGGAAATGGTTCTTTGAAAGAATTAATAAGATTGATAAACTCCTGGCCAGACTTATGAAAAAGAAAAGAGAAAGGACCCAAATAAATAAAATCATGAATGAAAGAGGAGAGATCACAACCAACACCAAAGAAATACAAACAATTATAAGAACATATTATGAGCAACTATACACCAGCAAATTTAATAATCTGGAAGAAATGGATGCATTCCTAGAGACATACAAAATACCACAACTGAACCAGGAAGAAATAAAAAACCTGAACAGACCCATAACCAGTAAGGAGATTGTAACAGTCATCAAAAATCTCCCAAAAAAACAAGAGCCCAGGGCCAGACGGCTTCCCAGGGGAATTCTACCAAACATTTAAAGAAGAATTAATTCCTATTCTCCTGAAACTGTTCCAAAAAATAGAAATGGGAGGAAAACTTCCAAACTCATTTTATCAGGCCAGCATTACCTTGATCCCAAAACCAAGGATCCCATCAAAAAAGAGAATTATAGACCAATATCCTTGATGAACACAGATGCAAAAATTCTCACCAAAATACTAGCCAATAGGATCCAACAGTACATTAAAAGGGTTATTCACCACAACCAAGTGGGATTTATTCCAGGGCTGCAAAGTTGGTTCAACATCCGCAAATCAATCACTGTGATACAATACATTGATAAAAGAAAGAACAAGAATCATATGATACTCTCAATAGATGCTGAAAAAGCATTTGACAAAGTACAGCATCCTTTCCTGATCACAACTCTGCAAAGTGTAGGGATAGAGGGCACATACCTCAATATTATCAATGCCATCTATGAAAAACCCACCACAAATATCATTCTCAATGGAGAAAAACTGAGAGCTTTTCTGCTAAGGTCAGAACACGGCAGGGATGTCCATTATCACCATTGCTATTTAACATAGTACTAGAAGTCCTAGCCTCAGCAATCAGAAAACAAAAAGAAATTAAAGGCATCCAAATCGGCAAAGAAGAAGTCAAACTATCACTCTTTGCAGATGATATGATACCTTATGTGGAAAACCTAAAAGACTCCACTCCAAATCTGCTAGAACTTGTACAAGGAATTCAGTGAAGTGTCAGGATATAAAACCAATGCACAGAAATCAGTTGCATTTCTATACACCAAGAACAAGATAGAAGAAAGAGAAATTAAGGAGTCAGTCCCATTTACAATTGCACCCAAAACTGTAAGATACCTAGGAATAAACCTAACCAATGAGGCAAAGAATCTGTATTCAGAAAACTATAAAGTACTCATGAAAGAAATTGAGGAAGACACAAAGAAATGGAAAAATGTTCCATGCTCATGGATTGGAAGAACAAATATTGTGAAAATGTCTATGCTACCTAAAGCAATCTACACATTTAATGAAATCCCTATCAAAATACCATCCATTTTTTCCAAAGAAATGGAACAAATAATCCTGAAATTTATATGGAACCAGAAAAGACTTCGAATAGCCAGAGGAATGTTGAAAAAGCAAGCCAAAGTTGGTGGCATCCCAATTGCAGACTTCAAGTTCTATTACAAAGCTGTCATCATCAAGACAGTATGGTACTGGCACAAAAACAGACACATAGATCAATGGAACAGAAGAGAGAGCCCAGAAATAGACCCTCAACTCTATGGTCAACTAATCTTCAACAAAGCAGGAACGAATGTCCAATGGAATAAAGACAGTCTCTTCAACAAATGGTGTTGGGAAAATTGGACAGCCACATGCAGAAAAATGAAACTGGACCATTTCCTTACACCACACACAAAAATAGACTCAAAATGGATGAAGGACCTCAATGTGAGAAAGGAATCCATCAAAATCCTTGAGGAGAACACAGGCAGCAAATCTTCGACCTCAGCCACAGCAAATTCTTCCTAGGATCATTGCCAAAAGCAAGGGAAGCAAGTGCAAAAATGAACTATTGGGATTTCATCAAGATCAAAAGCTTTTGCACAGCCAAGGGAACAGTTAACAAAACCAAAACACAACTGTCAGAATGGGAGAAGATATTTGCCAATGACGTATCAGAGAAAGGGCTAGTATCCAAAATCTGTAAAGAACTTATCAAACTCAACACCCAAAGAACAAATAATCCAATCAAGAAATGGGCAGAGGACATGAACAGACATTTCTGCAAAGAAGACATCCAGATGGCCAACAGACACATGAAGAAGTGCTCCACATCACTTGGCATCAGGGAAATACAAATCAAAACCACAATGAGTTACCACCTCACACCAGTCAGAATGGCTAAAATTAACAAGTCAGGAAAAGACAGATGCTGGCGAGGATGTGGGGAAAGGGGAACCCTCCTACACTGTTGGTGGGAATGCAAGCTGGTGCAACCACTCTGGAAAACAGCATGGAGGTTCCTCAAAAAGTTGAAAATAGAGCTACCTTATGACCCAGCAATCGCAATACTGGGTATTTACCCTAAAGATACAAATGTAGTGATCCAAAAGGGCACTGCACCCAAATGTTTATAGCAGCAATGTCTACAATAGCCAAACTATGGAAAGAACCTAGATGTCCATCAACAGATGAATGGATAAAGAAGATGTGGTATATATATACAATGGAATACTATGCAGCCATGAAAAGAAATGAAATCTTGCATTTGGGATGATGTGGATGAAACTAGAGGGTATTATGCTTAGAGAAATAAGTCAATCAGAGAAAGACAGCTATCATATGATCTCCCTGATATGAGGAAGTGGAGATGCAACATGGGGGCGTTGGGGGGGTAGGAAACGAATAAATGAAACAAGATGGGATTGGGAGGGAGACAAACCATAAGAGACTTTTTTTTTTTAAAAGATTTTATTTATTTATTTGACAAAGAGACAGATCACAAGTAGGCAGAGAGGCAGGCGGGGACGGGGGGAAGCAGGCTCCGTGCTGAGCCGAGAGCCCGATGCGGGGCTTGATCCCAGGACCCTGGGATCATGACCTGAGCCTAAGGCAGAGGCTTTAACCCACTGAGCCACCCAGGCGCCCCCCATAAGAGACTCTTCATCTCACAAAACAAACTGTGGGTTGCCGGGGAGAAGGGGGTAGGGAGAGGGTGGTGGGGTTATGGACATTGGGGAGGGTATGGGCTATGGTGAGTGCTATGAAGTGTGCAAACCTGGCAATTCACAGACCTGTACCCCTGGGGCTAATAATACATTATATGTTAATTAAAAAAAAGGTATTCATTTGGCAAATGTCCACTATTACTTTACATTTCAACAAGTCACCAAGTAGCTGATCAGACTCTCCTGCCGATCTAGCATTAACGTTAGTCTGTTCATAGATGTCTTGGGGTCAGTTGTAGCTAACTCTTGAAAAATAAAAGTGGAGAAGATGCTCCTGATTTTTTTTTTTTTCCTGGAGGAAACACTGGTTAATATATATTATGTACAAGAATGTTGTATTATTGAATAAATTAAGCTCAAAAGGGCTGAAGAAAGGTCATTGTCATTGTCAAGCAAACATTTACATGGTACTTTCTGTATGGCAAGCATTTGATCTAAATTATTGCCATATATTAACCTGTTTCTTTCTTCCTCTAACAATTCATTGAATGGGTACCACATTATCCCTATTTAACAGTTGAGAAAACCGAGGAGTAGGCTGATTAGAGAACTTGTCCAAAGTCACAGGGCTCCTACAGAGGAGACCTGGCATTTCACGCCAAGCAGCATACTTCCAGAGGCTCTTCTCTTAACCCTAATGCCATCCCACCTTGTTATAGTATCAGTGAGTGTTTGATCACATTTGAAAAAATATGCAGAGTATTATGCTATGCACCAGGAATGTTAAAAATAAAAAAAAATTTAAGAAAAGGTATAAGACAGTTTGTGCCCTTAGAGGTCTTCAAGCTAGTTAGAAAGACAAGGTAAACAATGGAAAACTGAAGATCATTCCAGGCAGTGGAACCTGTGATAAAGGACCCATTCAGAAGAGCTCTTGAGGGTTTTGAAGGTGCCCAGGTCACTACAGGTGGGGAAATTTGGGAAAGACTTCAAGTTTATGGAGTTTTGAGATGTTTGGATCAAAGGTCAAGATGCTTTTTATGCTTTTTATTGAATGTTATAAAAAATGTGAATAGCTTAAAAATGCATCAGAAAATCACTAAGACAGATGGTCTAAAAATAGTTTGAATCATCTGTTGGTAAAGTGAGTACTTGATTAGAACCCAGCAGGTGAGTGAGAATTACTTACATAAAACAAAGGAATTTAAAACACCATTATTGTGCCATTAATAGGGAGAATTAGAGTGATCAGATAATTCAGAAGATGCTTGTCTTGATGCCTTAACAAGTGGGCCATGCAATGCCTTGGGCTGCAAACAATTAGTCCCGCGTGTCATAGGAGCTTACGAGTGACTAGACCCTTTGACAGTTCCGAATGATGAACCAGTGCCCAGGAGAACAGCAATCTAGAAACTAACTTGATTTGATACTTCTTTTTTTTAAAACAACCAATGTTTTAGTGATCTATAGTACTTCAGGGTTATATTTATCTACTCTTACTGTAATGCAATTGTTTCAGAAGAAATAATGAGTGAGTTAAATAACAAGACCAGAAGCACCTTGGGATAAATAAGAATATAGGAAAATTTAAATCTTTAAGAGTCCTCTATATCTACTCCTGCCATTTCTCTTAACTTCACCATAAGATTATTTTATTTTTCTACTATTTACCTTACTTGCTATTAAACTGTACTGTAGTTTGGCTTCCCATTATAGCTAATTATCATTTAATCTATACATTCCATATTTTCAGTATCAGTTTCCTAATATTAATGTCTTTTATATAATGTGTTTAATTCACAGGTAGATTGAATATATAAATTATCTCAATATATCTAATAATTCATAATTATTTTCTCTCTAGTATTTCTACCATCCATCCAGTTATTGAAAATTAGAAAGTTGGCTGGGGTGCTTGGGTGGCTCAGTCGGTTAAGCAGCATCTGAGTCTTGATTTTGGCTCAGGTCATGATCTCAGAGACGTGAAATTGAGCCCTGCACTGGGTTCCATGCTCTGAGCATGGAATCTGCTTAAAGAATCTCTCTCTTCCTCTCTCTCTGCTCCTCCGTAGCACTCTCTCAAAAATAAAAAATAAAATAAAATTAGAAACTTGGAGTCATTCTTAATTTTTCCTCTCACTTCCCACTTAATAGCTAATCAACATATGTTCTTTTTATATCTCTTAAATATCTTATAAAGGTGTCCAGTTCATAAAGGCTAATTATTTCTGTGGACCCAGAGCCATATATCATCTTGCTGAGACCAGAACCTGGGTCTTCCGAGTCCTGGTAGGGCCGTCTCTCTGATCTACTATGACAGTTTTAGAGAAGGGGCTTTGTTTTAGTTCTAATCTGTCTCAACAAAATATTAATATATACTAATGTAACAAACTATTAGAAAAAACATTCCCTATACACATTACAAAAAAAGGAGAGCTAGTATTAGTATACATTGAAGACTACTAATATTACCTATGACACCTAGCTCTAGATTTATCATTCTTATGCTTTATGGAAGAACTAGGTAAATGTATGCCATGTTGCTTTCTTTTTCCTCCTATCTCAATAGAAACTTTGGCCCTCCTTCTGCTCAGTTTGATCTCTCAGCCTGTGCTAGCGTTCTTAACTGCTTTTGCCTCCTCAGGAGTCTTGCTTCAAAAATCTTGATGTTTCAGAGTGCCTGGCTGATTCAGTTGGTAGAGTATGTGACTCTTGATCTTGGGGTTGTGAGTTCAAGCCCCACATTTCACATACGGCTTATTTTAAAAAATAATAAAATAAAATAACAATTTAAAATCTTACCCTTCCTCTTCACTATGAAACACTGCCCTTACCCCCTCCACTTGCTTTTTTTCCATTAGCCTGTAAATATTCTTAGGTCTCTTCCAATTCAAGAAGCAGAGCAAAACAAACAAAAACGAATGAAACCAACAAAACCCCTAAACTAACAAAATTTCCTTGCCCCCCTTCCCCTCCTTTCTAAACAATGTGAAGCCACTCTTCTTTAGCCAAGCTACTTCCAGGGCAAACCAGTGCATGGGCTTTCTTTACCACCTGACCACCTTGTACTTCTCAACCCATTGTAGCTTCTGCCCTTCTTGCACCATGATTACCATCACCTCTGTTTCAACAGAACAAATGAATATTTTTCCATGATTAAGCTCCGTCTTTGGAATTCAATATGGTTGACCATTTATTTATTTACTAAATCATTATTCAGTTCTTTCTATGGGCCAGGCACTGTAGTAGGTGCAAAGGAGACACAGTGGTGAGGAAAATTTGAAGAAATAGATTTGGGTAATACATTGGTTTCCTGGTTTTCTTTCAACCTGTTTGGTCTTTTTTCCCCATTCCCTTTGTGGGCTCTTCTGCTTACCCTTTCAATACTGCTACAACAAATAATAAATGTTGGCTAAATATTACAGCGGTCTTCCTGGGGACCCCACTCACGTGTCTAAACATTTACATGTACGGTGAGTAGAGGGAAACTTTACTCAGCTCTCCTTCCAGGAAGGACTGAAGACCCAGCTCTGGTGAGTACAGTCAATATAGAGTCTCCAATCACTGGTTCTGCCAGTTCAGCCTCAGATGAGTTGCCTTGCCAAGGTCAAGGTTATGCATTTTCTCGTGGGACAAAATCTAATGGCTGAGCGGGGGTGAATATAAAGATCTGACTGTTCTGGCCAGAGGAGAAAGTAAGTTATGCAAGATGAATCTGGAAACCTTGATCCACAAAAAAGAAGGAATAGCATCAAAGACTTTGATGCCAAGCTAAGCGACTTTCACTGGCCAAAAATGGGACAAGTAGAGCATCAATAAGAATAATAATGGTGGGGATGCCTGGGTGGAACAGACAGTTAAGTGTCTGCCTTTGGCTCAGTCATAATCCTGGGGTCCTGGGATTGAGTCCCGCATTGGGCTCCCTCTCCCCCTGCCTGTCACTCCCCCTGCTTGAGCCCTCTCTCTCTGTCAAATAAATAAAATCTTTAAAAAAAAAAAAAATACTGGCAATGACTAAAACACATCAAGTAAAAAGTCCATGAGTTCATAGAAATACCAAAGGAAATCCTCAAAACCTCACTGATTTTCTTTGAAGAATACTGGGAAAGCAACTCTTTATTTTAAAAAATAGTACATGAAGCATTTAACCTGCCTTTTCAGTACAAGCTAGACCTCAGTATAACCAAACAGTCGATGAAAAAATGTTTCTCCTTACAGAAGCATCCCATATTGCTTCTATAAATAAGTGGCAGAATTATAGTATCATTATTGTTTTGCTATCACTTTATGAAATAATGCATCTAGGAAAAGATTGTGCAAAAAAAATCTACAGAAGGAGCTCACTTACTAGTGCAAAAAATAATAAAATATTAGCAAACAGAATCCCACTGTTAAAGAATCATGTATGTCTATAGAAGATTTATGCCAGAAATGCAAGAATGGTTCAATATTAGGATGAGGTTAGTATTTTTCATCATATTATAAATCTAAGGAGAAAAATAATGATCCTCTCCATAGACTCTGAAAAGTCAGTTGACAAAATTAAACACCTATTCTTTTAAAAATATGTAATACAAAAGGAATCAAGAGAAACTTCATTAACTTAATAAAATAGATCTATCTCAGCCTGAAAGGCAACGTCTAACTTAATTGGGAGATTTGGAGATATTTCCTAAAGTCAGATGCCAAGACAAAGATTCCCACCATCATACTCAATGGCTTGGGATATTATACAACCCAATTATATAAGAGAAAGTGGTTATATAAGATTACAATAGTTATATGTTACATAAGAAATTACATAATTGAATTGTATAAGAGAAAGACATAAGATTGTATAAGAGGTAGGTATAAAAATTGTAAAGGAGAATGCAGAACTATATTATTTGCAGATAATACGATTAAATGCCTAGAAAACCCAAGAAATTCAGCTGAAAAACTACAATATACAGTAAGATAGTTTAGGAAGATAGCTGATGTTAACATACTATGCTAAAAAAGAAATGCAGTATTCATGTATACAAACAAAAGATATAATTGAGGAAAAGACTTATTAAAATAGCAGCAAAAAAGGTAAAATATTTTGAAATAAACTCAACAAGAAAATGTGAGAGACCCATATGAACAAATACTCCTGGTACACAGAAAAGTACACTTGGAACAAATGTAAAGACAAAGTATGTGCTTGGGAAAGTTCAAGAACAGGTAGATGTTCATAAAGGTAACAGCATCCCAGGGTTTTTGTTGGTTTTTCCCACTCCCCCAGATTATATGTACTAATTCTAAAGTTCATTTAGGAAAACAAAGAAGCAAGGGTCACCAGAGGAGATCCGTGTGGGGGGAGGCTATCCCTATCAGATACTGAAACAAACTTTAAAGCTTTAAGAGTTGTGTCATTCTGCCATATAAAAGAGACTCAAAATACCTACAGGAATTTAGTGTGTGATAAAAGTAGCACCTCAAATCAATGGGAGTACTTAATAATGTAATTGTTAATTTCATTCACTAATTAATGTAAGACTTAATAAATGAGAGTAGCCATGTGGAGAAATAAAGAGTTCTATACTTCACCCTGTTTATCAGACTAAAACACCAGATGGATCAAATCTTTAAATGTTAAAAAACCCCAAACCATGAAAGTTCTAGAAGAAAACACAAATTCCTTTATAAATGTGAAGTGTGAAAGGCCTTCTAAATATTGCAAGTGATGATGATGTTAGCAGCTAGCACTTCTACAGCGTGTACTATGTGTGAGACACTGTTCTAAGAGCTTCCCATGTATTTACTGATATAACCTTCATAACAACTATACAAAGTAGGTGCTATTATTACCTCCATGTGAACATAAGCCCCAGAGGAGGCCGAACAGCATCATCTGTGCCCTATGGGAACCACAACATACTTCAGAGATTCAAAAGAGGAAGAAATATATGGTAGGGGAAATAAATGATTTAATGGCAGCAGCAGAATCTGAGGTAGACCCAGAAAGATGGAAGGTGAGCAGAAATAGGGTGAAAAGACTGTATCAATCCTAATTCAATCAGCCTGGGTCCTATAATAGCCATTTAAGAACTTGAGATCTAATTCAGTGTTGTGATCTTATACTTAAGAGGCCTGAATGAGATAGCTAGCGAGTGACTAGTTTGGAATGGTCAAACATCACCCAGAGATTTCAGTTTTATAGGAACCTAAGGCTGGCATATTCGAGCAGGTGAGTTTTGTAGCTGCTGAAAGCTTGAACGTCAGGGAACGTCCACAAGGAGCACCGCTTTAGTAGTCTGCGCTAGACCACGGTGATGGTCAACTGTCCACAGGCTAGCATTGCACCAGACTGTGTAAAATAATTATTGAGGTGGTTAGGGTCTTTTCAGTGCCGCTACCGCATGGTAAGTGCAGAAATACTTTTATTATGCATATCCATCCATGTTCACTACATATGTGGCCCAGATGCTTGTTCTGCTCCATGGCCCACACATCTCTTTAATGAAGAATATTCTCGACGGCTTTCTTTGAGGAGAATGAGGATCTGGTCCACTGGGAGTCTTAGGACTTTTTAATCTTATATGATGAACTGTTTTACAAAAGGGATCAGCAAATTGGAAACTGGAAAAATTTTTGCAGAGAGAGACAATGTGAATGTTATTTTCGTTTGTGCCCCATTATGCCTTTTAAAATCAGATTATTCTTTTTGAGGTGTCAGAGAGCATGATAGATTCAGAATTATAACTGGAGAATAAAATCAGGAACATTTTTTGGTATCATATGGTGCAACTTAATAACAGTAAAAACAAAAGGTAGGCTTGAGAAGAGCAATAAGAGAAAATTTCCTTAGCTATTTGAACTAGTGGTATGCAATGAAAATGTGTATGAACCCTTTTAAGAATCTCATTTGGTTTCCAAACAGTATCTGCCAATAGCGAAGTACAGAACAACTTCACAGTGGTTATTCCTAATAAACACTTACAAACTTTAGAAAACTATTTGCTCACGGATCGTGGCAGTTTTAAACTAATATAATGTCTGGAAGGCAGAGGATGTGTTGTAAGTTTTATACAACACCCTTAGATATCTTCTTACAGTAAACAGCAGTCAAATGTAGCTGTCATTCCTACCTAAATATACAAGCTTGTACTAATGAATATGTCCTAGGGCTGGTACCTGGGACATCATTGTATTCACTCAAAAGAACAAAAATAATAACAAAGGTTTGGATGCTCCTTGAGAAAACTGTGATTTATTAAAAGATGAGGATTATGAAGATTACTGTTTCTGTTAAGAGTCAGAAAGAAAACAGAGGCTTCTTTTTTTTTCTAGTTTACATTTCTGGCTCCAAAATGATGATTTCTTTTTTAAGGCTTTGAAGATATTCAGAACATTGTGTCAATTACTACATCTTTTGTAAGTTTAGTGTTTGATTGCCTTGTCTCTCTCCTGCTCTCCTAAGACCATGAAAGCAAAAGAGAAATACAGTCAAACATCAGAATGTAATGAGAAAAAGAGAGGTAAAAAATGTAGATGATTAGCTTGAGTTACTCAACTTTAACCCATGGGAATGGATTTTACTTCCTAGTAACCAATATTTCTAGTAATTCATGTTATGATTGCTTTGAGCTTCTGGATCTATGATGCTCCTTTAGCTTAAATTAAAGGATTATCTACAAAACTATGGTCTGTCGCAGTGTTTAAAAAAAATGTAATGGGCATTTAAAACACCTGGAATTATATTAAATTGAAAATTCTGATTCAGTAGGTCTGGGGTGTGGCGTGAGTATTTTTATTTTATTTTTAAGATTTTCTTCATTTATTTGACAGAGAGAGACACAGAGAGAGAGGGAACACAAGCAGGGGGATCAGGAGAGGGAGAAGCAGGCTCCCCATTAAGCAGGGAGCCTGATATTGGGCTGGAGCCCAGAGCCCTGGGATCACGACTTGAGCTGAAGTCAGATGCTTAACAACTGAGCCACCCAGGCACTCCCTGAGTCTTTATTTTTAATAAGTTCCCCAGTACAGCTGCTACTGGTGGTCTGTGGACCACATCTGGAGTAGCAGGCATCTAGATTTGAGAGTTAGTTCTTTGAAATACTTCAAGAAAGAAGAGTTTGGTGGCTAATAAGAATCAGTGCATACTATCCCATCCTCTTGGAGAGTCACAGTTTACATTAGCATATTAAGAGCTCTGAAAACTCAAGATTCTGTGGAAAGAAAATATGTTTAGCTTTATCCCAGTGAATGACTTAAGTGGAAAAATACCATAAAATTTCTCCTTCCACTTTCTTTTTTGGTAGCATATTAAAATCTAGGGGAGTTTCACTTTTGGGGATACACACTTTAGGAGACACCTGTCCAAAGAAGAGTGCAGCCTTCTTAACTTATTACTCCAAAATCTAACTCCTCAGAGAAATCATGATACTGCATTTTTGAGGTGAGAGGAAGGAGTAAGAAATGATGGGCTTAGTTGTATGTAGTGAGAAGAGTATCATTTGTTTTTCTAAAAAGTACATTAACTCTTCTAAGAGTTGGCTTTGGCAGGGCAGAAAAAAATGCAGCCATGACTAGTATGTTTCTTTCACAATTATAAAAGATATTCCAATAGAGGAGTTGGCCACCATGGCCCTCATGGCCAGTTGACGTAAGGAGCTAAGAATAGATTTTATGATTATTTTTTAATGTTTCAAATAGTTGAGAAAACCTAAAAGAAGTAGCATATTTCATGATGTAAACATTATGTGAAATTCAAATTTCAATGTCCACAAGTAAAGTTTGTCCTGCCCATCCGTTCATGTTGAGTACAGCTGCTGTCATTATATGAAAGAAGGGTAAGTCATTGCAGCTGAGACCACATGGCCTGCCAAGTAAGATATTAGCTATTCAGTTCTCTACAGAAAAGATCTGCCAGCCCCCGCCGTGACAGACCTAAAGAACATGGGTTTAAAAAGAGCTAAGGGTAGAAGGCACATGGGTATTTGATGTATTATTTTTCTCCTGTCTTCCAACATTTAAAATTGGAAATAGTTTGTTGTCTAAGCATCAGTAGAAGTAGTATCTATCTTTTGTTTAGTAATGTCTTTAAACTAAAAAACAAAACCAAAAACCCACCAAAGGCAGAGCTGGTATTTGCACTTATAACTATTTCTCGTGGTTTAATACCAAATATGAATTTATATTGGGAACCACACTGTTGATGTCATTGCAGCATCCTTCTAAGAAGTATAGAGCTGGTGAAATGGAAGACCTCTGGTTCTGCAGAGCATCATAATAGGAACTGGGGAGAGCAGAAGAGCTCTGTAAGAGAGAGGAAGAAAAATGTCGGCAGTACTGGAGGGAAGAGAGTGGGAAAGAGAGAGAGAGAGAGAGATGGAGAGAGAATATGAATAATGGAAGATTATGAGTAGCTTAATGTGAGCCCCTTTAGAGGGGCCCTCAAACCTTCAAAAAATCTGCAGATTACATGAATGCTTGATGCAGGGGATCTGATTATGAAAACCTGGAAAGAGTGAAACTGAGGTTTTCAGTTTAGGTGAGGCAGAGCTGGAATCTAAGAGACAAAGAAAGACAGGGGAATTAACAGAAAAATTTGAGAAGGCACTGGGATGTCGAAGGTGTATAATTGAGTGGTTCAAGACAATGTTACCTAGCTCTCCAGAAGAAGAAATATGCGACTGGTATCTGACTTGAATAATCAAAAAATATTTGTTGAATGGTGAGCTTGTCCTAGTTATTTAACTTTGTTCAGTTTCCTACTTTCGGGTGGTGAATGGAGCCAAGGAACTTACTTCTCGGTACTTCTGTGAGGCTTAAATGAGATTATTCATATGAAGCTTGTAGCCCTATATCTGGCAGGTAGTATGACTGCTACCATTATTTTTATGTCATCATTTTCAGCCCCCTCTCAAGCACATAGTAGGTGCTCACACAATATTTGTTGCATATAAAATAGAAATATTTTCCCTCCGTGACGAAGGTGTGAAACAAGGTATACCTTTAAAAAGTGCTGTGCTTTTACATTTTGATTATGACTGAAAGGAACACCAATCAGACAAATTGCCTGAACTGTTATGAAATTGGGATTATTATAGTAGTAAGCTCCTTTTACTTACAGTAGCCTTAACATTATCAAACCTATGAGGCCCTGGAGACACATTGGCCCTACACTGTTGTAAGATATCGTGCAGAAACATCACAGACCATTGGTGATTATAATCAGACACTCACAAGTTTGATTGAGACAAAGAGGCAAAGAAGACAGCAGGAAAAAAAAAATCTATTCACTTTTGAAAAATGTGAATAAGGGAGCCACATGAGGAAAATGTTCTTTTTTCCTCAGAGTATTTCAGAAAACTGAATCATCTACCACTGGCTGCTTCTTCCTTTTCCATGTGAAGGCGTGCCAAGATCAAAATGGCAAATGGACCTTCAGTTCTGGCCTGTCTATGACCTTCAGCAGGGGTTAATTGAGATGGAAAAGAAAAAATACCCGATCTTCTCTTGCATGATTACAGTGCACATTCCCATCCCTTTTTGCATCATTATAAAGTATTAGTGCTAACCATAAAAAAGGACTGGATTTATGAAACTCCTCATAATTCAAACAAGAGCCAGAAAACTATAAAATTTGAATCCAGATTTTCTCTTACGGTGTGTGTGTGTAGTGCGGTTTTTGCAGCATGTTCACTTACGTTACCTCATTTGATTCTCCTAACAACCCTACGAGGCAAGCAGGCATAATTGCCCTCCATTTTTATGGAGGAGCATATTGAAACTCTGAGAGATTGCCTGGTTAGAGCGTGCCAGAGATGGGACTGGGTCTGTGTATTCTCAGTCTGCTGCTCTTGTTGCCACGGGCCACGTGTCTCTGGGGTAAGGGAGACAATGCAGCTCCAGTCCATGTGTGGTGCCAGCCAAGGGCTTGGTCTTCCTTATGTGAAACACATGCTGAGATGACATTTGTCACGTTTGAACGTGTGTGTAAAGGCGACACTCCGCTGGAGGAGGCTAGGTGACGTGCATAAAGGAGGCAAGCACACATGGAATTTAATCTTGCTTGAATCAGGCATTCTTCCATGGGAAAGGAGCTATTTTATGAGGCATGACTATTACTTTACATCACATCATATTTGTTTCACCAAAGATAAATAGGACGTGTACCAGTTTTTAAATGTTTATACTTTCTGGGCATAGTTTGAAGTATCTCAAATAAAACTTACCTTGAAAATTCTTATATTCTAGAACCATCTCTCTTTTTTGAGAGAGACGGAGCAAACTGGTGTCTGACCAAGGTCTCTGCGACAGGCTAACACTGAAATCATTTTGTCTTCCTTCAGGACCGATGACATTCACATTGGAGAAATGAAGGGAATCCTGAATGCTTACTAATTCTTGGATTCTCTCTTATACAAACCCAGCCCAGATTTAAGGAAACCATAACCCTTCTGTCATATTAAATATGAAATGTAGTCAAGATTTCTTTAAACACACACACACACACACACAGATTTGAGGGGCTCAAGTTTCAGACCTGTTTCTGTCATATGTTGTACAAAAGGAAGTAGAACATATGAATGACCAAATTGAAATGGTTTGGGGAAGCTATTTTTAGAGGATAAGAAACATTTGAAAGCATAAGCTATATGTTTCCTTTTTAAAAACATCTGGAATTTTATCATTTAAATCCTCTTATTTGAAGTAGTATGACATGTGAGAAGAGTTGTAATATTATCTTCTTTTGTAGTTTAAGGTTAAAACATCTCCATTGAACTTTCAGCCTGTGTGTGCATGTGGGTCTGTCTGTGTGTGACTGGGGCATAGGCAGAACAGGGCAGAATGGGGCACATGTTATTGAGTGAGATACAGAGGAAGAAATAAAGACGAGGGAATGCAAATTCATTCAAGCTGGTTGAGAAAGGCTCTGTTGCTACCATTGTTTTGATTGGATTCCTGGATTATTTGCCTTGATCTGATTATTCTTTTTGCCTTTTGCCCTACTGCTATTTAAAATCTGATGCCCAGGGAAGCCCCAGTGGGCCATGGATAAAGAAACGCAATATTGTAGGTGCTCTATGTTTGTGGAAAATGGGTGATCACCTAGACATATATAAGAGAGATGTGTATCACAGAGTTAAAGCTTTCTAAGCATCACAGCTTAGAATTAATGCCCAGTTTATAGGACCTGATTAGGTATATTTTACTGGAGAAAACACATCTTTTAACCATATTTCGGTGATTTCAAAACATTATCTTCTGAAGCATTTGACAGAGACACTGTAATTTTGGATGGATCTTGATTACCCAGAATCATTACACAATCTGTTCCAGAAAAAAAGATTCTATGGCATGATATGGGACTGAGGCAAGAAGGGTGAGTACACATCGTTAGGCCTTAAACATATCTGGGAATGTTTCTGATGGTATTAATTTACCATGCTATTAACTTTTCAGATAATGGTGCTTCTAATTTTCCTGTTTCAACATGTAAATCTTCCAAATTAATGAAGAAGACCAAAGTGATTTACAAAAAACATGTGCCCAAGGCACCATTACACCCTACGTTAAAGTCAGAACTTCACACCATAAATATCTTATTGGCTGTTTACATTTTTAAGATGATATAATGCAGTGATTTCTTATCTTAGGTGCATGAACTTTCTTTTCAAAATTGTATGTATGTATATAAAATTGTGTGTGTGTGTGTGTGTGTGTCTACCATAGCTTTCATTAGCTTCTAGAAGAAATCCATGACCACTCCTACCCCCTCAAAGTTAAGAACCATTGATAATAAATAAGCAGACAAGTTATATGAGACTTAAAACAGAAGGTTTTAGACACCATGCTTTAGTACTCATTTCCATTATTTCCTGCGTCTTCTTTCAATCCTGTGCAATATGCTTAGGCGTGGGGGTTCACTCTTGGTCTTAGACCCCTAGGCATGCACAATCAAGTTAATGAGAAGACCTAAGGGAAGGATGCTTCTACCGAATGCCTGCTTCTTAATTATGAATAAGGCATCCATCCTGAATCTTAGTTGCTATTCCTGCTCTTGTGAACTAGTTAGACAGTGAATAACGGAATTAAAAAGTTTTCTTCTTCACTCTCGTCTTTAAACTAAGAGCCTAGAGCAAGCCAGTTTCCTGAATTTTAGGCCTTGACGTGGAGGTACAGGGCTAAGTACTCAAAAGGACCTTTTGAGAAGGATTCCACATCCATCCAGCAAAAAAACCCCTTATCGGGGGTTTATAATAATTTATAATCTCTTTGCTTTTCCTATTAAAAAGCAAAAACAAAACCAAAAAACTTTCACTTTAAGTCTTAGGATCCCTAGGTAATAATTAAATACCACCATCTTCCAACCAGGCAGGAAGAGAAGAGAATATTTGACGTTGCCTGAAGACCAACTGTGACACCTGCTTGTTTTCTGTATTTCTAAAGTATCCAATTCTTTATTTGTATGTTTCCAGTTTGCATCCTGACTCCTCTCTATAGGAGATAGAAGGGCAGAATTTTTTTTAAAAGAGTGGTGAGACCAAAAGGCCACATTTCAGATCTCTAATTTTTATATCTTGATTGGACAGTATATGTGTTGTTTTTTTTCTTGGATATGTTTGATTGGTATTTGAATTGCTACCTTTACCATGGTCTCAATAAAACTGAATTTACTTGTGGTTTCATGGAATTATGGAGTTCTATGCATGCACCAAATATAACCTGAATCATTTAAAATAAACCTCCTTGTATGAATAGCATATTTTTCTGAACATTCTTATAAAAGGTTGTTTTGAAACTCAAAAGTACCAATGTTAATAACATCCATAATTATTTCTCTACAACTTATGCTGTTATGTATTCTGTAAGAAAAACTGGTAAAAAGAATTTAAAAAATAGAGTCCTCAACTTGAATTAAATAAGTGAGAGATAGAAAAAATTATAGTACTTATGTTGGGAAAGCTATTTTTCAGCTGTTGAGTTTTTAGTTACGGCACGATGGAGAAAAAAGTTGAACGCCTACGTACCAGCATACACAATGGGTTTCTGTGAGGGAAATTGGTTTTAGCAAAAGACGACTGGAAATGATTTTTTAAAAATCCTTTTTCTCTACTTCTATGTGATTCACCAAGCCAAACCCTCACCCTCTTCAAGTCCAACTCCACCTACTTGCTGCCCACACCAAACAGGAATGGTGGTTGGGAAAACACACTGGCTGACTTCATTTTAATAGAGAAATGCTCACTGCTCACATCTTAGCTTTATATTTCCTGGCCTTAAATGGGCCTTCAAGAATCCTAGTACATCGACCTAGTCATTTGTTCTTCTATTTTCTAAGCTAACATGTTCACACTCACACTGTTTTCTTTGTCCTCTAACTGCTAATACTTCCCCCTCCTCTTCACTCCCAGCTAATAATCTTGCCTCTTACATTCAAACTTGAGAAAGCAGAAGAGAATCACTTTATCTTCCCGCTACAAAATCTGCCTCTGTGTATCCACCCTGCCTTCTCTTCCTTTACACTGGGGAACCTGGTCCCATGGAAGGCTGACCTTTTTACTTGCACAAGGATCCCATTTCTTCCCGACCTTTCCAGGATTTCACTGTACAATTATCTTACCTTTCTCTTGTATCTTAAGTTTCTATTTTCTACTCAATCATTCCCAATCAACATACATACAAACTGTAATATCTCCCATCAATAAAATACTTCTCTCTAGACCGTACATCCCCACTGTCTGTTGTCCCATTACTTTGTTTTGTTTTACAGTTAAACCTTTGAAAGGGTCTGTGTCTTTCCATATTCACCTCTTCACTGCCTTTTTATTCCTAACCACTCCATTTGGGCTGTTTTCTCCATTGCTCCACAGAATCCATTCTGGTTTGGATTCCCAGAATTCTCCATCCAGCTAAATCCAGTGGTTGGTTCTTTGTTTTCATTTTACTTGACTAACCAACAGAATTTGACACAGGTAAGCTGTCTCCCTTTCTTGAAACATGTTCTTTCTTTGGTTTCTGACATACCATGTTCTGTTAGCATTGCTGTTACCTCAGAGACCTCTCCCTAGTCTCCTTTGCTGAATCTGACAACTTTTTCATTTCTAAAGGAGGTCCCAGTCCTTAACGTTTTTTCTTTGCCTTCAACTCTCTATGTGTTTTCATCTCTTTTGTGGTTTAAAATCTAAATGCTGTATGCCTTCCCAATTTTTATCCTCTGTCTTCACACCCTTCCTGAGGTCTACACTCATGTGTCTGTCTGCTCAACATCACGTGAATGATTGACAGAGATATCAACATCTGCAGTAAAGGAAAGCAGAAAAATAGCCAAAACCATACTTCCTTTTTGGGGATTAAATGTTTGTGTCCTTCCCCATGAAATTAATACATTGAACCCTTAAACCCCAGTTTGGTAACGTTTGGAGAAGGTCTTTTTGAAGGTAATTACGGTTCGATGACATTATGAGGGTGGGGCCTTGGTCTGACGGCATTGGTGTCCTTTTAAGAGACACTAGAATGCTTCTTCTCTCTCCACCATGTGAGGACACAGTGAGAAGACAGCCATCTCTGAGCCAGGAAGAGGGCTGTCTCCAGAAAGAAAATCAGCTGGCACTTTGATCTTAGACTTCCCAGTCTCTAGAAGTTTTTAAGTTTAAGCCCAGTCCTAGTATTTTCTTAGGGCAGACTGAGCGGATTAACACAGCCTTGCCTTCTAACCTGCTCCTCCTCAGGCTACCCCATTTGATAAGTGGCATTAGTATGTATCCACTTGCTTATACTGACAGCCAGGAGCATGCTTGACTCTTTCTTTCCCCACATTCCCCATCCAAATCCTATCAGGATTCCACATTCCTCACTAACCAATCCTATCAACTCTTTCTTCCTTTGAAATGTATCCTGAATTTTGATACTTCTCAGCACGTCAGCTGATAAGTTGCCCAAGGCACTTACATTTCTCTCACATACTTTTGCAAAGCTTTCTAATGCGTCTTCCTGTTTTCTACTCTTCCATACCCCCATCCCTAGCTTCAACCCAATATTCTCTATACAGCAGCCAGAGATATCTTTTAGAAAGAAAAGTCAGAAAATGTCACTTCCTCTGCTTTGAAACTTCTGTGGTTCCCCAGGACGTTCAGAATGAAGTCCAATGATCTAAGTGTGAATAAAGGTCCTCCATAATCCAGCCACTGTTTGTATCTCCACCCTATTTCCTGTCCAATTTTGTGTTTATTTGCTTTGCTCTGGCTATATTGGCTGGTTCTAAATATACCACTCTTGGTCTTACCTTGGGGCCTTTGGAGCAGTTGTTTCTTCTGAAAGACTCTTCTCCCAGAGCGTAGCAATGTTCACTCCCTCACTTCATCCAGGTTTTTGTTCAAATGGCACCTCTTCGCAAAGGTTTCCCTTGAGCATTGTATCTAAAATAGTCACTACCCAAGTTAGGTAATGTATTTGCCAGATGAAGAATTCATATCACTTCGTTTGCAGATTTTGTAAATCAAATGTTTTAAAAGATGTACACCCAGTTAGAAAATATATTCATTAAAAAAAAACTCAATTAAAATCCTACTATTGTTCCTGCTGGGTGTTAAGGATAAGCAGAACATACCAAAAAAGTTGCCTAACTTTATGGAAATTACATGAAATTTCTACATGGAAAAGCAAATTGTAAAAAAGAGGGGAAAATGACAACTAGACCTCAGAGGTGTTTATCCTCCCCACTAATCAGAAAAAATTTAAAAATTTAAAATAAGGTACCATTTCTTGCCTATCAAACTGGCAAAGAATTTTGAAAAACCAGTAAGCCTAGCATCTCCTTCACAGCTGGAGAGAGTATATAATCAGAATGGAAATTTAGTGGTATATATAAAAATTCTTTAAACAGTTTTCATTCTTTGACCAAGATGTTCCATTTAGAGAAATTTATAAAAAGAAAATAATCAGATAGGTGCAAAAAACTACAGATAAGGATGTTCACCGCATCACTATTTACAACAACAAAAAACTGGGACTGACCTAATTTTCCAATAGTAAAGATTTGGTTCAATGCACTTTGCTATATGCATATGATAGAACACTATGCATTCAGCCCATTAAAAAGGAAGTGTACAATAGTTCATGTCCTGGGGAAGTGTTCATGAAATGGTAAGCGAAAACAATGAGGTTAGAAAGTAGAATGTTCAGTGTAATTGAAATTTATTTTGAATTTTTCCAATATTGCAGTGAATACACATATTTTACTTCTAAAATAAAAACTATGTAAAAACAAAACAAAACAAAACAAAACAAAATAAAATAGCCACTACCCTGTCTTTCTCCCTTGCCCTGCTCTATTTGTCTCTATTGCACTTACAATAATTTATTGCTTTATCACCTTTCTCTTTCATCAGAATGTAAGCTCCAAGATCTTTGTCTTGTTTCCCACTGGACCCCCAATGCTCAGAAAAACCTCCACTAAAGAGCAGATACTCAGTACATACGTTTTGAATGAATAAATGTATGTGTTGAATGAATGAAGTTTCAAAATAAGATTTAAGATACTTAAATCTTGAATAAGATTTAAGATACATTTATATGTTTATAAATTTTAAGTTCTGAAATCTGTTTTCGATAATGTGTTCTTTGAATGAGGAGAAGGGAAAAACAAAACCAAACCCAGCCCTGAACAAGGGGTACAATCATCAGGGTTAGTTCTTTGTAAATCAAGATTTCGAAGTGGCACAGTTTGGAGGTACCAGACGAGCTTACGACCAGGCTTACAGCAGTGGTGATGAAGTGAGCAGAGAAAACAAAATTACACGTGCTTTTTTGGATCCTTGAGTGAGAAGCAGAGTGGAAGGGCTCAGTTCTACTGTGCCAACCATAATCTTCTCACCTCTGTGCCTTTGGAACCATAGTTAGAACGTCGTACTTGGGCTTTCCTGAAGACGACTGAGGCTGCTAATGACTCCAGCAGAGAAGACCGGTCTTCTCCCTTTCTCTTGGCTTTTAGCTTTCCAGAGGACACCAGCTTCACTGCCATTGATCTTCCTCCAACCTCAATTCCAGCACTGACGTCACCCCTCAGGAAGCTCATGCAACATCCCCAAATTGTAATCTCTCATCCTCCATTCTTAACCAGGCTTGACATTCTAGAATGAATACAACACCATCTCTGAAGTAAAATAATAAGATGGGTTTAAAATATTAATTTGAAGAAACAGCCAGGACTTTCCACTCAGGTGTGAAAATGTCCTGATGCAAATAGAATAAACTAAAGTGCACTTGATTTAATAAGCCGTGGATCTACAAGTTATGCTGAGCAGTTTACCCAATCACAGTCTTCAGTACATCTCTGGGCACTGCCTGGATATAATTGGGAATAAGAATAAGTAGCAAGCACCAAAATATTAAATCTAAATTAGTCAGCCGTTCAAATGAACAAACCCTTTGTGGACCATATTGGTCATGAAACTGCACATCACCACCCGTCAATGACATCCTAGGACAAATGCTCAGAACGCCTAATTTTTTTCCATGGTTGCTAGGTTGGCCTTGAGCAGCAAAAGGCAACTGGATTTATTTTGTTCTGGCAGCATCTCAGCGGGAACATAAACTAGCAATGCTAGGGAACAGAAGGTCTACACAGAAAAGGAAGCTCTACTCATATACTATACTAAACCCTCAAATGCCAACTACACTTAAACTAGAAGCAATGTAAGTGGTAAACACTAACATTTTCAAAGAGCTGTCTAATATTCATGGCGGAATCTATAAAAGGTGACTTTGAATAATCCCTTCCCAGCAAACCTGTAAAAGTTTTATAAAATATGCTGCAAAAATGACTCACAGTAGATGTAATTACTGTGCAACCTTGGAAACTGATGTAAAAAATTCAGCTGCCAGCATGTTAACAGCCACCTAATATATGGGTTGTTTGATTGGACTCTTTGGGCAAAACTGCAGAATTCCTAACCCATTGCTGCTATATATTTTATCAGGGCCAAATTTAGCTACTTTCATTTTTTAAAATGCCATTTTCGACATCACGGTGAATCAAGTTCAGTGTTGCTTAATTGCTTGCATACATTACAATCTAATTCATTTCCCCAAACACTAATTTAACTAGTTATTATTTATTTTTATTTTTTGGAACAGCAGCAGAGTTCTGATGCCCGAACTATGAAACTTGGCAAAATCATTGCTTTCTTAACAAAAAACTGTAAGAATCAGCAGTGAAATTTCCTCCCCTATGCTGTCAGCAACTGTTTCCCAGTTTTTTTTTTAACGTATTCATCTTAAATTAACAGTTTGATATAAAAATGGTTCATTGCCTGTATTCTGTTTTCAATCATAATGTAGTATTTTTGTGGGCAGGGAGAAAAGCCAAATTTTAGAAGGGTCATATGCCATATTTTCACCCTGTGCCTCACATCCATCCTTTGGCCTTGGCTGAGATGATAGAGTGTATTGTCAGTTTAACAGCTAATAACGCCAACCAAATACATCAACCTTTGAAAGATGTCCTCTTATTACAAAATGTTCACTCTGTAGCCATCCCCATCCTAGGCTTTGGTCTAGGGGCTATCACTTTTGGAAAACTGAATTAAATTGAATTGTTGCAAAATTAATTCTGCGATAGTGTCACTATAGGCATTTGCTATTTAAATGACCTTAACAGTGAATCTTTTAGAAAAGAGCCTGTCCCCCGCTCCCCATTTTTATGGTGGAATAAGTCTATCCCTTTCCCCCAAATTTACCTGTTTGGTAAGTTTCCATACCTAAGATTTTCTCCCAAGTGGGGGTCTATCCTGACTGGGGGTAAAAGAATGGGTGATACAGAAATGCTCTACAGGCCTTCTTCTGGATTAATAGTTGAGATTATGAGGATCACCCAAATTAAGCCACACAAACTGACTTGAGTCCTGAGTCTAATGCCTTCATTACATACCCCTTCGTTATTTTAAGACATACTGTTAGTGGGCAGGGATTTTGTCTTATGAGTCTTTGTACCTCAATAAATATTTATAAAATTGAATTCTCAGTTTTGTGCAGCTGAAACCATACTTCATATTATATGGTCACTCTGGCAGAAAACACCCTTTGATTTACTTGTAGGAAATGAAAATTGATTATACGAAAAAGGATTTCAAAAATACATAAAAGTTTGTCAAGGAGGGGAGGATACTTGCTTTCAAGTATATCAGTAAAAATAAAGACTTCTTGATTTTTACCATTCCAAGTTTCATAACTACAGATATTGAAGCTCAAATTCTTCTACATAATTAATTCCCGTTCTGTATAAATATACTAATGGATGCTATGGAATTGAATTTGCCAGCACTCAACTTAGTCTGTTTTGAGGAGTAGAAGCTTTTGCTTCTAGAACAGTGAAATAGAGCAATTGCCCAGAAGTTATTTTAACTACAAATAGTGCTTAAACCTTTAATTAGCTTAAACATGTTTAGCTAAGTCATTGTGATCAGTAATTAGAAAACCTGAGTCTACTTAGCCCCCTAATCTTAGTCTATAATCTTTAACCTAAATCTTAGGACTGCAACTTCACTTCAGAACTCTGTAGAGTACACAAGATTGGGAAAGCTTTGAATTGTCCAGAAACTCCCCACAGATCAGTATAGCTCTGTGTCTATGAAGTTCAACGATTATACATCTCATCTCAAATAATTTGCAGTCTTGTAGTAACAAAAACAATCAAATTATTATCAAAACATCATTAAAAGAATTTCTATATCCTGGGTTTCTTAATATACATGCTAAAACTGATAACAAGGCAGAGCATTATTTCACTTTGGAAACCGATAATTAAGAATGATCTTTCCAGTTCAAAACCATTAATCTCAGAAATACAACATCTTACCTCGGCCTCCGTTACCATTTTATAAGAGTTAGAAACATGACAATGGTTCATTCCCAGGGTTGGTACCAAAAGAACCCCAACCAACCAGAACACAACATGCACACGCACAGGATGGTAAGGATGCCACAGTGCAAGAGAATGCGGGAAGAAACCCCACCTACACTTTTTTACAGTTCTTTTTTTTTTTTTTTTTAAGTATTGCTTAGATTCTGATGCTAAGAATCACAACAAAAAGAATATTGGAAAGTGTCAAGACGTAGAACTCTTTTCGCTGAGGGGACCCCATCAGAAGTCTCCCAGCTGGAGGAGGACCTGGTCAACCTGCTCTGTGAAGGGAGGGAGGATCCTGGTGGTTGAAAACCCGGTCACTCAAGCACCAGGGGAGAGGAACTCAAGGGAAATAAGCATTTTGCAAAAGGCGACAGAAGGGAGATTCTGATCAGGGAAGGAAACATTTTCTGTTGTTTTAGAAGTACTAAGGAGGTGGAAAAATGAAGAGTGACCATAGAAGTGAATTCCCTTTCTATTTTGGCATACGCCTGCCTTAGGGAAATCTATTTATAAAGATCAATGCTAAAACTAGACATATCTTTAAACCTGGCTTTTAAATTGTGAAGCAAGCAAAAGCCTATTTATTATATGGTGTGATAAGAGGAAACCTCAATGTGCTACCTACCCCCTCTTTTTTTAAGATTTTATTTATTTATTTGACAGAGATTACAAGTAGGCAGACAGACAGGCAGAGAGGCAGACAGGAGGAAGCAGGCTCCCCGGTGAGCAGAGTCTGATGTGGGGCTCTATCCCAGGACCCTGAGATCATGACCTGAGCTGAAGGCAGAGGCTTTAACCCAGTGAGCCACCCAGGCATCCCTGTGCTACCCTTTTTAAAGCCACTCACAGCCTCAGAAGAATAACAGCAAACCCAAAAGCAACACCTTGCATTGGTATAACACTTGGCAATGAACAAAAGCACTTCCACATATGTTGTCTCCATTGAGGACCAGCAGCACCCTATATGTGGACAAGGCTAGTTGGCATTTCTGTTTTACAGAAAAGGACACTGACGCTTTGAAGAAATTCATAGTTGTTTTAAAAAAAGATAGGTCACTCTTGAGAAAGAGAAGTCTGACCACATGAAAAAAGAACCACATTCACAGAATTGGAAAGTTTGTCAACAACAACCTGTACTAAAAGCTACATTTTACATTGTAGGGTATGCCTTCTGTTCTATGATGGGATTTTTTTTTTAAGATTTTATTTATTTATTTGACAGACAGATCACAAGTAGGCAGATAGGCAGGCAGAGAGAGAGGGAAGCAGGCTCCCCGCTGAGCAGAGAGCCCGATTCGAGGCTCGATCCTAGGACCCTGGGATCATGACCTGAGCTGAAGGCAGAGGCTTAACCCTGCTGAGCCACCCAGGTGCCCCTATGATGGGATTTTATGACTGCTGTTGTTCTCGTTTTTACAAAGCAGAAAGTTCGAATACCTGACCAACAGCTTCAAAATCAGAAATCCGGCTGCACCTAAGCTCTGAAAGTTGAAGGGAATGGATAATTTTTTAGCAGACAAGTGTTCTGAACATGTTGCACTGATAGTTTCCCCCGAGAAAAGAAGTCATCTTGCCTGTTCTGCTGGCTTCCTGATAACTCCCAACTGCACAAACTGTCCGACTTCAAGGGAACTTTGGGTCAGGGAAGGAGATGGGAACTGCCAGGTGTACGGACCCTTCCGATGGGTCGCAAGGTACCACCTCTCTACCTCTCTCATACTTTCAGATGCTGCACTACGTCTATTCCTGGAGGAGTGGAATGTGGCCTTCCAAAGCTAGTTCTAACTCTGTTTCTAGAGGTGATGCAGAGAAGTAAAGCCCCTGCTGTGTTTGCTGAGTGACAATGGGGTATTCATAAAATAGCTCTGAGACAGGCTTTCATAGGGTCTAGTTCAAAGAAGTTCTCACTGATCTTTTTTCACCGAGTCACTCGACAGTCTTTATTCATTACCTGCAAGGAAATGTAAGGTAGGAGAAATGCTTGGAATAAAGTTTTTTTTTTCCTTTTTAAAAAGATTTTATTTATTTATTTGTCAGAGAGAGAGAGAGAAAGCGCAAGCAGGGGGAACAGCAGAGGGAGAAGCAGACTCCCTGCTGAGCAGGGAGCCTGATGCAGGGAGTCCGATTCGGGCCTCAATCTCTGGACTCCAGGATCATGACCCAAGCCGAAGGCAGTTGCCTAACCAACTGAGCCACCCATACATCCCTTGCAATAAAGTTTTGATACTGATAATTCTTAAAATTTTACTTATAATTGAGAACCTTATGACTGATATCTTTGACTTCCAATGTTTAACACTGGAGTGTGAACACTGGCCTATACTTTATTTTCTCCTGAGCTAAATGATGCTGTCTTGTAAAGGAAAAGAGTACGTCTCGGTCAGAAACTTCATGAAGAAGATCACCTGACTCGCACTATATGAATTTCCGGCATCTTGTGTCTAGGGATGTGTGTATAGTACTATTTCAAGTCCTCTTTACTGATAATTTAATGCTGCCTCTAAATTGAATGCCTATTGCCTTTTCACCAGAAAGCAGTTTTTACTGATGATAATGATGATGGTCATTAGGGCCTTTGAGACTTTTAAAAGGATCTAAGGATGAATGAATAAATAAAAACCATGATGACTCATTCTGCACCCAGTGCCATTAACTTAACACACATGGGCACAGTTCCTCTCCCTCACAATACGGCACTATTTAAGTACACGTTACATTTCTTTTTCAAACAGAATGAGTATAATTTATTCAAAGAATATCATAAGATTGTGGAAAGTCAGCAATCGAGTAGCCATGTTGCAAAAAGTAAATATGTTTTACCAGGTTGATTTTTTTTTTTTTCTTTTCTAAAACTAGTCCTCATTGAACCACCACTGGATTCTATCAGGCTAAATGAAAGGAGATTACTCTTTCCTACATTTTCATTGCCTTCTTTATTTTATGTTTTAAATATATTAAAGAATGTCATGTCAAATTTCCTTCTACTATTGCTTCAGGTTAAGTAGGGGAAAAAGTGGGGATCTTAGAGCATTACCTTTTGCATTATTAAATGAATACAGATCAATTAATATTTCATATTTATATTCATAAAAAAGTGAATGTATAGACCCTGACCTTTAATACTGGTACACGGGTACAAAGAGATATTCCGGAATTGTTTTTATAAAGACATATGTAATATTTTCTCAAAAGTAAAGTTGTCACAAGGTGGTATGTTATGGCCATTATGGTGTATTTTATTTCACACAAGATTAAACTATAGAAAATCCCAAGTCTGCAAAAAGATTTAGTTATGCTCATTAGGCACTGAGTTGATTAGTTCAGTCTCTGTTTTTCTCTTTATGAGCCAATTTCAAAGCCATCGATAAGCCTCCTAATGACATTGAGTAGCCTATTCTCTATTTTTCATATAATATATGAATATAATATTCATATTTTTCATATGTTTTCCTTTTCTTCTTGGCAGCAGACACTGTAACAGTGAAAGGGACACTGAACCAGAACTCAGATAACAAGGATTTTATACCTAACTGTCCACTCAGGGGCCAGGTGACCTAACATTGGATGGTGACCGGTGCCATCTGTGTTTTGCTCTCTTAATAACACCACAGGGTTGGCAAAATTGTTTAGTCTGCAAAAAACAAAAACAATACAAAACAAAACAAATCACCAATAGACCTAAAGAGAAGAAGAGAGCTACTGGAAGGTTCTGGCTTTAGACAGATTCGGTATATTAAAATTTGCATTTAAACAAAAGATAAATGAAGAGGTAGTTATTCACTTTACTTTAGAAATATCTGATATAGGAAATGATGCATTTTAAAAGCTCACTTCCATAAAGTGTTCAAAGCACAATTCAATTTGCAAATATTAAATTAAAATACACCTATAGCAAGGCCCGAGGTACTGCTGCATTTTAAAACCCACCAAGGGGCTTTGTACACAATTTAGACTAACACGATACAGGAATAATACATCAAATTGGGATTGATTGTTCTGAATCAGATTTAGTCAGTCCTATTTACATGAGGCTGGTCCAATGAAAACCAAAACTTCCACCTGCCTAGAAAGACCGAGAACTTCCCATTGCCATTCAAACAGGAAACAAGCCAGTTGCTAGGCTTTGAATTTTGACTCTTGAGCATGACTTGCTTCAGGAGAATGAAACGTGCCTTTTGGTTCGACCCCCTTGCTTTAGTAGCCTGACACAAAGTGAAAGACGCCAAGTGTGCATTGCTGCATTTCTCTCCTGGGAGGATGGATCAAAGCCCTTTTAGTAAAATGCTTTGGGAACATGAGGAGTAGAGCTCCCGTTTGAGTCAGAGCTGGTCTGGGGGGAGATTTTGGCTCTCCATTACATGTGTGTTCCATGGAGTCAGGTTTACTTTGGGCTGGTCTACACATCTCAAGTGTAGTGTTCTACTACTAGTGTTCATCTACTACATCTAAAGTGTAGTGTTCACGGTATTGTGTACACAAACCTCTTCACTAATATGGTTTGGAATGTAATAGAGGGCTATATAATGGAAAAGAATAAATTTCTTTAAAGACTTCAAATCACTCACAGGGTAGTGAAGGTTCACAGGAAAGGTGTAGGAGAGGTGAGATGAGCGGAGGAAATAGTGGACTCCAATCCCCCACTCTCTCAGTAGACTGGTCTGGGCCAAGCCTCCCACACTGCTCAGGTTGCTGTCCCTCTCTCTCTGACAGCCACTGACAATGGGATTTCACAGTCTGCACTTCCGTTCAGCTTTCTAATAGCTCCCTTACCTGCCTCTGGTACTTCATCAGGAAGGCTGTCTTTTTTGTAGAATCTTCTAAAACACAGTAGTGTGGCTTGGCTGTCTTCAGAGTCTTCTTGCTTGTGGGAACACAGTCATCAGGTCTTCTAGAATCCTGTTTAGATCAGATGAGGAAATAGAAGGTGGTGTCCATTTTAAGGAAATGGACATTGGTGTCCTGGACACCAAACTGGGTGCCACAGCTTCACATTCAACTTGAAAACCCTCAGATACCTTCTTCAAAGTAGAATGCTTCCTTCTGAATGGTTCGTTGGTGGCTGCAATGACATGCCACTTAATGGCAGCCTCTCTGGGGGGAGGGAGAACTACCATGACCGCCAGGATATGACCTGAGTCATTATCGGCATTGCCATGACACTCATGTTCTTCCAGGAATAGAAGAAAGCAAGAAAGCAAGCAGGATGTTAATGTTAGAATGGATCTGCTAGTATTTCAGAAACCTTATTCGGTTTCTGTATACACACGTCAGTAAATTTTTAGCAAATTAAGTAATTATGTAATAAATGGGACTAGATTGGAATACAGGGAATATATAAGGTGTTTCAGCTTACTAGCTCTTAATTAATTAATTAATAAGTGTTGCCCATGATTATCAATATAAACTAGAAGCCTTATTATGTATGTTTGCATTCTGAATAGCTGTATCTTTAGTTTAATGTGTTTGGTAGAACCAAGAGAGAGAAGGAAAAAATTATATTACATTTAAAAACATGTGTGGGCATACACATTCAATTCAATGCATTACTTTAGTATGTCATCCAACTGTAAATGCAAAAATACTGAAGTGTATTTATCTATGCAGATATACTCATACTTAACTCATAAGAGCACAGCACATCATCTGTGGTGACTTAATGTGTGGTGTCATGCTTTTCATTGACTAGTCACAATTCAGGGTCATGACAATAACTTAACTCTGAGGAACAGTTTGCTTTTTGTATACCTTTACATTTCACGAAGACTTTTATGAGGAAAGAAGAATATTTTTATACTGAAAAATGCAATTTGTTGTGTAAGTAAGAAAAGTATGCTCATAACTAGTATGATAGGTACTTGGATGTGTTTCATGCATTTGTAATGGATTTGTGTAAATCTAGGCTGAGGCTACAAGGAGGGGAGAGGTAAACATCCTGGGCTCTGATGACATGATGCTTTAAACAACTCTGCATAATCCAAAATAAACTGGCCCCTTTCTCTACCCAACACCACTTCCTCATTTTGGGAAATGGTATCTATCTGCTCAGTTCCCAAGGCTGGAGAACTGTACCTCGTCCTTGTCTCTCTGTCTTCCTTAGAAACTTCTCCCAGTCTCATTCCAAGCAGCCACCAAGTCTTGTCATTTCCAGCCCCTTAAAAGCACTTAAATATGCCCATTCATTCTGTCTCTTTATGTTTACCTTAATTTAGGCCACTGTCATTTATATTGCTTAGATTTCTGTAAAGCCTCCTAATGGGTCTCCCTACCTGTTCTCAGTCTTCAATCCATCTGCCACACTTCAGCCCATGTAATTTTTCTAAGACATATCTGCCCTTTTTTTTTTTTTAAGCCCCTGAATGTTATATCACTCAGTGGCTTTTGATCTAATATTCAAGTCTCTTAGCATGGATTACAAGGTCCTTCAGGATCTGATCTCAACTGTACATGCCCACCCCTCACTCAGCTGGGACCATGTACAATTAACAGCTATTTATCCAACTCTCGATTTCCACTTCATTTTTGGAAGTGTCTACTCCCTTGATACAGAAGGCTTGCTCCAACTCTGTCTGGTTTCATTGTTCCTGAGTTTACACCTATCTTTTGCTGGGAAAGTCTTCCCTGAATTTCCCACAGTCTCTTAAACGCACCGTGCATGCCCAGTCGTATCCATTCAACATCCAGCAAGTATCTGTCAGGTGCCCGCTGGATGCTACGTAGTATTTTCGGAGGCAGGCAATGTTGCTGATCACAAACAGAAAAGATCTTTGTCCCCACGGAGCTTTCCTTCTCCCAGCATTAGCACTGCGACTTAGCTTACTGTCTCCTGATTCTCTTCCTCAGGAGATGAAGAAGGGCTCCCCTGCAGTTTTTGTATTATTATGATTGGCAGTGTCCAATCAGTAAATGTTTAAAGACACGGATAGACTCGCAAATGTGAAGCAAAGAAATGCCAATATTTTTCTTTTATCTTAGGTCATTATAGTTACTGGGAAGCCAAAAAAAATTTTTTGGAAGTAAAAGAACCCAAACCTTTTTACATGACATGGTGATTTAATGAGCAGACACAGAGACATGTCTTCAAACTCTTATATAACCCTTTCCCCCCATCTTGCTTTTTGAGTCCTAAATCTCTTCTAATATCTAGATCAATCTGCTCATTTTCTGACCAACACAGTCTATAATGGAGTGTATGACAATGAGTATCAAAGATAAAGACACTAGACTTCTGAAAGAGAATCAACTGTTTGAACAATAGTATTAAATATATGCTTTCAGTGGGCCTGAGGTGAAAACATAGATATTTTTTTGGCAAACCTAAAGCAGCCACACTAAACTCTTAATCTGTCCTTCAGAATTAGAAATAAAAATCTAGAAGAGAAGAAAAGGGTTTTTGATGTTTGAAGCCTCATCGATTTTCTTTTTCTAAAGCGAAAAGGAAGACCACAGCAGTGTTTTGCTTTTGCTAAGAATATATTGGATGGACTTGAAAAATCAGAAGCTAAATACTTTAAAGATGATCTTAGGCAGGGAAAAATTTAAGGTGACACGTAGAGTTGTGTTAGCTAACATTTAGTGTTCAGGTCCCATAATTCCTTTGCAAAACAAATATGATTAATATGTGATTTTTAAAAATGGTCACTAACATGTATATTTCTTATCTGCATAGGCACCTTCTAAACATATGCACCTTTATTAAACAGGCTTATATTTTCTGCCTCCTGGGTGCTTTATATTTATATGCCTATGCTGTTCTTCCAAACACTGTTGCTTGTTTTGTTTTTGTAGAGATCATGAGTCCACTTGATATTAGTGACTTATACTTTCCTGTGCTTTGTGAGTATGGGTAATAGCCTTTTTGTATACCAATTTGCTTACACTGCAGTCTCTGTTGGTAATACTGTACATTGCCTGACCTCTGAATGGAAAAATAATAACAAGTTAAAACAGTCATTTTACCTGAAGTCGATAAGGCCATAACACTCAACCTGCTTTCAATTCACATACTCAATTTTCATCCACTCACTCTCGACTTTGAGAGGAAGGAATAATGACAGGTTACAGGCACTTTATTTCAAAATTCACTCACAAAGTTATTGACAAGCATTTTTCACAGAAACAGCTCTTCTCTCTGACCCTCGTGAGCTGTTTACATGAAAAATGCTCTTCCTTGTAGATTAATGAGAGTGGAACCTAATTCCATACCAAACATGTAGCAATTGCTTTAGCATTTCTGTTTTTGATATGGGAACAAAAATAGGGATAATTTGCCTCAAATTGCAGTCACTTCAGTCATAATAAAATCTCTGAGAGTACTGTTTGCTTTCAACTTTCATTAGGTAAGCTGGGGCTGTTATTAAGGCACCAACACATAAATGTTATATTAGCACTTAACAGAAGCATAGCATTCTCCTCTAGGAGATAAATTCTACCCTTGTCAATATAATTCCTTACTGAGTGCAGTAAAAGAGTTTGAAAAGATGAAATAGTGAAGCCTTGCACTAGAGGAAAAAGAATACCCTGTTCATTCAAGCTTAAAGGCCATTTTGCTGGTCCAAGGTGCCAGGGTACTGTTAAGAAAATAAGTCCCAGAGAAACTCTCGTAGGTCAAGTCAAACATTGAGACAAACTTTCAGACATGTTCTCTTTGTCTGAGTTGTTAAATCAGTTACTTTAAATTTCTGTATGCTTTCAACTGGCATTTCAACTCTGTGTAGAAATATAAGGATTTAAGGCCAAGATGGAGTTCATTTCCAGAAAGCAAATGATAATCCTTATGTGTAAACCACTATACACACAGCACCCACATTTTTTTTAAAAGTCAGGTATTGTGTACAATCATCATGATAGAGTTGTTGAAATTAAATGCGTGTTTATCCATACTCTTACTACCACGTGTCTTAGGCATATTAAAAATAACCGTCTCCTATGTAGGCCTAAGAGAAGTGCTGTTACCCTTGGAGAAATGAGGACTATGTAGTCATCTAAAATGGGGAAACAAAGGAGGAGGAGGGGCATCTACACGCTTGGCGATTGCTAGGCCTATCGTTGTCATGGTCCAGCTGCCCCAGCCTTTCAGAGTTCTTTATCATACGTATTTCTATGGTTTTAAGGTCCTTTAAGGAGTCTGTTGTCATTTGTATTGTTCAGAAGCCTTAACTGCAAACACTAGACTGTTTCAACTACCAAGTTCAAGCCATAATGTTCTTCAGGGAACATGTGAAATGGAAAAGTGGCTACTGTCCCTCTGTATTTGCAAGACACACGATTATAGACAACAACATATAGTATGTGATTATGCCTAACAATGGTGGTGATGAGGGCTATTTGGCTTAACGTCCTGTTCATAGGGTTGAATGTATTTGTATTTGTTGTATTTAGGTTGCTATTCTACTAATCTGGGACATCCCTGTCATTCAGCCTTTCCCAGAAGGTTAATGCATTTCCATCCACCCCACCGCCTATCCTTCAAGTTCTGGTAATCCTGAAAATAGCCTATAAATGTTGACTGTGGCCATACAGAAGGAAAAAAGAAGCGTTAAGTAGCTTTCTGCTGAGACTTCAAAGTCATGGGTATAACGGACGTTCATTTGTCATCAAGTTTTGAAATGGTAGTTTTGATATATAACATTTATATGAACAAAACAGCAGTTTCTTCTTCAAGACCAAATTAAAATAACTTTCAATCCATAAATATGAGGTAATTATATTTTTCTTAAAAAACACATTTTGGGTGTAAAATGAGAACTAATGAATATGCCCACAGTTTAATATGCCGACAAATATTTTAGATGGAAGTTTTTAGTTGGCTTTAAAATTTAGAGAGCATTTTTTTTTTTGTAATATATATTTAAAAAATAAATTCAGGTCAGAGCTAGCAACTTTTCAACCATACCACTGAGTGCAAATTTAAATATAATTTATAGGGAAAGTAGTGAGGGCCTACCATCTAATTAAAGCAAATACCTAACTATAAGCTCTTTAGAATCTTACAGATTTTTAAAATCTCCACAGGTAGCACAGAGCCTGGTACCCAGTAAGTGGTCAAGAGAGTTTTCATGCTAACATTTTTCTGACGGGCTATTTATATCAAATTCTGAAATGTTCATTCAATTTGGCCCTAAAATTCTAAGTTTAGAAATTTATTCTAAGAAAATAATTAGAGATGTTCACAAAGAAAATAACTGGAGTTATACAGGGTATTTATCAAAGTGTTATATGTAAAGCAAAAACTACATACAATCAAAATATCAAAAAATAGATTATTAGTCAAACACACTGCAGTATATCACATAATGAAATATTACACAACTATGACAAACTGTGTTTGAACATTTAAGGGAAAATAAAATATATTTTGTGGGAGAAAGAGAGTTCAAAGACTAGTAGGTATGATATTAATAAAGTGCCTATGTAATATATGTGTGCATATAAATACATACATATACATGCATACATATCTGAATGAGACAGAAAAAAATTATACACAGAAAAAACCCCACATGTTTCTTGTTAAGCCCCTGCTGGCTTATAAAGATGGAGGATGCTAGGATGGGCCCTTTATTTACTGAGTGAACAGCTCCAGGTGAGGAGCCAGAGTGAAGAAAGGCCAGAGCCAAGGGCAGGGCCAGCCCTGTGCAGCCTGGCAGGGCTGGTGATGGACAAGGAGTTGAGGCAGTTGGCAGTTAACAGGAATTAGGGCCTCGGCAAAGAACCCAGATGTCTAATGGAGATTTTTTTTTTTTTAAATTCAGTTTTTCTGTGCAATATATACTGTATCCTTCACCTTTGCCTCCTCCTGAAAACTTCAGAAAATCTTGTTTTTTCTTTTACCTATAAAGCAGGTAAGTTTGCTTTGAGGGGAGGTGACCAAGTATTGACTCCCACTCAGGGGCAAATAGCAAGGCTGCCTAAAGAGCTGACCACATCCAGGATATCGTTAAAAAGCAATGCACCAAAGTATTAGCCAGTCCTTAGAACTGCGTAGAGAGAGAAGAAGGAGCTTTTCATTCCCTTCTTCGAATTGTAATAAGTTTCTCAGATTTCTGTAATGAATTAATGTATATTGCTCATGTATTATATTATTATTGTAATGCATATTACCATTATAATAAGAAAAAAGTTATTTAAAAAATAAACTGATGTCACATGAATGAATAAATTAGTCATGAATGAATGAATTTAAAGAGTGATAACTGGGGGCACCTGGGTGGCTCAGTGGGTTAACCCTCTGCCTTCGGCTCAGGTCATGATCTCAGGGTCCTGGGATCGAGCCCCACATCGGGCTCTCTGCTCAGCGGGGGAGCCTGCTTCCTCCTCTCTCTCTGCCTGCCTCTCTGCCTACTTGTGATCTCTGTCTGTCAAATAAATAAATAAAAATCTTTAAAAAAAAAAAAGAGTGGTAGCTGTGAGAAAGACTTCAAAATATATTCAAAAGAAAACTCCTGTAATTTACAGTGACTGTACGAAACCTCAGAGCCTCCTTTCAGTTTTTGGTTACCCTCTGAAATAGGACACTTGGTTTTAGAATTTGCACACACACAATATATATGTTTTTGCTTAATGAGTTTTATAATGCCCGAGTAGTCAAGTAATACATTTGCCTACTATTTTTCTTGTAAACAATAATTTTATCCTTTCAAATCAATATTTTAGTAATAAATTTATACACACACACACACATATATATATGTCACTTGTGCCTACAATCAAGTAGACAATGAAAGGAATTTTAAAAATTCCATTCCTATATGTTTTCCATTGAAAAAGGGAATCCAGCAAAATAAGCCTATTTAAGCATTTAAGCAACTAGTGAATGGAGTTGTCTTGACATTATTGTTCTCCCAACTGTCACTTCTGATGATAAGATCACATTGCCAGGCAACTAGGGCTTGATTCCCGGCTGCACCACTTATTGGCTGTGCCATCTTAGGGCAGACATTTGATTCCCAGTTTCCTATCCTGTAAAATGGGATAACACCAATTCCTCTCTCAAGGTTGTCATGAGAATAATACAAAACATTTTTAGATTTGTTTAGATGGTCACCTTTGATTTGGGTCCTGCCACCAGTATTTCCGAGCATGCTGATATCGTGCTGATTCCAGTGATCCTGCAGCGCACCCACTGGTTACAGTGTTCATTTGGCACCACTGTATGCAAAGTGGACACTAAATACTGCAGTTGTTCTTGCATTCACTATTACTGCCCTCGGAGTCTATTGTTAGCTCTAAAGACAAAACTCGGCTTTGTAGTAAAAATTCACCATGAAAGATATTTTAATAGAGTAAGACTTGAGTTTCTTAACTTATGTAATAAATTGAGATTATGATTTGACATCAGAAAATTATATTGCAGTGGAGTAATGTACTACTTTAACTGTCTTACACTAACAGGGAGAGAACTTAGATGGACTTAATGTATAAATGATGCCCTTGTGCCAAGTAGAGGCCAAATGATATGACATTCTGCTCAAAAGAAGATTTTACAATGGTTCAATTTCTTCATAGAGAGAAATAGTGGGAGAAATGAGTCACTCTGTGTCAAACTGCAGTACAGCTATGCCAGCCAGAAAAGGAGTCATACCCAAGGGGCCGGCATTTGTTTGTTTAGGAGATACATTACATGAGTCCTACTTCTCGAGTATTATTTTGTAGTAGCTCATTAGCAGTGTGAAGTAGTAAATAATAAGACGTAGGATATCTTTATTTCATAATATTTCTTTATTAATCTGTGTTAGGATCATTAAAATGACTGTCCTTCTAAATAAAGATGTATATACTTATGACTAAAATTACAGTTATGTGTCACGATAAAGTGATGCTTCCAGTTATAGTTGTATTGGCTTTGTGGGTTTAGTTTTATTTAATCTTTCCATTTGTTTTGGTTGTATAATTGATAAAAGCTATAGGCAAGGAATTCGTGGGTAATTTTATATGGGCAGGTAAGGTTATACTAAAAATAGTGCAGACCTAAACTGGACATCTGCAAACATTTTTTTTTCTCATTTTCAAGAGTAAAAAGTTTGAGAAATGCTGTAGTAGAGTAACTTCCTTTTCTTTGCAGAATGTTTCAAACCATATCATTACCAAAAGTAACATGCAATTTTGGCTGAAAATCTAATACATTTATCGGCTCCTATTCAGGAAGTTGATAGCCTTGTGGGCTTATCCTGACAAAGACGACAATGAGAGTGGTGAGGATGATTCTGCAAATCTACAGATGAGGGTCCCACTCCCCATCAACAGACTGTGCACTGATTTATACTGACCCATGGACAATTTTCATCCAGTTATGATAAATGACATGCATTTGCAAATTTCCATTCTTACCTCTACGAAATGGACAATACCTATATGATTATCTTCAAAAGATAGGGGCGCCTGGGTGGCTCAGTGGGTTAAGCCGCTGCCTTCGGCTCAGGTCATGATCCCAGGTCCTGGGTTTGAGCCCCACATCGGGCTTTCTGCTCAGCAGGGAGCCTGCTTCCTCCTCTCTCTCTGCCTGCTTCTCTGCCTACTTGTGATTTCTCTCTGTCAAATAAATAAATAAAATCTTTAAAAAAAAAAAAGTTAAGGTGAGGAACAAAGGATCATGTGAAAGTAATTTAAATAGAAAGATTCTACGGCTACCCAAATGGCATCATTATTATTTCATTAAGAATCATCTCAGGGCCTATTTACTCTTTGAGTTCTTCTTTTTCTTCCTGTTTAGGCAATCAGGAGTAGGTTGTAAGCAGTTGGGAATAGGTAGCACATCAGTTCTTGGCTATCACAAAGTGCAGCTGCTGAAACCTGATTGTTTTCAGAGGCTACACACCACGAAAACTTTGGCACCTTTTAGAGTACCAGGGAAGCTTTCAAAGCAAAAAATACCATTACATCTCTTTGATAAATACAGAGTACATTGGTGTAGATGCCCGCTTCCTCTGGGAAGCTGGAGTCCCCATTACAGAACGAACTGAAGCTGAGAAACAACTCCAGCTTTACCACCTGAGTGTCTGCCCTTGAATTGATATTAAGTAACCATATCGCTCATTATAGCCTTTAATCTCCCTTGCTGATACCTTTTAATTTTTAAACAGCCCAACTTTACAAATCATCTCTTCTTTCATGTATTCTCCCAGCGAAAGAATTAATTTTGCAAGCAAAATATCTAAACAGTAAGCATAATAAGAATGAAACAGGTTTAAGCTCATTAGCAGCAGGGAGCAGATGTAGTAAAACTCTGCCAGTTCCCCTATATTGCCTTCTCAGCAGGGACTGGGCGCCACGCTGGGAGTTAGTTCCACAGCACAATGCTTGGCTGCAGCCGCAGCAATTGTACCTCTATGGCTTCGAGTATAAGCCTAAGAATTCACTTTGATTTTTGATTTTTCTTTGCCATAATAATGTCTAAAAGGACCCCGCAGAGCTAAAATGTAAAGTTAAGCACCAAGTGCCGGCTAATCAGGAGACTATAACAATGTAATGGATAAGAAAATAATTATAGATTATAAAGGCATTTTATCCTTTTAAAAATATTACCTTCTTGACAACAGAGGCTCTGGAGTCTGGATGAAATCGTAATTGCTCAAGTTAAACTTCCTTGAAATCTCATGCCATATCTGACGTTCATTATAATGACTGTTGCACATCCAATAGAAGAAAGCTGTGATGGACCAAAACAATACACTGATCACAATACAAAATAAATGCACATGATTTCTGTGAGAAAAGACACAATCTCTCTCAGATTATTGAACTCAAGGATTTCTTGCTTAAAAAACCTGTTAAAATAGAACCTTCTCTTAGGAAACAACATTATCAACCAAAATGAGGTGGTTATAGATGTGAATATTAACAAGCCTTTATTTAAAAAGAAAATCTCTCCTAGAAATTAGAATACATTCCTGGGACTATACATAATAATTAGATGTGCAAAACATTGTTGGACAGTTTATATATATATATAATCTATCTCCTAACAATCCATCCTGGACATTCAGAAGGTGATTTCTTATTAATGATGTGTTTGCACATGTAAGTATTACTTATAGTTCCCGGAATGTATTCTAATTTCCAGCAGATATTTTTTTAAATAAAGCCTTATTTTTTTAAAGATAAGTGAAAATACACTGTAGAATCCAATTCATGGAATTTCCAATAAATCAAACTGCAACAGATCTAAATGTAACAATCAATAACTTTATCTGCGTAGTCTTACAACTCCATACATTACTTGAAAAGCTGATGCTGTGTGTTTGTTTGCTGTGTTTGTGTGGGTTTAGTTTTTGCAACGGATTCATTCAGCCAAGTCTGATAGACAAGATGCTTTTAAGAGGATGACATTAACAGTGTTCCAGGAAAGCTACTCTAAATCTTTCAAAGAAAGAAAAAAGAAACTTAGAAATGTAATTACTGGGAGAGAGGGAATGCATATTCTGAGTCTCCTAGGCTACTAAAATAAACTTGTAATCTTTCCTCTGAAAAGTAATAGTATTGGTTTCAAAACCTGGTGCAGAATCTAAACCTACAAGTAGGAGTTAAACTTACCCATTTCGTGAAAATTCACATGGCAAGGTCAAGAGGATCATTAAGTAGGAAGAAGTTGACCTTAAAAAGTCACCTATATACTAAGGTTGATATTGAGTCCTTTGAATTGCTTGACCCATATTCCGCGGTAAGAGGATAAGTGGGTTTCCTGACACTTCTCCTATAATGCAAACATTTTAAGTATCTTCACACTCAAGTAGGTCCTAACAATTTATATCAATTGGATCATGCATTTCAAAAGTTGGGTTAATTCTTCAAACTCAGTAGATTGTGGGTAATGCTGGAAGTCATGGCAATAGTGACCTAGGATTTGTGTATCCTTGAAGGTATGTACACAAGACAGTGGGTCACTTTGTGGTATCAGCATTTCACTGTGCAGTTTCCATAACTAAAAACAACTGAGCTCCCTTAGCAATCTCCAGCATAGATCCTACAGACAGTTTACGTATGGAAATATGGAACTGAAAACTTCAAGGGAATTCTGCTTTTAGGTTTTATTAGAAATGGATTAAGAAAAATGGAATCAAACTGGAAGCAAGGACACATATATAGAAAAACAGGCAGAAAACACATCTTTAATGTGGTAGTAAAACCCATCCACAAAAAACTACTAAAAAAATAGTGCTCTCTAATATTTTACAGGCATAGAAACCATGGACAATTGCTGACATGATATCTACCTTTTGGAATGATTTCATCTGGGTTACCTGTCATCCAACCTGAAAATCAAGTGACAAGAAAAGAGTAGAAACTATAAAGTCCTTGAAAACAACCGGACCAACAGGACTGAAGGGATGCTCATCAAAACGCAACTCTGCCTACTGGTCGTGTACGAGGACGAGACAGCAGCAGGATACTCAACAAACTGGAGTATAGTGTTCTGAAGTGTGGTATTTCCAAACAGTGAGGGCATAGAAATGCTTTAAATTACTGCCGAAGCAGAGCCTAGAGCAATATGGAATTAACTGTGGATGACGACGACATTAGGTGACAGAACAACCTGGTATGCAGCTACAAGGAATAGAGTTGTTTTTGGTAGGGAAAAAACAGAAAAACAACAAAAAAAAACCCGTCAGGCTGATTACTGCCTAGAAGGTAGAGTTGCCAATAGTGATGACCATTTCAGGTAGAAGCTACTGCCATATAACATGACAATTTTCACATGAAAATGTCGGAGTGGAGAAAATATTAAAGAATTATAAACTCTCTATGGAATTATAAAGTTGTAAGATTGGACAGATTGTCTACATCCGTTCAATCCTCTAAGGTCCTCCTTGCTCACCAGTTAGAGAGTTAGCAGCTGAATCCACGTCTCTGGATGCCTGGTCTAGCCACCCACCCTACTCACAGTGTATTAGAAGCATCCACTTTAAAATAAAGGCAAACCTCTTAAATTAGAAGAAAGCCTGTACCAATTCATTTATACCTTCAAAGAAAATTTGGGGAGGGGTATGTATGCAAGGTGTGAAATCTGTGCATTCAATTAAAACCTTCAAGGGATTTTATTTTTTTTATTTTATTTTTTTTTAAACATTTTATTTATTTATTTGAGAGAGAGACAGTGAGAGAGAGCATGAGCGAGGAGAAGGTCAGAGGGAGAAGCAGACTCCCCATGGAGCTGGGAGCCTGATGCGGGACTCGATCCCCGGACTCCAGGATCATGACCTGAGCCGAAGGCAGTCGCTTAACCAACTGAGCCACCCAGGCGCCCCCTTCAAGGGATTTTAAATATAAGACCCTGATGATGTCTTTGAATTTCTAATCCAGCTTGGTGATTTTTAGTCTGCCACAAAGGCCTATTTTGATCTCATGGGTCACCTTGTCCAACCCTTCCATTTCAAAAAGTGGGAGCTCTCTTCACTCATTTCCACATAAGTAGCCCTTTCTACTCTCTCTACAAATGCATTCACTGATACTCAGGGCAGGATGAATAATTTGGGCTACTAACTCTTCTCCAGAATTCCTACACTTTGCTCCTACCAGTTGAATTGTGCAGTTACAAATTATCAGTTGTCTTTATTCTGAACTTGAATATGCTAGTTGCATTTGCTGTTGACACTATGTACTTTCAATTAAGTATTACATTATTCTATGCAATATGGATGTGAAACAAAGTAGAGCTGGTTCTACAAAACTTAAGTTGAATATTGTTGGACAGGCTTTACAAAAGTGAACTGTTACTAAAAACATGTTGTCAGTGTTGGTGAGAATATAGAGAAATTGGAACTCTTTTTCACTGTTGGTGAGAATGTAAAATGGTGTAGCTGCTACGGAGAACTGTATGAAGGTTCCTGAAAAAATTAAACATAGAAGTACCATATGATTTAGAAATCCCCCTTTTGGGTATTTATCCAAAAGAACTGAAATCAGGATCTCAAACAGATATGTGCATTTTCATGTTCATTGTAGCATTTATTCACAATTGCCAATAACAGGTGGAAACAACCTAAGTGTCCATTGAGAAACTAATGGATAAATAAAATGCAGTATACACCTACAATGGAATATTATTCGGCCACAGAAAAGAAGGAAATTCAACCATGCATAAGAGACTCTTAATCATAGAAAACAAAATGAGGGTTGCTAGAGGGATGGGGGTGGGAGGATGGGGTAGCTGGGTGATAGACATTGCAGAGGGCACATGATTTAATGAGCATTGGGTATTATATACTGGGTATTATACAAAATTATATAGCACTGAGCTCTACCTCTGAAACTAATAATATACTATATGTTAATTAATTGAATTTAAATTTTTTAAAAGATTTTTAAAAAACCCACTCAAAACCCTTGAAGACATCATGCATAGTGAAATAAGCCAGTTACAGAAAAACAAATACTGCATGATTCCACTTATATGAGGTGTCTGAAGTAGACCTACTCATAGAAGCAAAAAGTAGAATGGTGTTTGCCAAGGACTAGGGAAAGGCAGAAAGTGGGAAGTTGCTGTTTAATGGGTATAAAGTTTCAGTTATGCAAGATGAAAAAGTCCTACAGATCGGATGTATAACATTGTGCTTAGAGTTAACAATATTGCAACATATCCTTAAACATTTAAGAGAGTAGATCTCCTCGTGGTTTTTTTTTTTTTTTTAACCACAAAAAAGCTATTAATTTGGGTGCAAAAGATTAGAAAAACTGTTAAATTCTGGAAATGTGTTTCACTCAGATTACTTCAGAAGTGTTTTTAATTTGTTGGTCCATTTTATAGAAAAAGAAAATAGAAATTTCAGGTAATGTATTATGAGCAGAATTTATGCAACAAATATTCAATATAAATAGGACATGCCAGGACAAGATTTAGGCCCTACACCAAAAGGCTAGTGAATTAATGTACCTTTATTTGTTTTAATTTAAATGTTTTAGGACATGTGTAGTTCATTTCTTTTTTTTTTTTAAGATTTTATTTATTTATTTATTTGAGAGAGAGAGAGAGAAAGAAAGAGAAATAGCATGAAAGGGGAGAGAGTCAGAGGGAGAAGCAGGCTCCCCACTGAGTTGGGAACCCAATGCTGGACTTGATTCCAGGACTCTGGGATCATGACCTGAGCTGAAGGCAGTCGCCTAACCAACTGAGCCACTCAGGTGCCCCATGTAGTTCATTTCTTAATGATCTTTTAGTTTATTTAATTTATTTTTTTTTAAGATTTTATTTATTTATTTGACAGAGATTACAAGTAGACAGAGAGGCAGGCAGAGAGAGAGGAAGGGAAGCAGGCTCCCTTCTGAGCAGAGAGCCAGATTCGGAGCTCGATCCTAGGACCCTGGGATCATGACCCGAGCCGAAGGCAGAGGCTTTAACCCACTGAACCACCCAGACACCCCTGATTTTCTAGTTTAAATGACTTACTCAAATAGCTTAAGTAGAAGTCCTGTGCCTAACTCATTAGTTGAGATATCCCCAAATTTTCCCTTACAATGCATCAAAGGTGATTTTGGCCTAAACTTTAAAGAATAGATTTGATGATTTGGTCACTTCCACTATAATCAGTCCTTTTATTCCGTTCAGTAACTATCTCTTGAGGGCTTGCTTTGCACTAAGTACCATGTCTGACATCTTACTATGTGGTATGGAAGGTGTGTGAAATTTGGACTAAAACTGGGGTTCAAAGCCTGAACCCAATCCACCCAATTAAGTTGCCTAGAAGATTAAATGGTAGGCTACCTGACTCATGGTAGGTGCTCAATAAATATCAGTTTCCTCAAATATATCACAGCATTGAATCACAATGACAACTGACAAGTGGGTACTATTATCCCCATTTTATAATTACACAGCTAATGATTTGGAGAGCCTGCCTAAAAATCCCCATCTGTCTAAAGCCTGTGCTCTTTCCACTGCAGGATGCTGCTTCATTATGGTCTAATTTTGAGTAGGATTCCAGTCTGGAGGACTTAGCCAGGTTGAGTTGCAAATACACCATCAATAGCTGAATGAATGGATGTAAATGCTGAAAATGATGTAGACAGAATTGCTGAGTGGTACCCACTTATAAACTGGGGAAGAGCTGCAAGATGCCTTGGTTTAAATTTCATTAGTGTTTATGTCTAGCTGTTTTTTTTTTTTTTTTTTTTTTTCCTGGTAGGAGGGTTGGGGGCAATAATTAGGTTGTCTGGATACTTCTTGGGTCTGCTTCTTTTATTATATTTTTGATTTATTATATTTTATAATTTAAGAAGTAGTCTTACAAAGTAATTTAATTAGAAGTTTAAGAGAAGGGAGTGGCAAGGGCACAGTCCTACTTTCCACCAGTTAGAATTCATGATTTCTGTGCACTCTGGTTTCCGGAGGACTATTGCCCTGGGATATGAAGAAGCATTAAAAGCTTGGTGTCAGTAACAAAGTACTATTGTTAGCGTTGTTATTGTTCTGCCTTTCTAGTTGGAGAAGCATTGTTGCGGCTGGACTGGACAGAAACAGAATAGAAAGACAACATGGGTGACTTTTTCTTTAAACTTGTAACTTCATGGTAGGCTTCCCAAGCAATGAGATGATCACTTCTTTGCTCGAATTCTTACTGTAAAGGTAGTATGTAAATGACTTGTCATGATTAGGTGTTTTAGAATTGCCACCAGCTTTACTTTTTCTGTCACTATTCTCATATTGGTACCACAGAGGTACTGGCCTTGGTGTCCCTTTTTCCATTTTTCTCATATTCCTTTTGCTTCAGAGAGCCAGTTCCATAATTTAAGAGCCAGGCAAACCTGAACACTGGAATTATCTGCTAAACTTGAAATTATCTCTCCCTGTTTGACTTTTCCATTGCATTTGTTATGGCACTGATTATAATTTATAGTATGTCTGCAAATTCCTTGAAGGCACTTTTGTAATTTTTTTTCTCAAAAAGTAGTTTGTTTGAAAATTTTTTTTTTTAAAGATTTTATTTATTTATTTGACAGAGAGAGATCACAAGTAGACGGAGAGGCAGGCAGAGAGAGAGAGAGGGAAGCAGGCACCCCACTGAGCAGAGAGCCCGATGCGGGACTCGATCCCAGGACCCTGAGATCACGACCTGAGCCGAAGGCAGCGGCTTAATCCACTGAGCCACCCAGGTGCCCCGTTTGTTTGAAATTTTGATGAATTTCAAGATGTATTATCAATCACTTTATAATGAAGCAAATAACAAGCAAAAATATAAATTTAGCGTAATGGGCTGTATTTCATTGTGATTCAAAGGCATTTTCTATCAAACTGACTTGTACCTTGAGGTATATACCCTTGTTATAAAATCAACTAAGCTCTCCCTAGAGACAATGTTTTTCTTTTTCTCTTGTGATCCAACAGCCAAGTCTTTCTTTAAGTAGCATACCCAGAAAGAATGAAGCATCATTCTATGTAAATGGTGATTCAAGTAATCACCAATTTTGAAGGCCTTCTCTGTTTCAGGCATTGCTTGTTCTTATCATTTGGAAACTCTATCACCATCTTCATCTTATAAATGATTAAGATTAGCATGAGTAAGTAACTTGCACAAGATCACCATGATGCAGAACAGGAATATGGATCACAGTTAATCTCAAGTCAAAGTCTGTGCTCTTCCACTATGAAGACCTTCCCTGATACTCTCCCCACTGTTGAGATGGATCTGACTTCTGATAAGACTGATGGGAATAATTTGTATCACTGATTTATGCCCTGCCTCATTTTAGAAAGGACTCAAGACGGGTAAAACACATGTTCTCTGCACGAAAGAATGGGGTTTGTATTCTCCAGCTGCTGTTTAAATCCCAGGACCCCTACTTGATAGCTGAGAGAAACTTGATTCCTCATTAGTAAAGGGGAGTAACACTGCCTAACTCTTAGCGCTGCTGTAAAAACTGAAGGAAGCAATGGTAGCGCTCCTGGGTTGGTGGCTGGTACAAGTAGAGACCATAAACTCAGTTCCCTCCTGATTCTACCCTATCTTTTGAGAACAACTTGCCTCTCTTTAGGGGGTAGTCCCATTGGAAAGCAAAATAGCTCTATTTTCTTCTCCTGATCATTACTGTCAAGTTAAACCATTATTGCCCCATGTGTGAACAACTATAGATGCCACCCCAAGCTTTAAAAAAGGCCTTGAGTGACCATATCCATTTTGCGACACAAGATGGAGTTATATACCTACTTGGGGTTAAGCTTGATTATTGATCTTTATAGGGCTCTTTGCTGCTTCTTGATGTATGTTAAGATACAGATAATTAATTGACATTATTTTATAAGACTATTGAATCTGTACCCTTATAGCAACCCTACACAATTTGTGTGCATCTGTAATATCAATATCATTCATTTATTTATTTACATAGCATTTTTAAACATCCACCATTTGCCAGGCACCATGCCAAGAACCTATGGGTTGATAAGAAATGAACATAAGGCACGCAAGGTTGTTGCTTTCTAGAAACTGCCAATCTTGAAAGGAGGAAAAAGACAGAGGTGTAAGTTAATGCTTATAACTCAAAATGATATGTGTTATATTGAAGAATATTAAAAGATCTAATAGATCGAAGAGAATTTTTCATATACTTATAACCCTTAATTCTTATCTTCCATCTCAAAAGTAATATTAATAACAAGTGTAAATACAATGTATGTGTTAAGAAACTAAATTTATGGGCGCCTGGGTGGCTCAGTTGGTAAAGCGACTGCCTTCAGCTCAGGTCATGATCCTGGAGTACCAGGATGGAGTCCCACATCGGGTTCCCAGCTCCATGGCGAGTCTGCTTCTCCCTCTGACCTTCTCCCCTCTCATGATCTCTCTCACTGTCTCTCTCTCAAATAAATAAATCAAATCTTTTAAAAAAAGAAACTAAATTTATAATACCTATGATTAATATCTGACTAGTATTTTCATGAAATAGTATCATTGAAGTAAAAAGTTTTCAGAGATTTCCCCTTTGTAAAAACAATGCAAAGACAGAGACATTGGGACACTCACTAAATCTGGCTTTGCTAAAGATCCCAACTTCATGAAAAAGGACTTTTTTCATTTAACATAAAAAAGGGATTTTTTTTTTTCTTTAGCAAAGAAAATCATATCAACAGACATGCAAACCAAAGATAAATGATTAAAATTTGGGTACTGTTTAACTTTTGCAGTTACTGTTTAATACTTTCTCATATATAAAATCAGCTGCACATTTTTCTCTCCCTTTTATTTTTGGCTTTCATTTATTAATCTAGATGGACATGGCAGTGTTCATGGGAAGTAATGAAGGTAGTTGCATGGGAAGAACAGGAGGAAAATGTTTTAAATAAGACCCTTTCAAAGAATATAAAGAAACAATATTTTTCAAACTAAGAAACTTTAGAGTTAGAATAATACAAACAGTTTTGGTTTAGAAATCCCAACTCGAGAATTCGCTGGGAGGTTTCAAAATGCACCTGAGGAATATTTCCCACCTCATGCATGGTGAAGAAAACATCAAGAAAGGTTAAGTGATTAGTCAATGCCAAACCAATATGTGACTGGGACAACAACACCTATTTGTGAATAAGACTTTCAAGAAGGAAAGTCAGAACACACAAAAAAGCGTATCACGAATATAATGAAACCACCGAGAGCAAAGAGGAAACAGACATGGCTTGAAGAAGTTCTCAGCAAATGGTGGGGCACGCCGCTTCCTTCACGCTCTTATTTTGATGTTTAGTCTTCATCAGGAGAGTTGATTATAACTGACATGTGCTCAGAGCACCTAAGATAACATGGTTCAAATGAAGACTCTGATGCCAGTCAGAGGGGATGACAAGAAACCCTTGTTAAAAATACTCATTTACTTGTTAAGAGAGTTTTTCTCTACACTTTTTTTATGCTGCCCTCTAGGTTTCATTTTTATTTATTTCCTTCGAAGATTCCCTATCTTTTATGACAGTCTTCTCATTCATGTTGCCCAGAAATGAAAGAGCCTGGGGTTTCCTGACGTTAGTGCTTTAAGATATGCTCTATTCTCTGGTTTAGAGCAAAAGTCAAAGGAAAAGATAATATATGAGTACAGGGAGACCTGAAGCTTGACAAAGGATCTCCCTCTGTCTAGAGAGCAAGAATACCTCTTTCTCATTAGGAATACAAGCCCAGAAGTCATGCGCTGACATCAGCCCCTGCAACCCCAGGCTTCTTCAAGTTATCAAAGTCCACAATAGCCCTATAGGGTCTGAAAGCAGGAAAACTTCTCATACCCAATAATAACCTACTTTTCTGGTCATCTTTCTGTCCTAACACAATGCACAGTATGTGTTCATGTAGTTAAATGTACCAATCAGCTATGTACCTGCATATAGGATTATAAGATCTGTTAACTGCAGATCCTGTGAAAAGGTGATAGAGGCTAGTGCTATTCCAGACCATTGTACTAAGGGTTTCACATGTATTATTTCATCTAAACCTCACAGTGACCATATATTGAAACACTAATAACATAAACCATTTAACAGAAGAGGAAGCTAAGGCTTAGGAAGGAAAGAGGCAATTGATTAAACAGATACCAAAAGTCTTGCAGGCACTGAACCCACATTCGAAGCAGAAGAAAGTTAGATTCAAGTATGGGAGACAAAGAAACATTAAGACAGGAGGCTGAAATGCCCTTTTATCCACACACAACTGCCTTAAGTCTTTAGATCCAGTTTCTTATAATGGGTTATTAAAAATAATAGTGTTTACAGGTAAGGCTCCAGAGATTATTAAAATATTTTAAAACTCCCCCACAGGTTAGTAAGAGTGCCCTGGCCATGCTGGCTTCTCATCCAGGATGCCCTTGTACAGCCAGTAAAGAGTTCATGCTCTGCTTTGCAGAAACTTCCTCTGACTAGTTGATGCCTGCACCAGTCAATCTCTTTAAGACTTCTCTCTGGGGTATGGCCAGTGGCTCCTACAGGAATGCCTACAGATTGGCTGGTCCTTGTCTCTTCTGAAGCTGTGAGAACTTCAGTCTCCATGGGAATTTGGCTCTGAAGGAGCTAAGGAGAGACAAAAGAACCTGGAAAGGTGGGCTGGCTGGTGGGTCAAGAGTGGGTACTACAGTAGATGTTAAATATTTTAAATAACATCTCCGATTGGGAGATTAGGTGAGAACTGCAAGTGTTGATAAAATGAGGTATTTATCGTTTAATAGAATAGGATTCTCAATCACATTTGTAATGAGATCCACAGGAAAAAGAAAAAACTTGCTTCCAAATGCAAACATGAAATCCAAGGTAAAACAGTATAAATAACTCTCAAAAATACTAACAAGAATACTGTGCCATGCTAAAGAGATCATAAAATAAATTCACCAAAAGAGAAAATAGACTATGGTGTCAGAAACTCTGCCATTTCTGGTGAAGAGATAAAAGAGATAAAAATGCTTTGTCAATTTGTTATTTTTTGTGGGGGGAGGGTGTCGATATTAATTGTATACCTAAGTGATAAGAAACTCCTTGGTAGAGATTTTAAGCTTAATAAAAAGAGGGTAAAGTTCTTAAGTTAAGTAAAGTTTTGCCAGAATAGCTTTATATCACCACATGCAATTTGGGGGGAGTAGCTGTGTAGCAGGGTACTTATTTAGAGGGAAAAGAAATGACAATCAGCTGAGAGTAAGGTATTAGCACAAACCTCCCAAATTCTGAGTAGCTGATCTATAGAATAAGCTTGTAACAATTTATGCATTTTTTGACTCTGAAATTCAGTGGTGGCTCCCTGCCATGTTTGAGCTTGCTTTATAAGGCACTTGACAATGTGTTGAAAAGAGGTTTGCTGAGTTATTTGTGTCCTTGCCTTTTTTTCCACACCACCAGCAAGTAAGTTCTTAAGGGTTGTGATAGCATTGGCACTTAAGTATCCATTGGATGGACTTGAATGCACGTGTTGTTTCTAAGAAAACTGCATTTTGAGCTTAGGCAACCAAGTAATAAGCAAAGTTGTGGGAAAAAAACTGTATTCAGGTACCTACTACATTCAGATTACTACTTGAAAGTATTATCATCTTCAACTGAGTAAGTCAACTTTATTTTTTATTTTTAATTTTTTTTCCTGAATAAGTCAACTTTAAATCAAACACCTCTTGGGATTCTTGAATGAATTATCTACTTTTGTCCTTTTGTACTTTTGTACTTTTGAATTTGTACTTTTGTACTTTTGTACTTTTGTTCTTTTGTACTTTTGAATTTTTTGAAATTATATGATGAACAACTCCTGATCCAGTTACTACTCAAGATTAAGTTACATTGGACTTCACTCTTCAAAGGCCCAAACAAAGAATTCCTGGACTCAGTCACATGAATTCTTCTGAACACAGTCCTCTAAAATACAAGAAATGTTAATACTATAATTTACAGTAGAGCTCTGCAATCTTTAGTGTAATAAAATGCAACCAAAAACTCATATGACTGGAAGAATATTGCTGTCTAGTGTTGAAATGGATCATTTAAAAAATTGGAACTAAGTGCTGAACAGGGAAATTCACAATAAAAATGGCAGCAGTAAAGGGAAAAAGCAGCTTTCATAAAGAAAGTCAACATTTCCTTTCATATGGATGCTTCTGTTAAAATGTTAATCTGATCATTTTGATTTACTGGTTTTGCTTAATATTTACAAAAGGCCAATCATGTAGAATTTTACCTCTTGTAGGAGACATTCCATGGATTTTTAACATAATCTCCACCCCTCAAAAAAGAGGAAAAAAAAATCTTGATTAATGGTTGTGGCCAGGGACATGAGTACCATAAAAATGAGACAAGATGGTAACACACTCCCATTGTAAAGCAAAACGAAAACTTTAAAAGGTGGCAATGAATCTTATTTTACACGTGGAAAATGTATACATGCCTGAAGTATATGCAATTGATCTATCTGTGCTTCAGGATTTCTAGGTATTTCAGAATATTTTTTGAATTAAGATGCATTATCCTATCAAGCAGTGGTGGTGTGTTGTCCCCCTGAAAGCAGTTTTCCTTGACCACTGACCTGAGAAATAGCGACAGGAAGTTCTTTGCTGTTTACTGTCAAGACAGTGAAGAGCCAAGGGACCTCCTAAAAATGCAAATGGAAGAAACCTTTCAGCATCATTCATTCATTCTGGAATGAGTTATTAAATCTCTAAAAGTAGAGATTTAAAAATAGAGATTGGGCTTCACCTGAGTAGCCAGTTTGTTTTCATCTCATTGACATGACAGTTTCTTTCACTGATTGCGTTCTCCTTTTTTGCATAGACTGCTAGAAAGCTCTGAGCCAAATCTGACAATGACACAAAACTTTATAGCACATATTTTTTATAAACAACAACAACAACAACAACAACAACAAATCAGAACAAAACTAATCTCAACCCCTGCTGGTCTCATTTTATTGTAAGTTAACAAACATTTAGTGAGCATGAAAAATGAACCAGGTACTCTACTTGAGTTTTCTTTTCCATTTTTCAATTTATATATTTAATAAAGATAATTTTTCATATTTTATATACTTTCTTATATCGAATATAGAATACTAGGCTCCTAATTTTTAAGGGTACAGATTGCAGCCATAAGACCACACTTCTCCAAACTAGAGAATTAACTTGCCTCAATTCCTGGCAAGAAAGATGGTTTTCTATAAATTCCAATCACATCATATGGTTTGGTGCAAAATGAACTATCTATATGCATGAAGCTAATTGCTTAATAGCCCTTCTAACATATGCTTTCTGGAAAAAAAATGTACACACACATACACATACAACAAATGTACTGGGTGGAATCCTTTGCTTAAAGGTCTCTGGAGTCTTAGCAGAAAGTTGTAAGCAAACCAAGAAACTTGCATACAAAATTATTCATTTATTCTATCCTTTGAGTCAAGTATAAGTCAGGAAGAACTATTCATCTTGGAAAACTATCTACTCTTTCTTTTAAAAGCAGTTTCCTCAGGTGAGCAAATATGAAATGTGTTAAGTTTTTCTTGAAGGACACCAAAGATGCACCTTCCTATATTGTGAAATTAACAGAAAGCATAACAGGACCAGAAATCTTTATCTGAAAAGTCACCCTGGAAGAAAGTTGTCTACTCAAAATTCTTTAAAATTGAACATAGGTAACATACTACCATAAGTACAATTGGGAAGTGATTATAAAAATATAAATGCATTATTTAAAAAAATAATATTCCAAATGCATCTAAATATAGAAATTACTTAAAAATATTTTATTGTCTTTTTGATAGCATGATATTACAAAATTTAATGCTCTACTTTTAAAAGACCCTGCCTAGGAAGCTCTGTCAGAAGTTAAGATTCAACGTTTCAGTTATAAAATAATCAGCTCCTTCAGAGTTTCATGCAGAAAGCAATGCAACTTATATCATGGAGGTGAGAACTATCTCTTAATAATTTCTGTATCCTAACTGAATACCTGACACAGTGCTGGAAAAACCAGTAAGAATTCGATAAATGGAATTGGTTGAATAAATAAATGAATGAAATGGTCAAAGGCAATGTTGAGATAGAAGGGAATATTATTTTGTAAGAAAATTGAGGTCATAGTTGAATTAACTGTCATTCATTTTAACTTGTGGCTGAGAGAAAAACAATAAGGACCAGAACCCAAATTTCTTGACTTCTAGATCAATTATTTTTCATGTCATTATTTCTTTTTTTCTAATGTAATTTAGGGATGACAGATTACCAAGCTTTTATCCTGTGCCATAAAAAAGAATGGAATAATTACAACACATTGGCTGAATATAATTCAGAAAAATGGCTTAATATAAATGACGCCAGGGGAAAAGATCCTCTTTGAATAGAACAGGAAAATGTTGGGTGGGATGCAAGAGGCGAATGGATATATGAAAGAAGAAAGAGAAAAAAAAATACATCTTATTAAATGAAGGCACCAGGGCTTGAAGAAGGGTAACAAGAAGGGTAACAGTTTGACATTGCAATGCTATTACAATGTAGACTCCAGGCAGTTAGTTTAATGCAAAATGATTCCCTAAGAATTAAAGGCTGGGCTTTTCAAAGGGGAGGTGCAGCAGAGTGGTTTCTCTTTCCCCATTGAGAAGTATTGGCCTCCTTAAGGAAATAAACTAGATTCCAAGCAATGGCGAACTTAAGCCAAATGCCCAGAGATTCTCTAGAAAACAAAGAAATAAAGGATAGAGAAGAGAGGTTTTGAGTAATAGGTGTCATGGTGGTATAGTCTGAGGGGTTGGTTAGGTTTCCAAGACCAGGAAGATGACAGAATTCTAGGGCTAGCATGGCAAAATAGAAGGCAGCAAGATGTTTTTTAGTGTTCTTAGTTCTTGCCTTGTGTACTAGCCTACATCTACCTCGGTTAAATTACAAGAGGATCATTTTTAATTAGTTCAAATTAGATACTAGATAATCAAAGAATTGGCATTTATTGATCAGATCGTTCCCTTGAAAAATGACTAATGTGAAAAAAATATTCGAAAGAATCAATCCATTAATATTTTTGCAAATAGATGAGTTTTGTATGGATTAATTAGGTATTTCTTTAGTCAAATATTTATTGCATGCCTACTATGTATCAAGCATTTTGCTGGATCACATGGCTGGCTCAATTAGAGAGCATGTGACACTTGGGTCCTAAGTTCGAGTCCCACATTAGGTGTAGAGATTACTTTAAAAAAAAAATTAGGGGCGCCTGGGTGGCTCAGTGGGTTAAAGCCTCTGCCTTCGGCTCAGGTCATGATCCCAGGGTCCTGGGATGGAGCCCCGCATCGGGCTCTCTGCTCTGCGGGGAGCCTGCTTCCTCCTCTCTCTCTCTGCCTGCCTCTCTGCCTACTTGTGATCTCTCTCTGTCAAATAAATAAATAAAATCTTTAAAAAAAAATTATCTAAAATGTTGCAAATATAATGGTGAGCACTGTGGTATGCTCCCCCAGTTATAGATAGTATTCTAACTGTACATTGCAAAAGGAAAAGAAAAACAACAACAACAAAACTGCATCTTCTTGAGGCAAGGCTGTCATTGTTTTATGGTGGGGAATGTATAATATTTGTTACATACTAGGATAACATGATGACTGCTTTATCATTCATTTATTTGAGAGAGAGTGCACATGCAAGTGAGTTGGGGAAGGGAAGAGAGGAGACAGAGGGACAAGCAGACTCCAGCCAAGAGGAACCCAACTTGGGGCTTGAGCCCACCACCCCCCCAAGATCACAAACCCAGCTTAAATTAAGAATCAAGCCCCCAACCACTGAGCCACCCAGGCACTCCATGTTTTAAAATCCAAAGACAAAATTTTTTATTTTTCTGATTATATAATATGCTATAATTGAAGAAAGAAGCTAGAAATTATAAAAAGTATAAAGAAGAAATTTAAAATCACTGAAATCATACCAATACTCCCCCCCCTTTTTTTTACTATTTATATCATTCTGGTATAAATCCTACCAGTTTATTTTACATATACATACATGCATATGTATTTTACATGATTAAACTCATAATGTATAAATATTTTCAAATTTTTCTTATATTTTTAAGTAGGCTCCATGCCTAGGGTGGAGCTCAACATGGGGCTTGAACTCACAACCCTGATCTCAAGACCCGAGCTAAGATCAAGACTTGGATGCCTAAATGACTGAGCCACTGAGATGCCCCAAATTTTTTCTATTCTATGATCATTTCTATGTAATTAAAATTTCTTAAAAATTATATTTGATGTCTGAATTCTATTGTATTACTCTGTTTTTCTTTCCAAATTCTAGCCAAATCTCTATCATTCACTGAATAATCCATCCTATCTACATTATTAGGAGTTTCTGTCCTATTTGGTTCATAGAAATGTAGGGTTAATTTTGTGTTGATCTCCTCCATTTTACGAATCTGGCTGCAGTTGTACCATGCCATCTTAAACACTGTAGTGTTAGAAAAATATTTTCATATTTAGTAGGTCGTATCACTTCTTACTAATATTTTGAAAATTGTCCTCTACTATTTCTAAACATTTTAGAATAATTTCTTCATGTTCCTAAAATAATCCCACTAGAATTCTGACTGATGTGCTAAGGTTATACCTGTATGTTAAATCCCCTCTTTACAATATTCCCATTCAGAAGCTATCATCTTGTATGTTACACAGGAAAATTTTGTAATTCCTTCCAGACAGGGTTTTTGTGCAATTTTTAAGAATATAACCAATTATCTTATAACTGTGATTGTTGTATGACCTCATTTCCTCTCTTCCCCACCCCCAAATCAAGACAGTATTGGTGGATGAAAAATTTAAAAATATATTATTTATTTTATATCCTGCAATCTTAGTTAATTCTCTTTTTAGTTCAAGTAATTTTCCCGGTTGATTCACTTGGATTCTCCATGTGAGAATGTGCTCAACACAAACCCTTACTTAAGGCAAGAGTCTGCAAATGTATTAGAAAAAGTCATATTATATAAGGCCATTCCCATTATTCCAATTCATTATATTCTTTTGAAACAGAATGAGTAAGCCCTGGGCAATTTTAGGTATATTTTACCTAAATTATATTGTATGCGATTATATATTTCATGAAAATGATAATTTGCTCTCCTTTTTCCTAATAAATCTTAGCAGTTCAGTGCCTGACTGAATTGTCGAGAACTTCCAGAGTAATCTTAAATTGTAGTGCTATTGCTAGGCATGTTTGACTTGTTGCAGATATTAATGTGGACTGTGTCTGCTATGTACAACATAGTAGCTGTTTTCCAGGCATATTTGAAAGGCCTTCATCAAGCATAAACAATGCACAGTAGCTGTAGTAATACATTAACTCCTAATGGTACTGGGAAGACACCTCTTTGTTTCCCGAAGTAATGTCTGGATTTATCAGAACGTTCAAACAAGCTTCCATGCTAGAATGGGCTCCACAAAAATACATTTTTACTTAGGGCAAAAGCCTGTAACTCTTTTGGAAAATGTATTATTTTAGCCTGTTACATGACCTAACTTACATATTCTCTTGAGACAGTATAATCTAGCCTTAAGCAATCACTGGATGTGTTTTAGCACTAAAACAATTTCTGAATATCATTTAGAGCTCAATGAATTTTATCAGTATTTACATTCTTTGGTAAAGAAACTTTCTCTAAGATCACATGATACCATTCACTCTAATATAATTTTTACATGATTTTCAATAACTGGTCATTCAGTGACAGGCCAGTTTTTACTCACAGGCTGATCCAGTTTAGCAATCACAAACAACCAGCACAAAGAAATAATTTATTTCCTCTGGCTTTAACAAAGTCAATGTCCTGAGAGAGCACGGTGATAATATACCTGAGCACTTCAGTGAGAAAGATGGAAAATCACTTATGGGCTCAAATAAAAAGACTGCTTCAGGGGGAAAAAGGCATCTGGAAAAATCTGTTCTGGGTACATAGCTCTGCTGAGCAATTCTTTCCCAAGTCTGTGGGCAAATAAAATACAATTTTCCTCTACTTTCCATTATGAGACTAAAAAGGAAATATTAAGAGGTTTTTTTAAAAAAAAAAAACATATCTCTAATTTTGAAGGGGTGGGGGGTGGGAGGTTGGGGGCACCAGGTGGTGGGTATTGTAGAGGGCACGGATTGCATGGAGCACTGGGTGTGGTGCAAAAACAATGAATACTGTTATGCTGAAAAAATAAAAAAATTAAAAAAAAATACATATCTCTGATTTTCTGTAAGGAAAGATTGTTAATAGTATCTCATGTGCTTCAAATGTATAATTATTTGATTCAGATGCCTTCTTATTTTCTTTCTTAAATTCATTTAAGCAATTTGTGCTCTTTCCTGACAAAGATTTCATTAGATTCACAAATAGAACAATATAACATCGTTAAACAAGGCGTGGTAATCTTTTTCAATCCCACTGTGGAAAAATGTATAAAAAAGGCAAATTATTTCTAAGCACTTCCAGGGTGCCACTATTCTCCATTTGACCCATGTTAAATATTCTCATTACAATTACTTCAAATGAATACCAAATCTCAATTTAATCCCAACCTTAGGGAAATGAAACATACTGTTCTGAGATGAAAGGCCTAATGTTACCTAGTTATTTGAATGCACTGCATGTTCTTAACATGGATCATAAGCAAACTGTATTTTAATAACTCAAATCATTGCACATTCACAACAATATCTAGCTACCAAATAAATGTCATAAACCTGATAATGCAGAATAAATAAACAGAAACCTGCATATTTTAACTATTGAATTCAGGATGGAGTCCCACATGGTTCATGTCGATAATTTTCAAAACTCTTAGCTTTCTCTCAGTAACATAACCAATTATATTAATTAATTGGTAGGAGTTTATTGACAATGAAATCTAGGGCATAGCTTTTTGATTATCTAACAGCACAATTTTTGTTAATGTCAGCCATCTCTTTGTATCTTTTAAAATTCTACTTTTGTGTTGTCAGACTCTTGAGTAATCTCTTGGTGGAAATTTTACATTATGTTTTCAAAAAGGAGACCTGATTTCAATTAACATTTCCTTGACAAGGTATAACAATATTGCACATCTAAATTTTTATTTATTTTCCCTTTTATTGTTGGCAATCCCCTAAGCTTGAAAACATTTTTCTTCTCTCTGATTTGACATTTGGCAAACATCAATCTTTCCTGTACTTAAATGCACCATAGTTGACAGGCTGCTTTTGTTCAAGAACTTCAGCTTATATACTACCTTAGTATGCCAAAATTTGTTTCTTTATTCACAGCATGATCAGTTACTATCATCTCATCTTCAGAAATTAAGTAGGTAGCCTGAAAACAATTTTTTTCCCTGACAAATATGATTACATCAAAGTCCAAATGACTAGAGACTAAATTCAGAAATTTATTATTAAGCACTTTATATTGTTTCTTTCTGTAAGAGTATTACATCTTTTTTTTTTTTAAGATTTTATTTATTTGACAGACAGAGATCACAAGTAGGCAGAGAGGCAGGCAGAGAGAGAGGAAGGGAAGCAGGCTCCCCGCTGAGCAGAGAGCCCGATGCGGGGCTCTATGCGGGGCTCGATCCCAGGATCCTGGGATCATGACCTGAGCTGAAGGCAGAGGCATTAACCCACTGAGCCACCCAGGCGCCCTGAGTATTACATCTTAAAAAGAAGATTAGTTGAATAATTATTCCAGTGTTCTTAAAATATCATAAAGAAAATTTGTTTCCATACAGGTCTTGCTTGTTTAAAACACAAATTTAATACTGTTTGTTTTTAGATAATTTGGGGCCATACTGAAATTCTTAGGACAAATTAAATTCTGAAGTTTAGTCTTCATGCTTTATTTTTAGGAATGTATGGTCTTTTTTCAGGGAGAGAGGAAGGGTCATGCTCAAAACTGTAGATAAGAACTTTAAAGAGAAAAACCTTTAACAAAATACAGTGAAAAGAGTCATTCATTTGCTATACATGTGTTTGAATATTTTTAGATATTTGCTCAGTTCTAGATATTTTCTCTTCTTTCTATCAGTGGGAAGATATAAGAAATCTTCTCCAAATACACAAAATTGAAATAAGAAAGGAAAAATAAAATCTTCTTAAAACAACGAGAATCACATAACAATGTAACTACACTGCAGTGTTGCCTGAAAAGTTTCCTGTTTGATGATCCAAACGAGTAGCTGGTACGACTTTGTTTCTGTCCCTCAATGTGTGAAAGAGCACCAAAGGAGGAGGAGAGAGCAGGAGAGACAAACATCAATAATGAGAAAATTAGAACAGACTGGGTAAGGGTAAAGGCTGCAAATGTAGATACAAGGTTCAGAGAAAAATTATTCCCAAACTTCATTGGAAAGCACTTATATATGTGATTCCATAATTGAAGGAAATAAAAGGCTTTAATGGCCAGAAACAAAATAAAACAAAACAAAACGATACGAAACCCTGTGCCTTTTATACTCCTGAGACTTTGATGGTTTTTAAAGAAACAGGAAATATGTGTAGAATGTTTCAAATTCCGTATCACTTCTCTTGGTGCTAGTCTTTTTCCTGGCTTATGACTGGTCCTAAGATTTCTATCAGAATATTGTCTACATCAATTTCATCATCACTTCTGAAACTGTCTCCTGTGTTGGAGAAATCTGGAACCGTCAGGGTATACTTGATTCATTTGTATTTGCCAGGGCAGTAGGAATACAAACAGTGTTGTTTTGCTCTAAGTCATACATGGTCAACAGTCTATCTTGAACAGGATAGGTCTAACTTACCATGTCCTCTTCCTGGCTCACTGAAGCTATTGGACAGTTGTGACTAAGTAAAGCTTGGTTGGCTTCTCCTTTCAATATGATTACATAATCTGTATCTATAAACTTTTTTAAAAAAGTGATCTTATCAAAACTTTAGCATAAAGTTTCTATTTGGTTCATGGGATCACACTATAACTTTGAAAATACTGAACTAACCTCTATGTTTCCAGATGTTTTTGGTGTATAGCATCCTTCCTTGTTTATCAACCAACAAACATTGAGCTCTCTATATGTTTAAGGCAATTAGCTAGATACTGGGAATTTAGTGGTGTCAGTCAGTTACAGATTGATACATTTATAACTAAATGTAAAAGCTTTTAGTTTTTATGCTTTTGTAATTTTTTCACAGTAACAAATTCACAAATTAACAACAACAACAATGTTGTTAGACAATGTGTCCTAAATTATAGTTTGCAAAAAATGGTCACTATTTTTAAAGAATTTACACTACTTCTAAATAAAATAGAAAGTTACCTGGAGGTACTATCAAAGAGTTTTAATACATAGTATTTATACATAGGAAGCTTTCAATAGTAGGGCTTGATACCATTTTAAAAATAAAACAATGGCAAGAGAAGTTTGGAAATGACTCAAACTATCATTTTTTTACTTTGCAATTGCAAAAGCAAAGCGTGGCTATATGCATTCAGTAAGCATTTAAACAATACAAAAGTATACAGAGTAAATAGTGAAGACCTCCTTCCCACTGGAATTCATTTATTTCTACTACTGCAAATGTGATTTTGGGATGGTGTTAAACATTTGTGAGGACAGTGCATTGACTTTACTACACAGCAGTAACCCTTCCTCAAATGACTCAATTTCAAATTGAGAAAATGAAATATAACTAGAACTTGAATCATATCGTTCTGTCCTTATGTTCACACTTATATTAGAACATAATTTTAGCAAATCTATTGGGGGTAGAAATTTATGCAAGAGGCAAATGTATAGAATCTTTAAGACTACCCCTTCCCTCTCTGCCCCCTACAGGAGGTGATATTGGGGAAGAACTCTTATGGAATCTTTACTTCATTCACTTCTGGGATCCTATCTTTAACTTACTGTCTGCTCTAAAAACTGTTTTCACCTTAAAATCCACAAGACTGAACTGATGGCTTGGTCAGAAATCAGGTAAGTAAAACAAAGACTTAGAAAAATGTCCATCATGTAAAATAAACTATTAACTGAAAGGTAATTAATGCTACCATTCACACATTGATATAATTAAATGGATACATGATAACTGAATAAGTTACTTAATTTTCCCATTACTGTAGAAATTAAAGTATTAAAATTAAAAAGTCAGAGTTCCTGTGATATCATTATACGATAAATATTTGGAATATTTCCATCTATCAATAATGCCATCTGTCCTATCCAATACAAATGGACTACAACCCATATGGCTCCTTTCCCCATTGATTACTCTGATGAATGAGATAGCAAAACCACTCATAAAACCATCATATTATATGACACTGTCATTAAAAAGATATGGGGAAAGGAAAACACAAGATGATACTTAATTTGAAACTGTCAAGTCAATTTAGTGAAGTTTTAACAACCAACATTATGATCCTAAAAAGGATCAGCATGTTGAATAATATTATGTCAGTCTGTACTCTCCTAGCACCTTCGAAGAAAACCAAAGAACCAAAAAATTTCTGGAAAGAGTATAATAGCTTATTATGATATGTTCATATTACTAATTATTCTAGTAAGAATATATTCAAATATCTTTTCAGGCATAGGTAATTAAGTTAAAAACACTTTTCTTTTGCTGTATAGAAAATTATAAAATGTTCATTTAGCTTCTGATAGCAAGTCATTTTTAAAGCAAAAACTAGATACATTCCTTATATTTTAGAATACTGGCCATAAACTTCAACTCTGAAAAATGATCTTTCCCCAACTCATTTTCTCCTTAGCTATAAATGCATTCTCTTACAACAGCAAAGTAATTACGATGATTCTGTAGCAAATTACTGTAAGCAGTACCTAAACTGACATTAACTAAGCAGGAAACTAAATACCACTAACTGCAATATTCAGACTTTCAGTCTGATACGGTAATTTGCATTACCTTTAGTTATAGAGTGGGTATGGTTGGCATGCTTAGAGATTACCTTTATTTTTCAAGATCTATAAAGATGACCAGTATTTACTTTGCCCCTTAGCCTCACCGAAAATACCGTACAATCTTTCCTTGGTGAAACTTTTTGAAAATTGGGACTTAACATCTGTGGATAAGTGAGAAGAAATACATAATGAATAAATATTTTTATTCTACATTAAAACTCAAGTTTGGCTTATATAATTTAAATTGTGATATCATCTTATTTTTAGCTTGCATTGAATACCAAATGAAGTCCCTAGGGGCTTGGTGCGGGGTGGGAAATCTGTGAAATAGCTCAAATTCAAACATGTCAGCCACAGCAAAAATAAAGTACAAATCCAGGAAATATTTTCCCTATCAATTGGAAGCTCAGATATTGGAGCTTTAGAGACTGTTGGATTCAGAGAAACAATATTTATTACTTTGTAATAACCAAAGTAAGAGGCAGCTCGTGCTGCCTGTCGGCAAACTGCACCTTGTTATCAGCTGTAGAAGTGAGCCCGCTCCTTCATGGAAGACAAGGCATCTCCAAAGCAAAGTTTGCCACATCAGTAACAGGCAGCATCTAAGGCAACACAGCCACCTCTGCAAGTATGAAAGCACGTAATTTTAAGAGAAATTTCAAATTTGGGATTATTATCTGTTGCTGTACCAATGCCACATGATTTGAATTGTATCTCTGCGTTCTAGTTTAGTATCTGGTGGTATGAGGCTTCTTATTCTTCGCCCTCTCCTTCCCTGTATCCATCTATCTCCTCTAGTTTCTTCTTTTCAGCTTCTTCCAGGCTATTTTTGCCTGCTTGGTTCCATATCTACTTCAGAATCATTGTGTTAAGTGCATTCCCTTTAAGACTTGATTTTAATAAAATTAAGGATCAAAACTATTTAAAACCATGTATCTTTAAATCACTTCCATTCAGAAACATGGTGTTATCCTTTCAATTTTTTAAAGCTTCACCAACCATAAGTATTTATGGTTTTTTCACAGAGGTCCTGAAATTTCTTACAGTTTTTTTGATGCTACTGTGCATGTTGTCTTTTTCCTCCATTATCTTTTTAAATTGGTTACTGCTGATATTTAGAAGATTTTTTCATATTTCCTTTGCAACTAGCAATGTTATGAAGCTCTAAACTTACTAAAACTCCTGCTAGTTTAACTGGTTATTCACGTCTCATAGATTTATTAGGTAGATATTAATGCCACTGCAAATAATGATGGCATTGCAATATAATTTTTAATATTAACAGAGAACAAATTCTTGTAAGTTCTTTCTAGAATAAATTCCAATCATCAGCTTAATCTATTATTTATTTTAAGTACCCATTACTTTCTGATGATATAATAGTATAAATAATGGTACATTCTAAATTCAGTATATTTCAGAAATGGCTTTTGATGTCTATGGGATAACTAGGAGTTACAACCTCAAACTAAGGTACAGATCTCATGCTGAAAAACATCATCTCTGTTAAATATTTTAGAAGAGTGGGTAGAAAAGGCCCTGTTCAAATGTCTTTGGAGAAATAAGATAAAATATACCCCAAGTGAACAAAATATCAGAGATAAACCCCCATTTCCAGAAAGTACAGTATACCACATGGGCAGAAATGTCTCTAAACAGAATATTTTTCAACATTTTCTCAGAGCTCTAAGCTGCTCTTGAATTAGTCTTAACTTATTGCTTTGGAGAATTAAGATAAAGTTAGTGATGACTATAACTTTCTATTAAGCAATTTCCTTTCTCAATTGTGCACAGCCACTTACGCAGCAGAACATAACAGTTCAATCAAATCTTATTATTTAGTTCAAAGCGTTATGAAATGCACAGAGAAAGACCTGGTATTGTCTGAAGCAAACCTTTTCATAAATTGCTCTTTTGCAGACTAGCAATAAAATAGATACCGTAGGTACCTTTTTATATGTCCTTAAGTTCTCCTGCCAGGAATCCAGAGCAGTTGCAAAGAACTTGCTGCTTGTTATGTAACAGTGAGCCACAAGAATGTGGTGAGGTCCAGAGCCTCTATGCGTGGCCTCCAGAATTTTCAGGGTGTGGTTTAAGGACATGGAAGCTTCTGCTTGTGTTCTACCACTCATAAGTTTCACTGTGCAAGGTGTTAGTGCAATTTCCCTCACAAAGTATGAGACTTCTCCAACGTAAACAGGAGAAGGAAATTAAGGTCTGAAACAACAAAATACACTTCTCTCCTCATTCAAGCTATTTCTGACTTTTTACTCAACAAGGAAAAAGAAAATAATAATAATAATACTCATTCTGGTGAGTTATTCTGAGGATTAGAAGTAATGTATAAAAAATATTTATTTTAAACTCTATAGTTTAGGTTCAGAGTGGCAATGGATATATGCCAGCCATTGTTATTATTTCTAAATTAAGACTTCAAACCTAATAGGTGTAGCTCTCAGGAATTAACCATTGTATTTGTTTTGCAGAGTGAAAATAACATGAGGATAAGTAATCTCACACACTGTGCATTAAAAGAAAAAAAAAGCTCTTTGGGTATATGTGATTAACACTTTTAAAATATTATATGTCTTAATGCCCTGGACACAGATATTATTAGGGTATTATTTATTCTTTTTTTTTAATCCCCCCCAGGGTATTATTTATTCTTGAGAAACATCTGAAATAAGATTAAGAGAAAGACCTTGTTTTAATGTTGTGTGTCCCTCAAGGGTGGTACTGTGGTTCAGTGGGATGAGGGGCTGTGGTGTTTGGGTCCTGAAAGAGGGTTTTCAATATGTCTCTGTAAAGTTGAAAATGGATTTGCACCTTTCTGTTTCAGAGACTAAAGGCACAGTATTTTTGGCTCCTAACAGTTGATAGATAACATTTTTTTTTCTGTAGATCATTCTCTATAATTGGACATGAATTATATGAGACCTTTTTACAAAGCATCTGCTTCCTTTTTCTGTCGAGACATCTACTAGATCTTGCTCCAAAAGAGCAAGGAGGATAATAAAGGCTCTTAACTCTCTGATTTTCATAAAAATTCTGTGAATTTTTTTCACTACTGGAAAAAGTAAACATATGAACTGTTCAGTATATAGAGATGCCAAATGCAGAGTGGTGTTGAGTAAAAACTTTTTTTTTCTTCCCCATTCCTGGGGTGTGTAATTTCTTTAATAGAGACTTTGCTGAACTTCCATCACAACTAAAAATTCCTCAGTATTAAAGCTCAGTGAAAAGAAATCTCAGTGCCTGGAAGACAAGGCAATCAAATCATGTGACAGTCCCATATGCAACTCCAAATCTGTCCTCATAACTGTCTGTAGAGCTCACAAAAGAGTCACACATGTAGCTATTGGAAGAATATCTTACACAATTTGGCACACAAGTTCTAAGATTAGCAGCTGAAGAGGGGGAGGAGGAAGAGAGGAACATAATAGATTAACTGACACCCATCCACTATCTTTCTAAATTGTTTGGAATGTTAAAAATATTATTTTGATCAATCTATATATACACCCTCAAATTTGAAAGAGAAATGCAAAGCATGTTGTGGTTGAAAGAACAAATGGTTTTTTTTTTTAAACACACACACACACACGCACACACACTATGAAGTATATGTCACTGAACAAGGGAGTCCAGCCAGCTCCCAAGTGGCATGATAACATGATGAAAAGCAATCCAGGATGCTGTGAATCAAAAAGGCATGGGTCTATTTTTAAAGAGGTCTGTGTCTCCCCACCCTGTTTGCCAAGTATAGTTTTTCTGGAGAAGTCCAACCTCCAAAGTAGGTGAGCTTCTAGATGTTCCAGGAGTTACCTACCCAACATTTGACCGCCTTCTCCCTTTATAAGTCTTAGGCTTCTCCATACATTACCCATGTTAATCACTAGGCAAACAGAAGAGCTGTCCAACTAGTTCACTTCCCCTTATTCTTGAACAGATTGTTTGAGACATAATATGAATACTAATTAATGATAAAATATCTGTGAGTGTTTTGAAATATGGACAAAGATAGCACTTTGAGACAGGCGCCCAGATAGATCTTATGCAACAAGCCCCACTGGTCATATAAAGGGTCAGGGTGCAACTCAGAGATATGAGAGCAAAATTGGCAGAGTTCTTGGCTCCAATACAGGGGGAGACTGTGGACTACTTTTTTGTTTTGTTTTGTTTTTTGAAGGGGGTGTTTCATTTTCTTTTTAACCCTTTCCCTCTGTTAAATTGGAAGAGTATAAAATAAAAACTCTCTTCAGAGACAAAGGGAGAGAAAAGCAGTTAGAATTTTGTTAGAGGTTAACCAGAGTTGATAGAGGAATAAGACTCCAACATGTCTGACCCAGTAGTATGGGTCTGGGCTCTGCAGCAAAAGAGGTACAAGCAGGTTGGGTCTGACCCAGTGCTCAGTGCCCAAGGCTGCCTCAGACTCTCAGATGCAAAGGCTGAGGAAAGTCATTTAAAAGAATATGATCCTTCTTTAATTCTCATTTTACAAATAGTCTTCTTAAACTCATAGAAGTGTACCCACAGAGATAGAGGAAATATAATTTTCTGTTACAGGGAAAGCATATTATTAGATGCAATTATGAAGATGATTAAAATAATATCTTCTGTATTAAGAACCTGAGGTACTGCCAAAACATACTGTCTCCCCTCCATTCCTTCTAAAACTGAGTATTGTATTTTCTCCTTAAAACCCATGTAAGTTGCCCCATCTGGTCTCAGAAACTTTATCCTTTAACACAGTAGTCTTTGTATTCTCCTCTAATCCTCACACCTAACATGAATGCTTAAATAGTGCTTTATAATCTTGGGACTTCACCAATTGTAATTTGTTCTAATGGCAAAGAAAAGACAAGAGAATTGTTTTTATATAAAATTTGGATCCTATATAATCCAAAATTAGATATAACAACAAAATAATTTATATTTGACCTTAGAGTTGTTTTTGAATTGAATTTTACCAATGGATGTATAAAGTATTAGAGAAATTCATTTGTCTCACTCAAAGAAAAGACAATGTTTCATGAAAATCTGATGTGGGAAAGAATTAAAGTTGACCACAGTCTGTATTTCATGTTCACTCAGTCCTTATCTGTCTGAGAATTAGATATGGATTCCTACACTTTCCTGGAAGTAGATAATACTTTCCAAGACACATTTAAGGTTTGCCATGTTCCAAACCTTCTTAGAGGTATGAGAAATGATTAATTATTTGCATTTCAAAGGTTTCTCTGGAATTCAACTAAATCTAGAAAGAAGAGAGATGTCAACAAATTTGTCATTATCAAATGAAATGCTGCTAATAGTAGTTGCCTAAAATGACAATAAAGTAAGTCCATAAAATAAAAAAAGGAAGATGCATAATAAAGACAATTCATTGTGGACATGAATTTTTACGATACCACACATTTTTATGCTTGTGTATATTTATTCATATTTCTCTTCATATGTATTCATCTTTCCCTCCACCTCCACAGCACACCTGTTGTTAGTGTGTGAAGGGTACAGCAAGAACTTTCTTAAATACTTAGGAAAAAAAGAGATATGAAAATGCCTTCTGAGTTAACTGGAAAAATATACACAGTGCTCTGGGGTGGGTCTTTTCCTCATGATTGATCGTTAGGGTTGGCTTGACCCCTTGCCTTTAGACTTAGCATTTCATACTAGGTCTCGTTTCCCCAAAGCCATCTCACCTAGAACTTCTCACTTGGACCTCCCTTTATGTCACACAGAGATCCAAGGCTAACTGAAACATCCACCTCTCTACCTCAGCCTTCCTTGTGCCTGAGATCCAAAACTAGGCTGACTTGGATCTCTGCTTACCTAGATGGTAAGACAGACAACATGCTTGAAGAAGACAAAGGGTGTGTCATCTAATTCTCTTGCATGTTCCAAGTATCCTCATGTTGATGTTATGTTATTCAAGTAAATTCTAGTGGGGGTTTTATCCTCAGAAGTGACAACTAGCACACCAGTTTACATAGGGACACTGTAAATTCACCAAGAGTGCTATTAGAACTTTTGAGTTGGCTGGGTTTCTACCTTCTAAGTATATGAGGGTAAAATAGAATTCAAACCACTTTTATAAATAGAGTTGACATATAGAATCATTAGGAGCAAGAAGTGTGTAGGAAAGGATTTTTACCTTCTCACGTTCTGTTGCTTAGGCCCTAAAACTTGAAATCTTTCTTGAATTCTTTTTTCATTTACTGCTCACTTTCTATCTGCCAGGAAATCCTGTCAGTTATACCTTCAAAATATATCCAGAATCCAACAACTTCTTACCAAGTTCCTTGTTACCATCCTGATCCAAGTCACTATCATTTTTCATATAGATTAGTGAGATAATTTCTTAATTGGTCCATCTGCTTCTACCCTTGGGAAAGTCCATGCTCAAGCCAGTGCCCAAGTGATACTCTGAACATACAAGTCACATCCGGTCAGTGCTCTGCTTAAAACCCTCTTGGCTTCCTATTTTACTTAGAGTAAAAGCCAAATTCCTTCCCCATGTCTATAAGGCCTGGCACAATTCCTGGCCATCTCCTTTGACCTCTCTGGCCTTGGCTTCTAGCCTTCTCTTATAAATTGACTTTGCTGTGGTAACATTAATTTCCTCGGTACTTCTCAAACAAGCCTGAAACTTGAAAACTTCTATTTTATCACATTCCCACTGGCTGTCTCCTTGGCCTGGAGTGCCCTATGCTGGTGACCTGCTTTGTTAAATCATTTAGCTCCTTCAGGTCTTTGCTCAACTGATGCCTTCTCAATGGGCCCATCTGTGAGTACCCTATTTAATGTAACATCCCCCTCTCCCCAGATCCTTACCTCCATTCTCCGTCTCCCTTATCCAGTCTACTTTTTTGTCTTTCCCTTTAGCATGTAAGTTCCATGAGAACCCAGTATATAGTTAGGAGTGTTTGACAAATATTTGCTTAAAAAAATCCCTTTCAGAAGCGAATGATAAAGGAGGGCAATTTGCCAAGAACAAATACTGAAAATCATGGGAAACACTGTAAAATCTGAACAAAGAATAGGAATATCCCTCTACTTCCAATCAACTTATACAACTCCTTCATTTGAAATAAAGCAAAAGATTAAGGAAAAAGGAAATCCATAATCTCATGCTTTATTTTAGATGAGCACAGAAAATAGGTAACAACTAGCAAAACACTATAGTTGTTATTATAGAATAAGAGCCGTTTATTATTAGAATAACTAATTGTGTGATCAATAAGGGATTGACCTGGGCATGGTAAAAACAGTAAAATATGAAAATTTAATTAAAGATTACATACCAAATATTAAGTGTCAACTGTGATCATCCCAAGGACAGTTGAATAAGAGTTTAACCTGATACTAATAGGTAAATTTTATTTAAAATTTCTAAACTTTATCTTAAGAGTATAAATCAGTGTTTCACTTCTATCTAGTTTGAGTGAAAATGAGTTCTGTAGAATCTGGGACATTATCCCCAACACCTAGCACGGGGGCTGTGACACCTAAAAGGTATGCAGTAAATGCTTTTTAACTAATAGAGAATGCACAAATCAACATACTTTCTCAGTATCATTAATTCCCCTTGTTCCTTCTGTCTCTGTGTTTACTGTAGAGCTTCCAATATCATCTCGGTACAGGGGGAAAGACAATAAAATATCTGTTGTATCTGCCTGTCTCATATATAAGTAAAGGCAATAAAACAGTGAGAATTGGCCAGCTTGCTCTTCTGAAAACTTAAATGATAAAACCATATTTTCTTTCAACCAGTAGGGTAATAGGCTCAAGATCAAGTGGGAGATGACGCATCCCTCAATTTACCCAACAAGATTTCTAATCATTTTTTCCTTTTATTGTTCACTTTCTATCTTCCAGTGAAGTTTCAGAATAATGTTAAATAGATGGTCCAAAGTTTGAGAGAAGGATGCAGACTTACTAGGGTCAGATTCGTGTGGTAGATAGACTTTAGACTTTGGAGACCTAGGTTATGTGCGTTTGGATAAGTTACCATGTGAAACCAGTTTTCCTATCCATAAAATAACAATTCTGGTTCTTGAGAGGATGGTAGATAATGTATGTGGAATTCTCAGTACTGGGTAGACAAAATATAAATAGTAACTATTAATTTAATGTTGAATCATCAGAAAATCGTATGATCTCACAAAGCAAATGTTTTGGTAGTATATGCAATTGTTTCTATATATACTTGGTAGCTTAATTACTTAAGAATTATGGTAGTCATTTTTTCCTTTGATTTGGACTCTCTATCTTCATAGTCAATGCTGTCGGTTTAGTCACATGGATGAATTACAACTTATTGCTTCTTATAACAGTCTGAGAAAGTATTAACTAATAATTTAATAGTAGTGAAAAATTTGATTTAATGAGTTCTTAAATCATAACATTATTATTCTATCAAGGTTTACATTTATATGTAGCACAAAGTTAATTACAGCCATTTATTTATTTATTCAGTAAAGTTTTACTGAATGCCTGTATGTACCAAACACTAACTTTGCTGGGGATGCGATATAAAAATATATCACTCTACTCTGAAGGAACCACACGGGAGTGGGAAGATAGTTATGCCAACAGAGGGCCGCCGAATCATTGAGAAGACCAGTAAAAAAGCATTGCAAGTTTAATCAAGAAACAAATTGCTGAACTGGGGCAGTGGCAGCGAGTTGAAATGGAGAGTACTTATATTTATTGATGATATTCAGTAACTAGAACGGATGGAACGTGATGTTTAGTGAGATGCATATTTAGGGAGGGCAGGATGTGAAGGAAAAAAATCTAAGCTGCTTGCGGGATTCAGTTCTATTTAGAGTCACAAGTTGTAAAAGTGATGCATTAAACAAAATGTTCTCCTTAAAATGTAACTCATGGAATCATCAGTGATATTTGAATCAATAACAGGAAATGGAAGCAATAATGATGTTAAATTTAAGGAGAAGAGGACCCGTAGAAAAAAATAAAACGGAATGTTAACAAATGCAACTAGTTCCATGACCACCATATAAATTCGGTATAATGATTTATGATGATAAAAACCACTGGAACTACAGGCAGAAATTTTAGATTACTGGTTTCATGAATAACCCTGAATTTTTGTTTTTCTTTTGTTTTACAGCAAAGATCCAATGTCCCAGGTCAGCAGCAGTGTATTTAAAAGGCATACCAATCTCCTCACTAAGGTGAGACTCAAATGTGCTTTCAACCCTCCGCTTAGAGACTGGTGTCCCAGGGCCAATTCAGCACAAGTGTGCCCAACTAGTTGTAACTTGCTGCAATCTCTTCGCAAGAGAAAAGTGTCTATTGCAAAAGGGATATAGTCACTGGATTGGTCTGCTCTTTAAAAAGCTATTTAGAGTTTGAAGTGCAAGCTGCTTGCTGAACAAAAATCCTCAGACACAATCAGCCACAGAATTTCAACCAGACCTCAAGTATTTCACAAAGAATGATGTATAATTTGTCCAAAGAGAATGAAACACCTGTTTCTAAGAGTGATTTAAGTCAATAAGGAATAAACTCAATCTTTGTTATGAATGCTTTTTGGTGTCTGAATGATTATTGCCCTTTCAGAGGGCAAAGTGCACAAAAGATTCTGCGACCTTGTGACTTGACAGTCAAATAACTACCATTATGCTCAGTCAATGTAAATAAGCATGACTGACAATGTGCTAATTGGCTGCCTCTGGTCAGCCAAGTGTACTTTTGACCTTAATGAGAACCTAATCAATTAACACTTAAGGCAATAAAGACCTCTTGCTGAATAAGTAAGACAGAAATCATCTTTTTTCAACAGGATTAGAGCTGCAAAATGGCAAACTTTTAATATACGATAATCCTCTCTTCTCAGGACCCCTCTCATTTAGCTAACAGGGTGAGATTGAATTCTGAAATGTGAAATCTTTGATTCAATGATTTATGTGTAATAGCCTTCTTACAAAATAAACAAACTGTAGTTCAGATATTAAAACCATAACTTCTGGTATGCATCTGAATTATATATTAATCAACTGACCATGGTCATAGAGTAGAAAAAACACACGTATTTTCTTAAAAAATGAAAGAGTCTGTATTAAGGTTCTAGAGAAAACAATGAAACGTTATAGAATTGTTTTACTCAATTTGGGACTTTTCTGGGAACTCCGAAGATGATAGTAGCTAGCATTTCAGGTACGTAGAGTATCCTTTTCAATTAAAAAGAAAAACATTACTATTGGCTTTCATGAAGGTATGGAAATGCTCCTATAAGAAAAATTTCTTTACAACAGAAATTGTCACTTTGAAGGCACAAAGTGGAGTCTTCTGTAACCTGATGGCTCTAAAGCAGCATCTCCTTAAATGCTCTCTACGTTAGATAAACAGTTTCTCTGCTGAAATGAGGCTGTAATTTGTAAGAGCATCCAGAATTACTTTCTGTTTATAATGTATAATATCTGAGTTGGCAAAGGAACACATTTATCATTTTCGGTTAAAAATGTATCATTTGGACACAATGACTAAAAATTTACAATTCCTCTCCTTTAACATCGTTCTCCTCCGAGAATCAGCTTTCCTGTTTAAAGCTTTGCAGCTCTTTTGGCTCAGATGATACATTTGAAAATGTATGTAATTTATATAGGAGAGGGATACAGTTCCCTTAAAAATGGTGAAAAAGAAACAGCTGTGTATCTGCAATAACTTGAGGCTTTTAATACAGATAAATATGCAAATATGTCATACTATTTTTAATGCACCATTTTACACAGTGTAGTGACTGAAAACAACAAACATTCTGTGTAGTTAGATTCATAATGAGAAATATGCACCATTCAAAACTAGAGTTATTGTCATGTTGTAGCAAGTAATAAAAAAATATGGTTTGGGATGGTAAATAAAACAGTGCTAAGTCATCACCAGAACACTGACAAAGTCCAGGATGGTAGATGTGTAGACCTACTACCATGTCCTCAGTATTGTTGGAAAAACTACAAAGCACACTCATATTCCTCTACCGATGAGAAACCACACAGATTAGCTAGCTGTATTTCTCAAATAATATGAACTGGTTGATATCTAGTTGTATTTACCAACTAACAAGGCAATTTAACCTAGACTCTGGGTTTTGAAGGCAAGTCTCATTAAGTTTCAAAAATTTAGATTAGTAATTTAGGTCGTTAAATCAAATTATGTATTTTGTACAGAAAAATATGAGAAATCCATCCCAGAGTTTCAATGAAATCCCACAGGCTCATTTTTTTTTTTTTACTTTAAGTTTTGCTTTTATTTTTTATGGTTGTTTTCCCTCATCCTGTCTTTCCATGTTGGACATGTTGCATACTGATGAAGCCATGATAAAATGAATGTGGGGCAAACTTGGCCACATATTCAAGAAACGACTATCTTCACCATCCCTCACAAAATGGGAAAAGATTGTCAATGATAGATCCTATCTCCAAATCATCACTGTTTAGGCTTTTTAGTTTCATGGGAAGCTACTGTCCAGCCTTGGGGGTTAAGAGCAAAAGCCCCATAAGCACACAGCCTTGTTCAAATTCTTATCCTCCATGTACTTGTTCCTTTGTCCCTTTGTCTAGTTCCCCAACAATTCTCTTTGCCTCAACTTCCCCACACATATGGTAACTGATGATAGTACCCAGATTAACTGTCACAGGCTCATTTTGACTTACTATACTAAGCTTTCTCCCAGTATTACCCACAATGACTTTTCCCCCACATTTATTATGAAAAATGTCCAACAGAGAAAAGTAATGTCATAAAGTGAATATCTATGCTTACCACTGTTAATGTTTTACTACACTCGCTGTGTCATATATCTTTCCATCTTACCACCAATTTTTTTCTTTTAGATTTTGACTGCTTTTGTTTTTTTTTAAATATACCTCATTTGGGGGAGGTTACTATACTAAGCTTTCTCCCAGTATTACCCACAATGACTTTTCCCCCACATTTATTATGAAAAATGTCCAACAGAGAAAAGTAGAGTCATAAAGTGAATATCTATGCCTACCACTGTTAATGTTTTACTACACTCGCTGTGTCATATATCTTTCCATCTTACCACCAATTTTTTTCTTTTAGATTTTGACTGCTTTTGTTTTTTTTTTTAATATACCTCATTTGGGGGAGGCAGTTTAAAAATTGTGTAAGTTTAGGGAATTCCCACATAGCCCTCAAGCCCTTTTCCTTTGTTTTTGTTATTAACATTGTGGATTAGTGTAGTATACTTGTTACAATTGATGGACCAATAATGATATATTATTATTGACTGAAGTCTATAGTTTACATTAGAGTTTACCCTTGCTGCACCTTCTGTAGGTTTTGACAAGTGTATAATGACTGAGCCACCATTACAGTATCTTACAGAATAGTTTCACTGACCTAGAAATCCCCTGTGCTTCACCTCCATCTCATATTCATGCCTTTCCCGAGGGGGAAGGGTTAATGTTATTTTTGAAGAATGCCCCAGAGACGAAGTGTCCTTCTCATTTTATCACATGATGGACTACATGCAGTGAACACAGCTTAGCAAAGGTGATGTTCCTTGATCATTTGAGTGAGGTAGTGTTTGTCAGATTTATTCATTGTAGAGTTACTCTTCACCCTGTCCCACTATTTTTTGGAAGGGTGTCACTAAGACCAGTATATTCTTGAAGGTAGGGAATTATTTATAGCAGTATGGACTCATGGATATTTATTTTATACTTGGGGTTTTGTTGCTATAATTTGTCCAGGTTTGGCCACTGGGGGCTTGTTTCTGATGGTTCCTTTGTCTACTTATTAGGTCCCCATCCTTTTGTTTTTTGAACGCTTCCTTGCTTTCTGAGAGTATTAGACACTCCAGGGTCACCTTGGATCCTCCTGCCTTAGCCAGAGATTCAGTTATTTCTTCATGGAATCCTGATTCTTTTTATTGGAGAATGACATTTAAAAACTAAGATCTAGGTGCCATGTCATCACTTTCACTGGGATGTTACCACAATGACTTTTTTTTAAAAAAGATTTTATTATTTATTTGACAGACAGAGATCACAGGTAGCCAGAGAGGCAGGCAGAGAGAGAGGGGGAAGCAGGATCCCTGCTGAGCAGAAAGCCCAATGCGGGGCTCGATCCCAGGACCCTGAGATCATGACCTGGACCGAAGGCAGAGGCTTTAACCCACTGAGCCACCCAGGTGCCCCAATGATTTTTTTATTTTTTAACTAAGAATACAATACGAGGAGACGCAATTGAAAATTCAACTCTCCTTAAATTTAAGTACCTGAGAAAGTTAAGGAGAAAACTACCATTAGTTGTTCTAGTTTATCTAATGTCTTAGAAAAAAAATACTACCTTCAATAATATTTTTATTTATGACTTTTCTCAGCCCTATTTAGACCTTTATGAAAACTGATTTATTTTAAAAAATGACAGAAACATCAGGAATAGTTATAAATACTCATGTATCTGTTCAGTTTTATGCTGTCTGGACAAGACATATGAGATGTCTTTGTGTGGTGTGGTAGTAGCTGCTTTGGCTTTTAGCTAAAATATGGTCCCTTGGTATTTCTCTGTACTTCTCTCCCCCTGTACTTATGAATACCATTCCTCAGTCTTTACATGCATAAGGTAACCAAAATGAATTCATTCACTAGTCCCACCTGATATTTGGGAGTGATAGTGAAGGTTCCTATATACACTTAAAAAGGTAAAGAAAAGCGTACTTCAATTATAGTTGTACAAATAGCCCTAACAGCACCAAAGTGATAGATTAGCAAAATGGTCTTACGTTTAGTGAAAAGAAAACTGTCCAGGGAATCAAAAAATGTAAGATATTCCTTATGTATATGTGTGGATGTATTTAACATGCTTCTGTTTAGAAGAAAAAACACCCAAATGTTGTAGAAATACAGAGCAAGGAAAATTTCCTGTAATCCCAATACTCACAGATCACCACTTCGAATCTTTCAGACCATTCCATTGCCCTCTTTTTATTTATATTCACCCATATTGCATAATATTCTAAGACATTGTAAATATAAACAAATATATATGTAACTTTACATGAATGGGACCATATGATATATGCTGTTCTACTGTAAGCTTTATTTATTGGTAAGAATGGAAGTCTGTCCTTATCAATAAATGGGGATATATACATATATCAGCCATTTTAATTTTGTATAAAATGACAAGGTACTATTATGCAATGATTTTTTTCTTTTTCTTTTTTTTTTAAGATTTTATTTAGTTGAGGGAGAGAGAGGAATGAGAGAGAGTGAGCATGAGCAGAGGGAGGGACAGAGAGAGAGTGAGAGAGAAGCAGACTCCCTGCTGAGTGGAGAGCCCAGTGAGGGCTCCGACTAAGCCCCAGGACCTCAGGATCATGACCTGAGCCAAAGTTGGATGCTTAACTGACTGAGCCACCCAGGTGCCCCTCTATGACTTATTTCTTAACTATCATACTGTCATATATTTAAATTGCATCCAAATGTATTGTTAAAAAAATTATATAGAGACCAAATGTCCTTATTGGTCTCTGTCAGATTATCACCTTAGGATAAACTCCTATGAGTAGGATCAGAGAGCAAAAGAATACGGATATTAATCATGGATAAATATTGCTAAACTCTCCTTTGGAAAGATTGATCAATGCACACTCTCATCAACAGACTACTCTCTTACGATCTTGTTATCTCTGTTCCGGAGTTAAAACACCCTATGCTTAAGTGAGGATTTCTTACTTGTCCTGCATGAGAAGTCTTTCCTCAGCTCTGGAACCTCCTCACTCATGATCTCTGTGAGTATCCATCTTCCCATTCCCTCATTCTCTTCTTTCAGAGCACGAATGGACACCTCTTTCTATCTTTCATGTTTTTTAACTGTTTCATATGATCCATGACTGAGTGGAAAACAAAACACTTTCCCTGGGAATTCAAAAACACTAGTTTTCCCTCACATAAATCTGGAGCTGAAAATGATTGGTGTGGTCCTGGAAACCCTAAGCAGATTAATTTTATCTTTGTCTTGCTGGGCTGCATTCTGGAAAATCACATTAGCTCTATGTTCTGGTTTACTCATTCTCTGTTTGAATTTTGTCTAATCTGCTTGATCCATTCCCAGAATTTTTAATTTCAATAATCATAATTTCTATGTCTTAAATGTTCAATTTTTTTTAAAAAATCTGCTTACTTTTGTAGTCTCCTGTTTTTTCAAATACCTCATATTTTGTATCTATAATTTGAACATAGAAAGTTCCTAGGGTTCTAATGCTGTTATTTTCTTTTTTTCCTCTCTTTTTTAAAAAATTTATTTTTATTTATTTTTCTTTTTTAAATTTAAATTCAATTAATTAACATATAATGTATTATTTGTTTTAGAGGAACAGGTCTGTGATTGATCAGTCTTATATAATACCCAGTGCTCATTACAACACATGTCCTCTCTAATGCCAATCACCTAGTTACCCCATCCCTCCTCCCCCCTTTCCTCCAGCCACCCTCAGTGTGTTTCCCATGACTAAGAGTCTCTTATGGTTTGTCTCTCTCTCTGATTTCATCTTGCTTCTTTTTTCCCCTCTCTTCCCCTATGATTCCTTGCCTTATTTCTTAAATTCCACGTATCAGTGAGATCATATGATAATTGTCTTTCCCTAATTGATTTATTTTGGTTAGCATAATACCTTCTAGTTCTATCCACATCATTGCAAATATCAGATTTCATTCTTTTGATGGTTGTGTAATATTCCATTCTGCATATACATAGATACATATATACATATACATACATCACATCTTCTTTATCCATTCATCTGTTAATGGACATCTCAACTCTTTCCATAGTTTGACTATTGTGGACATTGTTGCTATAAACACTGGGGTGTATGTGCTCTTAATATCACTATGTTTGTATCCTTTGGATAACTACTGAGTAGAGCAACTGGTGGATCATAGGGTAGCTCTATATTCAACTTTTTGAGGAACCTCCACACTGTTTTCCACAGTGGCTGCACCAGATTACATTCCCACTAACAGTGAAGGAATGTTCCCCTTTCTTTGCATCCTCACCAGCATCTGTCATTTCCTGACTTGTTAATTTTAGCTGTTCTGACTGATGTGAGTGGTATCTCATTGTGGTTTTGATTTGTATTTCCCTGATGCCGGGTGATGTTGAGCACTTTTTCATGTGTCTGTTGGCCATTTGGATGTCTTTTTGGAGAAATGTCTGTTCATGTCTTCTGTCCACTCTTTAAAGATTTTATTTTTTTATTTGACAGAGAGATCACAAGCAGGCAGAGAGGCAGGCAGAGAGAGAGGAGGAAGCAGGCTCCCTGCTGAGCAGAGAGCCCGATGCGGGGCTCGATCCCAGGACTCTGAGATCATGACCTGAGCTGAAGGCAGCGGCTTAACCCACTGCGCCACCCAGGCGCCCCTTCTGTCCACTCTTGATTGGATTATTTGTTCTTGGGTGTTGAGTTTGATGAGTTCTTTATAGATTTTGGATACTAGCCCATGATCTGATATATAATTTGCAAATATCTTTTCCCATTCTGTTAGTTGTCTTTTGGTTTTGTCGACTACTTCCTTTGCTGTGCAAAAGCTTTTTTTCTTGATGAGATCCCAATAGTTCATTTTTGCCTTTGTTTCCCTTGCCTTTGGAGACATGTCTAGCAAGAAGTTGCTGCAGCTGAGGTTGAAGAGGTTGCTGCCTGTGCTCTCCTCAAGGATTTTGATGGATTCCTGTCTCATGTTGAGGTCTTTCAACCATTTTGAGTCTTTTTGTGTATGGTATAAGGAAATGGTCCAGCTTCATTCTTCTGCATGCGGCTGTCCAATTTTCCCAACACCATTTGTTGAGACTACCTTTTCCATTGGATATCCTTCCCTGCTTTGTCGAAGATTAGTTGCTACATTTTTGGTATTTATTTTTTGTTTGTTCATTTATTGTCCTAATGACTCTGATGACTCTTCTCTGCAGTTGCTTATTTCTTGAGGTAGTCTGTTATTTCGGATGATGGACTCATGTTTGGCTTGACTTTATTTGTAGAGTTCCCATAAAGCCTGGGATCAGTGTGCATTTCTTCAGAGGAATTTGTGTTTAGTTCTGCCAGTTGCTCCACACTACCAATTTACTAATCCAGGACTACCTAAAGTTAACTTATCTGCTGAGGGTTTCTAGGAACACACTGATCATACAGTTTCAACACTAAATTTGTTTGAGGAAAAATCTATGCGTTTGTATTTCCAGGGGAATATGTTTTGTTTTCTCCTCAGAGGCTAAGGCAAGATAGACAATTCCTTGCTGTCTCCTTTTGTTGGTGAGCATATTTTTTTAGTTCATCCCTTTCATGGAGATTATAGCCCTTTGAGAGTGTTGGTTTATAAATAGCCTCAGTTCCTTTTTTTTTTTTTTTTCTTTAAACATTTATTTACTTGAGAGAGAGAGAGATTGAGAATGCCCTCAGTGGGGAGGGGCAGGAGAGAGAGTCTCCAGCAGACTCAACACTGAGCTTGAAGCCTGACGCGGCGCTTGATCTCTGGTGCTCGCAGATAGGCCTCAGTTCTTACTCTCTACTTTATATAGTTCCAAAGCACTGTCTTCTGTTCCTAAATGGCCAAACACAAGTGTTTTGGTCACTATAATTAGCAAATAATTCCCATTGTTTTGGCTTCAGTTAATCAATTTCCTTTCTAGTTGTAACCCTAGAGGTTTCTTTTACTGTCTTATGAGCTCCGTCACACAATGTAAAGGATATCTTTTCTTTCTTTCTTTTTTAATATGGCATATCTCGTTAAAAAAAAATGGGTTTTTTTTTTCAGACTACCTATGGTTGCAAGAAATTTAGGATGTATAGTTAAGTGTGGATTTCAGATACACAAGGAATACTCTGTTAGTCTAAGTTTATCCCAAACATTGTAAGGACCACACCTATACTAAAAGATTATTCATTGTTAATCTGAAATTTAAATTTGATTGGATATTCTGTATTTTTTTTTAAAGATTTTATTTATTTATCTGACAGACAGAGATCCCAAGTAGGCAGAGAGGTAGGCAGAGAGAGAGGGGGAAGCAGGCTCCCCACTGAGCAGAGAGTCCAATGTGGGGCTCGATCCCAGGACCCCGGGATCATGACCTGAGCTGAAGACAGAGGCTTTAACCCACTGAGCCACTTAGGTGCCCCGAACATTCTGTATTTTTATTTGCTGTATCTGACAACTCTAGACTCTAATCCACAATCTTGCTGGAAATGGAAGTTTGGGTTATGTTTTAAGTACATTAAATTAAATTTGAGAGAATTAAACATGGGAGACATATATACATATACATTTGAGAATATGATTTTCTTAAATGTATCAATTTGGCTGATACATACAGTTTTAACCTGAAAATTCTAAAACCAATATTCCATTGTCTTTACATCTGTAATTTGAAAAACCCTAAAATCCCTAAGCATTCCCATTTCCTTGCACTTTTTAAGTGATCTTCTTTCTAAATGTTTTTTTTTTTTTTATCCCTGAGGTTTAAAATATATATCTTGATATTGGCGATTCTTAAAAGCATTTTCTAAAGCAAACTGAATATTTTTGATCTATAGAGAGGATTTTTCTTCTTTTGGAGACTATTTTTTTGAATTTTTGTGGGTTTTATTTATTCTGTACCCTACCCCCTTACCCCTGCCAGCATATAATAACCATATGTTAGCTTTCCATTTTTCTTCACATCTACTTTGGTATTTTTAAGTGCTTAACTCTTCATGACTTCTTATTTTTGTGTGACTTTTCACAACCCTGTCCTCAATCCTGTCTGGGTTTTCTACACTACTGAGTCTCTTCTTTTCTGTTTTTAATACATTACATTTTTTTTTCTTGTGGTGTTATTTTCCTCTCAATTTCTTTCTTTTGTTCCAACAGCTTCTTTTTCACTGATTCCATATATTATTCCTGTATTATCCCATATTGGATCTATTATTTCATAAAATTCAATTTTTTTGAGTGTGCAAAGTAGTTGCAAAATTTTGATACCATTTTTGAAATGCATTTTCTTCCAAAGTATTCCCTCTATCTGAATTTTATATGTTCTATTTTGTTGCTTCCTTTTTTTCTCATTTTAGTGGGAACAGAATTTATTTGATAGCTCTCATTTCTAAAGAGGGTCCTTCAATTCAAGCCTATCTTATTCCAAAATAGTATGGGTGTAGTCCCATTGCTTTTCCTTTCTTAATGCCCAAGCACTCAGTTTTCTATTCAAACATATATAGTGGACATATGCCAATGGTCAGTATTATTTGTTTTGTGTCTCAGATATCCGAGGGGCTGGGGAAAAGAGTGAGGAAATCCTTTTTTTGACAGCACTTCATTCAGTCTCCTCATACATCAGAATTCAGAGGTGGGTAAGTACTCTGTGCTTCACCTTGTGATCCTGTTAGCATAACCCAGATACTTTCCTGTGTGGTTCATATGGTTTGACCACACTTTTTTTTTTCCCCTTGCCTCCCTGACTTTGTTGGCTGCTGCTTGCCATTCTTGATGAAGCACATTTATCCACAGAAATTATTCCCCTTTTCTCTCTTCTTTCCTCCTGGACCCAGAAGAGAAATGACCAAGCTCAGTGGTTCTTCAAGTTAGGACTCCAGATTATCATACTGAAACAATAAAGGATAGCTACTCCTAAAAGAAACAGTCAACATATTTTTATGTGCCTCATTTTATCCCCAATTTCTATTCCTCTAAATCTAGGATAAAATTGGGAGAATATCAGTGAGGCTTTTTTTTTTTTAATAATTCTATGCACAAATATGTTTCTCCTCATTACATTATTCTCTAGAAAAGGAGTTCTGTGTAGATTCCTACCATCTTATCCTAATTTGATTTAAATAATTTTATATTTAGATAACTCATTTGATTCTTTCCTAGTTATAGCATATAGCATTCATTCATTTTTCTATTTTTGTTTTTGCTTCATTTGTTAATTTTTGGTGAGTTCCACAGAAAAAAAATTTGTGCAACTTCCCCTATGTTGCCTGCCATTTTTCCTCTAATTGCCCATTTAAAACACACATGCACGTGCACACACGCACACCCACACACACACACACACACACACACACACACATGTATCTTGGGAAAGTCATTTGACCTCTTTAGTCTCAACTTGTAAAATGAGGGGATAGTTAAATGACTAACAGGGTCCTGTTCATTTCCACGATGACATGAACAGAGTATGTTCACTATGAAGTCAACATATAAACAAAGAGCTGAATAACAAATTGGTGTACTCTTACCTTGCCTAGACCATAAGCAAAAATTAATTTACCCCATAGGCTGTATTCCTATTTAAGACTTCAAGTTTCCTTGCCTCAAAATTGGCCTTAGATATGTACACAGACTGTTCATTTGCAGTAACAGGAGGAAGGCAGATAGAATATTGAGTGTGGAGTGGGAGGTTGTAGAAATTTTGCTCTGATTGCCTCCATTATCTTGGAGAATTAAGGTCATCATCAGGAGTCAAGAGGTAGGAAGAGTTGTTGGAGGTCTGGTGATGAGAGGAGACACTGTGAACTAGTTATCAAGGAGTGTTGGGGAGTGAATGGATTAGAGAATATAGTAAGATTGCTGCATTAGCACAAAGGGCTCAGTTGGGGTACATGCTCATGGATTTAAAGTAGACAGTATAACAGTGTTTTTTCTTTAGCCATGTTTAGGTGCCCAGGTGCAGGTAAAGAGTGTGCAGTCAACAGGATTTCACTGGGGTTGGGTTTATGTCAGGTGAGTATAATGGAGGGAAGGGGAGAGAAAGGAGCAAGGAAGATGAGGGTGAATGCATGGAGTGATCATAATGATGGGCCATTACATCTACCTAGGGAAACAAAGATAGGAAAGACAACAGGGAGCTAAGAAGGGAGGACAAAGGACTAAGAAGCATTATGAGATGGTAGGTTTAATGATTATAGGTCCTAGTGGAATCAGAGAACTACAGGAAATTAACTAGACAGGTAGGAGGTGGCAAACAAAGAGTAAGTTGCTGGAAACAAGAAAATGGAGGGCTTGCTGTTATTAGTAAAATAACAAGCCTCAGTGTATGACTATGAGTCTTGGTGTCTGTGGATGAAGAGTAGGTAGGTATTGAAAGGACTACCTTGACTATTTTGAAAGGATATTGTAATCACCAAGAGCTGACAGAGAAGCTGAAGTGTGTACTATAAGGAATGAGGAGAAATAATCTGAGGATATGTAGATGACTAAAATAAGAACTTCTACGATATTTTTCTTCTATGGATTTGCAAAGATGAAAAATATTGACAGGTCCAGTGTTGAGCCAGTGTGGAAGAGCATGGAACAATATTTTCCTAGTCAGTCTGGCAATATTTATCTGTATTCTCATACAGTCACTCAGCAATTTCATTATGGGGAATTTGTCCTACATAAATTGTTGCAGAAGAATACAAAGACTTTTGTACAAGAATGTTCAACTGAAAAAATTTTTACAATAGCAAATAACTTGTAAATAACCTAAGTGTCCATAAATAATTGGTACAATAAATTATCATAAACTCGCCAATGAAAAATCATACAACCATGAAAAAGAGTGAAGAGGGTGGTACATGTACAGACATGAAACCATGTCCATGGTACCTCATTAAGTGGCAGGGGGAGGGGAAGATATAAAATGGTATGCACAAAATAAGTCCTTTTTGTTGTTGAAAGCAGTTAAAAATTTTTTGGATTTTATAAGCTTGTACGGGTTCTAAAATAAAAAGTAGAGTTATTATAATACAAAATCAAGAAATAGTATTAGACTTCATCAGGGTTCCGTGGAATACTCCAAAGACTTAAGAACCTGAGTTGGAGAATTAAGACAGTAGCAATTCGAAGTTCATCTCCAGCTGAACACGAGCTGCCCTTAAAGACAGGCACAGAGGACTCATCGCCAATCTAAATTTATAGTAAGAACAGGAGATTAGTAGTTAACTATTAATTTCTTTCCTAACATGCACCTTTTTTCCTTCCTAATATTATTCTGAATGTCCAAACTCTGACATTTGAATAATATTGACTCCACTCATGGATTTAAGCCAAATTTAGTAATGGCCATGCAACACAGGCTTAAGCCAATAAACACATTGCATTTCTATGGTCTTATCAACTGAAGTAGGATTGAGCATATGATCTAAACTGGATCAATGCAAATAATCCAGTATTTTTGCTGTGGGAATTGAGATATGGATTCCCTCATATCTATTTGTGACCAGTGTATGGAAATAGAAAGCTTGAACTGCAAAGGAATAAGGAGAGAAACTGGAACTGGTAGGAGGTCATATCACAATGGAGTAAACCCATAGGAAGTAGAGCTGAGAAATGGAACCTGATGGTATCGTGTGAATACCAGAGCAGACTACATCTGAAGTAAGAGCTGCTCAATTTCTGTATCCTAAAATCAAAATATTCATAACAGATACCAAGGAAAATGTAGATCTGAAATTGGGCTCTATTTCTATCTCTGGTATCTGGGATACAACCTGTTGCAAACAATGTCAGTACTCTGCCCAGAAGCCCTTTTACTTTCTATTTCTATGCACTCATGTCCCTCTGGTGTGACAGCCACATCTTCCTGGGCCACAGGAACCATTTGGCCCACAAGTAACAGACAGCCTGGGAGTTTCCACTGACTTCCTAGTTCAGGGGTCAGGAAGTCCAGTTCCCTTGCCTGGGTTGGGACAACCCTATGGCATGATGTGTACTCCAGTGTCCGCATGCTGGATATCTGCCTGAGTCTGCCCCATGCCAGGCTTCCTTTGTTTCCTGTCCTGCCCAGTTCTCCCAAATCACTTGCACGCAGATCATCATTCAGGGTCTATTCTAAGACAGTGCCCTCTCAATGGGTGTGCAAGGGTCAATCGTTGGCAGAAGAGGTCCAAATATGAGAACTAGGAGAAGAGAAGTTTCTCTTGCCCAATTTGCACTGGCTCCAGAGAGAACAGAGAGAGCCATCTGCAGGGCAATTTCACAGACACTTCAATCACAGATGTAGTTTTGAGTGTGTATGTTCACCAGGATATACAATGTTTTAAAACTTCAAATTCATAAAAACCTAGAATTCCAGGTCTTAGCTTTTAGAATGGAGAATTATTTTTCAAATATTTGAATTCCTTGTACTGAGGTATCTGCTTACAACATTACTCTTTCCCACAGTGTGCTATATCTGTTGTCTGGGCTGTAGGAAAATATACTGCTATCACAGGATACTCAGCTTAGAAACTACTGATGGTTCCTTCAAAGTCTAATTTGTGGTATGAATACTTTCTTAGTTAAAAAAGAAACAACCAAAAAAACACTGTGACTAATAGCATACTGAAATACCACCATTACATATGCTTATTTTAATGTGTGATTAGAGGGCATCAAAGAACTAAGTGCTTTCTAATCTACTATTTATATAGAACCACACAGATTTCTGGCTCTAAGTTTTATGTTCTTAGTCTCATTATGTGTGTGTGTGTGTGTGTGTGTGTGTGCATATGTATATATACACATACATATATATATATGAAATGTCACTTATCTGACATATTAAGTCAGCATTTTAGTATTCATGGAGAAATAATCATTTCATTTTATAAAGTTGACTTATAGGTCAAGATAAGTGGACAAGAAGTCAGAGGTTTCACACTGGATTTTGGTGACATTTTTCAAACAGGGATAATTTGGGGTAGTTAAAAACCAGTAATTATAGGCCATGTAATCTCTTAAAGGAATTTGCCTTAGTATAATCATATGTTAGGAAACCTTGAGTGTTGTTGATATTCGGGTATCTATGATTCTTATGTATTCTAAGGGTTATCTTCCCTGGATTTTGATGTCCTTTCTGTAGACCATCACTACTTATAAGCTGGTGTAATTTGACAAGTTTAGATAGTAACCAGTAGTTAAGAATTGTTGTTTTAATTAAAAAACATAAAATTAAATATAATTAAAATATAATTTAAAAATATAATCTGGAAGTCATTTAGTTACTAAGTAGCTTCCTGACCCAGATTCGTACGTACTGCTTTCTGTGACACACTTAATGTATTCTGATAAACACCATCTGTAGTTCACAGTGGACAAAACTGATGGGTAGGTAATAAGTGGCTTACACAAATTGTATCATCTGGTGAGTTGTTGAGGACACTGGACCTGAGAATTCTGAAATTAATGGTTAAGGGGCTAAGAAAGTCTTATGGAGATTTAAATGAAATTCTATTTATAAGTAAGTGTAAGTGTGTTTTACTCACCTCTGAATTTCACTACTAGAGATCATACTTCCACTTAAAAAAATGGAATTAGGCAAATTTTGGATTTAGGGCCCATAATGAATAATAAGAGAAAGCACAACAATGACATGGGCCTTTGGGGTTAGCCCTGAATTAAAATCTAGATTTTGCTTTCTACTTTTAAGCTGTATGAGCTGGGACTACCTACATAACAGCCTCCTAAGTCTTATTTTGATGTTGTTTTATTTTTTTTTTTAAGATTTACTTATTTATTTATTTGGGAGAAAGAGAGAGAAAACTGAATCATGATGAGGAGCAGAGGTTGAGGGAGAGAGAAAGCTCAAGCAGACTTGCCACTGAGCCCAGAGCCCACTGCGGGGCTCAGTGCCAGGACCCCAAGATCACGAGCTGAGCCAAAATCAAGATTTGGATGCTTAAAAGACTGAACCCACCAGTTTTCCCTATTTTGGTGTTATTTTTAAAATGGGAATTAAAATAACTCTTGTGGAGGCTGATTGTGAGGCCTATGTGAGTTAATGCATGGAAAATACCAGATTTATAATTAGCCCTCAATAAATGATAGCTATCATTGTTGTTAGTAGCAGAAAACTCCCAAGATCAGAAAATTACTTATGGGTTGAATCCTACTTTCAATCCGTAGTGATACTAATCAAACTGGGATGGTTGGTAAGGATTTATGAATTGTTCATATGGCCTTCAACACAGTTGGCTTCTTTGTCATCATCCATAACATTCAAATCAATAGTAATTTTCAGTGCCTGTTATGTATATGGTATTGTTTAGGCACTAAGAGAATTCAAGAGATTATTGTCTCCAAATAGTTTATAAGCAAGTGGGGCAACAGATGAGCCTATGGCACCCTGTAAGACAAAATGTGATAAGAGTTTCAGGATTTTAAAGAAAGGGCTGTTACCTGTTTTAAGAGTGACAGAGGAGGAAAAGGGAGGAAAATTGCAACCACTACCATCTTTTATTATAACATTAATACATATGAGAAAGGGAAATCTTTGGTCATGTAGCTAACAAATGGCAAAGGCAGCACTCAAACCCTATGCACCCAATCCCCACACTGATGCTTTCAAATTCTATGCTAACCACCATGTACTGTCTTAGACTGTCTTAGATGCTGCAGTTTTCATATTGTATACCGCAACTGATACCGATTTTCTTAGGGTGGAATGGATACACTCAGTTGTCGTTTGGCTGCTGGGGTTTTTCTATACAATCCCACTTTGATGATAATCCTAACTGAGATTTTCTCCATTTCTTGACTGGAAAAGCCAGCAAAGAAAGAGTGACCATAAGTGGTAAATGAAATCCTGCTGTCAGGAGTGTGTGCCAAGAATAACTTACCGCTTACAAAATCATTTCATTGTCAGTAGCTGCCTCTCTTCACTACTGGGAAACACTTTATTAAGACATTTCAATAATTAGCTATGCAAATGAGACACCACCTTCAGCAGCAGATATTACTGAAAACTGAGCCATTTGGGGAACATATTCCCAGATCTGCAACTCAGTAATGAGAGTATTTTGGACAAACTTAGTCATATTTCTGTGGTTTTCTTTATCTCCTTGGGTATTTGGGAACAGATGATGTTGCCTATCCAGTTCTGTCATTTAATTCCTTTCTATCTTGCATCATTACTTACATAATAATTTTATTTGACTTACCAGTGTAGAAGCTACTTCAATACAGCAGTTAGAGTAGTATCTTGCACATGACCAATAATTATTGGATGAATGATTCATAAAACTGAAACATTTCCAGTGAATGCTTGATGCTCAAAAACAAAACAAAACAAAACCCCAAGCAGTACTGGATTATAATTCGGCTCAGTGATGGAAGCTTTAAAGAGTAAACGCTTTTTAGCTTTAAGCTCCTCGAAGGCAGAAGCTATAAACAAATGTCAAATATTTTTATGTTCAGATAAGAGTGGGATATAACAAATGATGCTTAATTAATGATTCTTGAATCAATATAAAATGAGAATGATGCACAGTGCAATCAACATTTTTAAAAAAATTCCAAACTATCTGCTTTCTATGGCATTTGCCCCCTTTCCATTTTTCCCTCCCCTCTGGGAACTAGAAGAACCCCTGGAATGACCTCTTTAAATGCTAAGCTTTCTCTATTGCACTTCAGTGTGAAATCTTTTTCTCCTTCTGAAAGCTGGAGGGAGCTTCTTGAATGATTGATTGGTGAGGTGTCCCCTGGACACACTGGTGCAAACACCATGCAACCACTGATTGATGTGCTCGCTCTTTCACGAACACATTCATTTTCTCTTCTCTAACTCACACAATTTATTCATCCCATGATGCATTTATGCATCCATTATCACTGTCTTTCAATTTTTAAGCAGGTGAAAAGAGGAAAAGTTAACACTTATAAGGTTATAAGGCTTATAAAGCAGGCCTGTCTTAAGTAAAATATCTATCTTCCCATATATCTAGAAGAGTATTTTCTGAAGGGTTTCTTTCACTCTGATCAGCTACAAATTTAGAACAACTTTGGGAAGGAGGGGTGAAATTCTCAACTTCTGCTACATACTTGGGCTGAGTTGGCTACTAACACCAGGGCTAAAAGAGGGATCAGAAGATCAAAATTCCAGTTGGGGGCCCATCATTGCTTGTGAGTTTGGGAACGTCAATTATACTTCTTGGAGTTCAGCTCCCTTATCTATACAATGTGAAGAATGAACTAGAGCTTGGAGCTTTGAAGGCTTCTTCTAGTTACAGTGTGCAATGATTCTGTAACCGCCACTGACAGGTAGTGACATCATGAAGAAATCTGACACTCAGGAGAAATTTAAACCACAGTCATTACACTTTCTGGGTGAGGCTAATCATGGTACATACTGTTAATGTGATTTAAATATGAACAACATGCCCACTCTGGAGGAATATGAACAATTTATAAAAGAATCCATCATACAACTCAAGATTGTATAAAACCAGAAAAAATTCCCCAATCCACACATAGTTTAGGAACACACAGTAATCTTGTAAACATTTCTGGGTAACTGTTTTTATCCTGGGGTAAAGAAGAGGGATTGTGAGGGAAAGCAGAAATTTAGTTTAAAAATTGGTTAGCCTTTGGGTTTACAAAAGAGAGAAAGCCTTATCTGTACAAGATAAGGTTGCTTTTATTTTCCAAGAAGACTTATTTCCATATGGCTTATCACTTCAGTGAACTGCAAAACAGTCCTTTCAAATCAACCAAATCAATACGTTTTAACTTTCATGAAATTAAGCATTTTGAAATGTCTTAACCCAAGAGTCTCCCACAACAACATAATTTACAGTGTTATCTGTAAGAAATTATAATCACAGAAGATTTAAGGAATATAATGCAGGACATTCTGAAGCAAATACTAAAAGCATTTGAGAGATAAGTTTCATTAGCAGGTCAAACCACAGTGGTGAACTTTTATTCATTCATTAATTCAGATGATATTGGTTGAGCAGTTAATTGTCAGGTGCAATCTTTTGTTTATTTCGTTCATCTATATATCCTTTCCAAAGATGAAACGTAGATGATAATTTGTACTTTGTGATACCAGCTACCGCTACCCAACCCGCTTCTCTGTCAGTGTCTCCCTTTTGAATAGTATTTTTCTTCAAAGCCCTGTCTGCCTTTTACTGAGCAATGGGATTACTGCCAGACCGCAGTAAGCAATTCGTTCATCCTTGGAGAGCACATTTGCACTACCCCATGATACAGGCATTTAAACGATTTTATTCGTTCACCTGTGTTGAACATTAAGGGGGTAAATTTTCAGTCCAGGGATTTGGCTTTAAAACTCCAATTGATGTTAATGAGAATTTGTAATGATCCCCTTCTTCTTAATTAGTGGCACCATACCTGTGACTGTAGGAGGCATGGCTTAGACGCGGGGAGCTTAACGAGGTGATAACAAGGAGAAAATGTTTAAGCCTGGATTTTGGCCTGGTCCATACTTTACTATGCAAACATACTTTAGGAGCTGATGCTTTAAAGTAAATTTATTACCTGGCTTTTATGGCTGTGTAGACCTTCCCTAAGAACAATCTGTCTTTTCTATAAAAATACTCTTGTTCCATAGAAAAGGAGTGACACAGAAGAAGCTAAATCAAAGGATGAAAGAATAGGATCAGATTTCCCCTCCTTGTTCATGTAGAGAAAATTTGATGTTGAGACAAACTGTCTCTTGCTGTTTTGTTTGCCTCGATTAAGGAATACCACTGCTTATAAAACTCTTTCCACACTGAGGGGAAAAATTCTGTTCTTTAGGTAAACTGAAACACCACATATCATTCAGGATATTATAGGGATGATTTGAAGAAATAAGAATCTGACTTTTATAGCATTGTACCTTGAATATTATCTGATCATTACGGTACGTGGGTAAAAACACAAGTTTTGATCTTGCAAATTCTACCCACTTGAGCTGTTTCTTACTGCTACAGCACATGACCTAATCCAGGAAGAATAAAATAATAGCAGAATAATAAAATTTTCACTGTACCTAGCAAAGGACATAAAAGTTGGATTATTGATTTTGTTTGAATGATGTGCTGTAATTTCATACACCAACAGAGTGGAGCACAAATCCTGGCCTGCCAGCTTTCATTACTGGAATTCACTTTCTCGCCACCAAGTAACTTCTACTGAGTTACAGAATAAATCTGGATTTCTCAACTTACTGAAATTGAATCTCTTTAGCCCCAGGTAATTAATAGGAATTTGAGGACTATAGATCTGCTTCATTTGGGAGAGGAGGGGAAATACCTGAATGGGGGTCTGTAACTATTTCTCTAGCTTGCAATTATCCCCATGCCAAAGATACAGTAACATGAGTACAATTTCCAAGTCTTGACTGTATCTCTTTGCCTCCTTGACATATTGTTTTTGGTGCTTTCTGCTGGTTTCACTGTGCTAGTTTAAAAAATAGTAATGGTAAAAGCAAAAAAACTGTGCATCAAAAAACCGAAATAAAACCAGGTAGATGTCAAAGTGGCCAGATTTGATTATTGTAGGCACCATTTGGCTTTAGCTGTCATACATTCATAGAGCCAAACCTATCTGAGAGTTAAATTGTACTGATTTTTAAGGGGAAAGGTGTGGATGACAGTATAAAATCAATGGTAAATGGTGCATAGGACCTGCTAACATGTCAGTTTGTCCATGATGCAATCCTTATGTACAAAAAAAATTAGAAATCCATGTGTAACTAAAGGCATATACCATGCAAGTGACAAACTATTTCTGATTTATTTAAATGGCAAGAATTTTGTAACACAGACAATATATACCAATGAAATTAGAATTTCACCAGTCAGGAGGAGCTATGGATATAATTCCCAATAATGGTTATATAATTAAAGGAGAAGTAGTACTTAAAGCTTTATGCATTATAGTTTTTCTTCTGTACTCTAATAATATCAAATGAAAATATGTCTCAAGTATCAGAGTTAACAATGAATAAAGATGGCAAGCTTACAGAACTAGAGGAAACTGCAGAATTAAATTACAAAATTCCAGACCTTTGGGATATTTTGTAATTACTTGGAGAAAAAGTGGTCCATATTTAAAAAAGTCTAATATAAGGCTGAACAAATTAGGATTTTATTGAAAAATGAGATGGCCTATGTATTTTCAGGGACTATAATCCCTCAACTTGTTCCTTGAGAAAGCAGCCTTTTATGAACTATATTCATTCCTGTGGATAAAATTAATCTGCAATTTGGAGACTACTTGGCATATTACAGGGAATTAGGAAAAAAAACTGGTGATGAAAGAAAAAAATTTGAACAGAAAAAAATATCTAGATTGAAAAAGTTAGATATTTAGATTAGAACAGGTTTAGGAATGAGAGAGTTTTCATGGTCACCTTCCCTTTTGAAAGCATAAATTCCTTTCCTAAAAAAAAAAAAATGAAATCTTAGAAATACGTGAAAAAATACATGGTATAAATCTTCATTCCTGGGGGTAACAAAGGCATGGATAAATTATTTTATGTAAAATTCTTTATAGTGGAATGAATAATTATTAAAACTTTTAAGACTTTCCACAGTCTTTATATTGGTTATTTTTTACTTCTTGTCTCTTTGCAGGACAGATTTATAATCTTGGTATTGCTTAAATAGAGTAGAGAGGAGAAAGTAATATGCTGCTCCAATTTGGGAGTTAAGAACAACTTTAAAAAATAGCATATTAGCTCTGAATTTGGAGCTGATAATGTCCTTTCTGCTATCACTTACATTTGTGTGATATGCTAGGGAATGGGGAAAACTGGCATAACATAAAATTAGATTGGAATACTTATAAGCAGAACATGAGGTAATAGGAAGAACAGTCAACCAATGTCTGATAAAATTGTGTAAGATATAATCTAGTGGCTTAACTTCGCCAGAAGGCGATGAACAGGACTCCTGGGTCTTGAAACAGAAGGCCAGGCCAAAAAGCAGTTCCATAAAAGGGAAAAGAGGCTTATGGTTAAAACACAAGGTCTCAAATACCCTCACCACAATGTGAGGTGTTGTGAATATCAGAGAAAGTGACATTTGATAATCATCAAACTAAAAGTTTGGGCTTATTCTTCCACTAAGTTTGTAACATGGCAGTTCAAATTCATTTGGGAGGCCAATACAATCTCAATGTTTTAAAGGTACAAGTAACATATTATGCAAAAGTTCTTATATGGCATTTTATAACTAACAATGATGAATATTGTTTGAATTTCTATTTTCAGAATGAAGTTAGAGGAATGGTGTCTCATGTATTATATATTATATATCTTTATATATATATAATATGTATATATGTGTATGTATAATATATATATGTATATATATAATATGTATATATATGTATAATATATATAATATGAAGATATTATATATCTTCACCATTCACTAGGCACTTACTATGCATCAGAAGTCGGGAAGAGTCTGGAAATATAGAGAGACAAGCTCCAGGATCCAAGAAACTCAGAATGAGAAAGGAGAAGAGGAAAGAGGAGGAAAGCATTGCCATAACAAACACAATAAAATATTAGAAGTGTTTTAGCAGAGCCACATGTAAAACCGTGTGAGCATGCAGATAAGGAGGCAATTTTTCACTATAGTTTTTAACTTTGTATATGGCATTTTACATTGAATTTTTAGGTGTATATTCCCATATACCTCCAGTAAGTTAGTGAGTTAGTCAAGTTTTCACGAGTTGTATCAAGCAATCTACATAGGTATTCAATTAGTCTTCCTTGAGAAGAAGATTAGAGCTCTAAAACTGATGGCAGGCTGTGGCAAATGGAAGTTTCTTTTTGAAAAACACAGTCTCTATTTATGCAATTAAATTAAGTCATGATTTTCACACCTCCCAAACTAGATGTACCAGTCTTATCCTTTGTTCCTCTATTTTTCTGTTCCTCTCTCCCAATGAATCAGTCGTGGACTTTCACCAGTTCTGCCTCAGAAATGCCTCTTTCATCTCCGTATGTCCTCCCCATCCCCACAGCCACTGCCTCAGTCCAGACTCAAACAATGTTTTCCTGCCTCCCTCCTCTTTGTCAAGTTTCATTTCTAAAAAGCAAGGCTGATCATGTCATTCTCATACATAAAAATTCTCTATTTGCTTTGTTGTCTGCAGGATACAACTCAAACTTCTGAGTGTGGATACAAAATCCTTCATACTTGGGCTCCAATCTACCCTGTCAGCTTGCCACACACACTTGGTACAACCAAGATCTTATACTTATCCTCATTCCCCAGATTCTTTAGTCTCCTTCACAGAAGGTAAAACTGGTCTCTCTTTCTCTCTCTGGAATATCCCTTCTTCTCTGGCAGTTTCTGAGACATCTGGTAGCTTGTCAGCTACCAACTAAAAGCTTTGGGGTTTCCTAGAGCTGGCAAGAGACTCTCTGTCATCAGCACTCCATAGAGCTTCAGTTATTAACTTTGAAACTGCCCTTCCCATTTTGTTCCATAACTTACCAGCTTACATGTCTCCTTCTCCTTATTTCTACCGTAAGCTATTGACTCATAACATCTCTAGTTCCAACCCCACACCTTATATAAAGTTTACTACATGAATACATCCAGGAAACCAAAGCCAATAAAACTTTGGCACTGGTCTCAATAGTAAAACTAACAATATTACAATTAGTAAATAATGTCGATGGCAAATAGTTACATAACACAATGTGACAGGCACTACTCTAAATGTTTTGCATATATTAGCTCATTTAATCCTCATGCCAATGGTACTAGTATGATCTCCATTTATAGAAGAGGAAATTGAACCACAGAGAAATTAAACAGTTTGCCCAAAGGTGTTTAAGCATCCCCCGATTTCCATGAAAGATATTCACTGGCTTTAAAAGAAACAAACATATAAACATATAAAAAAAAAAGGTTTTGTGTTCAAAGTATTTTTGGAAATCCTGGGTTAAGTAGAGATAAACAAGTTTCTTTAGGACAGGACTCTATAGAGCCTTTACTCTGCCAACAAGCACTGTGACACTGTAAGTGGATTAAGGGCATATATGACTTGATTCTCTAGACACAACCTTTTTTTTGTTGGCCAAGCATCTCGTGGAACTAGTGATCTAAGAAATATACTTTGAAAAACACTGCTGGAGGGTTATAGAAGATGACACAATAAAATGTGTTATTAATTAATACTTGCATGTCTCTTTCTCTTCCTCTCCTTCCCTGATCCCAAGATAGATCTTAAGTTCTATGGTCCTGCCCAAGGTCAGAGGTGAACAAATAAACTGTCAAAGACAGTAGTTAATTTCCTTTACTGGTGTCAAGTATAGTTCTTAAACTATAGTACATAGCTTTTTATACAATGGCTAGAAAACTTTAGTGACTTTCTGTGTCTAGGTGAGGATTGTGTATTATAATTGTATCAACCTTCCCTTGAGCTTCTATGTGTTTCTAAAGGCAGCAAGCAGAATGTGTACAAGGTAGAAATAAAGAGACCTGGCTCTGCATTGACTAGCTGTGAGGTCTTACTCCATGCCTCAGTTTCTTTATCTGTATATGAAGGATATTTGAGTAGCAATCTCTCAAGAACCACTTAATTCTAAAAGTCAAACACAAGCAAATTGCTCCTCCAAATTCAGTGAAGCAGAGAACAGAAAAATATTAACTAAATATCTAAACTACATCAGTGGGAGTTTTCCCCCCATATTATAAAGAAACTTCTGTCGATGAAATTAAATATAAATAGTAGGTCATGGAAAGCATCATCAGGAGAAGTGACGAACAGGAGGTAAAAGGAATAAAATTTTTACTGCTTCCTTGGTAGAGATAGTTTTTTAGGCTAGAGAAATGGCAGATTCTTATATTCTGGTGTACAGGAACTGTATGAATAAAACATGGCTGTGCAAATGAACTCGCAACCTTATTCCAAAGCACCATTCGGGAATAATACGTTTAATGTCTCATCAACTTCCCCAGAAAAGTGAGAGTAAACCTGTGCACACAGACAAAACAACCATAACAAAAACCAAGGTAGAAATAAATCTGCTATGGGGAACAGATTTGATCGACATTTGAAGGTTTTCAAAACTCCAAGTAATATGCTACTCACTTTAAAAAATTCCCACATTTCTGCTTTCTCCCATCATTCTATGCCTTAAGATTCATCTGTCAACTTTGATGCATCTTTTTAAGTACCCCTCCAAGCCTAAAAATCCAGACCACAGCAGAGCCCTCTTTGCTTTGAAACGAGCTGATCAATCCATAGATCATTTACCTGCAAGGATTATTGGGCGAAGCTAAAGCAGCACATCAACCAGCAGCATCTGAGGGCTGAGGCGGCAGAACGTCAACAACAAATTGTCATTGGCATCCCATTTATGAACCTTCAAACGGCATCAGATCTTTTCCATGGGAAACCAGATCAGGTCAGACTAGAGCTGAATATTTCTTAACAAGCTAACCATCAAAAGAATTTACGTTTCGAATAAAAAGGCTATCATTTGTTGATTTGAATATCAAAGGGATCCACTGCAAACTCCCAGTCTAGAAAAACCTCCCTAAGCTACACTAGACAGGTGTTTAATAATCTATTATTAAGGCACTATTTTAGGTTACTCAGAATTATAAAAAATAGCTGTAACTGTGAAGCTGCAAATGGGACTGCACAAAGAAATGAATGCTATTAACATACTATTAACAATTCAAAAGAATGAGTTGACATACCAATCAAACTTGTTAATTGACTGTCAATGGCCTGTCCCTGAATATACAACATGACTGCATTATAGATTTCAAATGCTGACAGGAAGACAGTTCCATTTGCATTAACTTCATAAACTGATCAACAACCAAACTGCCACATACATTTATAATGGGAAGCTGAATCATTTCAATATTCATGGAGCTCTGTAATTGTAAATTAGGTACTGGCAAACAATACAATACTGTACATACTCTAAAATATCCTAAATTTCATTGACCTACTTTCATTCTGATTTTAAAAGACAGGAAAAAAAGTTTCATCTTGAAGTGATCATTACTTTATTTTATGGTTTGCGCCTTGGGCAACATTTGTTTGCAACCTAATTTGCAGCTGCTTTACAGTTGCACTCCAGAAGCATCAGCAGTCTAGAAAATACCAGGTGTAAAAGGTGATGCGCGAGTGTTCTTGCCTTACTGGGGGGCTTTGAATACAGAAATCTGAGACAAGATGGTATCAGTTCCTTCGGTGACAACCAAATGACCCATTATGACAAGATGTTTAGCAAAGAAACATGAACATAATGAAAAGAAGGTTATGTATCAGTCCTGCATTGGGGCTTCCTCAATTCTACTTAAATGAGACCTGCTGTTCTGAACCATACTTCAAAATCTTCAATCATCCATCAGTTTGGGAATCAGTAGAGTAACAGTGAAGATGAATGAGTGCTAAAGATTATGGCTAACAGAGGCTTCATGAGAAATGATCTGAAATTCAATAGTTATCACATGGAAATATTCCTTTCAAATGCTTCTATGATCTCTTGAAGAATTAACACTGATTTCTTTGAAAAGCTGTTTCCCCCAGAGTAAATACTACTTTTGTCTCTAATATTTTTTATCATTATCTATGCATGACTTCTCCAGCCACTGGAGGTTGCTCAAAGTTTGTAGAGCAGTCCTGGAGAATCTGAATGTGTCCTCACACTTGTGGGTGGGCCAATTTACTCTCATTAGCTTCAATAAAAATTTATTAAGTTTTTTTTGTTGACTTTCCCAATCATTGCCTATTGCTAAATAATTAACCAAATGAGTTTATTGGTCGAATGGACATACACCTAAATCATGTGAATGTTATCCTTAGAGGATTACTCATCTTATCAGTTAAGATTTTTAAAATCTTTTTGCAAGTAAGCGATAATAAATACTACATAAAAGTAAATGACATATGCACACAATATATATGTGTGTGTATAAAGCATATAAATTTATATAAATGTTTATATATTCTCTATAATATACAATGTATATGCTTACTTACATTTATACCTATAAATGTATATAATGCAAATACATATATTTATTGTAATATGTACACACTATATATATTTAATAAACTTTTTATTTTATAGTAGTTTTAGATTTACAGAAAAGATGCATAAGATAGTATAGTGTATATAACCTGCATCCTGTTTCCCTTATTTTTAACATCTTACATTATCATGGTATAGTTGTCACAATTAGTGTACTGATACTGATAACATTATTATTAAGTAAACTCCATATTTTATTTGGATTTCCTTAGTTTTTAGCTAATGTTCTTTTTCTGCTGCAGGATCTCATCCAGGAAACTGCATATAGTCAACCGGTCTCCTTTAGCTACTTTGACTGGTGACAGTTTCTCAAACTTTCCTTGTTTTTGATGAACTTGACAGTTTCGAGTAGTACTCGTCAGGTATTTTATAAATTATTCTTTGATTTAGGTTGGTCTGATGTTTTTATCATGGTTTTACTGGGGTTATGGGTTTTGGGGAGGAAGACCACAGAAGTAAAATATCATTCTCAATACATGATATATTTTTCTCTTTGAATATTCTCAGGATATTAACTATACTTAAAATATAATATTTTGGGGGTGCCTGGGTGGCTCAGTGGGTTAAAGCCTCTGCCTTCAGCTCAGATCATGATCTTGGGGTCCTGGGATCGAGCCCCGCATCAGGGTCTCTGCTCGGCGGGGAGCCTGCTTCCTCCTCTCTCTCTCTGCCTGCCTCTCTGCCTACCTGTGATCTCTATCTGTCAAATAAATAAATAAAAAAAAATATATATATATATAATATTTTGTTTATTTAGAAATAAAAGGCAAGTTATTTAAATCATCAGTAATAATCTACAAAGGAGGTTGTGTGGCTATAACAGGAAGCTGTTCCGTTACTAATTAATAGCATAGCAGATGTCAAGCTATGGGTTCTCTGTAGGTTTTTGCCATGTCTGGGCATGTCTGCAGTACTGGTAGTTTGGGTCCATCGGGGTTGCATTCACAAGAGAGGGGGTCAGGAGGGTAGACACAGGAGTGGAAGAAGACAACATCCTGACCAAAGAGAAAAGAGAAAACTTTTTGAGTCTGGTTCAAGTTCATTGGACAAATTTGTCTATGTGTAGGGCGGGGGGGGGGGGGGAACAGGAATAGTGGTGATCTTGACCACATCATTTTCAAATTAGAAAGCAAGAAATATATGTCAAGAGCATAAAGAAATATTAAATAGAGTTGGTTAATAGACATTAGAGGCAGTGGTGCCAGCTACCTCAGCACTGATAGAGGGTCAGTGGTTTGATAGTGATACGGAGGAGTATTAGTGACTTGGGAAAAGAATAAACTTTAGTGCCATTATTTAGTGTCAGAAATGACATCGGCAGGTATCACCCTTAAAGATGGTATCAGTATGGCAAATGAGGAAAGGAAGAGAAACAGGAGATGCTCTGTAAATAGCCAAAGGTATTCGTTTTTCATATTTATGTAAACTTTTTCTTAAGAATGTGTAACATCGGGGCGCCTGGGTGGCTCAGCGGGTTAAGCCGCTGCCTTCGGCTCAGGTCATGATCTCAGGGTCCTGGGATCGAGCCCAGCATCGGGTTCTCTGCTCAGCAGAGAACCTGCTTCCTCCTCTCTCTCTGCCTGCCTCTCTGCCTGCTTGTGATCTCTCTCTGTCAAAAAAAAAAAAAAAAAAAAAAAAAGAATGTGTAACATCTTTGAGAAAAGTCATAGGGCTGGATTTTTCTCAGACAGCGTACAGCATCTCGTCAGAGATATACCAGATTAGATGGTTTTTTACCTATGGGCCTGACCTATAGTCCTTTACATTCTCTTTGAGTTTCTATAACCATGAAATGGGATCTGACCTACTTCAAAAGTTGTTCTGAGACTTTGTAGATGTGAAAGTGATTTGCAAAGTATAACAGTGTCTTTAAGTAGGCTCCTTTGGGTTATATGCAACTGAGGTTTAAGAAGTGGGGATTTATGTAGGAATCCAAGGGACATGATAGGAAATAAAACCTCAAAAAAAGTCCTTGTGAGCACTGGAACTAAACTCTTGTGGATGGAGGGTGGTTCTTAACAACCACAGTAACAGTTGCTCAGGAATCTCCATTCTAATGTTCAAATGAAATTATTGTGATCTTCTAGGGGTTAGCTTTTCCTGTGTTAGTGTTTTCTCACTTGTTCTATAATTACAACACATCTGTTGTTTGACTTGTGGCACTCCTAAACAATTCCAGTGTTAGCCTTAGATCATAAAGGAAAGCAATGAAAGGATCTCCAAAATGGCTACCTAGTCTACCACTCCATATAGCTTCCTACTTGTTAGGGTTGTTAGGTTCTGGTTTCTTGTGGGTACAATGTTAGCTCTCCTATGGAACATCATGGTCGCTCTTATTGTATGACATCTTTCTATGGATTGTTTTTACCTTAGCAGCATGATAATAGCCCAACCCATATCTTTTGGGGTAGGATGTTATTCTTTTTGCTTTTTAGTTTGTGTCAAGCCATTTGAAAAGGCCATTACATGACTGATGGAAGGCTTAGTCCTTTCTTGGACAAAAAGTCTTTCCTGGACAAAAAGCCATTGGTGGTGTGAGTGATGGGAGTGGTGGGGTTATGCCCTGCACAATGAGAAGCCTGGAACTGCTTTCCTCTATATAGGAGATTGTCAGGACAGTTTCTCTTACAAGGGAACAATGGACCTGGCAGCCTCCAGGATTAGTCAAGACCAGTGTAAGACATGAGAAGAGATGCTTTGATTGTGATACTAGTTGCCTGTACAAAATCTAAACCAATACTCTGAAATCTGCTCCTCAGAAAAATCACAGAATTTTAGAGTTGGAAAGGATATTAGAAATTGTCTGGCCTAAAAATTTCATTTAATAATTTTCATATTAATATATGATGAAATATATAATTATGTAATACATAATTTTTCATTACATAAACTTTTCATTTCATAATTTTGAGTGCAAAAGCTCAAGTCTGGATTAAGGGCCTGCTAAAGGCCGGAAGGCTCTTTAGAACAGTGCTAGGCTCAGAGATTAATGTTCTTTTTTCTACCCCCACCTGTCTCGGGAAGCTTAATATATGTCAATGTGGCAATAAGCCTTTATCAGGTTAGGAACTCAATTTTCTTTTATTTTTTTTTTTAAGTTTTTATTTATTTATTTGAGAGACAGTGAAAAAGAGAGATCACAGTGGGAGATGGAGAAGCAGACTGGCTACTAAGCTGAGAGCCGGATGCAGGACTCAACCCCAGGACCCTGAGTTCACGACCTGAGCCAAAGGCGGAGCTTAACTGACTGAGCCACCCAGGTGTCCCTTCAATTGAAAAATACACACCCTTTTCTTTATTTCTTCTTCTTTTTCTTTTGGCCAATACTTGGACATTTATCTTTTACATGGTTTCATAAAAACTCCTTTGTTTTCACTAATTGGTGATATATACACCAACATTTTCTTTAGCTTCCAAATCCTTTCTCCTTCCCTTATATATTTACTATCCCTCATACTCCCTTCATACTCTTTTCCTTATGATTTGTCCTATATGATCATCTCTCCCTTCCTGTCTCCTCGTAAATTCTATTAGATGTGTTCTAATTTCTATCACATCTTTGTAGAGGCAAGCTTAAACCAACGCTTTTTGTCCCACTTCAGTCAAAATCTCATGGGGCAACAGAAAGAAGAGATCTATTGGCTACCTGTTACTTATTCAAAGCAGAGATTTTTGCTACAAAGATAACTATGGCTGTGTGTGTATACACTACTTCCCAGGAGGAGAAGTTGTCTTTGACACATAACTTATCATAGAAAGAAAAGATCCATTCCTGTAATTAATGATAGTATTTATTCAAAATATAAAATAGATAATGATATTTCAAATGGGTTAACTGATACACAGAAATAAGTAATGTCATGATGTTTATTATCCAGAATACAGTCAAGAGCCTTGAAGCAAGCTCCTTCCCACCTTCTTCTGCAGAATTAAGCCACTGAGCAGCCAATCTCAATCCTGAAAGAGCCACAAACTTAAGCTTAAACTCACACAATCTCAGTGCAGTTTCTCAGATATATCCTAAAAAGTTACTTGACTTTAGTTCTGGTTATACCAAGCTTCTTGTCTGATTTTTCTGCCTACAATAAGTCAGATACAACAAATTGGAAAGTGTCAGGGAAGGGGTCATGAGACTCAGGCTCATGGATGATACCAAGAAATGACAGCTGGTCAACTAGTAGCCAGGGAGGAGACATAAGGACTACATAAAACAATTCCAAACACTCGAACTGTCCTATTAACCTCAGTAGCCTTTGGGAGAATAACTACTTTAGAGTAAAATAATGTTCATAATATGACCTTTAAAGAACAAATCTTTAAGAGCAAATAAATCTTTAAGAACAAATAAAATTCTTCTTCAGTATTTTTTTTTTAACATACAGGTAAAAGTGAAATATATTTTACCTTTTTTAAAATTCAAAATACTGAAATAAAATAAGTAGTCTGAATACTTCATGTATACAGATATTTTTCCTCTATGAATTTAGGATAAATGAAGTAGTTTTGTACAACAGCTGCTCAACTCACTTTAGCCCTGATGAAAATTCAGACACTAATTTTCATGTATTTTACCTAGTTCCTTTTTTTCCTCCTTCCCTATCTCAAGAGGAGAGCTCCTTTATAACAATTGTATTATCTGCTGGTTCTTATTTTTTAGCCTCTGACCTCAGGCAATACATTTAAGAAAGTCTCTCAAGTCCTTCAGAGTATCTTTTTCTTTGTTTCCAGATGCACTGGGCCTAAGGACATCAATATGATCTGTAGAGGATTCCAGCACAATTGTTACTTAGTGATATTCATTAATTTTTCTGGAGGAACTCTAAGTTATTCCTTTCACCTTACATATTTTCTATATAACATTTTAACAACTACCGATACTTATAGTTATTCATGTCTCGACTATAGATTTTTGAAAAGAAATTCCCAGAAGTCAAAGCCCACGATCTATTAAATCATTTCTTCTTGGAAGTCATTTCTGCATTTATGCATTCTGCATACCTCGGTCCTTCTTGCCTCATCTCCTTAGATGACTTAGATTTTTTCTTTAATGGGTTGCCCCAGATACATTTCTTATGCAGTTTCATTTGGCTTTTATAGAGAGATTTTATCCTTCCTGACGCAGCACAGCAATACAGTGTGCCTCGAGCACAGTACCCATAATCACGCCACTCTTTGCTGTCATGCAGAACTGGAAACATTCAGCTAACCTGAAATCCAGTATTATCTAGAGGTCTTCATTGGCTTTAAGGGTTCCCTCCTGCCTCCTCTTGAAGATCTTTTTTTGCTCCATCTTTTAGCTCAACTTGAACTTAATTCTCTTCATGATGATTGTTTTTCATGTTCACTATCTTTTAGAGATGCTACTGCATAATTTAACAGTTCCACCTTTATCATTAATATAGTCACAAACATAGATTTGATTTCTCCAAGTTATTAGACATGAACTTTACATATATAATAGAACTGCTCAGGTAAACTGATGTCTCAGGATAAAGCAGGAATATAAATCCAGAAGGTTAGTGAAAAAAGAAAACTCCTCCTTGAAATTACAGACTGGAATGGGAATTTTAACTTATGGTGACCCAAAGCATGGACTAAAACAGTTTTAACTGAACTGATAGTGGTGAAGGAGAAGGGAATAACACACCTATCTAAAAGGCGATAGGGTGGAGACATACAAAAAAAAAAAAAAAAAAAAGAGGGGGATCTGCATGAGAAGTGCTGTGTATGGCCCTTGTACTCTTCTCTGTGTTCACTATCCTGGGAGTTTTGCATAATACAGCTAATGAACATACTAGAAAAACTTCTTATAACTCAAGATTCTATAGCAGTCAGTAAGTTTATATACAAATGTATATAATTTTTTTGTTCCATTACATCAAAGATTTAAATTGGTTTTCTTACTAGAGTCCCCTATAATTTCCCATTTGAAAACTATTATAAAATTTTTTCATGTAATCTCCAAAGTGCTTCCAAAATAAGGTAAAAACATTTTGTAAAATATTTTAATTCTAATAATGAGTCAGAATACATTTAATCTAATTAACTAATTTTCCCTAAGTCTTTAAAATGTTTTTTAAAGTGATTTTTTCAGAAATCTTAATGACTAGCCATTTATGAAGCTTTTCTTTACTTCTTAATTGTATAAATATCTCTTTGTTTTCTTGACAGACTCTGTAGAGGGATCTTTACCATGATACTCCCAGGGGTCTGCCACCAGATTATTCTTATGCTTACATGTCTTAAAGTGGAAAACTAAAATGGGAGAACCATGCAAAATTCTGCCCTTACAAATCATTACCAAATTAAAATTTTACCCTCAAATAAGGAATATACCTTTAAAATACTTGAGGGGCATCTGGATGACTCAGTTGGCTAAGTGGCTAAGTGTCTGCCTTCAGCTCAGGTTATAATCTCAGGATCCTGGGATGGAGCCTGGATTTGGGTTCTCTGCTCAGCAGGGAATCTGTCCTCCCTCTCCCTTTGCCCCTTCCCCCATTCACGTGTGCACTCATACTCTCTCTCAAATAAATAAACAAAAATCTTAAAAAAAAAATTTGAGTCTTGGAGGATTTTAGCTCGATATGGATAATTAAGTGCCAAAAGGAAGACCTCTGCTTGACATGATAAGAGGAAAAGACCTAACAATGTTCTAATGAAGAGAGACATCTCAATGGATTTGAACTCATTACTTTTGATAACTAAGGAAGATACTTTGTTCACTAGTTTATCACACCAACTAATAATAATACTTTATCTATATATATTGCAGTTCATCCAGAGACCTAAGACAAACATCTCATTAATCTTCTCAAGCCCCCAGGGAGACTATGGTACTTGGGAATATTAGAAGCATAAATTATCTCTAGAAAGATCCTTCCATATTATCTCTAAAGTCATAAGAGGATATTACCAAGAAAATATTTTAAATGCAATATAACAGTCTATTCTTTTTAATGAGATTTTTCTAGTCCATGCCAACTTTTCACTTATTTAAATCAAGTCTCATTTTAAAATTCAGGATAAATGGAAGGATACAAATATTAAAATAGGTATCTCTTAAATGTCACAGGTTCTCTTTTCTCTTTGAGAGCAAAGGCAAAATCTATTTGAAGAATTTATGCAGTATGTTTTTCAAATGCTTTATGAAAATGAAGAATAAAGTTTTGTTTGTTTTCTTCAGTACTATCTGCTCAATAGAAATTAGACCCTATTTGACATTCATTTCACCTGAATTTTTCTTTTTTCTACTTTGGCAATGCCACTCTTCACCTTCAAGATGTTCAAAATTTTGCTCAAAATGACATTTAAAGTTTCTACTCTAACTTGACCCAGCACTTTAATATCTCTTCCATATTATCCTGTGGCCATATGTAAACCATAATGGACTCTCTTTGATTCTTAGATTTCTCTTCTGGAACTACTGGTCTATAAGAGTTGTTTGAAAACCAAGGGCTTACTGTTTTTAATTTTAATTGTAGTGAATAAAGAAATGCCTGAAGTAGCTCCTGCATGTCCTAATCATGTTGCTGAACCTACCCTCAGACTCTATGGATGGCAACTGAGCAAGTCATGTGGAATAGCCTTTAAATGAGGTATCAGTTTAATAAAACAAAAAAACGACATGCATATTCATTGTTCATGCATTCATTCAACAAACAGTTGCCAAGCTAGGTACTGAGCACACAGAGATAAAGATGACATCATCAAGACTGTAATGGATACAATGTCAATAAGGAAGGTGTTTGGGGATCAGAAAGGCAAAGTAACTCCGTTGGGGGTCAGGGAAAACCTCCTTGATGAGATATTTGGCCTCTACTGGCTGATTAAGAATATAACACGAAAAGCAGGATTTGGAGAATCCTCCTGGACATTCAGAAATGATTGAATTGAAGTACATTATACTCCAATGTTCATAATTATTATTGAGAGAAAAGGTTATGCCCTTCCAGACTGAGCCATGTTGTCTGTAGTTCACAAAGTGAGAACAAATCCATCGTGTCTACTAGAAAAATAACCAAATATAAGCTCCAGGTTCTAGTGGACAGCAAACACAAAATAACAGTACTGTTTTTGACTATAAACATAGTAAAATGAATTAAATGTAGAATCTAAAGAGATATTTAATCCTAAAATGCTTTGGAAAGGAAAAAACCACAATACAAATATAAGAAGCCATTATAATGAAAAAAGAGTAAACTTTCTACTTAGTCATAGAAAGCCAAAAAACTTCCTTTTGATAATCCTTAAATTAAATTCCATTTTTCAGAATGTGTCTCTTTTTCTTGAAGGCATCCACAGTCTTCCACATGATGCCTAAGTGTAGCCAGACTGAAGTGACATTCTTTAGGCATTTCTTCAAAGAAAGGAATAAGATCTGACAGATTCCTTTGCACAAGGGGAAAAGGCATAGAAGGACAAGGTCTGGTGGGAATCTTAACATTACTCTCTCCATCTGCAAGATAGTCCTTCTCTGCTACACTGTGATAATAGCTTCTGAAGGTGTTAGCACCCAGCAAGACATTGCTCTGTTTTGGTTTTTTTTTTTAATTACATAGCTTTTACTTTTGGATGGAGACTAATCTATTGTCTTTAAATGCACACACACGCATCCCCATAATCTGTTAGAGCTCCGTTTAGAAATACTAATTTTCACCACTTGACAGGAAAATATGGAACCAATTCAGAAAACAAATGCCCTCCCCAAAAGTAAACTGACAAATAAAAACAACAACATGGTCTCTCTTTCATATCGCTGTCATGTGACAGTTGTGGCATTATCAGTATTTTGAAGTATCCATATTTTGAAGTAACACTGAAGTGTGATTGACTCATTGTAGCATTTTACCCCAACTGCCTTGTTAATGTTGAAGAGTATAGATGAAGAGTATAGAAGACTACAGGATAGAAGAGTACCGACTACAGTCAAACAATTTTGTTTATAGTTTTCAACAGCTGGCTCCAAATACAACTACTTCAGGACACATGTAAAGAATATGTTTTTGTAAAAGTATGTGTAATATAAAAACATCTAGGCCCAAAGTAATTTCTCCATCTGAAGTAGCTTGAAAGGACTCATTGTATTATAAAGGCCCGGGCTGCTATTTGGTGGGTCTTGCTCTTGTACCAACTGCACAGTTATGGGCATAGTCAATGAAGGTGCTTATTATATACTATGGAGTGTGACACTCCAAATATAATGCTTATAGGTCCACAGAAGTTTGTAATAGTGTATGGAATAGGCAATCACACTATAGTTTCCATATACAGGAGAGCTATGGTAGCAGGAGGGGAGGAGGAAGTATGATCAGATTAAGTATTATAATAGTTTCATTGGCTTTTATTGGTTTTATAGATAGATCTAATTAAAAAATCAGTTAAGATATATAAGATATGGCTACACACCTACTGTTAATCTCTGGCAAAAAAGGAATTAAACTTTAAGTTTATTTTAGTTCTGCACTAGTTGAAGTTCCCATTTCCAATCAATTAATATAAATTTGATACTGTGCCAGTCAGCATCCATTCTGATTGGTTAGTGCCTATTCAATAATGACTAGTGCATGTTTTGCATATTATTCCCTGTTGGTATCAAATATCCAAAGCAGGTAGACTAGGCTACTTACATTCATTATAATTGCATTTAACAGTATCATATATATAACTTGAAAATCAAAAGTATAATATTGAATCAGCTGATAATCCTTTATAATTCTTTTCCATTGTCCTTCCTGGCTCTACCTTTCTACAATGGAATAGGTACTATAGTAGGAGTTTTGGCTTAAAGAAAAGAAAGACATTGTTCATGCACTCAAGGAGTTCACTAAGATAGATACAATGATTAGAGAACAGTTAAGTGTCAAACTGGGTAGAAATAATAAAAACCACAGATACTCAGATGAAGTTATAATCACTGAAGGGATCAATAAAAGATGATTTCAAGGAAGATATCAGTCATAAACTGGTCTTGAAAGAATGGGAGGATTTGAACAAATGAAAGATGAGACGAAGGAATTGTTACAAGTGTGTAAGTGGAAATGTGCGTGGACAGTATAAAGTGCATGAAAAACAAAACAAAACAAAACTGAGAGGAGTGAAAAATAAGGCTAACAGGACCCCTGCTTGCTTCCCAAAAGCCTTGTAAGCTTTGGTGAATGGGAAGAGAAGAGCCTTGACTCGGACTTTTACTATGGAGGCCAAAATGTCACACAAGGGTGGATGCTCTTTCTTGCTTTTCTTCTGCTCTAGAAACTAGATTGGTAAGAGGCCTAAGTCCTTCTTTTTTGGGTAAACTAGCTCTCGCTCTGCTGCTGCTGCTACTTCTTACCCATCAGGCTGAGAGGTAAGTCCTTCTCAAGGCAGGTACTTATTTTTACCTACTTATTGCCTGCTTCTCAGTCTGTCTGTCTCTATCTGTCTTCCCCACTCCTACCAGCACTTAGCTTCCCAAGAGTTCTTATTATCTCAGGCTTGGTGATTTGTTTATGGCATGATCTGGCCTTTGCAGGATGAGGGGGTTGTCTTTAGGCCTAAACCTCCAATTGCTCATCAGTTTTCTAGAATAATCTGAAGGTTTCAGACACTCTGCTGATATTACATATAATTCATATTCTCATTTGCCATTGCTCTTTGTGTATTTATTTCCCTTGAGAACCTCATTAGAACAAGGGCTGCATCACAGGACAGGATATGGGGACTCCTGGGTCCCTTAGCCCAAGGCTCTAATGGGATCCTCATGCTACCAGTATAGTCTAATGGAAAGCAGGGAAAATAATTTGAACTTGACACAGTATACTAAAGGAACCCAAAGGATTTTGAGCAGTCAAGTAACAATAATAAAACAGTGTTGTCACCATGTCTGCAGGAAGAATTCGGAAGGAGGGAGATGGAGATAGGTAGATTAGATGGACGACAAGCAGAGTTGTCTAGATGTAATGTGGCAGGATGGCAGTCATAGGAAAGATAATGAAAGACAGATCTGAGAGGCATTGTGAAAGAAACAATGACAGGACTTGGTGAAAAATTCAATGCAGAAGCGATGATGAAATATTCAAATGTGACTTGAGAGCTCCTATTTTGGAAGTCTGGAAGATTAGTGATTTTATAGCACTAATGAGAAAGAGTGGGATGTAGAGTCTTTTTGTTTTTGTTTTTCTGATTTTTCTTTTCTTTTCTTTCTTCTTTTTTTTTTTTTTTTAAAGGGGGATATAGAATAAACTTAGTGAAGGTAAGGTGACTGCAGGATACCTTCTAACACCATTTTTTTTTTTTTGAAACATAAGATTAGGAGGTCATAGGTGAAGTCATGCTACAGAACCACAAGGACAGGTAGGCTAATTAACAGAAGACATTAAAAAAATGAATAAGTGGTCTAAAAAGGAAGAAAGTGCCAGGAATTGGGATTTGTGGAAGTAACCTTGGCTAAGGCACATGAGGAAGAAAATATAGAAAAAGTGAGGGTGGCAAGGTAGGAAGAAAGCTGGGGAAGGCCACTAGGTAAAAGAGATGATTAAATAAGGAAAACTAAATATGTTACATGTAAAACAATGTCAAGATGTGCTATGGTGAGTGTTGTGAAGTGTGTAAACCTGGTGATTCGCAGACCTGTACCCCTGGGGATAAAAATATATGTTTATAAAGCTGTAAAAAAAAAAAAAGAAAGAAAGGATGAATCCCCATGTTTTGTAGCAACATGGACGGGACTGGAAGAGATTATGCTGAGTGAAATAAGTCAAGCAGAGAGAGTCAATTATCATATGGTTTCACTTATTTGTGGAGCATAACAAATAGCATGGAGGACAAGGGGAGATGGAGAGGAGAAGGGAGTTGAGGGAAATTGGAAGGGGAGGTGAACCATGAGAGACTATGGACTCTGAAAAACGATCTGAGAATTTTGAAGGGGTGGGGGGTGGGAGGTTGGGGGCACCAGGTGGTGGGTATTGTAGAGGGCACGGATTGCATGGAGCACTGGGTGTGGTGCAAAAATAATGAATACTGTTATGCTGAAAAAAAAAAAAAAAAACAATGTCAAGATGGGGCGCTGGTTGGCTTGGTCAGGGGAGCATGTGACTCTTGATCTCAGGGTTTTGAGTTCAAGACCCACACTGAGTATAGTGATTACTTAAAAATAAAAGTCCTTAAAAAAGTGTCAAGATGTACGTGGTCAACACAAAAACTACCTTTTTGATTATATAAATCTCCAAGCAAATAATTATGTTGATGGGGTATTTAAAGTAACTCCTCAATTTTAATCTCCAATTTCTTTGCTGCTGTTTAGACTCATTTTGATCTACCTGTAAAAGTAAAGAGCACCTTATGAGGACTATCTATATAAATTCCTTTCATATGTTTGAAGACAACAATTGTTTTTGAAGTCATTATTTTCTAAGTTAAGTGATTTTAATTCCTTACAACCTATAGCCCTTTTCCCCCATTGCTGTCTTATGAACTGTCCCACTTATTAGGTATTGATTATTCCTAAAATAAAAAAAAATATATGACTATAGGGTCTGCCTTAAACTATAGACATGGGGAGAACTCAGGCAATTCCTGAAATCTTTGAACACAATGAAATGTTTAGACTTCTTAGTAGTTTCAGTTAGTAAGAATAAACTTATTTCAGTAAATTTCAGGGCCTCATTTTCTGTATTTTTCCTTTTTACATTATTAAGGCTAAGCTTCTAAACTCTTTAGAATGTTGACTGAAAGACAAGATGCAATCCATAGAATTGGAACTGCTGTCTGCTAGCACCAAAAAGAACAATATTCATTGGCACGAACAAGGAAAATAAGAAATATGAAATAAAAAGAAACAATGGAAATGTACTTGCTATAGTCCTCAGCCTGCTACGATGCAGTGGGAAGTCATTTTCAGAGAAAGAATACTGTGAATAGAATACACCCAGTTCTGCTAATCTTGTTAGCTATTTTGTTATTTGTATAGTAAGTTAAAGGTAAGAACATTTCAAAGATGAGCAGAAACATCAGGGCTTTGGTTCCCAAATATGAGACAGAAGTATGCCAGGTGAGTGTTACAAATTTCTTCCAGCCTTCCCGAATTTTACCTCAAGCCCTGGTATGCTGATAATACAGTTGCACCTATGTTTTAATAGCTATTTCTGTGTAAGGCTTTGGGCTTAATTAATGCATTTGGTCTACAATAGTGAGAATTTTGTCTATTTTATTTTTTTTAAGGCCATCTAGGAAAAGTCCAAGCTATTTCTCCAATACCCTTGGATATCCTGAAGTACTAAATGCTCCTTCAAACTGTTCTTCCATATGCAGAGAATGGCAATTGCCTAGAAGGATCCAGCCCACCACATGTTTTTATTATGGTCATGTTTTCTAATAAGGAGACCAGGAAACAAAGACAAGATTGTTGAGTTTCTAACACAGGCAAGACACATAGATACATTTTCACTTAATTTTCATAGCAGCTTTATGACAAAAGATCATTTCCATTTTTTTTTAAGATTTTATTTATTTATTTGACAGAGAGAAATCACAAGTAGGCGGAGAGGCAGGCAGAGAGAGAGGAGGAAGCAGGCTCCCTGCTGAGCAGAAAGCCCGATGCGGGGCTTGAACCCAGGACCTGGGATCATGACCTGAGCCGAAGGCAGCGGCTTAACCCACTGAGCCACCCAGGCGCCCCTCATTTCCATTTTATATCTGAGTAAACAGACTCAGAGAATTAGTAACTTGCCAAAGGTCAAATCAGTTGTAAAATGGCAGAAGTGGGGGTTAAAGTCAAGATTATCTACCTATAAATACCTTGTTCTTTAGTTTTTGGTCGAAGCAGATGGAGAGGAGTTTAAGTTAAGGTAGGATATGAACATGCCTATGAAACCACTGGCAGCCAAACATAAGAATTCCTTTTTTTTTTTTTTTAAGATGTTATTTATTTGAGAGAGAAAGCTCACAAGGAGAGGGAGAGGCAGGCAGAGGGAGAGGGAGAAGCAGGCTCCCTGCTGAGCAGAGAGCCCACTGAGGGGCTCAATCATAGGACACTGGGATCATGACCTGAGCTGAAGGCAGACACTTAACTGACTGAGCCACCCAGGCGCCCCCACCCCCTCCCCCTCCAACAGTGGCCTTATGTTTCGTGCAGCCAAACCTTAGGGTTAGTGCAGCCAAACTTCTTCACATTGTGAATCTAACCCTAATCCCACAAAGCTGCCATGCTGTCAAAACTGCAGACAGTTCCCTTAGGAATAGAGAGTCAAATGGCAGTCCATTGAGTTAAACAAGCAAACAGACCAAATAGGCATTACTCATCCTTCCTGGTTTTTCTTTTTCCAATTGGATACCTTTCTTTTCAAAACTTGAAGTAAAGCAGGAAGAAAAACATATCCTTTGCAAGTATATCCTTAGGCAAGGAGATAAAACAAACATTTGACAAAAACACTCAATAATTAAACTTGCTTCATGGAAAAGCATCTGGATCAAGGTGCTATTTCAGGAGAGAACAACAGTAAAACAAGATGAGTGAATGCAGAGTGTATGATTCATTTGTTTGGGCCATTTATAGTAATACATGGATTTATAAGCAATGAGAGTAATATGCAGTGCTAATTTTTCCACTCCTTTAATCAATACTCTTATGTACTATGCAGGGCAAAGCTAATCCACACTGGTCAGAGAATTCTCTTGCTTGGGCATATGGGATGGGGGACCAAAAGAACTGTAACATGGAAACTCTGGAGCTGAGGGCTGGACATATGCCTCTGTGTGGACTGAAGAAGCAGAGAAAGCAATGCTGCAAAATAGAGCAAACACTGAGACAGAAGCAGAGATAGAGAGTCCTGCTGGCTTTCGGAAAGGCAATTTAGCTCAGTGTTCAAGACCATGGATTCCACAGGCAGAAGACTATGTTTAAACTGCGCATCATTTGTAGGTTGTGTGACCTTGGGCACGTTACTTAACCTTGTTCTGCTTTCTTTTCCTCATCTATGAAATGATGATAAAATGGTACTTACTTCATAGGATGCTTGTGTGCATTAAATGGCTTAATCTATGTAAAAGTGCTAATACTAAGGCCTGGTACCTAGGAAGTATGATGCTATAGACTGACTTGTATTCTCCCCAAATTCATTTGTGAAGTCTCAACCCCCATTGGGCTGTGTTGGGAAGTACGGCTTTAAGCAGGTAATTAAGGTTCGTGCGAGACCATAAGGGTGGAGACTTGTCTGACAGGATTGATGGTCTTGCAAAAGAGGAAGAGAGAGAGAGATTGCTCTCTCCTTTCAAGTCCATGCACTGAGGGAAGGCTGTGTAAGCACAGGGAAAAGGCACCTGTCTTCAAGGCAGGAAGGGAGACCTCACCAGAAACCTAAATGGCTGATACCATGATCTTGACTTCTCAGCCTCCAGAACTGAGAGAAACAAATTTCTGCAGTTTAAGCCACTCAGTCTCTGGTATTTTGTTATGGTGGCCTGAGCAGACAACATAAACATGACAGAAAACTTTGCTGTCATCATTGTTCCGATTTTAGTTCCTGGTTCTAGTTCTAGTAACTTCCTGAGGGCTAGACAATTCCTACCTTGAGGTTCCGAGATAGTGCAACATAATCATCATAAATTTCTTATCATTTGCTTAAGTAGGTTTCTGTAATTGATAACCAAAGAGTCTTACCAATAAACGATATTGGATGTTAATGTAGACAGAAGTCACTTGTAGCTCATGGCTGGGATGAAAGTTTCATGGAAGAGATGGGATTTAAGCTGGAACTTAAAAATGGCTAGACTTTGGAAAGGTGGACAGAGAGAATGCTGTGATAACTGAGACTATGACATAGAGTTAGTTGTGTGATTGTGTGTCACAACCGTAAACATATCAGGTTCAGGAGTAATAATATACATGTGAAACTTGGATTATTCTGTATTAGATTTTCATAGTTACAGAAAACTGTTTGCCAACATATCTTAAACACATTAAAGGTACAAATTTCAAATTTAAATATCTGGATGGTTAAATAAGTCTAAAGTATTGTTAAAATAGGTAAGGTAAAAAAATTTTTTTCTCTTTTTTGTTATGTTCAGTGAGGATCCAAATCCTATGAATTCCCTCAATGTTATCTATAATTATCATTGTTTTGGATCAGTTTTTAAAAGTGTAAATTCTCTCAGATATTACAGCAAATTTGTTGGCTCTTCTAGGTCTTTGTTAGATGATTCTATGCCTTGTACTGATGAAAGCTTCTTCAAACATAATATTAAAATAGACAGATAATTGCCTATCTATCCTTTAGCACCACTTCATTTACAATTCTGAGTGAACTGTCCTGTAAAAATCAAAAAGGTATCTAAAGTCTTGGTCCCTCAAGCAAACTCTTATTTATAGGGGATCTCAAGGGTGAATTTCATTATACCTCCTTTTAAAACTTTAATCAAACCATTCTAAAACAAAATTATTAGGTATATTTCTCCAAATAGCTCATAAAACTAAAGACTCAAGAAAGACATTGCCTGAAAACTATTATTTAAATGTTGCCATTTAAATTAAATGCACCAAGACATATTTTGATTCCAAATAATTGTTAATTGAGACAGCATGTGCCAATAATATATTTTTCAGTGTCACTTAAAACAACCAAGAGGAGACATGCCTTTTGACTTGAGCAGGCTACTGGAGGAAGGGAACTCATTTTCTTTTCTATGGCTTTTAAGAAAGTCATGACCTCTCAACATTCATTCGTCTTTCTAAAAAATTGGCCCACTGTTCAGGTGTCATCTCTTTTAGGGAAGCATTCATGAATTCCCTGCCTGGTTAAGAAAAGTACTCATTCATTCAGTCATTTGTCCATTCCTAAAACATTTATTTATTATTTTGTATGTGTCAGGCAAACATTCTAAGCAAATAATCACATAGAACCAATACAGGTTAAGGAAAAATGTGTCACTGAGACATTTACTGTAGATCTCCCAGTAGCCTATGTCAGCCTTTCAGTACCCTCTGGTCAAGATATTCTCACATGCAACAAATTGGTTTTTCATTATGTGCTTGTTTACTTGTTTTCACCTAAATTCATTCCCTTGTATACTGTCTTCAGTTAATAATATTCTCATGAAGCTGTTTCATGATTTAGACAACATAATATTTAAGAGTATAGTAATAGTCAACTCATCTTATTAGTCCTTGCTTCTCTAAGACAATCCTTGTGTCTTCTATTTTCTCCTCGTAAAAAAACTAATATTCCAAATCTTTACTTGCTTTTCTTACTCCTAAGGCACGATTTAGTTTCTGCACATAGGTTTTTAAAGGAGCTTAGTCTTTACTTTTTTTTTTTTTTACTGGGTTCTTTCTTTCCTAAACTAGAAAAATGATGTATAAAAAGAATATAATTTGAAGTCAGGTAGAACTAAGGTTCATATCCTATTCTAGCAGGTACTAGCTATGTGCTTCTGGACAAGCTACATAACCTCTCTGAAGCTCAGTTTCTATACTTGAGAATGGGGTAATAATATTCATCCAAAAGGATGGCTGTGAGGATTAAGTAAGGAACGTATAGTTTAGCATGAGGAATATACAGTCTTTATGGTTTTGTCCCTGGCCCATGACCAGTTTTTTTGTTTTTTGTTTTGTTTTGTTTTTGTTTTTTTTAAAGTCTGAACTAAGACTTTGTTTAAGAATGGTCTCGCTCTTCTATGGAGCCTGGCTTCTTCATCTTCACTTATTGTTCTCATTTACATTTTGGGTGTTGTTGCACTGTAATCATACGGCCGTGGAAGGGAATGCCATCTTTTCCTGGACCTTGACTCTATCACATTAGGTCCCCTTCCTGCCCAGAAGCAAGCCTTTTTTAAAAAAAGATTTATTTTAGAGGGTCAGGGCAGGGGGAAGGAGAGAGAGAGAAAGATATTGGGAGGCATGGCAGAGGAAGAGAAACTTCAAGCAGACTCCCAACTGATGCACTGCTCAATCTCACAACCCATGAGATCATGACCTGAGCCAAAACCAAGAGTCAGATGCTTAACCGACTGAACTACCCAGGTGCCCCAGAAGCAAGCTTTATGTCTTCCTATTACCAGCTCTCCCCACTTGTCTTGGTGTTCCTAATGACTCATTACATATATGGTCCTTCCATCCCCTCTAACTCTGGGAAAGATCCTATAGAATCGCATCATCACCACCAAAACACTTTTAACCTAAAGTAAAAACAATGACCACCATTTCTAGCAAGAAAGACTGTTTACTTTTATTCATTGGGCAGATAGCACACACGTGGTCTCAGATAACTTCCAAATGCTTTGGAAGGCAGTAAAGACATCCTATATGAGAAATATGCCATAGCAATATAAATGGTGGGGAGAACTGACTCTCTGAGAGTTACATTAGTGATTCTTTTGGCTATCTCTTTGCTGTGGTAATTTCAGACATTTTATTCTTTCATCAGGAATAAATTTTAGAATCCATTAGTTTTTAATCCAGTTCCAAGGAGCCAACACAACATGGAAACACCATCATTTCTGGACACAGTTCTATTCTGTCAACAGGAAAGCTTTCCATTTTAAATGTGATTTTATCATCCTCCACAGACTAACAGCCTTTTCTCTTTCATTATCTATTTTCATTTATGAACTGCCACACACTTTCAGAAATTTTGAGTTTGATGACATCCCACTTTCATAAGTGCACAGTATGATCATATTTACAACTAATATATGTCCCATATAATATATACAAGAAAAAAATCCTCTGAATTATCTGTGAGGAATAAAATTACCAAGAGTGTGAAGGAAATGAAAGTGATGCTATTTTTTGGCTAAGTTAAAATGACTATCATTTGGCTAAATTCTTATCCTGAAATTCTCCAAGGAGCCTTGTCTACATCATAGATTAATAGACTGCAAAAATTTTCTGGGCAATAAAAATGGTGGTTTAAAAATTAATGAAGGGGTGCCTGGGTGGCTCAGTGGGTTAAAGCCTCTGCCTTCGGCTCAGGTCATGATCCCAGGGTCCTGGGATCGAGCCCTGCATCGGGCTCTCTGCTCAGCAGGGAGCCTGCTTCCTCCTCTCTCTCTGCCTGCCTCTCTGCCTACCTGTGATCTCTATCAAATAAATAAATAAAATCTTTAAAAAAAAATTAATGAAGAAGAAAAAAATGAGAGAACTCATTGTTTTATTTATTTACTTTATCACTATAGAATTGTTTTCTAATATAAATTATACATAATATATAAATTATTTTATAATAGCCAATGGACCTCTAATATATTGCGGGGGGGGGTGATAGTGAGGTTAGAAAAGAATGGATGAAGGAAGTACACCTTCTTTCCCCCACAGTGCTGGTAAAAGGGCTTCAGGGCTTCCATGGCAAATTTGAGCCAGAAACAAGTACAATGAGTTTTGTATTAAAAGAAGCAAACCGGGCGCCTGGGTCGCTCAGTGGGTTAAGCCGCTGCCTTCGGCTCAGGTCATGATCTCAGGGTCCTGGGATCGAGTCCCACATCAGGCTCTCTGCTCAGCAGGGAGCCTGCTTCCCTCTCTCTCTCTGCCTGCCTCTCTGTCTACTTGTGATCTCTGTCTGTCAAATAAATAAATAAAAATCTTAAAAAAAAAAAAAGAAGCAAACCAATGATAGATATAAAAGAAAAATTCATGAGTGAACTTCCAAAATTTATTAGAGACATCCACCCTGGTGAGGGAAAAGAAAACTGTATCTGAAAGAAGTATATTCTATTCTTAGCCTTAATTTCTTTTTAGTTATTTTCCACTACCAACAAGTTTTCAAAGAATATATTAGTAACTGAATGTTTTTCATTAAAATAATAACTTTAAAATTCAAATTAATTAAAATATTAATTACTTAATCTGTTTCCTTCATTTTAGTAATAAATATTTAGGATTAAGTTCTGTGGATAGTGGTTTAGCTAACACTCTCATTTACTCAAGGAATTTATCTGTCTACTCTGAAATATCTACAAAAAATATCTTTATGGTACATTCTTTTTTGTTGTTGTTGTTTAAAAAAAAAAAGATCAATTCATTACTTTGAGAAAGGAGGGCTGGGGCAGAGGAAGAGAGTCTTAAAACTGACTCAGCCCATCTCAGGCTTGGTCTCATGACCCTGAAATCCTGAGCTGACCGAGCTGACAACCAAGAGTCTGCGCTTAATCGACTGGCCCACCCCGGCACCCCTATGGTACATTCTTTCTTAAGGTATACTGGCTCTGTGACACTCTTGGCAATCAACATTTTCTTTGATCTTCTTTCTTGAGACTACTTGCCCACCATAGAGAATCCTAAGGAATAACTCTAAAATGATAGAGTTAATAGAGACAGGTATTAAAGTTGGGCAAAATTTTAAAAAAAAATCCCAAATACCATTAATAGCCCTTGAGACATTAAGTTTATTAAAGAAGACAGGTTAGTGAAAGCAGGAAGGAAAACATGTATAGTTTGCTTCCTCAAGTCATCTGTACTGTGCAAAAAATACCAGTTTATTCTAAAATAAACTGGTGATTTGGGTTGTATCACAAACTAGGTGGACAAAGAACCACAGATCAGATATCCTTCTGTTAACATGAAGATTACCAGGTACTTTGATAATGTAACGAGTTTTCCAGGCAAGCACCAAGAACTGAATCCAGTCCAGATGTGATGATAGCACGTTAATAAGCTAATTCCTTTAGCTACCTCTTCATTTTCTGGGGCTCATTCACAGAGTGGCAATGCCATTAACTCTGGATGAGGCGCTTTGCCCAATAAATACCTCTTGATTAAATTCGCTGATTGGGCCTTCTCTGCTCACTTCACTTTCTATCCCTCTGGGAAATAAACTCTCACGTGGTGTACCTCACAGGACACAGAGGAGGCACCATAAACAGTAGGAGCCTATACTGACTGAGTGAACAATTGACTGAATAAACAGTTCGTAAGACATCAGGAGTTAAACCAGCATTGCTAGGTTAGTGGTCGCTAGCTAGAGTAAGAGAACGATAAAGTTAAAAGACACCTAAAAAATTGGTCTATCTACTACATTACTCTTTTTATTTCATTTAGAAACCTTTGAGTGAAAAATACAATTTTAATTTAAAATTTAATTTAACTGTCATTGCATTAAAATATTTGGGAGGTGGGTGGTGAGATGTATAATTGTTTGAAAAAGCTTTCATCATTCATTGTCATTTTCTACAAGGAAAGCTAACAAAGGCTGTGGGTTGGTTTCTCCTCTGAAGATCATCTATGAGTACTGTGGCTTTGCCATTTAGGGGCAAATGCTAAAAAGATTCTAACCAAGACAAACTATCTGGCACGCAAGCACATTTCCTGCAAGGAAAGAAATTTCACAGAAGCAACAGGTGCCTTATTTTTTTTTTTCCATAGTAGTATCCATCAAAAATAAGACAATGGAAAAAATGTGGCATAGACAATAAGAATGGGGTCTGCAATCCCAACTCTTTATGCAACAAATACAGTACAGGATATCCACTTAGTAGCCACGGTGCTGAAATTTGGCTGAAGTGTTACAATCCAGCAAACAGGGTTCATTAAAACAATCTTTTTTATGAGTCAAGAGATGATATATTAGGGAAATAATGTGCATAAAAAACCTAGTGTTTGACAATTGGCACCATAAAGCAGTTATTATCTCTGATTAGTAAAACAGTTTGTTTGAAAGCAATCAGTTCCGAAGAATAGAGACAGGAGGGCAAGTTATAAAACATATGAGGTTTATATAGAGGGCTATTATTTTACAAAGAACAAATGATTTAAAATGCTCTGAACTAACAATTATTTGGCGTCACTTTCATGTTACAGAACTCGATAAATAATACTTTTTTAAAAACTTCACACAGTTCTTCTTGACCTTCTTGTAATTGTAGGGCAGTATTAGTTTCGTGTGTATCATGTTTCCAGATACTGGGTTTTGAAAGATTTATTCATGTTGAGCTCTGCCCTAAGGTAATTTTAGTTTTCATAAAACCTAATTCTACAATTATAACCATCTGAGAAAATGAGTATTCTTTCTATCTAACCCTGTAGGAAGAAGAAACATTCTTATTATAAGCCTGATCCTCACCTGATCCTATGATTTTTTTTTCATTTTCTTTAAATTCCTTAATTTTTTTTTCTTATTAGACCCTCAACCCACAAATGTTCAACTGTCATAAAAGATCAGTGTTACTGAACTGCCAGCATTAATCTTTTGTCTGAAACATATAAAGAAAGACAAATAAAGGAGACATTGCAAAATGTCTTTGTGAAGTAGAAGCGGATATTGAAATGATAAATAACATAACCTGCGAACACTAGTTATAATTTTGGGGGAGAAGAAATTCCTAAATATCAAAGACAGCAGCATGACTGTCAGGTGCTCCATAAATAAACCATGGACGTTTCCTGACATTGGACCTTTCATTCTTGCAATGCTATGCTAAATAAGCATGCTCTCCTTGCCTGTCTGAATTCTACATGCCCATTTCCAGAAATGCTGCTGCAGATAAGTAACACTGTCATGTTTGTTTTGTCAACTACATGCTGATTATCCTTTCCTATCTGCAGTTTGGGAACATTATCAAGGTCAGAAGCAATCTCTCAGAAAACCTATCCTAATGTGGCTGTATTTGATCATTTCTGTAAGGGGCTTCCATAAACAAACTTTGCAGAAACACACATGTATTTTCCAAGATTTGGCTTTTAGACCATGATAAAAGGAAAGACTTACTGGTAAGGCTTTGGGAATTTAAAACCAAAAGGAGAATGAAAATCACTGATTCTATGTATTTTCCTTTACTCACTGAAAATCTGATCCTGGAGGTTGGCATATCCAATTCTTTGGGATGCTCCTGCAATGACCCTACTTTCTCTACCTTCCTAACCTCTTCTAATTTGTTTTATTTTATTTTGACAAATCGTTTACGAAGCATTTGCAACTGATGCACATATCACAAAATTATTTCTGCCAAGCTTCCTCTGTAACCTGCCCGTGGGACATGACATGCTCCAAGATACATCGCTCTATCAACCTACATTTTTCCAGGACAATGCAAATTATGACAAATTCCATCATCCTGCATTATGTGCTTCATGCTAATCTCACTAATTCTGAAGAATCAGGAGGGCTCGCTGTTCTGCTGAAGGGCATCCTGTCTGATTGAATGATAGGAAAACAACATTTGCCATCCCCTTCTCACAATCCCAGCTGTGGCCACCACTGCCCCACTTCTGCCAGGCAACTGCTCTTGTAACTTCCACGCCAGAATTAACAGCACATCAGCTGCGCTGGCTGACAGGAAACTACATATCACCGATCAAGCTGGTTTTTAAGTCCAGAAAATAAAAAAGGCATTCAGTGGTAAAATGAAAAGAGGAGACTGTATTTTCTACTGACTGTTGGATATCCATATTCATTTTCTGCCATTTGAAATGAAGAGTGGAGATCAAGTTGATTATATGGTCATTATATGATAATGACCAGACAGACTTGAATGTGTTTGGTTGGAAGTTTTTTGCTTCTGGATCACTCACTGCACATGGCCACCTGAGAAGTCTTAAGAGGGAGCGAACCTTGAGGATAATCCCTCTGTGCTTCAGAAGGTGGCAGTATTACTACATGAAAGAAGCCCAAAGTCTACGTGCTAGTCCATGGCCACATTGCTGAAATAAACATGTTTAATTCCCAAAGAAACATATATTTTATCCAGTGGCATAATTTACTTATAACATTAAAACTCAAACATGGAGCAATTTGTAGCAATAACCATGATTATGCTGTTAGTGGCCCAAATGTCACTGTCTAGATTAGGCTAAATGATACCTAGCACCGAAGAGCTACTATGATTTATTTTTTATGATCACGGGTAGAACTTGCATGCTTAAAAGGCTCACCAGAAAACTGCCTTCAATAAATAAAAAAGGATGAAAAGATTGAAAGAATCTTGTATTATTGTTCGGAGATGCGCTTGTAAAAAATTGTCACAGGAATGAGGTAAATTTTAAATCTCAGAGGCACTTCTGAAAAGAAAAAAAAAAGACGTAGATATCTTGAGCATTTCTAATGTTATCTTTTAGATTTTAAAATACTTTGTTGTAAATAAATCGCTCTTCTTATAGTAGATTAAAACATATCTATAGTGTTTTCTCCATTATGAGTGTCTTCTGAAATGTCAGAACAAAATAAAGATTTTTAAATACATGTAATGGATTAAAATTGATTATTTTAACTACCTGTAAAAAATGCAGTAAATATAAATCTGCTGGTAAGTGTTAGAAGTAAAATAGCCTGTTCAAAGCTCTAATAATTTGCTTTTGGGGAATTCTGGTCTGATGTGTTCTTCTACCTGGAAACTACATAATACCATAGATCTTTTTTGGGCCATTATCATATATTAAATTGAAATTATTACCCGGAATCAAGGAAAAAGGAATGTAACCTGTACTATCTAAAGTTGAAAAAGGATTTTACCATAAACATACATTTTCCTAGTTACTAAAATTTCAGTCAGCATTTCTATCTGTACTTTAACGGAATATTGCATAATTGGTTTAATGTTTCTAGGGAGTCCTTATATAAGCTTCGTAAGTACACAGCACAAATCGACATTAGAGTATTACTAAGAAGAGACAGGAAGAGGTTTAGTTTTCTGCTTTACTCCCAGCGAGACCCAAGCCCCTCCGAGGAACACGACAATGTGAGAGTGGCTTCGGCGAAGGCACTGGGCACCCTGTGCGTGCTGTGGCTTGTTGACATGAACCAGGGCAGGCAGACACCAATAATACATGAAGTGTGGTTCAGAGGCAATTAGGATCAGTTGTCAAGGCCAGGCCATTAATGAAAGAACATGTCAGAGGAGCTGGAGACTTCAATGGTTGAGGGCAAGAAGGCGATTTAGTGTGACAGATCGAGTCCTTCCAATGTCCTCAGTGGTATATGCTAATGCCAGCCTTAACAACCTTTTGTGGCAGTGTATAATGCGACTAACATGGACTTTGATTCAGCAAAATGACTGCTGCCACTGTTAGTCTGTCTCATTCAAACAACAGTAAAAGCATTGCTACAAATAATTATCCACTTCCGTCCCTCCCTCTGCCACTTAATGCATCCGCCCTTTGTGCATGCTATAGTGTTTGTTACTAGAAGGTTAGGGTGTTTTTCACTTTTGATTTATGTGATACAATTTTTTTTTTTTTTGGTGGTGGTGAATATAATCCTAATTAATTAATTAGAATGTGTTTTAGGAGGCAAAAGAAATAAACTTATTCCATTCTCATGTAGTTAACATTAAAAGTTCCTAACACAAGTCAAATCTGTCTAAGAGAAAAACAATGTCCATCCTGTAAGTTACTCACAGGCAGTAAGGGAAGTTCCTTACCTAGGCTCTAAAACCCATTAGCAGGAAATTAACCTAATCTTCAAAGAACTGAAAGCAGGTGCATTACAGAAAATCACTTCCCTGCCCCTTTTCTGGTCTTTACAATTTGATAGTAATTTAAGATAAAACCCACATGCCTATAACCTGATAATCATCAATGAGTAGGAAGATGTGTTAATTACTGGTTAGCAATCGAGAAAAACAATGACAAGGGAAATATGATATTCTAATACAGCTCAGCCTATAGATTTTTATGTTAATGATAAAACTCCATAGTCTCAAACTCTTAAATGGTTTTTATGTATAAACCCTGTAATTTGTTAATTTTTACTTTTCTTTTCTTATTTTCTGCTTATTTGGATAAGATATTCTTATGAAGGGAAACCTGACTTAATAGAAGATAAGTGGCATATGTTTTCTTATCATTTATTTATGTTTGCATCCCCTCCCATTTTTCCGGGATTTACTTCCAGCATCTCACCTACAAAAGCTGACGTTGTGATACCTTAGGGCTTATGGCAGATAGCTCAGCCTTGTCTGCTTACCAATGACCAGTGAGATATGCAGAAAGGTGTTTGCGTAGAGATTAATGGGAATCATGTTGTCAGGATGGTAACTTCGTACATATATACATTATTTTTCTGTGTCAGATTTTTTCTTCACTTCTGAGATAGTTTACATTTCTTTATTTCCTATCTCACATACCGTTGTTGTCTTTTTGGGAATTTTGTTCAATTTTCTTTGCTCACTCTTTTTTTTTTTTCCTTGCCTTAGCCATAGCTACTCCTTTCCCTAATACTTGATTAATTACAGGTTTCTTGCTGCCTCATATATGCAATTTTTTTCCTTTCTCAGCGAAGTTTTCAGAACTGAGCCCTAAAAGGAGTACTAGTGTTAAAGGAATTACCAGTACAAATATCTAAATGTTCATACAATCTCAAAACACATTTTCATAAAAAAATACTTTTTTGATAAGAAATATATTTAGGGAAAAAAGGTTACTCTGCTAAAAATTTATTTCTTATATCCAAAGTAAACACATTTTCTAAACATCTGGCTGTGTTAAGCTATTATTACATTAAAATTATACTAATGTAAATTGTCTACTTGGTCCTAACCAATAATAAATATATACCCTTCTAGAGAGGAGTTCAATAGACCAATGATCAACTCTTGGTCAGTCTGCAAGACATCTAGCATGGAGAACCCTCCAAGTCTGGGTCTCTGTTGTGAGACATAATATCTCTGCAACCTGATATAAGATCAGCTGATACCTATTTTTCCCCCTGACCTTTTAGGACTAATATGATAATGGAACTGGTTCAGCTGGTGACAGGGACTAGTTTTCATTATTTTTTTCAGGCTCCTAGACTTCATGAAACAGAAACAGATCTACTGGGATAGAAGTTAATAGCACAAAGTTAGCCATGACACTACCCATTGGTAGGATTCAGAGTTTGCTGAAATAAAAATAATTTTATATTTATTCATTTGATTAATAAAAAAATTCCAAATCTATCAAAAGGAAATTCCCAGAAACTTCTTATTAAAAAAAAAGTACTGTTTGAAGTAAGCAACATTTTTTAAGATGGCCTTTGATACTCTCTACCTCTTTGTTTGAAAACCAGGCATTTGTCTTGTCATAATGTGTTTATTTTGAGTATAACATTTTAAAGGTGTTATTTTGTCTTCTAAAAACTACTAGAAGGTTTATTTCTCTTTACAAGCATAATTATATCTAGTTTCTTCAATCAGTATCTCATATTTTAATAATATGTTGCCATTTGGGTACAGCTATAACCATAATAATGAACAGGGGGTTCAAAGATCACTAGATATATAGATGGCATGAACCATTAGTAAGAAATATTCTACACCATAGAGAACACACATTAGAAAACCCTGAAATTCACTACAGAATTTGCTGTTCTGACTAAGGCATCCTTCTGTGTAATTAACATAAATCTCTTTACAAAACATGCTAGTTTTAATAACAAATAGGGACATAGTACAGGAAAAATAAAGAATAGAATACAAATAAAATTATGATATGAATAATTTAGTTATCTCCTTCTCATACCTCATAATGACATTTGTGTAGTTAAAATGGACCTAGACCGGAACTATTTCCCTTGAAAAACTGGCTTATCTCCTTTTCCTATATGCCATTGAAATTCATATCATCACTTCCACACAAATACACATAATTAATCCTAATTGTTTCCAACACTCTGAAGAGGAGAAATAAAATCTGGGTTTTTCTTTTCTTTTCTTTTTTTTAAGATTTTATTTATTTATTTGACAGAGAGAGAGAGAGAGAACGATCACAGGTAGGCAGAGAGGCAGGCAGAGAGAGGGGGAAGCAGGCTCCCTGCTGAGCAGAGAGCCCAATGTGGGGCTTGATCCCAGGACCCTGAGATCATGACCTGAGCCGAAGGCAGAGGCTTAACCCACGGAGCCACCCAGGCGCCCCACTAGGTTTTTCTTTTTTATGTATGTTAAGCTTTTCTGGCCACAGGGGCACCATTTAGTAAGTTACTTCCTCCAAAATACTGGCCCGTGGCCTCTTGTCCTGAAGGAGTTAATGCAGTTGCAAGAGGTGAGTCACTGAATTCCTTTGTGACAGAAAGATGGAACTCAGTGATTGCTCAGAGGTGTCCTCTTCTGCCATTGAATGATGATGCAGTAAGGGGAAAAAAATCACTTCTCACAAGCAGGTTTTAACAAGACAAATGACAAGTATGCACCATAAAAGCACAGAGTGGGTGGGTGTGAAAGGAATGTAAGGGGGCTCCTGACTGGCACAAAATTAAAATGGAAACAGAATGAACTCTTCCCTAGAAGTGATTCTTCAACTTTGTTAGGACTTTTATCCAAGATGACCTGACTGTATTTTTTGTCTTATGATATTTGTTTGGGGTGAAACTTGGTAGCACATGGGAAGAACACAGTTCCCATAAAACCTCTGGCATTCCAACCTCTAGACTCCAAGTCCTGCTCGAATGGAAGAAAGCCTCACATCCCAGCTAGTGAAGTCATCTGCTCCAACTCTGACTAACTTTGCTTTTCCCAAACAACTCTCTGAGGCATGGCTATATTCCCCCAAATGCCCCAGTACCAAATGCCCCAGTACCTAATTCAACTTCCGTCAAGTGCTTCTTTGCTTCAGAATATCGCAGTGCTGTTTTTTGTTTTTTTTTTTTAAAGATTTTATTTATTTATTTGACAGAGAGATCACAAGTAGATGGAGAGGCAGAGAGAGAGAGAGGGAAGCAGGCTCCCTGCTGAGCAGAGAGCCCGATGCGGGACTCGATCCCAGGACCCTGAGATCATGACCTGAGCCGAAGGCAGCGGCTTAACCCACTGAGCCACGCAGGCGCCCCATCGCAGTGCTGTTTTTTATACTTTCTCTCATCCTCCCTCCACACTCTACCCCCAAAGCACCTCTTCTTTCCTGGGTGCACTCTGCTTCCTCAGACACTTGACAGAACTGTAACAGCTGTATTTCCTTAGTCAGGACTACGCTCTTGCAGGAGCTGTCTTTGAAGTGGTCTCCGGATTTTTGTTGTCCCCCAAGATTTCCCTCTTACACTCCTCTGGTAATTACTGTTGCAACTAATAAAGTCTTCAAGTAGCTCTTTGCTTTCAATAGGTTCAAAGTGTTGCCTCCTCAAGATTAGCTAGTTCATGTCCACAAGGACTGAGCTGTAGGCCTTTAAAAAGAGCCTGACTAATTGCAGCAAGATGTCCTTCTTGCAAATCTAACAGTTATGTCTTATTGGTTCTCTTTAGCTCTCTTGGCACCCCTTCCTTTGGGTATTAATATCTGCCAGCTCTGATTTTGTTACTTCATTACATTCATCATTGCTGAGCACCTATTGTATGCCATGCACCATGCTTGAGGTATAGTAAAGTGAACAAAAGCATGTATATCCTTTTTGTATGAAACTTAGTCTAGTAAAGGAGTCAAATTTGATAAAATGGTCTCAGGTATAAAATGCAACTCAGATGCACTCATAATAGATTTAAAGGTGAAGCACAAGGTGCTATAAGAACCTGGTCAGGGATGCCAGGGAGTCAGGAAAGGTTTTCCTGAGCATTTGCGGCTTGTGCAGAGGTCTGAGAGAGGACGAACAGTTAGTTAGTTTCCAGGCACAAGGTGAGGTATGTGCAAAGGTCTTGTTGCAGGAAGAAGCATGGTTTAATTTAAGGGGCAGTGAAACTGCCTCTCCTCACAGCCCCAACCCTCCTTCTATTGCTACGTCAGCTACCTCAAGGTTGAAGGGAAATCCCTGGAATTGCTTTGTTCCCAGTGAAGCTGCTCTTCCTCAGCTGAAACACCATCTCATCTCCACAAACTATCTAAGAAACTGAACTGTGAAGAAGGCTCATATGGACTGAACACCCACCTTTCCTTACATTACCATCATGACTAATCAGATCCATGTTCATCTTAGTCCAATGTTCATCCAGTCAGTTCCCAATCTTCCACCTTCTCTGACCTCCCAAAGACTTTCCCTGGGCCCCGTGGAAGAACCAAACTTACTAAACAATTGCACAGCAATAACATTTCCTATTTGCACAAGCCCTTCTCTCAACTTTCTCTTCACTTTTTTTGCTTACAGTGAAATCAGGCTGTATTCCAAGTCTACATCTTTCCCTGAGGTCAGCAAAACCAGGTTCCTTTTTTCTTCCTCACCCCACATTCCAGGACCTGGGGCTGGTGCGTCATCTCGAGTTCCTTCAGACCCATGGCCTCTTAGAAACAAATCACCACCAGACTGTACCGCTCCTTCTACTTGATATTGTTGAGCACATGTCAACTTGGCACGTCACTCATTCACAGACTAAGTTAGCATCTATTTCTCTGTCTTCCACTGTGCCATTATTCCTGTCAACCTTGGCTGCTTCCACATCTAGACAGATAATCCATCTGACCCTGTGGATTCTCAGGTGTCTTAAGTTTTGCATTTCCAACAATCCTTTCCCCATTCCAATAGTCTTTATAGTTGTATTTTCAAGCTGCAAGTTTGGGTCTATTACTGATCATAAAAATCAATGAGTTTTGATTTGATTTAATGAGTCACAACCAGGTTTCTTTTTCCTTTAAGTAACATAGAATACATTTTTAAATAACTAGGTGACTACATTAAGTAAGGTAAACATTGTTTTATGAAAGCTTCCTTCAGTCACACATCATATATGTATGAGCATACGAAGTTGTTTTGAAAATCATATGACTTACTATGTCCAGTCCAAAAATTGTGAGAAATACTGATTACCTTGGTCTTCACCAATAACTACATTACTTCCAAAATCTTGGCTTTAAACATCCCACTTCCTAACTTCTACCTTCTACTTTTAGAGCCCACTTATTTCAGTCTCCTCTCTCTAAAAAGTTTTAACCTCATTCAGAGTTCCAAATCACTGATTCCACCACTTTCTCCTATACTCCCCACTCCCCCATCATATGCTCACATCTCTCCTTGTCTGGCTCAGGTTCTAGGCTCTAACTTTAATCATTCCCTTAATTGCTTTGCCCCTTGCTACTCTTGTATTTTTTTTTTAAAGCCCAAAAGCTACACCAGACTCTCCAACTACTTTGAGCAGCATCCATGCTGCTCAGTGTCACTGTATGAAACAGAACTGTGCAGATATCACATTGAATTTCTGATCACAAATTCCAAGCAGGCTTTTAATGCTGCCCAATCCTACTACATTTCCCTAGTAATTTAACTTCCCCATTCTCCTGACAACCACTGTATACTTCATCTTCTCTAAACTGATGACCTGGCTTATTTCATTTTTCCAATACCAAATGTATAAACAGTTGAGATTATACATTGCATTTGCCCTTAGATAACAACAGAATCATCCCTGCTCCTATTTAAGGTTAAACCACCCCACATCCATCTTGTGGACACAAAGACTTGGATTATAGAATTAGAGTTCTGCACTCCTATGGGTTCAGTTTTATCCACTCATTTGTATTATATCCATTAATATAAAAATATGCTGTAATAACTTCCATTTTTATAAAAGATTTTATATGATATATATAGAAAGGGAGCACAGACAGGGGGAGCAGTGGGCAGAGTGAGAAGAACAGGCAGGTTCCCCACTGAGCAGGGAGCCTGATGTGGGGCTCCATCCCAGGACCCCGACATCATGACCTGAGCTGAAGGCAGATGCTTAACTGACCAAGCCACCCAGGGGCCCCAGTACCTTCCATCTTCAAAACAATAATCTCTAGATGCTGATTTGCAACTGCCCTATTTCTGTTCCCCCCTATAGCAAAACCCTGTGAAAGTGTGGTCCAAATCCACTGTCTCTTTCTGCCACTTGTACTTTCACCATAGCTATCAGGCATCTATCTTTACCTGTCTGTTGAATCCAGTCTTGTCTAGTTCTCAATAAACCCCACTTGGCCAAATCCAGAGGTCAGTTCCCTGTTGTCATCTCATTCTATTCAGAGCAGCATTTATTTCGCTACTTCAGTCTTCATTATATTTTTCCCACTCACTCATTCTTTATTTCCTTCTGAGATACCATGCTTTCTTGGTTTTCTTTTTATCTCTAACACATAGAGATCCACAAAGGAAATTAAGTGATCTTATTAAGAGTCCTTCTCCTCTTCACTTCTCTAACTTTTCTCTATAGGTGATTTTATTCCATTCTTAGATTTTAATCTGCATTGATCTGATATGGATTTCAATTTTATATATAGAGACCTGACCTCTTCCTTACACTCCTGACTCATATAATCATGTATCCACTTGATAGAGCCACTTGGATGTCTACCAGATGTCAACCTGCTCCAGCAGAAGGAAAACTGGATTTTCTCCCATCCCATTACACTTGCATCTTCATTACTCTTCCCCATCTTAATTTATAGGACTACCATTCATTTGATAGTCAAGCCAAATATCTAGACACCACCCATCTCCCCTCCACCCCGTCTTCTACAGTACAACTTGAGTGTAGTTGACACAGAATGTTATATTAGTTTCAGCTGTACAGCATAGTGATATGACAAATTTATACATTATGCTATGTTCACCACAGGTGTAGCTACCATCTGTCCCACTACATTGCTACTACAATATCACTGACTGTATTCCTTACCCTGTTCCTTTTATTCTTGTGACTTATTCATTCTATCTACCTATCCCCTTCTCCTCTGACAACCATCAGTTTGTTCTCTGTATTCAACATTTTTTGTTCTTTCATTTGTGGGTTGCTTTGTTTTTTTAGAGTCACTTATAAGTGGAATCATGAGTGGTACATGTCTTTCTTAGCCTGACTTATTTCAGTTAGCCTAATACCCCCTACATCCATCTATGTTGTCTCAAATGGCACAATCTCATTCTTTTTTATGACTATGTAATATTCTTGTGTGTGTGTGTGTGTGTGTGTACCATATTTTCTTTATCCATTCTTCTTTTGATCCATTCTTCTATTGATAGACCCTTAGGCAGCTCCTCTGTCTTGGCTATTGTAAATAATGTTGCTATAAACATATGGGGACATATATCTTTTTGAATTATTGTTTTCCTTTTCTTTGGGTAAATACCAAAGAGTGGAATTACTGGATCATACGGTATTTGAGGAACCTCGATATTGTTTTCTACAGTGGCTGTACTAATTTACATTCCCAATAACAGTGCACAAGTGTTCCTTTTTCTCCAATCCTCACCAACACTTGTTATTTCTTGTCACTCTGATTGTAGTCACTCTAACTGATGTAAGTTGCGATTTCATTGTGGTTTTGATTGGCATTTCCCTGATGACAAATGATGCTGAGCCTCTTTTCATGTGTCTTTTGTCTAGGCATCATCCTTAATTCCTACCTTTCTTTTACAGCCATTAGCAAATTCTGTTAGCTCTAACTCCAGAATGTGCCAATTCATTCCCTCTTCTTTATTTGCTATCATCATCTCCTACCTCTCTAACCTTATTTCTGACTATTTTTCTCCTCATTCACTATACTGCCCCTGCCCCCAATCCTTCCTGCCTCTTTCTGCAGATCTTCACAAGCTAATCCTTGGGGAAAGACCCTCTAATCTAAAAGTGAATACCTGTCCTAATTATTCTCCATGACTGTGTCCTAATTTACTTTTCTCCTAGTATTTGGTAGATTCTGAAATTATTCCATTAGTTTGTATATTTAGTGTCTGCTTCTCCAATAAAATAAAAACTTTCTAAGTTCAGGGGCATATGTTCAGCTCCAAGAATGTAGCTGAATGAATGAATGGGAGCTGAAAGTGTAATAGAGGTGGAAAGAGTAGTGATGGAAAAGGAATAAAGAAGTCAACATGATCAAATATGTACTTTTAAGAAATATCACTCTGGCTAGAGAGCCAGAGTTGATACCAAGACCATGGAGGAAACTGCTAGAATAGGCTGGGTGAGTGATGAGGTACTAAGATAGTGGGGGCAGAGATGGTGAGAAGAGAATAGATTCCAGAGATACTTAGGAAGATCACTTGATGTCCTATCACACTATGACATAAAAAAATGAGGGTCTGGGAAAGAGTTATTTGGAGGATGTCATCACAGTTCTGTGCTTAGGTGTAACTACTGACTTAGGGACATTGGGAGAGGCCAACATTTAGGGACAAGTCATAACTTTTTGTTTAGGCATGCTAACTCTGATTTCTCTTGACACATTTATGAAGAGATAACAAAATGGCATCTAGATATAAAATTCTGGAGTTCTGAGAAATAATTTTGACTGATAATATACATTTGTGAGTCATTTGTATGACTGAGGTCGTATGTATGGAAAAATGGAAATCTCTACATTTTTGCCTTCAGAAACTGGCTGAATATTTGTGATGTTTCCCATGGTGGGAAAGACTCAAGGAGAAATGATTTGGGGAGATAGGTGGAAGCTAGGTCAGGTTAATAAACTATTATGGTGCTTTATTGTCTTTCACCACACATAGTAAGGCTGTATATTACTTAGTAATTCTGGTGGCTGAGGACTGAGGTGCTGAGGACTGAGGCTCTCAAATATTTTTTGCAACACTTGAGGACAAAGAATCTCCTTGGTAATGATCTCTTATGCCTCTGTAAGGTTACAGGCACATATAGTATCATTACGCTGGGTCCTATAATTTATTCAACTATATTACCTGCTTCATAGAGTACCATCAGTACAACTCAACAATCTATTCTATCACCATTTCTCAAGGTATGAGAAAAATCATCCACTTGCCAAGTATTAGTATTGGATGATCACAATGGAGTTATTCAAGATTATTTCTTGACCTGAACTACAAGAAAATGATCCTGTTCCCAGGTTTAAAAAAAAAAAAAAAAGGAATCAAGAACCAAGAAGTTTCCTGAATTTAAAACTAAATCACACTAGGGACGCCTGGGTGGCTCAGTTGGTTGGACGACTGCCTTCGGCTCAGGTCATGATCCTCGAGTCCCCGGATCGAGTCCCGCATCTGTCTCCCGGCTCCGCAGGGAGTCCGCTTCTCTCTCTGACCTTCTCCTCGCTCATGCTCTCTCTCACTGTTTCTCTCTCAAATAAATAAATAAAATCTTTAAAAAAAAAAACAAACTAAATCACACTAATTATTTCAAATAGTACTATGTAGGTTTCAAGAAATTTACAATTAAATGTATTACTAAAATATCCCTTCTAATATTCATTTGGCCATCTAGGTAACCATATATTTTATCATTCATGCCAATACATTACTAGGAATGGAAGGAATTACTGATTGTTACAAGTAAAGACCAGTACTGCCCAGGCATATTGGGACTTATGGTCACTCATTTTATACAGCCTGACATCTTAACAATGAAAAGCCAGAGCAGTATCTGTTTTCATTTACCTAAATCAGGTGGGGAAATATGAAGCATAAAATGAAAGTCAGGAATTCTGCATCTACTTGATGTTGTTCTTTGTTTTTCATTTGGTTGATTTAAATACATAATAGCTGATTAAGTTTGAAAATTAAATTTTTTATGTACCTATGAGTTAAATTTGTGGTACAAATCCAGATAAGATTCTCATTTTGTTACATCAACCTAGGTCATATTTTAGTGCTTTAAAAACTTAAAGAGGGTGCCACAGGCATATCCCTTATGCATTAAAAGAAAAATTAAACAGATTTCAGAGGACAAAATTATAAAATTATTAAGATTAAAAACACCAATTCCAACATCTGTTGTAATCAATACATAAAATGCGTATATTAATAGGTTTGTTAAATATATGCATACAAAGGAAATAGTGTTTACATATAGACAGTAACTATCATGGCTAAGTTAAATCAAGCTAAATACCACATCTTTAGAAACCAAAGGGAAAAGGTTCCCCATAATGTAAATATATACTTGGGGATGTTTATTTTCTCATTTCAGTTCCATTTTCAAAATATGCTATATTTTCTGTGTAACCCATTTTTCATCTGCCCAATTACTAGCAATCTTTTTTCTACTATCAAAAATGATCATTTGTTTCTTTATTGTCGTAGATAAAACATCCTTTCATTGTTTCAGCTCACAAGCTGTGCAGATCCTACCCACTGTTCTTGCCTCCAGCACTTCACATTATTGGTGTATTATTTCATGCATGCCCTACTCTTTTATCAATTGCTTTTGAAGTAATGTTAATAGACTAGAAAATTGAGACATTTATGAAGTATAGGCAGTGTTTATGAAAAAATCCATAAAATATGACACAGGCAAGACAAGATAAAAGCAGCATTTTAATAGATTATGGCAAAGAGATCCTGTCAGAGTTGACAACTGACTCCTTCGAGATCACTAATTTTTATGGGATTAATTCTGTGGTATAAAAAAATGAAGTTAAATGTCCTAATTAATCTGTAAATAGCACACCCACAATTAAACCTTGTGGCCCCTTCTTGGATTGGGGCTGCAATGATTTTTGAAAAGTAATTATCTCATATTTATAATGAAGAAGGTTTTTTCCTTTTTCCTTTTTTTTTTCCCCCTCATGGCATTTCAGCTAAAAATCCACCTGGATGCAAACTGGAATAGCAGCCTTCTGAAACACAAATCAGTTCACAGTCTGGTGTGGAGCGACAGCTGCTAGACTTGTAAGCCAAATATTTATGGATGGTTTATGTATTAAGAAAATAAAATTTGGGGAAATGGTACAGAGTGAGATGGTGGAGGAAAATCTAGAGTTTCTACATATTTGAGTAACTCTTCTTTGTTCCACAATTTATAGCACCCAGAAAGGTATAGAGTTCCCGTCTCTTATGGCAGGGATAACACGGCAAAGCCCTATCTCTTACAGGAGTTAGAAAGTGTATTATGTAGAAGGTGGAAAACAAAGCTATTGTCTGGCTTTTCCTGATATTGTGGCAGGCTACTCAAGAAATGTTGGTTCCCTTCCCCTTCCCGACTTCACCTTTAATATTTGAGTTTTATAATACTTGCAGTAGACGTACGATGTTATCTGTACATTTTCAAATGGAAATAATGCAATTTATTAAATATAAAATATTTTACAAAATTTTTGTGAGAGTTAATGTTAACAACACATACTAGCCTTTATGATTCACATTCATTATTTCATTCATTCAGACAACAGCTCCAAGACAAGGATTACTGCTACTACCTTGTTAAAAATAAGGAAACTGAGGCTCAGAGATGTTAAAGGAATTATCCTAATCACATCTACATAATAGGTAATAGAACGGATTCTTGAAGACAGATCTCTTGAGTTAAAGTCTTATGCTTTTTCATTATAAGTAAACTGCGAGGCTGTATCTTTACAAAGAAATACTCTGTTGATATAATAAAATATTCTGTTTTATAAAGAAAAAAATATTCTAATTAGTGAGTTCTCAAGTTAAAAAAGGTTAAAGGGCTACTTCTTTTTCATTTGGATATTCTGCTTCTTAGAGGAATAGGGATATAGTTGTCTTTTTTAAAGAAGGGCAGTTATTTTCTGCCTTGAGTCCCATGAGAAAGTAGGATTCAGAAAGTTAATCTTTTTAATTTTTAAAGAATTTTTATAGCCTATGGCCTGGCAATAGGTAAGCTATGGTTATAATCCAGAAGATAATATTGTAGCAAAATCATATACAACTACCGTATTTGAAAGAAAGATCTTTAAAATTGCCATTACTTGGGAAAATAGGGAATTGGGAAAATTTCTTACCAATACTAAGAAAACCGATACTGATGTTCTCAAGATATGACAGTGTAGTTTTCTTTTTTCATATTTTAAAGATTTATTTATTTTTAGAGAGAGAGAGAGAGAGCATGTGAGGGCAGGGGGAGGGGCAGACGGAGAGGGAGAGAAGCAGACTCCTCACTGAGCGCAGAGCCCAGCATGGGACCTGATCTCACAACCCTGAGATCATGATCCTGAGATCATGGCCTGACTGAAATCGAGAGCCAGAGGCTTATCTAACTGAGCCACCCAGGTGTCCCGACAATGTAGTTTCCTGACTGTTCATAGTCTTACTATAGACGCCTTAAGTGTTTTGGCTGATCAGTTGCTGTGGTTAACATGATTAACTGACTTATTTATTTGATACTTAACTTAATATTAATTTGATACTTAACTTATTTGATACTTAATTTGATACTTAATGGAATGTATTTTGCACTGGAGGAATCTAGAATCCGGTTGAAAACTCTCACAGTTCACATGAGGGAATAGAGAATCAAAAGACACTAAGTGATTTGTTCAAGATCATATATGAATTATCTTGCAGATTCCTGACTAGAACTCATTACTTCTGATTCCAAGTTGAAGGCTGTCTTCCAATAAGTTACCTTATCTGATTGTATTCAGTCAAAACCTTGGGTACATACATTCTAAGATTTTAGCCCATCCTCTGATGGAACATTCTTCAACAGGTAAAACATTTAAGAACAGATAGGCCCAGTATTATAAACATGATCACAAAGAGACATCCTAAGCTGACAGAAAGAGAAAATAATAAATGGCACCTTTCTCATCTCTAAACTCTCTAATACCAAGAAAACACCTTAAAGCCCTTGCCTTGGGTAAAAAATATTTGAAATGCCAAATCCAGTTATCAATTCATCTCTATGTGTGTCGGGAAGGATTACTACAGTTAAGTATATTCTAAGCCTGTTTATAGCCAGCATTACTCCTAAAGTTCCAATAAGAGTGCCTATTTTTATTTTTATTTTTGAAGTGACACTAACTTGAGAAGAAAGAAAAAAAAAGAGTAAGTTTAAGCCATTCTTCAAAGTTCATTGCCATGAAGCTTTTGTGATGGTTTAAAAAAAGAGGAAGCAGGCTGCAACTCAATTAGGTGGTCTCGCTCTCACATTCTCTGAATACAAATAGCAGATGATGACGTACTTACAGAGTTTGATAATCACATTTGAAATTCTGCTTATTTATACAGTGACTATGTCCTAGAATTGAGCATAGAGACAACTAATTACATAAGAACACTTTTAATGTTACTGTTTCCACATCTTCATGTAAGAGTCAATGGGGAAGTTTCCTTCCATGGTATGGTGCATGCGACAAGGCGTTGTTACATGGCCAACCTGTGTGCTCGGGAATGCTACAGAGATAGGCACCAAGTCTTTTGTTGAATACTTAGTCACACTTGTTGAATACATAAATAAACTTGGGTCCCTCTCAGTCAGGCTGCATGCTGTTGATTCCACGCTCTGTGGTGGGTGCTTCATTTCAAGTATCTTTAAAGGGTACACAGTGACTCTTTTCTAGGGCATGTAATAATGATCAGTGACATTCCTTACACTCACAAAGTGGTCAATATTATTGAATAGAAAACGATGACCACAGTCTTAAAGAATGTAGAACTATTTTTCATGATTTTAGATTGTAACACACTCAGCGACAACAAAATTAACATTTTCCAAACCACTGTTGTTTCCATTTCCTGATTACTTCCATGATTCAAACCACTTTGGCTCTAAGTTTTAGATTACTCCCTTTTACATTCAATTACCACATCAGAAGGCATATAATTGGCTTGAGATCTACCATCTCCCTACTTGCCACAGAAACACCTGTGTTAGAGTTTGAGGATTTTTGATGCAGGCATGGAGAAAATTATAGATTCTTGGATACCGTGCTTAGATGCATTTAAAAAACCTATTGAAGATCTCACATCAACAGAATTCTATACATATTTCTAAGAAAGATTTGTTACATTTCCTTTTTCAAGAACATACACACACAGATAACATTAAAATAGAAATAGAAAATTAGCATGATGGAAAAGAAACACACATTAGTCAGACCTCAAGGGTCAACATGGCAAATCAAGTTTCATAATTTTTTTAATGGTTATTCTGTTATTCTTGTGTTAGGTAATGGTATTGTTGGAACAGTAAGCCCTTAACATCTGTGCACTTTGGATCACCTTAAGCCAGCTGGTTCCTCTCAAAAATGCTCATCTTTTGTTCTTACTATGTCCTGACCTGGGCCTCTAGCCTTAAGACAGCTATGTGCTTTCTGTAGCCAGGATATCCTCTTCAAGACTGTCAGGCAATTTCAAATGATTGATGTGCTAGTCTGGTGCTCTGGTATTTTTCCCTTAGTAAGTCTCTAGTAAATCTACAGCTCATTCTGTAAAAATGCTAATTAGATCTCCTTTTACTTAACTTCATGCACATTTTTCTTATTTTCCTGTATTTTTGGAGGTGAGCTTAAAGTTTATAACACAGTCTGTTTCTAAAATATTTTTTTTACAATATTACATATAAATAAAACACATTTCCCACCAAGGGAAGCAATTTAAGCAGTGAATTCAGTTGACTCTCTTCTGTCCAGAACTGTGCCATGCATTTATTAAGCCAACCTGAAGCATAGAATTCCTAGGCCCACTCTAAAAATTAGTAATCATTTACTCACTTGCCTTTTATTCCCCTTTTTCTACTACTCCTTACTATACTAACTCTTATCTGAATGCTGCTTTACTCCTTCCTTCATGATCAGGGGCAACCAACAGAGAAAGTCCTGGACACATATCTCTGAAACCCACATTAGGTCTTACTCCAGAGGATCACTGATGGAAACTCACACCTCACATAGGCCATGCCTCTAACTGAGACACAGTCTTCTATCAGTCAAAGCCCAAGCAAGGCAGACATAGCTAGAAGATTAGAAAAACATACCGATTTAAAATTTACTTGTATGTAAGACAGTATTCTTATTCTTAGAAAAAACATAACCTGAAGGATGTCATGCAACTATCTTTTAAAAGGCTCAGAACACCACATGGGTGCACATACCTACACACATATACAAATACACACATAATAAATATGTTTTGTATACACACATATACACACAAATAGAGGGAGAAAGAACAAGTGAGCAATCTCATTTGATAAGGAAAAGGGGCAAAATATCAACAGCAGGTGAATCTGAGTAGAAGATGCAGAAGTATTCCATGACTACTCTTATTCTTATTATTTTCTGTAAGTTTTAAATAATTGCAAAATAAACCCATAAAGAAACAAAAATTGTGCTTTAGAATGCTAATAGCTTCTACCACACAAGCTAGGGGCAGCTATGATGAGGGGGTAGGGAAAGCCTGAGAAAGGCAGGAGAATTTGTACAGTAGACAGAAATCTCTTAATTTAAGTGCCTGGTGGTCAAAGAAAGAAAGAAAATACTTGGATAATCCATAACTGGAAAGGCGATTCCTAGAGAGATGAGAATATATACAGAAGCCCAGAGATGTCTTTATTTTTTTATATACCACAACCGTTTAGGAGTTGAAATATTTGTATTTTATGAAGACATAAAAAATGACTTTGTGTACCAATGTCTATGTTATTTGTACTTCTATACACTAAATGTAATAAATGCAACTTGAATGTAACAATAAGAGAATTGACACTATGGACACAGTTAATATGTGCTTATATGAAACTTAGCAGATAAAGAGATACTGCCAAAATAAACAAGCCGAAAGTGAGAATGGACATTCGAAGTACATTATTGTGTTACTGGAACATCTGGTACTAACACTGTCAAGTTTACATATGTTCTCAAATACTTATTTATGTAACAATCAAATGCTAAGCATTCCAGCTGCACTTGTCAACTTTTTATGAACTGAAGTCATATGCACAAGCTCAGCTAAATATACTTGACAGGGGGAGGAGCGTGAGGAAACTATTAACTCTCAGAACCAAAGTCTGATTGCAGTGCGGCCTCTGTCAGTGCTATGGACCAGTTTTGCTGGGAGAGTTGAGCTGCTTGGCTCACACAAAATTCACTTCATTCTGGTAGGTAGATTCACAAATATCTAGTCAATGGTCAAAATCATGATTTAACAGCTAACTTCTTTGGATATAACTTACTAAGGAAAGAAAATTGTATATAGATTTAAAAAAATACAGCAGAGAACATGATGATATAAAGTTATTTTAAAAAAAGAGAATTGGATTCTAAGGTGGAAAAATATTTTCCTCAACAGATTCTAGAGTCAGACAGTCTGACTATAGCAATGCATAAATTAGAAAAGATAGCGTAAAAAGAGGAGGCACTTTTTCATGACGACCATCTAATATTACACCTAATGAAAATTAGTTGTGTGAAACTTGCTTCTTTAGAGACAGAATAAACAATAACTACCTTAAGCCTTCTGAAAGAGTAAAAAAGCAAGAACAAGGAAAACAAGTATTTCCATGACATTTTCCTCTTCTACAAATAAAAGGAAGAAGATAGACATGACTTTTCCCAAAGCGTGCCTAATCATTGCTTTGATCCAATTTCTAGAGTATGCAATACTGCAGGAACTTACCAAGTTCTTTATTTTATGAACAGAAGCTCTTAATCAAAGTGATTTCTGTCAGGTTGGGGATAAAAGCATATATTTTGGGGGGTGGGAATTAAGAATCACCTCTACCCTCAATCTACTGGCAGGATTCTGAAAGTTTCCTTTAGAATTAACCAGATGTTTCAGAGTTATTCCTAGATCTGGAGGTATGAAGATGTGTAATCTGTGATCTTCTTATCTGTACTTTACTTTTGCCAGAACTTGCAATCACAGTTCTTAGGCCGGAAAAATACCATCTCAGACCAATTAAATCAGAGTGAAACTCAGGCATCAGCCCCACTTGATTGTGCAGTTAAGGTTGAGAATGAGGATGGGCTTAGAATGAAGATAGGCATTCTTTAGGTATCATGGCATTACTTTTATTAAAAGGGCATTATTCCAAGGCAAAATAACTTGGAAGCATTAGGCACTCCCCATGCTCTCTCTTTTTTTTAATTTTTATTTTTTGAATTAACATATAATGTATTATTTGTTTGGGGGCACAGATCTGTGAATCATCAGTCTTACACAATTCAGAGCACTCACCATAGCACATACCCTCCCCAATGTCCCTCACCCAGCCACCCGATCCATCCCATGCCCCTCCACTTCAGCAACCTTCAGTTTGTTTCCTATGATTAAGAGTCTCTTATGGTTTATCTCCCTCTCTGGTTTAGTCTTGTTTCATTTTTCCCTCCTTTCCCCTATGATCCTCTGTCTTGGTTCTCAAATTCCTCCTATCAGTGAGATCATATGATCATTGTCTTTCTCTGATTGACTTATTTTGTTTAGCATAATACCTTCTAGTTCCATCCACATCATTGCAAATGGCAAGATTTCATTTTTTGATGGCTGCATAATATTCCTTTGTTAAACACTGGGGTGAACGTTTGTATCTTTGGGGTAAATACCCAGTAGTGCAATTGCTGGGTCATAGGATAGCTCTATTTTCAACTTTTTGAGAAACCTCCATACTGTTTTCCAGAGTGGCTGCACCAGCTTGCATTCCTACCAATTATGTAGGAGGGTTCCCCTTTCTCCGCATCCTTGCTAACATCTGCTGTTTCCTGACTTGTTAATTTTAGTCATTCTGACTGGTGTAAGGTGGTATCTCATTGCGGTTTTGAGTTGCATTCCCCTGATGGCAAGTGATGTTGAACACTTTTTCATGTGTCTGTTGGCCATTTGGATGTCTTCTTTGAAGAAATGTCTGTTCATGTCCTCTGCCCATTTCTTGATTGGATTATTGTTCTTTAGGTGTTGAGTTTGATAACATCTTTATGGATTTTGGATACTAGTCCTTTATCTGATATGTTGTTTGCAAATATATTCTCCCATTCTATCGGTTGTCTTTTGGTTTTGTTGACTGTTTCCTTTGCTGTGCAAAAGTTTTTTATCTTGATGAAGCCCCAATAGTTCATTTTTGTCCTTGCTTCCCTTGCCTTTGGCAATGTTTCTAGGAAGAAGTTGCTGAGGATGAGGTCAAAGAGGTTGCTGCCTGTGTTCTCCTCAAGGATTTTGATGGATTCCTGTTTCATATGTAGGTCTTTTTTCCATTTTGAGTCTATTTTTTTGTATGGTGTAAGGAATGGTCCAGTTTCATTCTTCTGCATGTGGCTGTCCAATTTTCCCAACACCATTTGTTGAAGAGACTGTCTTTTTTCCATTGGACATTTTTTCCTGCTTTGTTGAAGATTAGTTGACCATAGAGTTGAGGGTCTATTTCTGGACTCTCTATTCTGTTCCATTGATCTATGGTCTGTTTTTGTGCCAGTACCATACTGTCTTGATGATGACAGCTTTGTAATAGAACTTGAAGTCTGCAATTGTGATGCCACCAGCTTTGGTTTTCTTTTTCAACATTCCCCTGGCTATTCGGAGTCTTTTCTGGTTCCATACAAATTTTAGGATTATTTGTTCTAGTTCTTGAAAAAAAACTTGATGGTATTTTGATAGGGATTGCATTAAATGTGTAAATTGCTTTAGGTAGCATAGACATATTCACAATATTTGTTCTTCCAATCCATGAGCATGAAATGTTTTCATTTCTTTGTGTCTTCCTAAATTTCTTTCACGAGTATTCTATCATTTTCTGAATACAGATTCTTTGCCTCTTTGGTTAGATTTATTCCTAAGGTATCTTATAGTTATAGGTGCAATTGTAAATGGGATCAACTCCTTAATTTCCTTCTTCTGTCTTATTGTTGGCATATAGAAAAGCAACTGATTTTTGTGCATTGATTTTTAATCATTACTAAGTAGATGACCTTACTTCTGATTACTATCTAAACTTAGCAATTGATGTTCAATCGTTTGGGACAAAAAAGCAAAAAAAAAAAAAATTAAATAAAAATAAAAAAAGCAGGAATGGCATTTAGATCTGCTTTAAGTACTATCTAAAAATGTTCTCTTGTTTTGACTTACTCCAGAAGGAAAACTTGAAACAATGAGTAAATGAGTATAAGTTACAAAGAGGCATATTTTAGCTCAACATAAGGATTTTTAAAATAGAGTTGTCCAACAGAATGGATTGTTTCAGGAAATGATGAGCTCCTTTGCTGAAGATATCCAAACTGAGACCGGATGAGCATATGCCAAGGATGCTGCAGGAAGCATTTCTGCACTGTGTGGGAGGTTAGCCAACAGAAGATGACGTCTTAGGTTCCTTCCAGTGCTAAATTCTATAATCTTAAGACTATTCCAAACACGAATAACTATCTTAATGATACAAACTCTGAGGCCTGGTTAAGAAAATGAAAAAGATGAAAAACAAACAAAGTTTACTTGGGTTTGAGGGAAAATAGACTATGGGAAGAAGCTTTTCTTTTTAAATGCTGAGATAAGGGGAGTTGCTACAGTCTAAAAGTCTGTTTTATGATACATGCAATTATTTTATAAAATTTAAGGCAAACAATAAAGCACGCATTTCCAAAAGATAAATGAACTAAAGAATAAAAAATCTTTCATTGAATTACCAAATTTTACAAAACAGGAGGGTAAGAAGCTAGGCAGAAAGCCATTGAAGAACTAAGCAAGGTTTTCCATAGTCATACAGTCCCACAGAGAAAAAAAAATGGAGTTCAGAAACTTCTAAGGGGGAGAGATCCTGATTAAAAACCCCAGGATCTCCAGGCATCTGGGTGGCTTAGGTGGTTAAGTATCCAGCTCTTAATTATGGCTTAGGTCATGAACTCAGTGTCATGATCTCTGATCATGAGATTGAGCCCTGCCTCCTGCTCTACGCTCAGTGTGGAGTCTGATTGTCCCTCTCCCTTCCTCTCTGCCTCTCTCCCTTCACACAGGCATGAGTGCACTCTCTCTCTCTCAAATAAAACAAATAAACACATTCTTAAACAAAACAAAAGAAAACAGAACCACCCAGGATCTCAGCTAGAAACCCAGGTGTCCACAGCAGCAAAGCAGAAACAAAGAAGAGGTAGATTGAGCAATTGTCAGTTGAATGCCAGCATTAGAATGAAGTAGTCTGTCAACAGTCTATTATCCAACCAAATCCACAGAGAAAGAGGACATTATCCAGAGTCACTACAGTTTAGCAAATGTAGTATTTGGCATTAATAGCACACATGCAAAACACAAAATGGGACAGGGAGAAAAAAACAGATCAATGGATGAACTATTTATTGGAAATATCAGGTTGGAAAAAAAGGCATGATTAATAAGTTTGAAAAATAAATGACATGAAGAATTTGTAGATTCTACAGTGGCAAAATTTATTTAGAAAGTCAAATAGAATTTTTAGGGATAATAAAATGTAATAACTGGAATTAAGAACAAGATTGGTGGGTTAAACAGAATTACTGGAATCTAAAGAGAGGATAAGTGATCTGGAAGAAATACCAGAAAGTAGCTGGCTTGAATTTGGGTAATAAAAGGTATGAAAATACTAAAAAGTTTGTAGCTACAATATGAGAATGGTAAAAAAGTATATTTAGTTGGTGTCCCAGACTGGGGAGGAGAAAAATAATAGGGCAGGAAACAACTGAATAAATAGGGCAAAGAATTTTCAAAGTGAAAGACATGAAGGCAAAGAAAGACACATCATATTAAAACTGTTAAAAACTGTAAACAACAAAACAAAACAAAACAAAACAAAACATTGAGAGTAGCCAAATAGAAAAAATATACCTTACTTTGAAAGGTACAGAAATAAGAATGGTAGTCAACTTGTCAATGGAAATAATGAAAGACAGATAATGGAATGGCATTTTCAAGTTGCTGAAAGACAGCTGTCTTCCTGGATTTTATACCCACCAAAAATACTCTCCAAAAGTGTAGGTAAAATAAAGACATTAGCAGAGAGACAAAAAGCAAGTGAAATTATCAACAGAATATCCTTGTTAAAATGCATATAAAAGTCAGTTTTGCTGGCAAATGGAAAATGGTTCCAAATGGAAGCATAGAAATTCAACAGAAATAGTAAACTGTGGATAAATAAAAATGAATACTGAGCGTACAAAGCAGTAATTACAATGCCTTCTGGGAACTAAAACAAATGCAGTAGTACAATGATTGGTAACAATAACACAAAGGATGGCGACACATGAACATAAAATATTCTAAGGTCTTAGCCTTGGTCAAGAAGTTTTAAATGTATGGAATTATATTAGGTTGTAATAAATCCAGACTAGAAAATGTATTCTTTAGGATATGTACTCAACATAGTAAAAAAATGTATAATTAACAAACCAATAAGGGGTGGGGGTGTAAAATAATGAAGGAAGTCCATTTAACCTTAAATAATGTAAAGAAGGAAAAAGAAGAACAAGAAATTAAAAAGAGCAGAAAACAGATCATTATAAACATGAACACATGAATAATTACATTAAAAGAGGTTGCTCTAGTTATAAGCAAACATTTTCAAACAAGATTAAAAAATACAATAAGATGCTATTTATTTATTTATTTATTTTTAAAGATTTTATTTATTTATTTGACAGACAGAGATCACAAGTAGGCAGAGAGGCAGGCAGAGAGAGAGAGAGGAGGAAGCAGGCTCCCTGAAGAGCAGGGAGCCCCATGTGGGGCTTGATCCCAGGACCCTGGGATCATGACCTGAGCCGAAGGCAGAGGCTTTAACCCACTGAGCCACCCAGGTGCCCCAATCAGATGCTATTTATAATTGATATACTTTTTATATAAAGATAAAGAAAGGGTAGAAGTAAAAGATGGAAAAATATATACCTCTGTAACTCTAATTAGAAAAACTGGTGCAATTATTCTACTTTTAAAATGGATATATGATAAAAGGTAATCCATCAGAAAGATAAAACAATTCTAAATTTGCTTTCACATACTTTCAAATAACTTAGGCAAACATTGACAAAACTTAAGAGAAGAAGACAAATCCATAAAACCATCTCTCTCAATTATTGGTAAAGAAATGAAAGGAAAAAAATCAGCAAAGATATAAAAGATCTAAAGAATACTTTTAATAAGCCTACCTTAATTGACATATATACAATATTGCATCCAACAGTAATAGAATACACATTCTTTATAAATGCATATTGATCATATATCAAAACTGGTCATGTGGGCCATAAAGCAAGTCATAACAAATTGCAAGAGACTAAGTCATTTAGAGTACAATCTTTGATCACTACTTAATTAAGCTAGAAATCAGTAAGCAAAAAATAACAAATATCTTTGCTTGGAATATCCTGAACTAATAATATCATATCCTAAACTAAGACTATAACAAATAAGAACCATCAGAAGTTTTCCACTGCAGAAACTAATCCAGGAGTACTTTTTAAAGATTTAAAACTGTGCTGTCAAATAAATTTACATTTATTTTCAGTTAATTGCCCAAAAAATCCACATAGCATATTTTTTGATTAATTTTTTATAGGTGAAACAATATATACAATTGCTTTTCTTAATTGTTTTTGCTTATAAATCAGGTTCCTTCTTTTAAAGATGTCACTCTATATGCCTGGATCACTAACATGGTAAAGGTTATAGTTGAATTGAAAACTTTGTTATTAAAAAAGAGCCAACCACTTCACATATTTAGTCAACTGCCACTAAAATAAGAAAACTTTAAACATGTCTACTAACCTTGATAGACTGACCATATGGTCCATTGCTAGCAGGTGCCCAATGAGAAGTATTCTGAACATTTAGGATTTCCTTGGGATGAGAGAGGCCATCATCAATCTTTATGTCCTTCTGATGGGCAAGGCAATCTATTGAGACAAGTAGTCCTTCAGGCAACATAGTTTCTACACATACTCTGAAAAGGAAACTAAATTTGTTGAATTCATTGCTTCTTTGTTTTTGTGTTGGCTGTTTTTGAATTTTGGTTTTTGGTTAGCTATTTGTATCTATAGGCAAAGATCTTGGTTACTGAATATTGATACCCAGAGCATATTTCAAGTGACAATGTTCACCTGGGTCTGACAGCAAAGATGATGACATGGCCAACTGTTGGCATATAGCATGCCTTTTGGGTGGACATATTTCCTTATTTGGGGGACCCATGAATCAGAGGCCATGAATCAGAGGAGATCCTATCATATTAAAATCTGCTTTGGGACTCTCCCATGTCATATTTAGAATTCCAAATTTGTAGCTTCTTCCTGTACCCAGTAGCATCAGGTACTTTGAAAGCAGGGTGCTGGTATTAGTTGTTCTATCATCCTGTAATTAAATGGCCAACCAGATATAGCCTGTTCCTCTCAGTTCCTTATAGCCTTTGATCTTGGGCTTATTTAAGGTTCCTTTTTATTTTGGAAGATCTTTTCCATCTCTATGGAGCTGTAGGCTCAGCTTTGTTGGGATATACAATCAGTCTTATCCTATTTGCTTAATACCTCCCAGAAATTTGCACTTCTGATAGCACCTTTCCGCACTTGCTATGGGTTTATTATTGTTTTATGTTTCTTCTGTCAGTTCAATAGAATTTGGGTAGGGAGGAAAGACAAAAGCTGTCAAAATGTTCAGTCAGCTTTCTAACCAGTATATAAATTTCTGTGTCAACTCAGTTGAATTATATGAGCAATTAAACAAATGTAATCTGATAACACTTCCTAGTTCACTGAAATGGGAGCCATCTGTCTTAATTCCAACTCCCCATCAATGTTTTAGTAAATTCATTCAGACTCTGATTTTCCAACCTTGCTTCAGTATAACAAGAGCACTATCCCATTCCCCAGCTCTCTCTTTTGTATCTCTAATCCTTCTCCTGTGGGTTCTTCTTTTCTCCTACAACAGATGATAAATCTTCTCTATCCCAAAAGTATCCCCTCAGTTTTACCTCCCTCCTATCCTTCACAGCCCTGTCATTAATTCCTAAGTCCTATAGCGATGAACATTGCCAATGCCAAACACTCTCGAGGAAGTCTTCCTTGGGGCTCCATGATCCTTTCTCTTTAGGCTTGTCTGAAGGTAAGGAGGATAGTGGGGATTCTCTCAATAGGGAGTGGAAAGAGCACTAATGCCAAAGACAGAGAAGAATCATGAAAATTCATCAGAAATGGGGAAAGGATGGAAAACACTGCTAAAAGCCTTTATAAGTCAGAGTCTATGTTCTTTCTTTTCTTAGTGTTTATCTATAGCAATGAACACTACTGAACCCTCTCTCTCTGAGGATACCTTCCCTAGAATTCCATGCTATGACTTGAACTTGGTCTTCTTCTACCTTTTTGACAATTTCTTCCTAGAATGAAGGGAGTCATATAATAATGGGGGAGGTTTCTACGATATAGAGTGCAATCTATAGAAGTGACAGAGATTAAAAGAAATTCCTTGATGGGAGAAGATATTTGCAAATGACAGTACAGACAAAAGGTTGATATCCAGGATCTATAAAGAACTCCTCAAACTCAACACACACAAAACAGGTAATCATATCAAAAAATGGGCAGAAGATATGAACAGACACTTCTCCAATGAAGACATACAAATGGCTATCAGACACATGAAAAAATGTTCATCATCACTAGCCATCAGGGAGATTCAAATTAAAATCACATTGAGATATCACCTTACACCAGTTGGAGTGGCCAAAATTAGCAAGACAGGAAACAACATGTGTTGGAGGGGATGCGGAGAAAGGGGAACCCTCTTACACTGTTGGTGGAAATGCAAGTCGGTGCAGCCACTTTGGAGAACAGTGTGGAGATTCCTCAAGAAATTAAAAATAGAGCTTCCCTATGACCCTACAATTGCACTACTGGGTATTTACCCCAAAGATACAGATGTAGTGAAAAGAAGGGCCATCTGTACCCCAATGTTTATAGCAGCAATGGCCCCGGTCGCCAAACTGTGGAAAGAATCAAGATGCCCTTCAATCGACGAATGGATAAGGAAGATGTGGTCCATATACACTATGGAGTATTATGCCTCCATCAGAAAGGATGAATACCCAACTTTTGTAGCAACATGGACGGGACTGGAAGAGATTATGCTGAGTGAAATAAGTCAAGCAGAGAGAGTCAATTATCATATGGTTTCACTTACTTGTGGAGCATAACAAATAGCATGGAGGACAAGGGGAGTTAGAGAGGAGAAGGGAGTTGGGGGAAATTGGAAGGGGAGGTAAACCATGAGAAACTATGGACTCTGAAAAACAATCTGAGCAGTTTGAAATGGCGGGGGGTGGTGGGAGGTTGGGGAAATCAGGTGGTGGGTATTAGAGAGGGCACGGACTGCATGGAGCACTGGGTGTGGTGCAAAAACAAGGAATACTGTTATGCTGAAAATAAAAATTAAAAAAAAAAAGAAATTCCTTGAAATTCATTAGAACTTGGAAGGAAAAGATGGAAAACAGGACAAACAGGAAAACAGACTGGAAGTAAGATAAAGTAAAAGGTGGACCTAGCCATTCAGCTGGGGAAGCAAACAGAAGTAACACTGGGTGTCAGAGCCACTGAGGTCTGTGTGGAAAGTTGTAAACTTAGTGTTGCCTCCAGAGTGGAACGGCTGGCAGATGTCAGGTACTTGACCCCCTAACTGTAAAGTGCCTGATGAGCATTTCTTATTTCATCTGCCTAATGGTAAAAGAGCTTCCCATATCCTGGGTCACTGTTCACTGCTTCTGGGGACAAATGGTAGTCTGCTCATGGATGAATGCTGCTCACTGTGCCACCTGAAATAGGCCCAGAGCAAAGCAGATGTTCCTGCACAAAGTACCAATTGCCCTAGTTAATTCTACAATACTCTGATCATTCCTTCATCTCATACCTACTAAGTATAGAACATTGTCTCAGTGGTAAATAATTTTCTGCTTATTAATTTGTGATTGGACCTCGGGTTGTTTTATAAAATTGTATTATCTAATTCTTTAAGAGTTAGGTTCTCTAAACCTGTCAAGAAAAATCTTTTTGCTTTCTTTCTTTTAAAAAATGTATCTCCCTAGTATAGTGTTCTGCATAAAAATTAAATGAATACCAATTTCTAGAAAACTTCCTATAACACCAATTTTTCTGTCAAGCTACTTTAAACATTTTCTATTATATAATCAAAATCATTTTCTTTTTATTCCTTTACTTAATTTAAAGATTAAGTATTTCAAAATAATTGCAAAATATAATTAAATATTAGTAAACTTCCTTGGTTAGTCTTATGTTGGCAAAATAAGAATGAAACATATGATCTTTAGTTATTAAAACTTATGTCTGAAACCATTTATTCTAAGGATAAGGAAAATAGGCCAAATTACACCATTTGAAAATGAGCATAGATTGGGTGCAGAGAGATGAGATGAAAGAGTAAGAGGGAGGGTGTACTAGCTCCACAAGGATTCCTTCTTGACCTCACTGCCAGTACCACTCTCCTGCATTAATTTTCCTCTGCTTATACTCCAGAATCCCTTTACTTCTCAAGCCTTACCATGAATGCATGTCTCTGTGTGCAGATTACTGACAGTGGTTGTTAAAGAATAGTTAGAATAGCTGCATAAGATAGGGAGATAGAAGAAATATGTGAAAACAACACAGTAGGAAATATGAAAGACACATAAATTTGAAAAACAACACAACTCTACCAATGGGAGAGAAGATGATAAAAAGCAAGCTTCAGAGCTAGGGATTGCTATATAGCAGAACATGAACCTGGAATGAGGATTTAAAGGGGGTAACCAGAAAAGTTCTTAGTATTAAGCATTCACACAACTTTCTCTTCACACGACAGTAATAGACCTTACAGTCAGGAAGAGCTTGAATTGGTCACATATGCTGAGTCAACAGCTGAGAAATTTTTCATGCTTTTAAGATAGATGGACCAAAATGATATCTTTTCAATTCCATTCCCCTAGATTTAATAGTAGCTGCAGAAGAAATGATATAGTCATAAGTTTAGGACAATTTTAATTAAATTAAAATTCTTCTGCTAAGAAAATTATTAGTGGTATTTTGAGTCAACTTCATACAAAATATATCCCATATATGTTGTATATATTTCTGATCATGGGTTAGTGTGATTGTAGCATCTGGTGATGAAATAATGTAGAAGCTGGCAAACTTTCTCTGTAAAGTACTAGTAAATATTTTAAGCTTTGCAGGACATGAGGCAAAAATTAAGACATTATATAGAGCTTAACAAATTACAGAAAACCTAACAAAATATAGGCAACAAATTGCTTTATTAACAAAATTCAAAATACAATAATAATAACTGAAACATTAAAAAAATATATCTACTAATAAGAAGAATGGAGTTCTCTCTTTTTTTTCTTTTAGGATATCATTTCACTTAACAAGCGTTCAAAGTTATTCTTCCTGACATCAAAATGGTTGCAAGAGGTCATTTGCTTTTTAAAAAAGACATTGATTTATTTGAGAGAGAGAGAGAGAAAGAGAGAGCAAGGGGGAAGGGAGGGATGGAGGGAGAGTGAGAGAGAATCTTAAGCAGGTTCCATTCCCACTGCAGAGTCCAATGTGGGGATATATCTCTTGACCCATGAGATCATGACCTGAGCCAAAACCAAGACTTGGACACTTAACTTGACTAAGCCACCCAGATGCCCCACAAAAGGACATTTGTAAAAATCATTTGTATCTTGTGGGCAGAATCAAAATGGCAGGAAGCTGGCTTTGGTCTAAGAGTTTTAATTTATTGACTTTGGCAGTATTGAGCTTTAAAGCTATCATGATTTGGCCTTTTATAAAAATTAAAGTGTGACTTTAAACTTTAGATTTTGGAAAATCAATTGACTTCAATTTGCCAAGTTTTTTCCTTATAAACTTTATATTAATAAGATTAAATAAATGAATTCACATTTTTAAATGTTACATTATGGAAAAAATACTGGTTTTTACTTTAGCATACTTTTTTTTTTTTTTACAAAAGATTCTACTTATTTATTTATTAACTTGAGAGAGATAATGCACACAAGTTGGGGGAGAGGCAGAGGGACAGAGAGAATCTCAAACAGACTCGAACTGAGCACGGAGCCCACACATGGCTCAATCTCATGATCCCAAGATCATGACCGGAACCAAAATCAAGAGTTGGATGCTTAACAGACTGAGCTACTCAGGTGCCCCCATTATAGCATACTTCCAAAGAGTAATCTCAATGATTTTAATACCTCATCCCTTACCAAACAATAGCCAGAATAAGGAAAGAAACCCTTACCACATTTCAATTAAAACAAGTCAAGCTTATGGTTTCACTTACTTGTGGAACATAAGGAATAACATGGAGGACATTAGGAGAAGGAAAGGAAAAGTGAAGTGGGGGAAATCAAAGGGGGAGATGAACCATGAAAGGTTGGTCTGTGGACTTCAAGAAACCAACTGACAGTTTTAGAGGGGAGGGGGTGGGGAGATGGGTGAGTCTGGTGGTGGGAATTAAGGAGGGCATGTATTGCATGGAGCACTGGGTGTTATACGTAAAAAATGAATCTTGGAACACTGCAACAAAAAATAATGATGTATTGTATGGTGACTAACATAACACAATAAAAAAAACAAAAACAAAACAAGTCAAGCTTAATTTTGACTTCTGAAATTGCTTGTAATGCCCTCTACAATAGATCTGAGATTTGACATTTTGCAGTTAGATCCACCTTAGATGGTAGATTATAAATACTAGAAAATTAAGATAAACAGCATTCTCTTACATTGTTAATTGTTTATATACATTGTTATCCCTACTTTCTCCAAAGCTCTAAGCAATAATGAGACAAATCTTCACGAAAACAAAAAACCTAAAGGATTTAATGTGATGAAGAAGCAAGAAACCAGAACCACATCTGATGAGACTGAACATTACTGATAAAACAGAAAAGGGAAATAATATTCTTGGGGTGAACTTAATCCTGGTATGACATTTGACTTTATAGAACTCAGTTGTTAAGGAACTTGAGAGGCAGTATCTCTCCTTCAGGGTGTTCCACTTAGAACTGAGAATTATAGGCAAAGAATGCCGAGAGGATAACTGAACAGCAAAATCATCAATAAAGCAGATAAGAGAAATAGGATTTAATATATACTATATATTGAATAAAAGAAAATAGCTACAAAATGAGATAATAACTTACAAAGAGTTCTGTTTGAGGATCTTAAGCTGTTTTCTAAATCAATATTATTTCATTCTTATACACTAGAAAATTAAGCCAAAATAGCAATCACTTCCTGTGCCAGAAAACAGCCATTCTTTTCTCGTCAGACCCATTTCTTTGGTGGGCACTAAACTGTCTTATTCAACATTCAATGCTGATAGTATTTCTTTAAGTACTAAGAAAATGAATTAAAACTATTCTAAAGTTTTATAGTTTGAAATGCAAGTTAATGCTTAAACATGAACCAAAGATAAAAGGTTAGAGAGGAAATACCTAAGAAAGGATGAGATATTTAGCCACAAATTTTTTAAAAATCCCATTTCTCAATGAAGGACCTCAGTGTGAGAAAGGAATCCATCAAAATCCTTGAGGAGAACACAGGCAGCAACCTCTTCGACCTCAGCCACAGCATCTTCTTCCTAGGAACATCACCAAAGGCAAGGGAAGCAAGGGCAAAAATGAACTATCAGGACTTCATCAAGATCAAAAGCTTTTGCACAGCAAAGGAAACAGTTAACAAAACCAAAAGACAACTGACAGAATGGGAGAAGATATTTGCAAACGATATATCAGAGAAAGGGCTAGTATCCAAAATCTATAAAGAGCCTAGCAAACTCAACACCCAAAGAACAAATAATCCAATCAAGAAATGGGCAGAGGACATGAACAGACATTTCTGCAAAGAAGACATCCAGATGGCCAATAGACACATGAAAAAGTACTCCACATCACTTGGCATCAGGGAAATACAAATCAAAACCACAATGAGATACCACCTCACACCAGTCAGAATGGCTAAAGTTAACAAGTCAGGAAATGACAGATGCTGGCGAGGATGTGGGGAAAGGGGAACCCTCCTACACTGTTGGTGGGAATGCAAGCTGGTGCAACCACTCTGGAAAACAGCATGGAGTTCCTCAAAAAGTTGAAAATAAAGCTACCTTATGACCCAGCAATTGCACTGCTGGGTATTTACCCTAAAGATACAAATGTAATGGTCCGAAGGGGTACCTGCACCCGAATGTTTATAGCAGCAATGCCCATAATAGCCAAATTATGGAAAGAACCTAGATATCCATCAACAGATGAATGGATAAAGAAGATGTGGTATATATACACACTGGAATACTATGCAGCCATCAAAAGAAATGAAATCTTGCCATTTGTGATGACGTGGTTGGAACTAGAGGGTATTATGCTTAGCGAAATAAGTCAATCGGAGAAAGACAACTATCATATGATCTCCCTGATATGAGGAAGTGGAGATGCAACATGGGGGGTTTGGGGGGTAGGAAAAGAATAAATGAAACAAGATGGGATCGGAAGGGAGACAAACCATAAGATACTCTTAATGTCACAAAACAAACTGAGGGTTGCCGGGGGGAAGGGGATAAGAAGAGGGGGGTGGGGTTATGGACATTGGGGAGGGTATGTGATATGGTGAGTGTTGTGAAGTGTGTAAACCTGGCGATTCACAGACCTGTACCCTTGGGGCTAAGAATACATTATATGTTTATAAAAAAATTTAAAAATTAAAAAAAATCCCATTTGTAAAAACTTCTTATTGTAAGAATTATGAAATATTTGACTACTGGAAAGATTTTGAGTTTCATGCTTTATAGTTTTCGAAGACTGCCTACTATTTTTCCAAGTTCAAGTATAATTCTGCCCAAGAGTAGAGAGTTGGCCCAGATGAGCTCTTGCTATTCCTTTCTGTTTGGTGATCCTTTGTTAAATATGATACTCAACAGCATTTACATCTAGGAGACAGGGGATACCACTATAAGGCAAAGGATCTGAAGCTCTTATGTCAGAATTTTTCTCCAACTTCTCCTAGTCTAGAAGCAAAGAGAATTAGAAACTTTCCTCACTCATGTCTGTGTTTTCAATTGGGTCTGACAGCTGGAGATAATGAATTTAAACTCATGTTATACAAAATGTGTCTACTTTTCGGATTTGGAGTTCCCAACCCAAAGTTATTCCCTGAGGAAGATGAATAGGTGATTAAAGTTTCCTGACCCATTTGCTCGCAACACCTGGCTGGCTTGTTTGCCACCTGAAAACACTTGGTATGGAGCTGCTTCCACTCGTGATGGTCTATGGATACTGATGTTCTTGCACTACCATGCTGAGAATACTAAGTGTCCTGATTACATGCAGTCCCCCCAACAAACACTAGTAGATAAGAGATGGGCTGAAAGTTCCACTATTATCCATACCTTCTCAGAAGGTGAAGTCCATCTGTTACTGTAGCAATCTCCTTTATCTCAAAAATTTGAATGGATAAAATTTGAATGGATAAAGAATAGAAAGCTATAACCTACTTAACCATATTAATGAAAGATATTAACAATAATAGTTTATGTAATTTTTGGCATGTGTGTGAAAAAGTTGGAACTCTCATGAACATTTTAGTAGGCATATAAATCAATTCAGCATTTTAAACAGTAATTTAACAAATGTTCACAGTCCATATTTGGAATATGGAAGATACAACAATACAGCTTTTGGAAAATTACATGTTCTTAGTGATCTTGAAATAGGGAAAATTTTTTCTTAAATGAAACACAAAAAGCATTAACCTTAAACCCCCCACCCCCAAAAGGAATAAATTGTTCATCAAAGAAATCATTTAGTGAGTGAAAAGGGAAGCCACAGTATAGAAGATGACGGGGCGCCTGGGTGGCTCAGTGGGTTAAAGCCTCTGCCTTCGGTTCAGGTCATGATCTCAGGGTCCTGCGCATCAGGCTCTCTGCTCAGCAGGGAGCCTGCTTCCCTTCCTCTCTCTCTCTCTGCCTCCCTCTCTCTCTACTTGTGATCTCTCTCTGTCAAATAAATAAATAAAATCTTTTAAAAAGATGATGGTATTGCAACACATGTATCTAACAAAGGGATTACATCTAAAAAAGTAAAACAAATAAAACAAAACAAAAAACCCCACCTCTTACTGATCCATCAAAAAGTATGAGAGATAATCCTGTAAAAGAATGTATAAGAGACTAAAAAACACTTTACAAAAGAGGATTTCCAAATGGCTACAAAGCAAGTTATGAATGAACTACCAATTAAGAATACAAGGCAATTCCACCATAATCTCACTAAGATGGCAAATATTAAAAAGACTGACAATATAAAGTGTTGGTGAGGCTATGGAGTGAATGGAACTCTAATAAGCTGCTGGGAGGAAGGTAAATTATTTAAAGCACTTCAGAAAACCCAGCAATTCTTTTCAATAAAAATGCATACACATTTGAACAAAAGTTCTGTATAAGAACGTTCATAGCACAATTATTTATAAAGCCATAAAATACCAAAATGTCATTCTTGAATGGATAAAAGATAGTGTACCCATACGATGGAATATGTTTCAGAAAAAAAGTTAAAAGGAAAAAGAACCCAGGCTATCTTTATGATAGCATGGATGAATTTCATAACCATAATGTTGAGAGAAGTGAAATGAAAGAAGTCAGGTACAACAGAATATACAAGAATAAGGAAAATATTTCCATTTATGTAGAGTTCAAGCAATCCCAAGTACCTGTGGTATTAATTGTTAGAGTTGGTGACTGTCAGGAGAGGGGATAGAACAGTGACAGGGAAAGTCAGAGGAGAATTTCATGGGAATGTTTTACTTCCTGGCCTGCATAACAATGACAAAGGTATGAGCACTTCCTGAAAACTCACTCATCTGCATATTTGAGTCTTGCTGTTTTCTGTGCCTTATTTCTTTAACAAAAAGGTAAGAAAAAAAGCAGTCATATGGATTTTCCTAAAGTGACCCCCCCAATATCACTTCATTCATGCAAGGGTGACTCTGGACAGATATATTTCTTCCTGCTTCTCACTTCACATGGCCACCATCTTCTAATAAGTTTTGGCATGTCATCTGTATTTGTAAACATTTTCTCTCACCATCCTTTCTATATTACTTCATTTCTTTTTTTCCTTGGAGTGATAGACTATAACCCTGAAAGCATCCAGGAATAGTTTTGGGTGAGAGTTTTAATCTGAGTGATTATACCTTTTTAAACTAAGGATAGTTTTCTTCTATTTATAAGATGATCTTTCTACTACCTATTTCTGTTCTGTTTATTTGAAAGTGGGGCCCCCAAATTTTTCTTCCATCTCTCTCAATTTTTCTTCCATGAATTCCAGGTTGTTCTATTATATTCTGGGCCATATCATTGACTGGTAGGAAATTATTAGATTACAAACTTGTTCTTGTATCTTGAACTAAATTATGAACATCATGTTAATCCCAGGTTATATATACCTGATTTCAGGAACCCAAATAGCTTTCCGAATGAATTTATCAATGTTTTTGAAAAAACCCTGGATTTTTATTAAATTTTTAAAATTTTCACTCAAATATGTTATCTAAACATGTGAAAGAATAAAGAAAAAATAATGACGATACTGCTCATGGATGAGTTTGAGAAAGATTTTAAACTTTCCTTTCTCAAATGTTATACACAGCAGACATAAAGTGATTAAAATGGATTTTTAAGAAATTAAGGTTCAATTCTGAATATGGCATTTAAAAAGCATTCTATTTAAGGATTAATGTTATTAAGATATAATGTGCGTTAGATGTGTAATTTTCCTATGAATGTCTTTGAATCATCTTCCTTGTAGAGAATTTTGGTGTGGCTTTGAACATTTTTTTTTTTGTTTTGTTTCAATGAACATATTTGTGGGACAACAGCCAAGAAAAGGTGCCATTTGGGGAAGGAAGGGGAAAACATTTTGTTTCTTTTTTTTTCTTGGGATATTTTTGTTTACAGAGTGAACACAGGTTGCCATCAAACTTTCAGATCTTAACAGCAGAGGTGACTTTGTCAGCATCACTTTGTTCCTAAAGTCAGTAGCTTTCCAAAACAGTGCAGTTGCCAGCTGACCTCTTTAGCTACTGCCACATTTAGACACTTTAACAAAAGCCTATTGTTTACTTTAAGTGGTATCATTTCATGTTTATGTATTGCTTGCTCAAGGTGAATTTATTTATAAGTGGGATTAATACTCTGAAGTTATTCCATCATTAAACTGCTTTAACAACACTGAGAAATTATTTTCAGCCACTAATTAAAAACTAAACGCAGCATCAAAATCCATCCAGTATTTGCTTGCTTCAGAACGCTGAGAAAACACTGTCATTAGGATTCCACTGGAAATAATTTATTTGATAACACATGACAAATTTCTACACTTAAGTTTCTCACTTAAAATTTCATACCTAAGTAGCTTGAGAAATGCACCTAGATTTCTTTTTTTACACAATCCTTCAATAACAGACTTATAAGGTAGGTATTTCACTAACCAGTGGAGAAACCATACAGCATTGAAGTTAAAACCAGAAGTTTAAGAGCCAGTGTACTTATGTTTAACCCACCTACTCACTACTTGCATGAACTCAGCCCAATTAACTTTTATTAATTAATGAATTTAAAGATTTTATTTGTTTATTTGACAGAGAGAGACACAGTGAGAGAGGGAATGCAAGCAGAGAAGTTGGAAAGGGAGAAGCAGGCTTCCCGCCGGCAGGAGCCTCTTGCAGGGCTGGATCTCAGGACCCCAGGATCATGACCTGAGCCGAAGGCAGATGCTTAATGACTGAGCCACCCAGGTTCCCCTTAGCCTAATTAACTTCTAGATACCCCAGTTTCATCATCTGTAAAATGAGGATGACAATAGTATCTAACTCATAGAGTTATTATGAGGATAAATGAGTTAATACAGTGCCTGGCATATAGTAAATATTAGACAAAATTTATCTAATTCCTCACTCTTTTTAGGGAGGAGTCAATAGAGAGTGTCTGAAGATGCTAAATAAGTAGAGATATAAATGTACTGTATAAAGTTATGTCACCTTCCCAAAGACCTAAAAATAGAAACTGCTAACCTATAGAAGGGGAATGGGAAAGAAAGTTAAATACCTTCTTTTCCTTAAACCTGATAAAAATAGCATAAAAATAAGTGCATAAGATAGTTAAATATAAACCACTCCTTCCTCTCACTGTGTCTTCTCACTTTGTTATTTCTGTTATTCTCAATGTTTTTAGCAATCCCTTTATGATTTCAAACATTTCCTATGCCCCGTCTCCCAAAAACTGAACATAGACACACAATCCCACAAAGCTGAGGGACCCGCAAATCTCAAGACGGGAAGTGAAGATTACCACATACAAGTTCCTATACTTTTCCATCTCTGCAATTTTGCTCTGGGTTGTGTAAAAATTCCTGGGCTTAACCTTGCAGTTCCTTAAACTAATGTTTAGATTATTTCTTTCTACTATTCATCCCAGTACCAAGGTTTGGATTTGTTTAAGTTTATAACTGATTCACTGTTACAACAGCAGCCCTTTTTGTTAAGCCAGCTGTATCTTCTCTAATTTATCAGATGCTAATGGTAATAATTAGTTTTCTTCTGCTTCTCATAATAACTCCTCTTCCCAAACAGGTAAATTACTTCTGTGGGTTGAAAATGATGCCTGTCTTCTATGCCTGTATTGGTTTTCTTCAAATTTTTGGTGGTTCTTGGTTATCAGTTTATGTTTATGGATAAGCATCTAGATCCCTGATCATTGCTAGCTGATGTATAAGTCTTCAGTCCAAGGAATAATCTTTTCTCTTCTGGTCTGAGTATACTGATTATATGGGTCCCGGCCATGCTCCCAGGCCTGTTTATGTAGGCCACTTATCTGGATGCAAGTACTCCTGTTCTTGTGAGACCACCCATAGCCTATTATCTCAGGCATGAAATCCCCCTCTGAGACTCTCTCTATTAGAATTAGAGTCACATTCTTGGTCTGGCTTTAGATGACAAATTTGGCTGCTTTGAGAGGAAGCTACTGCTAGAACTGTTCTACAACCTGTAATTACATTACTGGCCAGCCAGCCAGAGCTCATCCTTCCTGGTTTACCACTGACTCTAATATGTGGCTTATAAATGTCATAGACTTATGACATTTATAGGCTGATGAAACCCCTAGGTTAATTACACATTTTAAAAAATGTTAACATGAGGTATATACTATATAGATAAGTCAGAAGTCTCAGTATTGCAGAAATCTCCATTCTCTCCCACCTGCTTTATATCTTTAATGTATTCTTGATCTAAATTCCAGCATTATTTTTGGTTGAAAAATGACACGCTAATTCTAAAATTTTCATGGAAATGCTCAGGGTTAAGAATTGCCAAGATAATTTTGAAGAACAAAACTGGAGGATTTATTCTACTGGCTATCAAGACCTACTTAAAAGCTGCCTGTAATTCAGACAGTTTGCTACTAGGGCAAAGATGGACAAATCAACCAGCAAAACACAGCAAACAATTTGGGACACAGTGATATAAATGCTTAATTAATGAAAAATGGTAACACTGTAGACTCCTGGAGAAAGAATGGTCCCTTCAGTCAACGGTGATGGTTCAATTGTATATGTTTATGGAAAAGATAAAATCTCAGCCTTACCTCACTCTATATGCAGAAATCAATAGTGGGGGGACTGTAGATCTAAATGTAGAAGTTAAGTGATAAAGCTTCTATAAGATACCATTTCTTCATAGCCATGGGCTTGAAAATGTGCTCTTGAATAGGACACTGAAAGCAGTAACCATAAAGGAGAAAGTGATAAACTGGCCTCAATGAACAGATTCGATTCAAAAGATATCATTAAGACAGCAAAAAGGCAAGCTAGGGAATGGGAGAAAATATATGCAACAGACATATTTGACAAAGGTTTTGTATCTAGAATATATAAAGAACTCTTATACATCAATAAAAAGGTTAGCTAGCCCAATACAAAACTAGTCAAGACACTTCAACAGGTATTTTATAAAAGAGATGACCAAGATAGCTAGTAAATATAAAAAAAGGTATGCAATCTCATTAGTAATAAGAGAAATGCAAATTAAACACCCACCAAGATACTACAACACATCTGCTAGGATAGACAACATGGAGAAACCCAACAATATGAAGTGTCAGCAAGGATGTGGAGTGAAGACCATGCATCGCTGGTGAAGTGGACACTGGCACTAGGACTTTGCACATGGTCAGCATCATTTAAAACTGGACATGTGTAAACCCATGGTACCTTAATTTTTTATTGTGTACCCTTCTCTAACATTGAGTTTTTTCATATGTATGCTTAAAAGTGTGATAAACCTTAAGTTTTAGGCATTTAATTCAGATATTTATTTATTGATTTATTATATTTATATATTTGACAGAAAGATAGCACAGGTGGGTAGAGTGGAAGTGAGAGGGAGAGGGAGAAGCAGGCTCTCTGTTGAGCAGGGAACCTGATATGGGGCTCAATCCCAGGACCTTGGGATTACGACCTGAGCTGAAGGCTGCTGCTTAACTGACTGAGCCACCCAGCTGCCCCTAATTCAGATACTTAACAGCTTAAACATTTTATCTTTATTTCTTGAAAGCGGGCACTATAAAAAACCGATTCCTATTTGCTAACTACAAGATAGAATCACCTACCAAATCTAGCTGGTCTCTGGAAATTATGTATATGGAAATACTAAATTACATACATAGTTTCTAAGCCACATTTTACTTTTTTTTTTTAAGATTTTATTTACTTATTTGACAGAGAGAGATCACAAGCAGGCAGAGAGGCAGGCAGAGAGAGAGAGGAGGAAGCAGGCTCCCCGCTGAGCAGAGAGCCTGATGCGGGGCTCCATCCCAGGACCCCGAGATCATGACCCGAGCTGAAGGCAGTGGCTTAACCCACTGAGCCACCCAGGCACCCCCCACATTTTACTTTTAATTAGTTTAAAATGAGCACAGTGATCTTATAAGTGAAGAAGTACCTATGTTTTATGTAGTACTCAATAAATATTTATTGAGTACCTTTGGTGTGTTTGAATCATTACCACTCCCTCCCCACCCTACTCTGTGGCACCCAGCACCTGCATTCTAGCTGAGGAACAGAGTATAAGCAAAGTGGAAGAATATATCCCACATTAGATACGAATGAGTGTTAACAAGACATTTATAACAAGGAAGCGATAGACAAAGTGTTGGAGTGGGTAGGTAGCATTCACAGATAGGACGGCCAAGGCAGGACTCCCCAAGAAGGTGACACGCTCCCAGGGGCACAAAGTAAGCCACTGGGGATATCTAGGAGAAGAATGTTCCAGGCAGGCTAAACTGCAAGTGCAAAGGCCTATAAAACTGTCTGAAATTTCCACAAAAGGAAGCTGTCCTAATCACTCACATTTTGTCTTTTGGAACTTAACACTGGTTACGCACTTGCTTTGTACTGCAATTTAAGATGTTGCAATTTTTGAAGCATTATTCATTTTAGTTCTTACTGAGCATTTATAATCTAGCTACTTTGTAAAAGCTTTCTAAAATTGACTTTCTAAAATCAAATATAATCTTAGTACCCAAAAAGTCCTGACTAAAATCTCCAGGGAAGATTCTTCAAGCAATGTTGAGAGTGTCTGAACTGAAAGTCTGATGACATGTGCTCCTGTCTCAGCCGTGACGGTAACCTGTTGGGAGGCAGGTCTCTAATTTCTCAGTCCTCAGTCTCTCCTCTACGCAATGGGATGGGTAAGTTGATTCAGAGGTCTTAAGTCCACGTTTTGTTCAATGAACAGAGTGTTCTGGATAACCTTAGATTGAACACTACAGTTTAATTCTCTGCTTTGCCCCAGTAAACATCAAAACTAGCCACCTTATACCTGGCCCATTTCATCCCTTAGTTATCTGCCTGACTCCTGCCCAAGTAACGTTTATGGACCCTCCTAGTTATAAGGGCGTGGTGCTATGACTGTACCTTATTTATTAAACCCTTCTAAACATAATGGCCTGCTCTGGTTAGTTCATTTATCTTCACATAACAAGAATGACCGAAACTTCCACTCACTGGAATGAAGTTAGGGAAACATTGTGGAAAAAATGATAATGAACTTCTTATTTCCTGATTAGGAAAGGTAGAGGCAGAAACATACTCGGGACATTTTTCAAGCAGCTGCCTGTTACGTAGCTAAGGCAGGTGAGGCAGCTGGGAGAATCTTCATGGAATTAAAGTATAATTCTTTGAACAGTCTACAAAGCTTTTTTTTTCTGGAAAAACAAACCAACCAAGCCTTCATCTTAATCCTTTAATACAAACTGAATACACACGCTGCCAGTAGATTCGAAACTCTTTGAGGGCAGGACCTATTTCCTAGTTGTCTTTGCGTCTCAGTGGCATAACACAGTACTACCACACAAAATACACACCAATATATGCCTGTAGATTGATTTATGTTCATACTTTTCTGCCTCCCTTTTCTGCCACTATTTTCTGGCCCCCGAGGCATCACACTCTCTCTTGCTTTGAGATCTCACAAGGCTATGTGTTGCCTTTGATGGGCAGCATTTTTCTCCTTCTTTTTCCTATCTTCACCTGGTAACTCCCAAGACACCTAAATCCCCTCTCCCACCCCCCTAAACCTAGGTCAGGTGCATTCCTCCCCTCAATGTAAGTCAGGTGCATGCCTTTCATATATATTTGTATAATTATGGGTACTGTCCTCACTAGACTCTAAATCCTGTGAGTGCAGACACTAAGTCTGCTTCATTCTCTGGGATATACCCGGCACCTAGCATAGTACGTGGCACAAGATAGGTGTGGAGGCCACTTTTAGGCAACTGTTTGCGTGTTGGAGTGGGGAAAGGGCCACAGCAACCACCTGGCTGAATACAGACAGCTTCATCAGGTGACTCACCTGATGGAAATCAGGCCCTAACTGACAAATGGGCTACTTACAACCAGGCACAGTTAACAAAAAAAGGAGAATTCAGTCGCATAACTCCTCTTCCTCACCTTCCCCTTTTAAATACAGCCCCCATCCACTGCCTCCTGGCAGACAGCCTCTCATCCTGCCCACTCCTTGTGGAGTATTCAATAAACTTTTACCTCCTTTGTTCTACCTCAGGTGAATTCTTTCACCTCCTAGGCTACGGGCTTCCATCTGATCTTGGGCCCACATTTGGGGTACCCATCTGATTGGACAGACACCCCATTAGGAAGCACAACAGGTACTAAAAAGTGTTTGCTAAATGAATGTTATGAAAAGAAGAGTCCTAGGAGGTAGCTGGCCAAAAGAAGAAACGGTGATGAGAGAAATAAGTGATAGGAGGAAAAGAAGACTTAACATTATTTTATCAAGGAAGATAAATCAAAGTTAAGTCTTGAAAAATTATTTAAAACTAGTGCTACAAAATGATGGGTTAAAAAAAAAAGTAAGCTGAAGAATCCTCATAGATCACAATCCTTAATATTGAGATTTATTCCAAATAGGTTAGAACATAATGCCATTAGTGTGAGCAAAAATACTTCCGTAGGGGTTAGTAAAAGATATTAGAAAAGTATAAATTCATCATTACTAAGGAGCACTTCAGCATGAAAAACTAGTGTCAGATGATTACAGTGTATACTAGCCATTATTCACATCTAGAATGTATTGCCTGCTAAGATTATAACACACAAATGCTATCTGGTAATATTTGTTAGTCTGTAAACAGAAGGAAAGAGAGTTGTGAAGGATGGGAGGAGTGTCAGCTTTCAAGAAAGTAATAAGAAACAACTTAGAAATTTAAGAAACAACTCAGTCTTAATTTTAATAATACTTAAGCTCAGTCATGAAATTCTAAATTCTTAAATTTAGACTTCTAAATTCCTCTGGCAAAATTTATCTTCTTTGGGGGTTATTAGATCAATTAACCTTGGAAAGGGAAGGTTAAAAGGACTTCTGTGGGTTGCATTCTCACAGCATGAAAAAGAACAGGCAGAAGCCTGAGTGAACTGCTGGTAGGGTTCAAGGAAAGGTTTACACTAGCAGATGATCAGCTCTGTTCCTGCTAAAATTTGGCAAAGAAATACACTGTGGTTTCTTCAGATGACAGCATCATAATTCATTTAGCTCTCCCCTACCTTTTCACAAAAAGGCCAAAACCCCACAGGAAATGTGAGCACTGACATTTTCTACCCAGGATCAAAAACTGACTATTTTGCCAGAAATTGAAAACAATATAGCTAAAACAGTAAATACACAGTAATGTGTTGAAAGAAATAGGCTGCTGGACTGGCCAGTGACACAATCCATCATTTCTATTTTAACTTCTGATGGATAGAAAGGTAAAAAAGGAAAAAAAAAAAAAAGAAAGAAAGAAAAAAGAGGAAAAAAATGTTTGGATTGGCAGACTTCCATGCAAATATAATGGAAACCAAATAAATGTTAAAGAATCCCTTTGCGTTAATTTACAGATTATGCTCCACAGATTCACACTAAACACTGTACCTTTAATGGCAATTTTGATTATACATTTCTAGCTGATTTCCAGGCAGTTAAAAGCTAGCCTAAGGACCATCTAGAAGGCATGATTTCTTTTCTTACCACAAAACGCTAAAGCTTCTTTATCATTCTGTATTCAGCCATGAACTCAGCTGCACAAGCCAAATGTAAAGATTTTATGGGCCAATCTATCATGTGAATTCGTGAACAAGAATACAAGCCTACTCATGCAGACACTAAGGGTGATTTCCATTTTTATGAATGAAAAAGAACCCTGCATAAACATTCTTTATTTAAAGTTTTAAATGAAGAAAGAGGCAAAACAAAATGGGAGCATTTTGTTTTATATGTCAATATCCTGTAAGAGGGGCAAAGTAAGGGATCTGGCTCACATGATTCCCAAGACAGCAGTATCTCCTTTGCATTAAGTACATAAATGAGATTTATGGCCACTGACCTAATCTTAGATGCCAAAATGTACAGTGGGAACAGCTTTCTGAAAAACTTAATTTAAAATTATGGTGTTAACAAAAGCACTTTAGGAAGCAGACAACATGGCTGGCGTGTGTGCACACATGCATCTAAGAGAACGGACTCTAGGAAGGAGCCATGGCTATTTGCATAAAGCTTTACAATACGTTTCAGAGATAATTCAAATCCACAGGTTTTACTTTTTCTCCCTACCACTGATGCTTATGGATTTCCAAATAAATGCGTATCTCCAGACAGTTGATTTTCATCACTAAAGGTCATTTAATACCAGACATCCATAGGTTCAGGTTTTGAGGAGGCTCAGAATAAAGAAAAATAAATAAACCTGTTTATTCCTTTTCTGAATTTTAAAAGCAGTTTCCTTACTCACTAAGTACTTAACTAGATTAGCACCTTGGAGAAAAGAAAAGGCTTGAGCAGCAGCACCTATAACACTTTATTCACTAAATGAGAGCAAGAGGGCTAGGATACTGCTAATCCACTGGTAACCACTTGGAGATTTTCCTGAACACTGTTTTTTGACCTGAAAAAGAAAGACAAAAAAAAAAAAAAAAAAAAAAAAGAGGAAAGCAAGCAAGCCAGCAAGAAAATAGTAAATGAAACCTATACTGACAGATGTCAAGTTAACACTTCCTTAATATAGTCCCATAAAATAGAATTCCTGGAAAAAATAACAACCTGTAGAATAAAATGTCAAGTTGAAGAAACATATGCCTTCCCTTATCATTGGATTTTAACAAGTGAACTATGCATAGTTAGAGGGGGTAAACATATAGTAAAAAATGTTTCTCAAATGACTTTTAAAAATTTTATTTTTAATACAGATTTGAAGCACTGAAGTGTACATTTCAGATCCACCTAAATATATCATCTCCCTGAAACACATAAATCAGGCCACCATGTCACATGTCCACAGGGCTAAAAAGATTTTCAAACAGTATCGCTGAAATTTTGAAATTAAAATGCAGGGTTCAAAAGAACATTGGATTATGTAAATTATCTGAACATTCAATTCTAAATTCCTGTCTTACTTTAGATTGTCCCAGAAGAGAGTCCAAAAAATGAACTTGGCTGTAGGTAATTTCCTTGGGAGGTAAGTCCCAGGAAGCAGAGTGGGGAAGCATGGGGATTGAGACAGGGAGAGAAAAACCAATAATGCTATTGTGTTCATTAATGATCTGGGCAACCAAGAATCAGTTCTACTGGGGATTCTCTGAGGAACTCTGTAGAATGTGCCTCAAAATGTTCATCTGAAGGATGTCAGGCTGGTGCCTTTATTAACAATATCCTCTTTCCCATTAGATAAGGCTACTGTGAATGGCAGTAGCTCCCTGGCCTTTTCAAGCTTCCCTGGCTGGCATAAGGGCTGAATAAGTTTCCTTGGCTTCAGAGAAAGCCCCAGCCAGGGCCAATGGAGAAATACACAGCTCAAGCTTCTGGTAGGACACTGTTGCTGTGCCTAGAACTATACAGTATTGTTATAGTTGGGATCAGAGGTGAGGTGACAGCATGTGACAAGGGCATCAAACACATGTACCTGAGATGCTAGATCACATACAAAAGTCTTAATCAGCTCATGGATACAGATTAGTAAGACTCTTCATAAACTCAAGGGTTTTGCTTTCATTATTATACCTAAACCTTAACAAGCTGAAATAATCTGATTTATAAAAATAACTTATGTGTTCATGTAACCAATCCATTTCCTTTCTGATTAACATTTGTGTGTGTGTGTGTGTGTGTGTGTGTGTGTGTGTGTGTGTGTGTGTAACTGGGTGACTCAATCAGTTAAGCATCTGACTCTTGGTTTCAGCTCAGGTCATGATCTCAGTGTTATAAGATTAAGCCCAGTCTCAGGCTCCCCACTCAGCATAGACTCTCCTTGAGATACTCTGCCTTTGCTCCTCCCCCAGCTTGTGCACTCTCTCTCTCAAATAAATAAATAAGTAAATCCTTAAGCTGAGCAAAAGGATAAATTAGAGACTTAAAGAAAAAGAGGAAAGAGAAGGAGCCAATGATACTAAAGGAGAGAAAGAAAAGTATTTATGACAGGTATTTACGACAAGTAATTTTCACATTGTATCACTCCTACAAAATTATTTAAATGGAAAATAATGTGATTTGATTGTTTTTATTGTTTTTTTTTTTAAATCTCAATAAAGAACATTCTGGTTTGGATTAATTTTACACTTTTCAAATGGTTGTGTCAGCATCATGAACACATTGTCTTCACTGTACTTCTTTTAGAAGACCATGTATCATGGTGGTTAAAATTGCTCAGGCTTTGAGGTCAGATACTTATGTTTGAATTCTCACTCTACAGTTTACCAGCTGGGCAAAATGGTGACAGTGACAGTTAAATTATATTAGAATATATATATACATCTCCTCCATAAAAGTGTCCAACTCATAAAAACTGCTCAGTAACACTGGCTATTATTATTATTGTAAATAGTCAGCAAAAATTAGGGGGCAAAAAGTCAGAACAGCAAGTTTGTAATTATATGTGTATTCATATACTATTACACTACAAAACAAAAAAGGAGAAAAAGCGCTTCTGAGTAAAATACGGACTCACTCTTTTGTAGGTGAGTCAATGATTTCTAAGGAGAGGTGGAATTTTACTTCAGTCTTCTTCCTCTGTTAGAGTGAGGATGTTGTCCTCATTACAGTTCACCACACATGAGCAGTTATGCATAAACAGCTTGTCTCAGGATGCCAAATGCTAAGAAAAAAAGATTAGTGAGCAGAATAAGAAATGATGAATCAGGAAACTTTTTAAAAAAGCTGAAATTGGATAGGTAAGTATAATTTACATTTACTCAAGATAAAACGAAGAGGAAAAGCAAAAAGTTCAGGAAAATGCAATATATGAGAATGGCAAACAAATCGATATTGGTGCCACTATATGGTCAGTGACTGGTGGAGAATAAAGAAGTGCTACTACAGGCACACAAATACCTAGTGTAGCACAATCATACAAAGCAGCAAAAGTGTTATATGACAACAGTGTAGAGTTGTGGACTGTTTAAGGGAAGGGGAAAAATACATAGCTGTTAAAAGCAGAAGACACGGGGCGCCTGGGTGTCTCAGCGGGTTAAAGCCTCTGCCTTCGGCTCAGGTCATGATCTCAGGGTCCTGGGATCGAGCCCCACATCAGGCTCTCTGCTCAGCAGGGAGCCTGCTTCTCCCTCTCTCTCTGCCTACCTCTCTGCCTACTTGTGATTTCTCTCTCTGTCAAATAAATAAATAAAATAAAATCTTTAAAAAGAAAATAGAAACTATGTTCAATGGACTATTATTACTCAGGCATCAGAAAGGATGAATACCCACCATTTGCATCGACAAGGATGGAACTGCTGGGGATTATGCTAAGTGAAATAAGTCAAGCAGAGAAAGACAATTATTATGTGGTTTCACTCATACATGGAATGTAAGGAATAGCACAGAGGACCACAGGGAAAAGGAGGGAAAACGGAAGGGGGGGAAATCAGAAAGGGAGACGAACCATGAGAGACTGGACTCTGGGAAACAAACTGAGGGTTTCAGAGGGAAGGGGAGTTGGGGGAACGGGTAATCAGGTGTTGGGTATTAAGGAAGGCACATCATGTGATGAGCACTGGGCGTTATTCACAACTAATGAATTGCTGAACACTACATCAAAAACTAATGATGTACTTATATGGTGGCTAATGTAATAATAAACATTATTAACATAACAAAAATAACAACAAAAAAAACCCTTTGTATGTTAGCATCCGTTAATAAATAAATAAACATTGTGTAAAATAGGACAAAGTAGTATAAATGAACACAAAGTACTGGGCATATCTGTAAGAAACTAAATTTACATTCAATCTGGGTTAAATAGGTTATTGCAGACTGCCATAATGGATCTAAGCTACCATAGGGATCTAATAAGCCTCAAATAGACAGTAGATACCCATTTTTAGTTCTTCAAAGTCCTCTAGTTTTAAAAGTGGAATACAGAAGGATACTTACTTGGGATTCTGTAATTTTAGCTTTAAAAGAAACATCAATTTTTAAAAGATAAAAACTATTTTATTTATTTATTTTTTTACTCCAAGATTTTATTTAAATTCAAATTAGTTAACATATAGTGTAGCATTAGTATCAGGAGTAAAATCTAGTGATTCATCACTTAAAACACCCAGTGCTCATCACAAGTGCCTCCTTAATACCCATCACCATTTTAGCCCTTCCCCTCCGCCCACCTTCCCTCCAGCAACCCTCAGTTTGTTCTCTATAGTTAAATTAAGTTTATTTTAAATAAAAACTTTCATCTATTAACCCCAACAGATGATTGGATTTATAATAAAGTTTGGTTTAAAGTAGATAGACACACATAAAGTATATGTGAAAGGTAAATTTGTGTATCACAAGAGAAATATATTTCCCCCAGTTATTCAAATTGGTTTCCGAGTAGTTTTTTAAACTGGACTTTTATATCAAAACATAATGTTCTTATTACATGGGTTTTCATAATGTGAACTTGAGAAGAAGTTTAATGTTTTCCTATAAAACTAACCAATAAATTTTAGAGAATTCAAAGATGACTGATTCATGCTCATCAGGTCTGTTTTTCTCAGTAACACTAAATGGAGTTTCAGTAATTCATGGGTTATCTGATTCCCTTCCTTTGGATACAGTCAAATGAGAATGCTACTCAGACTAGTATTCCTGCTACTCAGTTTTAATACTTCAATTCAAGGCTAATTTTTTCATCTCTACTTTCATCCACTTCTCTTTATCCTCACTGTGATTATGTTGAAGGGAATCCCAGATCTCATAGCATTACATCCGTGTCTATTTCAGTAACTCGATAGAGAACTCATTATTTTCTTTTTAAAATACAGCCATAATACAATTATCCACCTAAAAAAGTTAATTCCTTAATATCAACTACCTTGTCGATAGTCACCTCAAAATTTGATGAACTATAACAATATGTAAGATATCTGAGCAGATAGTACAATAAATGGCCAAAGCAAAATCCAAACACCTACTCTGAAAAATGTGCCTTGGTTTTTAAAACACATTTGGTGGAGCCTGGGTGGCTCAGTGGGTTAAGCCTCTGCCTTTGTCTCAGGTCATGATCTCAGGGTCCTGGGATAGAGCTCCACATCGGGCTCTCTGCTCGGCGGGGAGCCTACTTCCCCCTCTCTCTCTGCTTGCCTCTCTGCCTACTTGGGATCTCTCTCTCTCTGTCAAATAAATAAATAAAATCTTTAAAAAAAACCACATTTGGTAATTAATTGCATGTTGTTCTCAGATGAATTATTAACAGGTAAAGTTCTTAATTATCCAATATTATTTAAAATCTCCTTTAAGCAATGTAGAAGGATTTTGACTTAAAAATTCCATACTCACCAGTGAGTAAAACTGTGTTTGTTCAATTCTTTCTGTGAACAGTCACCCTAACTTGTATTTACACATGCACACAAACTAAAGAGATGATGTACTTCCATGACCATAACACAAAAATGCATGAGGTCTTTGTTGTTATACTGCTACCTTATTTTCTATTATATACTACTTCATGTTCTAAGAACTATTTTATCTATGGTGACAATGAATAGGTAGGGCTCTAGACTACTGTAAAAGATGACTTTTAAATTCAATTATCCTTTGACAAATGTAAAGAGCTGGCCAATTCACTTCAAATTAATTTAATAAATATTGAGTGTCTACTAAATACCTCTGTGATACTACGTGTACTGTGATGTTAGGAGTCACTAAGAGAGAAATGATCTCCTCTCTCATCAAGTTCATAATCTAGTATAGTAGAAAAACTGTAAAAATATCCCAAAGCAATAAATGCCCATGTAATCAATTTCTAATATTTAGGAAATGTGATATTTAAAACAATCTCTAGGAACATTTGTTTCTCATGTGGAAAATATGATTTTATTAAGAAAAAAATGGATGAGGAGAAGCGGAAGGTTTTACATATAGAAGGCTACTCAGTTACAATTAATGGGACTAAACTGATTAACAGGATTTTTCTCTGGATAAGGCATTCATTACTTTTCATGTTTAGCTGTTAGTTGTGTTTAAAGCACGAGAGATAATTTATAATTAAACCTGAAGTAATCAACTAAGATAAGTCTGAAACATTGTCAGTGTTTTATTATTAGATACCTTTTTTCCCCCAGAAGTTTATCATTATCACTGATGATTAAGGGAAGCCAGACCAGCAAGAAAAATGATAGGGGGGGACATACACTAAAAAGTTCAAAGAGAAAATGTAATTGCCAATCCTAAATCCATTTGAAAATGGTCTTTGTCTTTAGAAAGAATATTTGTTCCAAGCTGAAAGCGCCATTATATGCAATGGAATGGAACCATAGTTTATAATTGGGGTTGAGTAAAAAGTATAAACCAGAAATTCCATAAATACTTAACCTGAATACAGAAAGAAAGTCTCCAGTTAAGTGAAAGCTGTACATTTGAAAGTTCGCAGGAGACTCAATTACTATCCCTCATTCTTTAAATAAATACAATTCAGGAACGGCTTAAAAGGAAGTTTAAAAAAGTTTAGATTCCCAAAGGATTTATATTCTCTTGTTAGATATCCACTTATTTAAGTGAATAAATGACCAAGAGATAGATACCAAATTGAATTAACAAAAAGAAGCAATTTAATAGTATATGATATATTGTAAAATATTTTCCTACATGTGTATTTTGGTTGAAATCATAAACAAAACAAAAAAATAGGTTATCAGAGTCCGTAATTTTGTTCTGAACTTTAGTTATAATAAAAAAGATAGAAAATTCTTTATTTACATATTGTTGTAGTTAAAGAATGTGCAAAAAACATAAGCAGATACCAGTTTCTACTTTATTTCAAACTGAACTTGAACTATCTTTGGACTTAATCCAAGGAAATTACTTTTAAAACAATCAGGAATCTTATTTTTAAAGAGATCTCTATCCTTCCTCCTTGGTTAAACTATTAAAAAAAGATACTAGAAATGTAATGTACAATAAATATGATGACTATGGCTAAGACTGCTGTATGATATACGGGAATGTTGTTAAGAAAGTAAATCCCAAGAGTTCTCATCATGAAGAGAAAATTTTTCCCTTTCTCTTTTGTTTTCTTTTCATTGTATCTATGACTAGATGGATGTTAGCTGGATTTATTGTGGAGATCGCTTCACTGTATGTGAATGAAACTGTCATGATGGCTTGTACACCTTAAAACTATACTGTGATGTACGTTGAATATTTCTCAATCAAATGTTTGAGTTGGCTCGACAATCCAACAACTTACACATGTATATAAAAGGATCAACAGGGACTGCCAAATATGTAGCTGCAAAGTATCATATTAGTGTTTGCTCAATAAGGATAGAATTTTTGATGTAATGTGGTACCTGACATGCTGCTAACATTCATTGTGAAAACACTAGCATTTAAATAACATAACAATATAATAAACATTTTTATGATTATAGTAGCCATTTTAATTAATAGATATAAAATATTAATATTGTTAAATAATGGTATTATTAAATATTAGCTTTTTATAATATTTCAGGCCAATGTGTTTTGGTGAGGTGTTGAATCAATCATCAATTCTTGTTGAGACCTTTTTTCTATTCTGTCTGCAACTATTTTATTGCTTCCAAGAGCTTCAATTCCTAATCCCACTTTTAATAAATTGAAAAGGCCAAATATAACAATAAAAACATTATACTGAAAAAAATTCTTTTTTTTTAAAAGATTTTATTTATCTATTTGACAGAGAGAGAGATCACAAGTAGGCAGAGAGGCAGGCAGAGAGAGAGGGAGAAGGAGGCTCCCTGCTGAGCAGAGAGCCCAATGCGGGGCTCGATTGCAGGACCCTGGGACCATAACCTGAGCTGAAGGCAGAGGTTTAACCCTCTGAGCCACCCAGGCGCCCCTCAAAAAAAATTTCTGGTTTTCTCACAGGAATTCTATATTTGCAAGAAATTGGGAAGTTCCCCCACCTTTAATATGTAAGTATAATATGTAAGTAATAGGTAAGTAGATTCTGTCTTTAGATTATAAACCATAAGGGATTATAAAAGATTATCACCTAATTTTAGCACAAATAAGAGAAATTTAGAAGCAAAAAATCCTAACAAATCATTCTTCATGTTTCTTCTTGTCCTTTTTTTTTCACATGCATAGATTTTACATGGCTATAATCATACTGCAGGCACAATTATGTCTTTCATTGAAAGGTATGTCATAAGCAATTATTAATATTGTATAATAAACATTTTCAATGAATGTATTCCACTAAGTTGGTGTACTATAATTTAACTATTGCCGTTAAAAAGAAAAAGGCAAGGGTGTCCATATTTAAAATGCTTAGAAGAGTACCTGGTATATACAGTTAAGTTCTGCATTAGTGTTGGCTTTTATTATTATCATTATTATTGTTATCATTGCAATTGTTCTTAAAGTACTGAGAAAATAGAACTTTAAAAGAATAAATGAGATATAAAAATATTCAAATCAAATCGATACATATACAGTTGACCTTGAACAATGAGGAGGTTAGGGGTGCTGACCCCCCTGTGCAGATGAAAATCTGTATATAACTTTTCTTCATTTTCCAAATTTTTATTTAAATTCCAAACAGATGTCATACAGTATAATAGTAGTTTCAGGCATAGAATTAGTGACTCATCACTTATATACAACGACCAGTGTTTATCACATTAAGTGCCCTCCTCAATTTTTTTTAAGTAGGCTCCACACCTAAAGTGGGGCTTGAACCCATGACCTTGAGGTCAAGGGCAATATGCTCCTCCAACTGAGCCAGCTAGGTGCCCTTCTTAATCCCCATTTCCTATTTCACCCATCCCCTTACCTACTCCCCCTTTGGTAACCCTCAGTTTGTTCTCTATAGTTGAGTCTATTTCTATATCTGGTTTGCCTCTCTTCTCCCTCATGTTCATTTGCTTTGTTTCTTAAATTTCACATATGAGTGAAATCATACGTTACGTGTCTTTCTCTGACTGACTTATTTTGAGTATAACTTTTGACTCCCTAAAAACTTAACTACTAATAGCCCACTGCTAACCGGAACCCTTACTGATAATATAAAGTCAATTAACCCACATTTTATATATTTATTATATACTGAATTATTACAATAAAGTAAGCTAGAACAAAGAAAATGTTATTAAGAAAATCAAAAGGAAGAGTAAATACATTTAGAGTACTGCACTGCATTAAAAAAAATCTGTATACAATAGACTCGTGCAGTTCAAACCCGTATTGTTCAAGGGTCATCTGTATACTCTATAAAATCCAAGAGAATCAACAAAAAAGTTATCAGAAATTTAAAAAAAAACCTTTGTAAGTTAGAGCTATAAAATCAATTTATAAGAAAATCAGAACTTTTATGCAAACGATAACTTGTTAGAAAACAGAATGTAAGAAAACGATAAAGTATAACTAATATTTAGTGAACACTGTTAAGTGCCAGGCATGGTTGCAAATACCTTAAATTTATCATATTTATTCATTACCTCTTCAAAACTACCTTATTCATTAAATCTAAGACAACATCTACTGCAGGACACATAATTTCAAAGATGTTAACATATAGCAAAATGCGCCTTATGATCAGTAAAATTCAGTATCATCATCCCTAGTTTATTATTTTTTTTTAGCAATTTTATTTATTTTAGAGGGAGAGAGAGCACATGTGCATGAGTGGGAGGTAGGGGCAGAGGGAGAGGGAGAGAGAGAATCTCAAGCAGTCTTCCTCCTGAGTGCAGTGTCTGAAAGAGGGATTGATCCCACCTGAGATCATGACCAGAGCTGAAATCAAGAGTTGGATGCTCAACTGACTGTGCCACCCAGGTGCCCCATATTACCCCTATTTTAAAGGAGAAACTGGGACAAAAGAGGTTAGAAAATTTGTTCAAGGGTAGTCAAAGTGAAGGTGGAAGGCAGCCTGATTCACTTTCTATTTCTGGATGCACATAAATCAAACTTTTCTCTAAATTAACCTCGAATCCAGAAACTTTACAAAACTTAGTATTAATTCTAAGAAGTTCATAGATTTGTTTTACATTTTCTATTTATACAGTCATAATCTGCAAATAATAATAGTTTTATTTCTTCCTTTCCCTAACATACATTTTATTTTTCTTGACTTCTCCACTGGTTGAAAAGAAGTGATGATTTCAGGAATCCTTATTGTGTCTTTAAACTCAAGTGAAAAGATTTCATCAATTCACAATGAACTACAATGTTTGCTACATTTTTTGCAATGGTTATATGCTCTTGTCTTTGTTATTCTGTTAATATGGTGAATTCATTGACTGATTTTCAGTTGTTAAATCAGCCTTGCATCTCTAGAATAAACTAGCTGGGTCATGATGCAGTATTTTTCTTGTATCTCAGAGGTTCAATTTGTTAATATTTTATGAAGGATTTAAAAATCTATGTTCATGACTGAGACTGTTTTACTATTTTTAAAATTTCTTAATAAATTTCTTAATTATCAGATTTCATTATTTCCAAGTACACTAAAAAAATTAGAATCATGAATCTAAGGTAAATATAGATTGAACATATATCAAATATCAGTGATATTTGACCTTACCCACTGAGTAAAGCTTTTTCCAAGGGAATCTGAGAGAAGATAAACTAATGAAATGGACTCTGGAATAAGACAGATATAGAAATGCAAAAATGGCTAATATCCTACAGGGCAATAAAATTGTAACTTTTGGGGCTACTTGTTCTACATCACAGAAATCACTCACATCCCTACTGGACAAAAATCTATATATCACTTAGTAACTTCACAGATTCTAGGCCTTAATCAGTAAATTTCAAGTGAAATAAAATTCCCTTGCCTAGAGAATTAAATATTATTGTTCAACACTCCAGAATAACACTAAAAGGACATGTGTCATCCATTCCAAAATATTTTCAACAGAAATGTCAGTTACATGTAACAGTAATCTACATTACAATAACCTCATAAAATGAATCTCCAATTTTTTTTTAAAAGTTTATATAAAATTAAAAAATTTTCCTTTACATGCTTGGAAAAATTTACAAATGAAGCCATTTAGATCTGGAAATGTGCGGTTTTTAATAATTCATCGAATTTATCTAATGTATTAGATAAATATTTGATATGTATTAGATAAAAAGACTATTCAGATTTGGTAATTTTTCTGGTGTCAAGTTTTTTTTAAAAGAATTTTTCCAATTCATCTAGGTTTTCAATTTCACTAGCATAAACCTATTGGCAATATCCTCTTTTTTACTTTTAACATCTGAATGAACCGTGATGACATCTTCCTTTTAAGATTTCTAGTACTATTTACAGTCAACCCTTGAACAACATTGGGGGTGGGAGACTAGAAGCACCAACCTCTTGTGCAGCTGAAAATCCACATATAACTTTTGACTCTCCCAAAACTTAACTACCAATAAACAGTCAATTAACAAATATTTTGTATATGTATTATATATTGTATTCTTACAATAAAGTAAAATACAGCAAAGCAAATGTTATTAAGAAAATCATAAGGAAGAGAAAATGCATTTACAGTACCGTGCTGTATTTATGGAAAAAAAAATCCATGTTCAAGTGGACCTGTGCAGTTCAAACCTGTGTTGTTCAAGGGTCAGCTATATTGGTGCCTTTGCTTTTATCTCAGTGTTGCCAAGTACTAATCAAATTTAGTTATTTCCAAGAATGAACCGTTGGCCTTGGTGACCTCTTTATTAAATGTTTATATTTTATTTAATTTCTTTTAAAAACTTTATTATCTTTGTTTCTTTGGGTTAAATTGCTATTTTTTATCTAACTTCTTATGATGATTGCTTAGCTCATTGATTTCCAGCTATCTTTCTCATCTAATATATATATGTGTGTGTATGTATATATATATTTGAAGTTATAAATTTCATTAAAAATTATTGCTTTAATGTTATTTCACAATTTTGATATGTCAAATTTTTCATTAGCAATTTGTTAAAGAAATTAAGTTCTCTCAGGATTTTCTGTGTCATGGATTACCTAGAAGTTTATTGTTAATTTCCACATATATGAAGATTTTTCAATCTCTCTTTTTAAACAATATTTATCTACTTATTTATTTGAGAGAAAGAGAGAGAGAGAGAGAGACTGCATGAGCAGAGAGGAGGGGCAGAGGGAGAGGGAGAAGCAGGCTCTCTGATGAGCAGGGAGCCCAGTGTCGGACTAGATCCCAGGACCCTGGGACCAGGACCTGAGCTGAAGGCAGATGCTTAACCAAATGAGTCACCCAGGCACCCCTCAATCTCTTTCTTTTTAAATTGTGGCTAAAAATATGCAACATAAAATTTATTATCTTACCATTTTCAAATGTATGGTACAGCTCTGTTAACTATATGCATATTGTTGTACAACAGATCTCTAAACTTTTTCATCTTGCAACACTGATATACACTTACTATATACTCACTCAACAAATACTCATTTCCCTCTCCCCCACCAGCCCCTGGCAACCAATGTTATACTTAACTGTTTCATGTGAATACTTCAGATACCTCAAATAAGTGGAATTGCGAAGGAATTGTCTTTTTGCGATTAGATCATTTCACACAGTATAACCTAAAGGTTCACCAATGTTGTTGCAGGACTTCCTTCATTTTTAAGGCTGAATAATATTCCAATGTATGTATATATCACTTTTTGTTATCCATTCATCTGCCGATGAACATTTAGGTTTTGCCACATCTCAACTATTAAGAATAATGCTACAATGAGTATGAAAGCACAAATTTCTCTTTAAGACCTTAATTTCAATTTTTTGGGTAAATACCCAGAAGTAGGGTTGCTGGGTCATGTGGTAATTCTACTTTTTTTTTTTTTTGAAGATTTTATTTATTTATTTGTTAGAGAGAGAGAGAGCGCAAGCACAGGCGGACGGAGTGGTAGGCAGAGGCAGAGGGAGAAGCAGGCTCCCCGCTGAGCAAGGAGCCTGATGTGGGACTTGATCCCAGGATGCTGGGATCATGACCTGAGCTGAAGGCAGCTGCTCAATCAACTGAGCCACCCAGGCGTCTCACTACTTTTAATTTTTTTGAGGAACTCCAAACTGTTTTAACTATATAATGGTTGCATCATTTTAGATTCCTACCAAAGGTGCACAAGTGTTCCAATATAGCTATATCCTCACCACCATTTGGTATTTCTTCTCTTTCTTTTCTTCTCTTTTTTGAAAGTTGAGGTCCTAATGAATGAGGAGATATCTCATTGTGGTTTTTATTTGCATATCCCTAATGATTAGTGATGCTGAACATATTTTTAGACAGCTGTTGGGCATCTGTATACCTTCTTTGGAGAGATGTATGTTTAAGTCCTTTATGTTCAAGTCCTTTGCCTATTTTTAATTGGATTATTTTTGTTGTTGTGTTGCAGGAATTCTTTATATATTCTGGATACTAATATGGTTTGCAAATATTTTCTCCCATTCTGTAAGTTGCTTTTTCACTTTTTTTTTTTTTTTTTTTCTGTGCATACGTTTTTAAGTTGGATGTAGTCCATTTTGTCTATTCTTGACTTTGTTGTCTGTGCTTTTGGTGTCATATCCAAGAAATCACTGCCAAATTGAAGATTTTCCCATTTTCTTTTAGGGGTTTTATGGTTCCAGGATTTAAGTTATTAACCCATTTTAAATTAATTTTTGTAAATGGTGCTAGGAAAGGACCCAAATTTATTCTTTTGTATGTGGATATACAATTTTCTCAACACCATTTGTTGAAAATAGTATGCCTTTCCTATTGTGTAGCCTTGGTAGTCTTGTTGAAGACATCTGACCATATACATGAAGGTTTATCTCTGGGATCTTCATTCTGTCCTATTGATCTACATGTCTGTCTTTATGTTGGTACCATACTGTTTTAATTGCTATAGGTTTGCAATGTTTTTTAAAATTAGTAAATGTAAATCTTTTTTTCTTTTTTTTCAAGAGTTATCTGGGCTATTTGTGGTCCACTGAGATTGCATATGAATTTTAGGTCTTTTCTATTTCTACAAAATAATAACTAAAAAAGCAATTGGGATTTTAATAGGCATTATATTAAATTTGTAGATTGCTCTGGGTAGTGTGGATAATTTGACAATATTAAGTCTTCCAACCTTGAACCTTGGACTTGAACATGGACTGTTTTACATTTGTTTGTGTCTTAATTTTTTTTTTTTTTTAGCATTTTTGGTAGTTTTTAGGGTATAAGTGTATATTATACACTTATAATACACTTTAGTGTATATTCATCTCCTTGGTTAATTTTATTCCTAAGTATTTTATTATTTTTGAGGCAATTGTAAATAGAACTGTTTTCTTAATTTCCTTTTCAGATTATTGTTAGCGTTTAGACATACAACTGGCTTTTATGTGTTGTAACTGGTTTTGTATCTAGAAACTCTGCTGAGTTCATTTATTAGTTCTAACAATTTTTTTGAGTCAAATCCTTAAGGTTTTCTACATACAAGATCATGTCATCAGCCAACAGAGAAAGTTTTACTTCTTCCTTGCTGATTTGGATGTCTTTTGTTTCCTTTCTTATCTATTTGCTCTGTCTAGAACTTCTAGTACTATGTTGACCAGAAATGGTGAGAAACAACCTTTAGTTTTATAAGGGGAAGAATATTCAGTTTTTCACCATTGAGAATAATGACAGTTTATGGGCTTTCATTTATGGTTTTTATTATGTTGAAGTAATTTTTTTCTAATTTTAGTTTGTTGAGTATTTTCATTATTAAAAGATGTTGAATTTTTCTGTATCAATTGAATCAAGTAGTTACTGTCTTTTAATGTGATATATTGTTTGATTTTCATATGCTGAACATCTTTGCATCACTTGGTCATAGCATATAATTTTTTTTAATGTATTGTGGAGTTCAGTTTGCTTATATTTTGTTGAGGATTTTTGTGTCACTATTCATCAGAGATACCAGACTATAGTTTTCTTTTCTTGCAATATCTTTGCCTGGTTTTATGCCAGCTGAATAAAATGAGTTTGAAAGTGTTCCCTCCTCTTCACTTTTTTGGAAGAGTTTAGGAAATCATGTTAATTCTTTAAATGGTAGAATTTTTAGTGAAGCCATCTGGTTTAAGGCTTTTCTTTGTGGGGAAGTTTTGATTACTGATTTAATCTCCCTACCATAGAGTTCTGCCTAGATTTAAAAACCTCATCATGATTTTATCTTGATAGGTTGTATTTTTCTAGAGTTTTATCCATTTCTTGTAGGTTATCCAATTAGTTGGCATGTAATTGTTTATAGTAGTCTCTTATGATTCTATTTCTGCTATACTACTTGTCTTCTCTGTTATTTTTAATTTTTGTTAGGTCCTCTACTTTTCTTAGTCTACCTAAAGGTTTGTCAATTTTGTTGATCTTAAAAAAAAAAACAAAACACCTCTTAGTTTCATGGTTTTTTTCCTATTCTTTCATTTATTACTACTTTATTATTTCCTTTCCTCTGCGTTTGGTTTAGTGTGTTCTTTTTCTAGTTCTTTGAAGTATAAAGTTAGGTTGTTGATTTGATTGCTATTCTTTTGTTTTTAATGTATCTGTTCTTTTCTAAATTTCCCTTTTGGTGCTTTTCCTGTATCCTATACGATTTGGTATGGTTTTTGTTCTGTATTTGTCTTAAGGTATTTTCTGATTTCTTGTGATTTTTTTTTTTTCTTTGACCCATTGATCAGTCAGGGGTGTAATTTTTGACAGATTTATACATTTTCTAGTTTTCCTTTTGCTATTGATTTCTAGTTTCATTTCACTGTAACTGGAAAAGATACTTGATATGATTTCAATTTTCTTTAAATTTACTAAGACTTGTTTTGTGATCTGTCACAAAGTGATCTGTCATGGAGAATGTTTCTTGTGTGCTTGAGAAGTGATCTGTCATGGAGATGTTTCTAGTGTGCTTGAGAAGAATGTGTACTCTGCTGTTGTTGGGTACAGTGTTATTTTTATGTCTATTATGTCCAGTTAGTCTATGGTATTGTCCAAGTCCTCTGTTTCTTTGCTGATCTTTGAATTGATCTATGGTTGATCCATGATCTTTGGTTGATCTATACATTATTGAAAGAGAGGTATCAAAATCTCTACCATTATGGTGTTACTGTCTATTTCTCACATCAGTTATCTCAGTATTTGCTGTATATATTTGGGTACTCTGCTATTAGGTGCATATTTATTTATTACTATGCCTTCCTTGTTAATTGACTTTTCTTTAATCATCACATAATCTTCTTTGTCTCTTGTGACAATTTTTGACTTAAATCTATTTTATCCCATATATGTATGGCCACTCCTCATCTCTTATCTCTGGTTATCATTTTCAAGGAATACTTTTTTCCATCCTTTCACATCCAATTTATGTAAGTCCTTATATCTAAAGTGTGTCTCTTGTAGACAGCATAGAGTTGTATTTTGTTTTTGTTTTTTAAAGATTTATCTATTTGACAGAGATCACAAGTAGCCAGAGAAGCAGGTGGGGGCAGGGGGAGGGAAGCAGGCTCACCGCTGAGCAAAGAGCCCGATGCAGGGCTTTATTCCAGAACCCTGGGATCATGACCGCAGCCGAAGGCAGAGGTTCAACCCACTGAGCCACCCAGGTACCCCTTGTTTTTTGTTTTTTGTTTTTTAATCCATTCAGCCACTCTTTGTCTTTGATTGAAGCATTTAATCCATTTACATTTAAAGCAATTACTGATAAAGCAGAATTTGCTCCTGTCATTTTGTTAATTGTTTTATGTCCTATAGTTATTTTGTCATTCCTGTCTTACAGCTGTACTTGGTGTGTTTTGTTAATTTGGGGGGGATGGGGGCATGCTTTGATTGCTTTCTTATTTTTATGCATCTTCTATAGGTATTTTCTTAGTGGTTACTATTGGAAATTATATGGAACATCTTATAGTTATTATAATCTATTTAAACTGATAACAACATCAGTCACAAATAAAACTCTCCTCCTTTACATTTCCCCCTTCCATTTTATATTACCAATGTCACAAATTATCTCTTTGCATATTTTGTATTCTTTAACATGATTTATGGTTATGGTTATTTTAAAATTTTTATTTGTAAAATTCCACACCAGAATTAAAAGTAGTTAATGTAGGGATGCCTGGGTGGCTCAGTTGGTTGGGTGGCTGCCTTTGGTTCAGGTCATGATCCCAGCATCCTGGGATCAAGTCCCACATTGGGCTGCTGGCTCAGCAGGGAGCCTGCTTCTCCCTCTGCCTCTTCTGACCACTCTGTCTGCCTGTGCTCGCACTCTCTCTCTCTGACAAATAAATAAATAAAATCTTAAAAAAAAAAAGTAGTTAAGGTAACACCCATTACAGTTATTATAGGATTCTGTATGTCTCTGTATTTATACTTATCAGAAAGCTTTACATTTTCATATGCTTTAGTATTGCTGCCTAGGGTCCTTTTTCTTCTTTCTTCTCTTTTCAACTTAAAGAACTCCCTTTGGCAATACTTTTTTTTTCATTTTATTTTATTTTATTTTCAGTGTTTCAGCATTCATTGTTTATGCACCACACCCAGTGCTCCATGCAATACGTGCCCTCCATAATACCTACCACCAGGCTCACCTAACCACCCATCCCCTTCCCCTCCAAAACCCTCAGTTTGTTTCTCAGAGTCCACAGTGTCTCATGGTTTGTCTCCCCCTCCAATTTCCCCCAACTCACTTCTCATGTCCTCCGTGTTATTCCTCATGCTCCAAAAGTAAGTGAAATCATATGATAATTGACTCTCTCTGCTTGACTTATTTCACTCAGCATAATCTATTCCAGTCCCATCCATGTTGATACAAAAGTTGGATATTCATCCTTTCTGATGGAGAGAACCAAGATGCCCTTTAGCAATACTTTTAAGGAAGCCATGTCTAGTCATAATGGACTCCCTCAGCTTTTTGTCTGGGAAGGTCTTTATTTCTCCTTCCTTTCAACTTTTCTGTATGTTTAAAATTTTCCTTAATAAAATGTTGGGATAAAGCAAAAGTGAAGTTAAGAAAAGTTTCAAATAAAAACTAAGAAAATTTATTACTAACAGACCCACACCAAAGGGCATTAAAGGCCTTAACATGAATGTTATTAGCTAGAATTAAATATTTGCTTATATTTTGAGGAAACAAATTACAGTGAAATGATAAACCATAAACATACATCAATGAATTCTGATGAATGCCTTACTGTCATCCTGAAAGTATTCTCACTTTAATGTCTGAGGGGTATTTTTGCTGGGTACAGAATTCTAGGATGGGGTTATTTTCAATCAGTTTTACAAAATACATGATTCCATTGCTTGGGTTTCTTTCTTTCTTTTTTATTTTTCCCATTTAAAAGTTGGGTTTTATTCTAATAGTTGCTTCTTTGAAAGTAGCCTGTTTTTAGCATATTTCAACTGTTTTCAATTTCTTAACTTTGCCTTTTGTTTCTAGCATTTTCATCATCATATGCCTAAATATGGAGTTTTAAAAATTTTTTATTTAGCTTAGGGTTCATAAAACCTCTTGAATCTATACCTTGGTGTATTTCATCAACTTTGGAAAGTTCTCAGCCACTATCTCTTGAAATATTTTACCTTTCCCATTATCCCTCTTTTTTTTTTCTGACATTAATTACATGTATTCTAGACCACTTCATCGTTTTTACTTCTCTTAATCTCTAATGTATACTTTCTATCTTTGTTTCTCACCATGTTTTCATTCTTAATATTTTCTCTTGAACTTTTTTCCAGTTTACTGAATCACTCTTTGGCTGCATCTACAGGCTTCTCACAAGCTCACTAACACTATCTCCCATAGGACCAAAAAGTCTGGTCTTATTACTCTCAATCTGTCACCATGGAAACCCAGGATTCTCAGACTATGCTTTTTCCATAAAATCTAATCCCATTTTTATGGATAGTGAGACAACGTTCTCACCGTCCCCCATATTTTAAACATTTATTTGTTTGTCTCATTCTATAAGATAAAAGCTTCATGAAGGAAATAATTTTTGGATGTTTAGTTCACTACTGCATCCCTAGTGCTAGGAAACAGATGTAAGCACTCAATAAATATGTTAAATAAATGAGCAGTATTCTACTTTTATAAGAAATCACTAAAGTGAAACTTTATAAAAACATCAGAAACTTTATTTTTAAAGCAACAATGACAATAACAATAACAAGCTGCATACAAGAGCTTAACAACTAAATAAATAGTAGGACAAAATATATAGTTCACTAGAATTTGAAAGCAGACAAGAAAATCAACTGATTGATTATTTTTATCACCTCCCCCCAAACTGATAGGTCCACCATAGATTTTGGATTAAAAACACTTTTCCACTGTCCAGTTTGATCCTCTTGACACAGTGGTATATTGTTGCTACTACTGAAATCCATGCATTAGGGATACAAATGAGTCAAGCAGCTCTCTAAATCTGAGTGAATCTGATGCTTGATTTATTACTCTGCTCCAATGACCATTTGCAGCAGCAGTGACTTAGTAGTACCCAAGGTCGAAATCTCTCTGAATGTCAAGTTATATCATTGAGGTTTATAGAATTAGGATTTAAAGCTTGCGAACCGCTTTGCTCCTTCTTATAAAATCATTTTTCTGCTCTTTGGCTTGAGGACAAAGGTGGGGGAGAGGGTGGGGTAGGAAAGCTTACTGAACTCGAACGTTGGTGAGTGAAAGTCATCATTCATCTTCCTTCCTCCATTGTCCCTTCTGTAAGGAAATATTTTTGAAGTGGCATAAAGACATGGCAGCATATCTCTCTGGACAGGATCTTCAAGTTTATACATGTTGATATGAGTAGTGAGAGCAATTCCCATGCATAACAAACTCAAGAGGCCTTCTATCTGAATGTTTTTGGTCCTTTTTTTTTATGTATACTTTCCTCCCAGCATTCTCTGTGCAGACTTTACTACAGGATCAACTAGATTTCAACCCACATTGTGGGTACTGTTTTCACTTGAGTTCTATGGAACATTTTAAAGGGTCCTAGTAGGTCTCTTTCTACCTTGACTACAAAAGTGTTGTAGAATAACATTTATGTATTTGTTTAACACTGGAACTCATTATATCATCTCCACCTCCTGAGGTTAATTTTCTTAATCAAATATTTTTAAATTTACATGTATATACTCATTATAAGAAGTTACAGATTATAGATTATATAAGTATTAAGCTTTTCTGTTTTTCCTCTTAAGCCCCTTACCCCCAAGATAGCCAATATTATCACTCTGGTTATTACGTGCCCACCCTTACCATCCTCATTCAAATATGAATGAATATATAAGCTCCCTGACTTCATCAGTATTTTTCAGAAAAACAGGATCATATCCTATACATCACTCTAGACAGCCTAGATATCTGTCACTGTAATCATGATGCTGGGAATAATGATTACTTGTAATAACTTTGATTTGAACTTAGAATTAAAATTACTCTGTAATTTGTCATTATTTATAGTGAATTCCAAAGGGTGCTAACAATTTTTTAAACAGAGTAAGTACTCTTAGGTATGTTAGATTGAAGCAAAAAAAAAAAAAGAAAAAGCACAGAGATAGTTTAATGCTATAAAGTTTTTCAAGATATTTGATGGTATTTCTGAAATAAAGCAAAATAAAAAGAAAAGAGCCAAGAATGGGTTATGAGACTATGATATCTTTAAAAGTTACAACTTCTAGGAATGTGGGCTTTTACAATCATATAAAATATATACTTGTCCCATGAGATTATTCGACAAAAATCAAAATTAAGTAATAAGCAATAGTAGTCCATTAATAGAATTGGGGCTAAGTGTTTGTGAACTGGTTTCGTTAAAAATGCAGTGGCTTTGTCAACAATTAATTTGAAATATTATTTCTCATAAAGCTGTTTGGAAATTCTAAAACAACTATATAAGGAAGAAAAAGCTTGTGAATGGTGAAAAGTAGAAGTCTTGATTTTTCTGTTAAAGGTTATGCATTTTAATATGATCTTTTGGCTGATTTATGTAAAACTTTGTATTTTTCATTTTCTCAAGCCTGTCACTGCAGTGATGTATGGCATATTTTAGCATCAAGTTTGCCATAAGCAATAAAGTCAAGGCCCCAAAGAAATTTTAATATATTTCCCCATTTTTAACCTGGAGCTTTCCATTATTCAGTTATTTTGTTTGGGATCCCCTGTTTAGTTGACATAAGTTTTATACTCACATAAATAACTTTATAATTTTAAAGATAAAATTTAACTAGATTAATTATTGGGTAAGTTTACAGGTCATCATATGTAAAGTGAAAATCTTAGTGATAACTTAAATTTTACACTAACAACCTGTCCAAAGGTTATATTTTATATTCTAGCTTGCTTTAAGAGCATTCTTCTCTAACAAGATAAAAGAAAAATGAAAAAGAAAGTGACTTTCATTATGGTAGGCAACATGAAAAGGAAGCATATGTTTATGAAATTCTGTAAGAAGAAAAAATGAAGTAAGAAAATAACAATCAATTATAAACTCAAAAATCTTATTCCAGAACAGCTGTACAGAGAGTACAAAAATGAAAAAGGAACAGTCCTCAAGAAATTTACAACCTAGTGGCAATAAGTCCTTAAACTTATAACATAAAGCTGATTAAGTTTTTGTCACAAGAAAGGAAGAAACAAAGTACTAGGACAGTTTATCTGGTATGGCTAAATGTATAAGTATTTGAGTTCAAAAAGGAAGGAAGACAGATAAGACAGAATAACCAGAGGCAAGGGAGGAGAGAAGCCGAAGGCACAGTAAGGGAGAATCCATCCAACTTAAGAGGAAAGGATACATGTAGGGGGTTGCTGAGAGCAAGACTGAGAAAAGAAGTTATACTACCATGTTATACAGTCTTCAATTAATGTCTAAACATCCTATTTACTTAAAAAACAATGTAGTTGTATTATGGATTTTTGTGCAGAGACACAAAAATAAATACAGCAGTGGAATAAAATAGGGGGATAATGGAAGCAAAGAGTTCACTTAAAGAAGCTGTATGCTGTCCAAGAGTTTGGGCAAGATATGACTTTAACTAGAGAGATGGGCATGGAGATGGAATGGTGTAAAATATATATTAGAGAATTAGCATGTAAAGAATTAGACAACCAACTGAATGTCATGGTAAAGGAGACCCAGCTGTAACAGATGATGCCAATATTCTGTCCTGAGTTACTAAGGGGAAGACAATTGTGTTAAAGAACAAAAACAGGCAGAAGTTACACCTGTAGGGGAAAATGGGTTCAGGCTTGTACACAATGTACTTGATACATATTGGCAGTGATGTCCAGCAGCCAGTCAGAAATACGGAGAAAGTCAGAAATAAGCAGAAATACCAGAAAGAGAGTGACTTTAGAATCATCTGTATAGAGCTGAAAAGTAGATTGTGGGAGAAGACAAAAATCCCAGGGACAGAAAATGTAGAAAAAGAAAAAAATGCAACCTTAAAAAGAACTGGGGTTATATACATTTGTTGAAGGTAAGAAGCAGAGGAACTACTGAAGGAGATAGAAGAAATCAGAATGGTACAGTGACATATATCCATTACAGGGGAATTTTTCAAGGAGATGGTGGTCAATATTATCAAGGAAAGGATTAATTAGGGATTAGAAAGTTGAGAAAAGAGCAACAGCAATTTATCAAAGTAACTGAGATCAAGCTAGATTGCAAATGTGTTATGAATGAATTGAAATTAAAGGACTTTAGGGAACAGATACAGATTTTCAGAGTGATATTCAAGGTACTACATTCTACATCTCACTATTATTTGGGGTGGAATGTTAATTTACTATGAATTTGAAATAGTAATGTGATTTTGATAAAGCATGTGAAAAGGTATCTGTATTTTTGTCCTCTAGCATTTATTCATCTTTCTTTTGGAAATCATACTTTGTTTTCCCTCTAGATCATACCCTTCTCTATTACCTGTGCGAGGACAGGAGTAAAGATGGTGACTTAGCCCAACCTTTGCCCAAGCCACTGAGATGCAGTGGGATTTCTGGGAAAGAAACTGTCACTGTTTCCCTCTGGTTCCACACTAAGAATGCCACATCAAAGCTTGTCCTTTGCAAAAAAACAAAAACAAAAATAAAAACAAAACCAAAAAAAGGGCCTAAAGGAGGCAACATTTAACATAAATTTTAATAATGAAGACAAGTAAAATGTCTTAGCAAGACTAATGAAAGAAATCACACAACTATATAAATAAATGGAGAGATATTCCATGATCATGGGTAGAAAGACAGTATTATCAAGATCTCTGTTTGTTTGTTTGTTTGTTTTTCTAATTTGATCTACAGCTTCAATGCAATCCTAATCAAAATGTCAGCAAGTTACAAACTGATTCTGATGTTTATATGGAAAGACTTAGAATAGTCAACAAAATATTGAAGGAAAAGAATAGTCAGAAGGCTGACATTACTGACTTCAAGACAACTATTAAGCTACACTAATTAAGGCATTGTGGTATTGGTAAAAAAATAGATAAACAGAGCAACAGAACAGAGAATCCAGAAATAGATCCACACAAATATAGTTAACTGATCTTTGGCAAAGGAGCAAGGGAAATAATGGAGAAAAGACAGTCTTTTCAACAAATGGTAATAGAACAGCTATACTTCCACATACAAAAAAAATGAATCCAGACATAATCCTTATATTTCCTTATAAAAATTAACTCAAAATGGAACACAGACTCAAATGTAAAACGTAAAACTATAAAACACCTAGAAAATAACATAAAAGAAAATCTAGAAGATCTTTGGTTTGAGGATCACTTTTTAGATACAATACCAAAGGTATGATATATGAATGAAATAATAATTCATTAAAATTAAAACTTCTGCTTCATAAAGAACAGTACCAAGGAAATGAGAAGACAGCTATAGACTGGGAGAAAATATCTGCAAAAGACATAGCTGATAAAGAACTACTATCCAAAATACACAATAAGCTCTTAAAACACAATAATAAGAAAGCAAACAACTCAATTAAAAAAATGAGCAAAGATCTGAACAGACACTTCACCAAAGATATGGGAATGGGCAAATAAAGCATATGAAAAGATGTTCCACATCAAATGTCATCAGGAAAACACAAATTAAAACAAGATAACGCTGCACACCTATTAGAATGGAAAAAGTCCAAAATATTGACAATATTGAAAGCCGATGAAGATGCAGACCAACAGGAATTCTCATTCATTGACAGTGGGAATATAAAATTGTACAGCCACACTGGAGGACAGTTTGGTGGTTTCTTACAAACTAAACATATTCTTAACCGTACAATCTGGCAATCATACTCCTTGGTGTTTACCCAAGGGAGTTGAGGACGAAAACCTGCACATGGATATTTATTGCAGCTCTACTTATAATTGCCAAAACTTAGAAGTAACCAAGATGTTCTTTGGTAGGTGAATGAGAAGTAAACTGTGGTACATCCAGACAATGGAATACTTAACACTTAAAACTCATGAAAAGACATGGAGGAAGTTGAGTGCATATCTCCTAGGTGAAAAAAGCCAGTGTGGAAAGGGCATGGCTACACATTTTCCAACTGCAATTATATGACATTCTGGAAAAGGTAAAACTATAGAGACAGTAACAAGATCACTGGTTACCAGGGGTAAGAGGGAAAAGAAAGGATGAACAGGCAGAGCACTGACAATTTCCAGGGCTATTTTGTATGATGCCATAATGGTGGATATATGTCACTATACATTTGTTCAAACCCATAGAGTATGCAATATTAAGAGTAAACCATAATGTAAACTATGTACTTTGAGTGATAAAGATGTGTCATTCATTGTTTGTGGGTTCATTGATTGTAATAAATGTACTACTCTGGCGCCAGATGTTGATAGCATGGCTATGCATGTGTGAGGGCTGGGGGCATATGGGAACTCTCTGTTCCTTCTGCTCAATTTTTCTGTGGATCCAAAATTGCTGTAAAAAATTAAGTCTATTCAAAATAAAGTTGTCTAAAGTCAGCACAGATAATACCAAAATATTGTGTGTTTTTTTTTTTTTTTATAAGTTGGCTATTGTAAGTAATGCTCCTATAAACATAGGGGTGCATGTATCCCATTGAATTAGTATTTTTGTATTCTTTGGGTAAATATCCAGTAGTGCAATTGCTGGATTATAGGGCAGTTCTATTTTTAACTTTTTGGGGGAACCTCCACACTGTTTTCTAGAGTGGCTACACTAGTTTGCATTCCCACCAACATTGCAACATTGAAAGTTCCCCTTTCTCCACATCCTCACCAACACCTGCTATTTCAAACATTCTGACAGGTATGAGATGATATCTCATTGTAGTTTTGATTTGCATTTCTCTGCTTATGAGTGATGTTGAGCATTTTTTCATGTCTGTTGGCCATCTCTACATTTTCTTTGGAGAAATGTCTGTCCATGTCTTCTGCCCATTTTTTAACTGGATTATTTGTTTTTTGGGTATTGAATTTTCTAAGTTCTTTATGTATTTCAGACACTAACCCTTTGTCAGATATGTCATTTGCAAATATCTTCTCCTATTCCTTAGGTTGTCTTTTAGTTTTGTTGATTGTTCCGTTTGCTGTGTAGAAGCTTTTTATTTTGATGAAGTACCAGTAGTTTATTTTTGCTTTTATTTCCCTTGCCTTAGGAGCTTTTACCTAGAAAGAAGTTGCCATGGCCGATGTCAAAGAGGTTACTGCCCGTGTTTTCATCTAGAATTTCTATGGTTTCAGGTCCCACATTTAGGTCTTCAATCTTTTTCGAATTAATTAATTAATTAATTAATTTTCTTTTTTTTTTTTTTCCTCACCATAGCACATACCCTCCCCAATGTCCATCACCCAGCCACCCCATCCCTCCCACCTCTCTTCCCTCCAGCAACCCTCAGTTTGTTTCCTGAGATGAAGAGTTTCTTATGGTTTGTCTCCCTCTGGTTTCATCATGTTTTATTTTTTTCCCTCCCTTCCCCTATGAATTTATTTTTGTGTATGGTGTAAGAAAGTGGTCCAGTTGCATTTGTTTGCATGTTGCTATCTAGTTTCCCAAACACCATTTGTTGAAAAGACTTCTTCCCATTGGATATAAAAATTGCATTATTCATTGTTATAAAATACTCAGATCTAATGATATTCTTCCTGACTGTCCAATACTGTTGATAAAATGAATACTATATCGAAAAAAAAAATGACAAGTCATGCCAGTAATATCCAGTAGAATAAACTTGATTGGCTAAGTAAACTGCCTTTTCAATGATTTTCAAATGCTCTGCATCATTAGACAACTGGCAGAAATGAGAGCAGGAAAGAGAAAAGGAGAAAAATAAAACAATGGGATGAAAAAAGATAAATGTTACAGAAATGAGAGTTGGGGATGAAGTAAAAGGGGAAAAAAGACCACATACTATGTACAGGTCATGGATAGGACATGGTAACTAAAGTCAGAGAAAGTGAATCCTGAGGAAGTCACCAATAATAATGAATGAGGCTTTCACATTTCTCCAATTAATCAATGTTCCTACTAACTTCTTCTGATAAAGATATATATTTCTAATAAAAAATGCAGAGAATGAGCTGGATATAATAGTTGAGAAAATGTTGTGTAGTTTTTTTCATATAGAAATGGCAGCTTAGTAAACAATGTTCAAAATGTTCTTCAAGAATTATGTATATAATTAGATGTTCTGTAGTTGTCAGGCACCGTGGACACCTAAAAAAAGAAAAAAAAGAAGAAGAAGAAAGAAAGAAAATGCACCATATTTATTTAGTGTCAGTGAATATTCCACCTTAAAGAAATAGCATTCTTTTCTTTGAGAGGGCAAATGGACTGTGAACAAATGAAATACTAAAACAACAAGGTGAACAATGAGCTATTTAGGTAAAGCTGAACATATAATGGCTGATATGTCTGAACAAAGTAAGTTTCCTCAAAAAAAACCCCAAAAAACAAAACAAAAAATTCAACAGTTTATATTTTGTGTGTGCGCACATGGCAGCAATAGCAGCAGAGACCGAGAAAGTAAGAGGTTCCTTTCACTGGGTATAAAGGATGTTTGAATAGTACAGCTTTACTTTCTCGAAGAGTACCAGCTTTTGACTTACTTTCTATCTTAATTTTTCTAGACATGGATAATTATATTCTTCCTGGAGAAACTCTTTCATCCTGATTTCTGGTTACCATTCTTTTCCTTCCTTTGCCAATCTTCATTAAACCCTCTTGATTCTTCAGATTCTCTATCATAAATAGCCTCAAGACTTGGTGATAGAACACTAAAGATGCAGAAAACTTCTTCCAATCCTTTATATTTCAAGTGGCAGACTTTAAAAAAAATTTTTAATTTAATTCCAGTTAGTTAACATACAGTGCAATATTGGTTTTAGGAGTAGAATTCAGTGATTCATCACTTACAACACCCAGTAAGGAGAAGACCCTTTAATCAAAGTGTCTAATCCAGATCTCTACCTATTCCACAAGACATCCTTAAACTCATATTCTGCTATACCTTGACAATCAAAATATTTAAAATAAAACTCTTTATCACTTTTGCTTCACTTTCCATCTTTCACTTGTACTTCTGTTCTCTTGGATATTTTTGGAAAAGCTTTTATTTTTTCTTTTCCTCCACTCCTACACTTTGTATAATGAAACTCCAATTCATTCTCAAACCTTTCCCCTCATGCTTATGTACAATGAAGTAATTCTTATTTTACCAGGTGATTTAATATTTGGTTGTATAGTGTCCCGTCTTCTCATTGGTTAATGTATATATGATTCCCCTTTTAAGTGAGTTGCAAACCCTTTAGAAATGTAATTTCTTAGGCATCATATAGAGTTCTCAAAACCATAAACATTTGCAAAATTTTTAGTTACTGACTGAGGATCTGGAAAAAAATCATTAATGATAAAATGACTTTTTTTTTTTTTTTTGCCCTTTATCTGTTGTTATAGCATTATAGATACAGAGCCAATGCATATATCCCAATTTTCTCTTGAAATCACTGGGAAAGTGAATCTTATTTACTTGCCTTGTCCTCCAAATGCAATTCCAAAAAGCGTAGATAAGCAACAGGTGCAAATGCATCAGCTGAATGTGTGACCACTTCTGATGAATCCCTAAAACATAAAAATTTTATAATGTGTTTATTTACTATGTAAATTGTGGCAAACTGTTCTCTGCTAGTGACTAGAAGAGACCCAAAATCCTACTTTTGTATTTATTTCCACTGGTAAACAATATGTAGTGATTAACATCTATTTTTAAGGATCTAATATTTTATTGGGAAAAGGATCGAGGATGCTAAATTTACAAGAAAAAGTAAAGATGCTTTTGTCTTCATAATGACATAGTTCAACTTTCAGGTTCGCTCAAAGCTCTCTGAACAGTTTTGAGACTTAAAATTCCTATTCAATTTCATTTTCACAAATTTGCTTGGTAGGGACTAACCATTAAACAATGGCACTTTATCTTCATTATTCCTTTCATTTTCAAGAGGTAATTCATTCAGTGTTTCACACAAAATCTCAATTATCCTTCACAAAAGCAGTACTGGTGACGGTTTTAAGCTCTAGGTGAACTCTTCACACTGCAATATCATTGCTATTAAAATTGATTGTCTGACATAGTAATTACCATATTCAGGTAAAATGGTATGAACTGCTTGCTGGCACCATATGGATACATGTAAATTAACTGAACTTTTATCAAAGATACCCTGTAAAGCGCCTATGAATAACTAAGATTATGTGTGAAGTTCTAATAACTAATTATTTTTTATTGTTGTTTATTAAGAAAGCAATAATGTTTTGCATTTCAACTAAATTTTAAAAATAGAATTTCCCCATATCTCTTTAATGCCTTGGGAACTAGTTCCATTATTTATATTAATACATTGTTAGCATTTTAACCTTTGTAGGATAGCAAAACAAATTGTTAACTTTATTTGACTTTGTCACTAATGTAAGATATTTTTGAGTCAACTTTTGTAATGTAAAGTTATTTAGTGGCAATAAAAGGAACCTCAAAATACTTGGCTCCAGAATATTAAATTTTCATGGACAAAATCTGTTTACTTTCCCCTTTGAAAGATCAGAGATAGAGAAAAAAAATATGATGATTAAAAGAGTCAACTACTATTCATGAACCTTTAATATCAAATATGCCTCTTGTTAATGCTTAGGAAAAAATAACATTAAAAAGGGCTTTGGTGACATTACAAGGAAAGCAACTTATAAAAGAAACAGAATTATTAAAGAGTCAGGATCCTGACAGAAAGATATAACCTGCTTTCACAGCTACATCAACCAAAAGATGTCTCTGGTATAATGAGGAGGAGAAAGAGAAAGTAAAGAGGCCAGCTTGCTTTCTCACACCTGCCCCTCTGGCTTGTTAGCCCTAATCTTGTTTTTCCTACTTATCCCAAAACTGCTTGTTCTGGTCGTATCTTAGATCATCAATCAGATGCTGATTCCAATTCCTATGCACAACTTTACTCTTACATTAAATTTCAATCTCCCTGTTCCTGATCTCAGCCTTGGAAACTGACCCTGAACCTCAATTATGCCTAATCTAGGCAGCTTGGTTTTGATACCCTTGACAATGGAGAGAACCAAAACTATAATTAACCCAGAACCAATGCTATGTCAGTAGAAAGGGTTTTGGGCCCTCCCTTCTTATGCCAGTTATCTGCACTAGAAACAGAAGGTTGACAGCAAATAGCTCATTTAATTAATGTAATTACTGCATTCTGAATAAAGATGGTTATCCAGAGAAAATATAGAATATTCTAAGCACTAAAGAAGAATATGATTTTTACGGATTCTATTAAACCCATAATCTCTAATTGACTAACATCATTTCATTCGCTTATACAAAGCCAAACAACTGGAAGAGACTAGATCTCGAACAGTTTTTAGTTTCAAACAGAATAATGCCACTATTGCTCTTCTTCTCCCTTTCAGAAACTCAACTGAAACTCAGCTTTCAAGGATCTTTGGTTTCTACTTCACGGATTTCTCTGAAACCTAGAGTAGGATCTGTTGAAATGTCCTTAGAGTGACCCAGAAAATTAAGACCAATTGTGACACAGCAAAAATGCTTTCCAGTTGGTGTTCTCCTCCCCTTTCCCTGTTAATACAAATAGTCAGTCTGGGCACTACCTCTTATACAACCAAGGTTTCTCGGTAGCCTCGGGGGCTAGCCCATGTTCCCTTTCACTGTTCCATTAGGCTTACCCCTAGATACAACTTCAAAAGGACAGCTGAGTCAGGCCAGGCTCCCACGGTGTGAGGTGAGGCCCTATCCCCTCACTTCAGAACAAAAAAACCCCTGACATTGTCTCTTGAGACAGCCATGGTCTTTGTTCCTACCATTCCTCTGAGAGAACAACGTATACAGATATTCCCTGTGGACTCACACTTGTCCTCATAGACATCTTCAGTATCATTTCTGTGAAGCCTTCCTTGACATTTTCCAATAATCCTTAGTTGTCTTCTTTTATGTGCTTTTGTAATGTGTTCACAGGCCTTTCATTGCACATCCACTACATTACAATTATGTCTGTGTATGCTTATCTTTCTTCTTAGAGAGGGACCAAGTTTTGATTACCTTTGTGTGACTCCCCCCACCCCACCCCTCTTGGCTCAGTACAGAGTACACTGTCTGGTATTTCATCAGACGTTTGTTGAATAAATGATTATAGTTGAAATTTTGTTAAGTATCTTCACATTACACATTATTGAATTCTCATAAACCCACACTGATATTTTTAATTACCTATCTTCTCATGAATACTTTCTTATATGTGTACACTGCATGTACACATGTACATATATATGCATGCACACACACCAATGTACCATATGCTATCTTCTAGCACAATAAAGATAACATTTAATAGGTCTAAACATTTAAATATAAGGAAAATATCTCGTAAGTTTAAATGAATCCCACATAATATAGGATAGATGTCAGAAGGTAGTAAGTACTTGATTCATCCCCACTGCTAAATGCCACATTGTGATGCCCTGTGCTGAATTATGCCTTGAGTGGGTAGAAAATAGGAGTAGGTGGGAAAAATGAGTACAAAGTGTTTTAACCACAGAATTTAGTACTTCCTTCCTTCCCCCCTCCCTTCATCCATCCCATGTGTAGCAACTTTATTAGTACAGTAATATTAATAACGCAAATGAAAGATGGGGATGTATCGAATACTGACATTTTGAAAATATGTTCATTAATAGAAGAAAATCACTTTCATTAATACAACATTAAGAGTTCTGTTCTTATGTCTGATAAATACACACATATATTTTAAAGTAAGAAGTAATAAGAAAGTAGGCTCTTTATTTGAGGACCTTCAATTGCCCCACAATTATCCTCCTTTCATAAAGGTTAAGCTGTAATTGTTTTCCTCAAGGCCTCTCAGAAAAAAACCCTTCACTTTCTGAACTAAAAATCTCTATCTAAAAGTGAGTAATCACATATTAATTGACATGAAAAGTGAATTGTAAAATGCTCTAGTTAGAAAATTTTTAAATTACTTCCAGACAAAGACTGCTACATCAGTCTTTCCTACAAGATTTAAAAAAATGTTAATTGGGGCAAAATGTATCTTATAATAAGCTTCTAGAACCACCCCAATTTCTCTAAATTACTTCAATTCAATCTGTGTTTTTGAAGAAAAAAAAAAGCCCTAATAATAATCAGGTCATTTTGTAGGTAAAAATTTATTTTTTCTCCCCTCAGAGGTGATCTCTTTTTCATCAAAACAATTTGAATCAGACATTTGAAATGGGATTCCTAATAATCAATTAGCTTTATGCCAATTGTGGCAGACCACAGAACAGGAGAAATTTTAATTTGCCCAAGAATGAATTCAAAGTTACCAGATCCAGTATTATTAATAGTCAGTTTTTAACAAACAGTTACAAGAACTTATCTTTTAGTTGTATCATCTCTAAATAAAGTAACTTTCATTTACATACAGTTTTAGAATGTGCAATGTATATTCACTCCCAGTATCATATTTAGTGCTTATCAGGTAGGCATGATGATGACATTTTCTATTTTAAAGAGGAGGAAAGATTTTATATATAATAGGTGACTTGCTTTTTCCACAAACTAGGATATGTTCCAACCTATCACCTCCAATTAAAGTTCTAAAAAGAACACATACAAGTAAGTGGAAATGGGATAAATTTTTAAAAACAATAAATGACTGATTAATGCAACAATATTTAACAAACACTTATGAGTGACAACTATGTGTTCTACGAGTTTAGGAATGAGAACAAGCACTAGAAGGGATGGCAACAGAAGCTTTTAAAAATGGAAGGATTTTTACAGCATAGGAAAGATAGCCAGTGGTAGTGCTGTATGGTGACAGATGGTGGCCACACTTGTGATGGGCAGAGCAGAACTTATAGACTTGTTGAATTGCTAGGTCATACACCTGAAAGTAATGTAATGTAACATCGTGTGTCAACTATATTTCAATTAAAAAGAAAAAAAAGGAAGGATTTAGCAAGGAAGAGAAAAATGGGAAGGCAAGCTAGAGAAAAGGTATCAAGTAAAAAAGTTATGAAGATAAGATGAGGCATAGCCTATGAAGAAAGAAGCACAGAATATGTTTAAGCATCAGAATTAGATGAGTGATGAACTGATAAATGAGAAGGAATGAAAAGACAGTGCTTCCTCTGTGCTCTCAAGATACACACCTGTATCTATTAGCACTTATGTAGTTGATGCACCTGTCTCTCCTGTTATAGGAAAAACTACAGAGCAGAGCAGTAGCTTGCAGAGTTCCACCCATATAATTCACCTCAATAAATGATTATTCAATTGAACTAAACATTTCAGCACTAAGGGTTTTTATACAAATTTTTTTTAAGATTTTATTTATTTATTTGACAGAGAGAGACCACAAGTAGACAGAGAGGCAGGCAGAGAGAGAGAGAGGGAAGCAGGCTCCCTGCTGAGCAGAGAGCCCAATGCGGGACTCGATCCCAGGACCCTGAGATCATGACCTGAGCTGAAGGCAGCGGCTTAACCCACTGAGCCACCCAGGCGCCCAGCACTAAGGTTTTTTTTTTTTTTTTTTTTTTTTTTTTTTTTTTTTTTTTAAAGATTTTATTCATCCATTTGACAGACAGAGATCACAAGCAGGCAGAGAGGCAGGCAGAGAGAGAGGAAGGGAAGCAGGCTCCCCGCCGAGCAGAGAGCCCGATGCGGGACTCGATCCCAGGACCCTGAGATCATGACCTGAGCCGAAGGCAGCGGCTTAACCCACTGAGCCACCCAGGCGCCCCTAAGGGTTTTAATATATCTCCCCTGACATCCGTCTCTAAAACTAGCATGACTGATTTCTCCCATGGCATTGTCTTGGCCAGGCTTAGGTTCCCTCACCTACAAATGAAGTCTACAAAAGTTTCAGTTTTCAGGTCTAAAGCACTATAATAAACGGACCTTCTGCTTATATAGTGTAAAGCAGTACATCTCTTATAATTCAAGGTTGTTCATAAAGACTTTTAGAACCTCAAGTTGTCAAATAAATGGGAAAAATTGTATTCTTTGGCATTTTCCTCTTAGCATGTTTTTTTGTGTTTTTTTTTTTTTTTTTTTTTTTTACAAATTTAGTCTCATATTAATAAGTAAATATACTGTGAGTTCCCCCATTATACTATATTTCACCTTCGCATGCGAATACTCTTCTTGAATAATGGAACAGTATTTTCTTATGGAAGTAAGACCTAATGTACATTTCATTCATGAATTATTTTGTGATCACAGTAGACAGAAGAACAGTCTCCTACATATGAAATTATAACTTTTATCCCTTATCATCTTGTATCTTAATTGTACAAGATGTGTCTTCCACTCAACCTCTGAAGGCAGGAGCTATCGTTGAACATCAACGGTGCCCAGTAGAATGCTTTAGACATAATAGGTACTTGATAAATATTTGAGAAATAAATTCTGTCAATGATTATTAATGGAAAAGAAGTTAGAAAAACATGAAAGAAGTAAGAGTGGATGAATATTACATATACGATAATGAAAATATCTTGGCCATGTTTCACTAGATAAACGTATTTTTTAAAAAATATTTTATTTATTTGACAGAGATCACAAGCAGGCAGAGAGGCAGGCAGAGAGAGAGAGGAGGAAGCAGGCTCCCTGCGGAGCAGAGAGCCCGATGCAGGGCTCTATCCCAGGATTCTGGGACCATGACCTGAGCCGAAGGCAGAGGCTTTAACCCACTGAGCCACCCAGGTGCCCCGATAAACATATTTTTTAGAAAATTCACATAGAGTTGTCTTAATTTTCTTTCTCTCTCTCTCTCTCTTTTTTTAAAAGATTTTATTTGTCAGAGAGAGAATGAGAGAGCAAGAGAACACAAACAGGGAGAGGGCAGAGAGAGAAGCAGGCTCCTAGCTGAGCAAGGAACCTGATGCAGGACTCAATCCCAGGATGCTGGGATCACGACCTGAGCTGAAGACAGACATTAAACCGACTGAGCCACCCAGGCATTCCATTTTAATATTCTTAGATCACTCCTTCACTCATTATTAATATGTACAAAGAAATCACCCTTCAGTGGTGAACATGTTGAAGTTGTCCACTCGAAACAAGATGCCAGTCTTTCATCAGATGTGGTTCCTGAAGTCGAGCATAATTCTGCCAATCTTTCCCAAGAATAAGAGCTTAGAAAAAGCAGATCAATTGCTCTCTTAGCATAGGAGAAGAGGAACACAAATTAGAGTACAGATAACAACGTTAACAGACTGCAAAAAAAAAAAAAAAAAAAAAGGAGTTCTTGTTTTTCACTACACTAATTTTAACAATCTATGGCAAAGAAATCACCGTGCTTGCCACAAACCGAATTCACTCAAAAACAAAGTTTATATGTAAAAATAACCCCAAATAATAAAAGAGAAATGTTTAGCATTACTATTCCAAGTTGTAAAAGCCAAGAAAAAGGAAAAAGAGGATGGAGTTAATGGAACCCACAGGCTACTGATGTGGCAGTTTATCAAATGTAGCTGTAATGAAAGATAAATAATACAGGCAATTCACACTTCATGAAAGGATAAAAGTGTCAGTGTGTAGGTACCAGTTTTACTGCAGGGCATAATCAGCAAGTAAACGAAAGTGCAATATCTAAAAAGTTTATAGCCTTCTATGAAGGCCTTGTCTTGTCAGGTATTGATTTAGGTATTCAGACGACTTCACTGGTATTAAACAAATTGAGTGTTTGTGAACTTGGAGGACACATTCTATTTCTCCCAACAAAAGTTGCCTCAAGCTTAATGTTAAGTTGTTTCCATCACTTAAATTTAAAGAAAGGGAAGAAATGCTGAAATGATATCTTACACAATTATTTTCTTCTTAAATAGAGGGCAATCCAAAGTGAATGTTTCATACTCTCCTCCTTCTCCACAAACATGGACTCCATACTTCTTAGAAAGCTGAAAGTAGGAGAATAACAACAACAAAACAGGAAACTCAAAATTAGGCAGCAAAAACACTCATTTAACTAATATTATTTTTTCCTAAAAAAATCCATGCAAGAAATTTTAATTCCAAAAAAGGATCACAAGCTACAGGAAAATAACTTTGTATTCCAATTTAAAATGTGTTTAAAGTGGGGCACCTGGGTGGCTCAGTGGGTTAAAGCCTCTGCTTTCAGCTCAGGTCATGATCCCAGGGTCCTGGGATGGAGCCCTGCATCCGGCTCTCTGCTTGGCAGGGAGCCTGCTTCCTCCTCTCTCTGTCTACTTGTGATCTCTGTCTGTCAAATAAATGAATAAAATCTTAAAAAAAAAAAAAAATAAAAAGTGTTTAAAGCCATCTGAAAAAGGTTATCATAAAAGCACAGGAGTTTTAGTAATCCCAAAATCCCTATATAAAGATGTAAAGGCCAACATTTTACATATAATGAGAAAACTTAGAGATTACCATAAATTTTAGGAATGACATTAGCTTTAGATTCAAAGAAGGCTAAGGAGAAAAGGTACCTAGTCATATAGTAGTAAATGAGATTGTATGCAGCAGAACTGTGCTTCCCTTTTGCCCTTTGACCTATACGTGAATGGGGAGAAATAGGGTGTGTTTAGAGCATTTCTTGGAGATACAGAAAAAGCAATGTAAGGCCTTTCCTTTGGCCTGTGAACAAAAGGGAGTCACAGACATGGTCATTATGCTTGAGGTTATTATTAGTGAAGTTCCAAAGATACTGAGAACTAATGCAAGTTCTAAGGCTGTAGACAAGTCTTAGGAAGGTCTAACGCCAAGAAAGGTTGGGATAGCTTATCATGTTATCTAATTAAACCTGAAATTAAAACAGGCAAGCAAAGAAACAACAAACATCCTGTGATTTGCACTAAATAGAAGTTATATTACTTAAATAATCCCGAGACTGAGAGTAAAATCATTTCCCATTTGGTCCATGTATGGCTGGACTCAGGGAGCACTCTAGCTGACTATGTCAGAGAATCTTCCTGTTCCTGTGTTGAGGCCTTATTACTATGCTCCATCTTCTTCACTCTGAATTTCATAGCTTTCCCTGCTTATACCCTCTCCCTAGTCCAAAGTCCTCATTGCCTAAAGGAAGAGTGACTCCACTGATGCTGCCTGCTACTGCCAGTGCTGGCACTATGGCGTAAGTCTTCGGTTTTATTTGAATAGTTACGCATTTATTTCTCTGGTTATTTTTGTAGCCGTGCTATAATTCTGAAGCCAGAACTCTTGACTATATGCCCATAGGGACTTAAAGCATGGATCTGTGTGAATTCTACTGCTCTTTTCAAGGATCAGCAGTAATGTGAATGACACTGTAAAGCCAAACAGTAAGGAAAGTGAGGGAAAGAAAGCTGGGTGGCATTTTCTATATGAGTTCACAAGAGCAAAGCAGAAATTTTCACTTCACTTGAGTCATGAAGTAGAGAAGCAGTGAGACAGAATTATGGCAGTTGGTCCTTGTGAAAGCAGATAACAGGAACAGATTACTATATTAAATCAAATCAAATTACTATCTGCTCTGCAATAAAAATGTAGAAATAATAACAGGATATGGGTTTCAGGGATGTTTCCTCATTCTGTAGCTAGGATCTGTCCTCTTTTTTGCTGATATCCCTTTCACTGGTCTTCCCATTCCAGGAACTTTCCATCAAATGAACCTTCTGATCTCACCTTTATGGTCATTCTTTTTTATGAGAGAGTATACCTTATCAATTATTAGCTTCCTTTCATCAGAAAATTCTTTACTTAAGCTTTGCATGATTTCTATAATCTATCACCAAAGAATAACTGGGTTTTTAAATTAAAGTTGGCATGGCTGTTATCCTAGTGAAGTAGTTAGTGAAGTAGTTCTATTAGTCTCTAGTAAAAATAATTTAAGCTGCTATTTAAATGAACATATTCTCATTATAAAAAGACTGCCAGAAGAAGGAGTCTAGATGGTGGAGGAGTAGCAGGCTGAGACAACATCAGGAAGCAGAAGTTAAGCTAGATAGTTATCAAACCATTCCGAACACCTACAAATCCAACAGGAGATTGAAGAGAAGAAGAGCAGCAATTCTAGAAACAGAAAATTGACCACTTTTGGAAAGGTAGGACCTGAGGAGAAGTGAATCTGAAGGGAAGGGAAGATAGACCATGGAGGGAGGGGCCTGCTCTAGCCAAGCAGTGGAGCAACAGAGCACAAAATCAGAACTTTTAGAAGTCTACTCCACTGAGGGACATTGCTCAAGAGGCGAAGCAGGGGTGGAGCCCTCATGGGGACATCATGGTCTCAGGTCCTGCAGGGTCACAGAAGGATCAGGGGTGTCTAAGTATAGCAGAGTTCACAGGTATTAGAGCAGGGAAGCCAGTTACAGAGACAGAGCAGAGGAGTGAGCTCACAGTTCAGGGTTACCTTGAACTGTGATCCATGGCACAGTTGGACCACTGCTCTTTGAGCAGGGACCCCACAAGTGGCAGATCCAGGGAGGACCACCCCCCCAAGCGGCAGGGATCTGCTGGGTTTGGAGACTCCAAACAGGGCTGTGTGCCAGAGACAGAAACACTCAGTCACAGGCCACAGGCTGGGTGAGCTCGGAGCGTGGCCGGAGACCAGGGAGACGGGAATGGTTGAGCGCTTTTCTCCGAGGGCACACTGAGGAGTGGGGCTCCAAGTTCTCGGTAACTCTGAGCAGGACATTGGAAGGCCGCCATTTATATTCCCGTCCTTCAGAGCTCTACGGAAAGTGTTCAGGGAACAAAAGCTTCCGAGAGCGAACCAGAGCTGATTACTTAGCCCTGGTAAGGGCAGTGCAATTATGCCTCAGGCAAAGACGCTTGAGAATCACTACAACAGGCCCCTCCCCCAGAAGATCAGCAAGAAATCCAGCCAAGACCAAGCTCACTGATTAACGAGAACAGCAGAATTCCAGAGGAGAAAGCAAGCATGAAATTCATGGCTTTCTCCCATGATTCTTTAGTCTTGCAAAGTTAATTCAATTTTTTTAATTTTATTTTTTTCTTATTCTAATTTTTTAACCTTTACTCTTTCTCCTTTTAACATTTTTAAACTAGTTTATCTTAACCATACCTTTCTTAAAAAAAAAAAACTTTTTGAACCTTTATTATTATAGTCATATTTTATCCTTTGTTGTATCTAACTTAATATTTTGTATATACATAGGGTTTTTTCTCCTAAAAAATTTTGGGATACTTCTTCTAATAGATCAAAATATACCCTAAATTTAGCACAGGGTTCGTTCTAGTGTCCAGCCTGAGCAAACTCTCTGCACTTTCTTTTTCTTTTTTTTCCCAACCAACTTATCTTGTCAACTCCTTTTTTAGAATTCTTTTTTTTTAATTTACATCTTTAGAGTCATATTCCATTACTTCATTGTAATGGATCCTTTTTTTAAATAGATGTAAGTTCATTGATCCTTCATTGGATCCTTCATTCACTTCATTGATCCTTATTTATTTTTTTTTTTTTAGAGATATAAGTTTTTCTTTCTTTAAAATTTTGGGAGGTAGTTTCTTCTAAGAGACCAAAGTACACCCAAAATCAAGTGGGTAGCTCTGTTCTATTCATCAGTCTAATATATATATTAATATATATATTTTTTATTTTTCTTCCTTTTTAAAAAAATTTATTTTTTAACTTTTTAACCCCTTTCTTCTCCCCATGATTTGGGGTCTCTTCTGATTTGGTTACTGCACATTTTTCTGGGGTCTTTGCCACCTCTTTAGTATTTTATTCTGTCGTTCATATATTCTTATCTGGATAAAATAACAAGGAGGAAAAACTCACCACAAAAAAAAGAAAAAAGAGGCAGTATTGAAGGCTAGAGACCTAATCAATAGGGATGTTGGTAATATGTCAGATCTAGAGTTCAGAATGATGATTCTTAAGGTACTAGCTGGGCTTGAAAAAGGCATGGAAGACATTAGAGAAACCCTATCTGGAGAAATAAAAGCCCTTTCTGGAGAAATGAACTAATATCTAACCAAGCTGAAATCAAAAAAGCTATTAATGGGGTGCAATAAAAAATGGAGGCTCTTGGGGTGCTGGGTGGCTCAGTTGTTAAGCATCTGCCTTTGGCCCAGGTCATGATCCCAGTGTCCTGGGATCGAGACTCACATCAGGCTCCCTGCTTGGCAGGGAGTCTGCTTCTCCCTCTCCCTCTGCATTTATGCCCTCTCTGTCTCTCTCTCAGAAAAATAAATAAAATGTTAAAAAAAAAATTAAAAAAAAAAATGGAGGCTCTTACTGCTAGGATAAATGAGGCAGAAGAGAGAATGAGTGACATAGAAGACCAAATGACAGAGAATAAAGAAGCTGAGCAAAAGAGAGACAAACAACTACTGGACCATGAGGGGAGAATTCGAGAGATAAGTGATACCATAAGATGAAACAATATTAGAATAATTGGGATTCCAGAAAAAGAAGAAAGAGAGAGGGGAGCAGAATGCATATTGGGGAGAATTATTGTAGAGAATTTCCCTAATATGGCAAAGGGAACAAACATCAAAATCCAGGAGATGCTAAGAACGCCCCTCAAAATCAGTAAAAATAGGTCCACACCTCGTCACCTGATAGTAAAATTTACAAGTCTTGGCGACAAAGAGAAAATCCTGAAAGCAGCCCGGAAAAGAAGTCTGTAACACAGAAGGGTTAAAGACATTGGATTGGCAGCGCACTTATCCACAGAGACCTGGCAGGCCAGAAAGAACTAAACGAGAAAAAAATGCAGTCAAGAATACTATATCCAGCGAGGCTATCATTGAAAATAGAAGGAGAGATAAAAAGCTTCCAGGACAAACAAAAACTGAAAGAATTTGCAAACACCAAACCAGCTCTATAGGAAATATTGAAAGGGGGTCCTCTAAGCAAAGAGAGACCCTAAAAGTAGTAGATCAGAAAGAAACAAAAACAACATAAAGTAACAGTCACCTTACAGGCAATACAATGGCACTAAATTAATATCTCTCAATAGTTACCCTAAACGTTAATGGGCTAAATGCCCCAATCAAAAGACACAGGGTATCAGAATGGATAAAAAAAACAAAACCCATCAATATGCTGTCTACAAGAAACTCATTTTAGACCCGAAGACACCTCCAGATTTAAAGTGAGGGGGTGGAAAACAATGTACCATGCTAATGGACATCAGAAGAAAGCTGGGGTGGCAATCCTTATATCAGATCAATTAGATTTTAAGCCAAAGACTATAATAAGAGATGAGGAAGGACACTATATCATACTCAAAGGGTCTGTCCAACAAGAAGACCTAACAATTTTAAATATCTATGCCCCTAACATGGGAGAAGCCAACTATATAAACCAACTAATAACAAAATCAAAGAAATACATAGACAATAATACAATAATAGTAAGGGACTTTAACGCTCCCCTCACCGAAATGGACAGATCATCTAAGCAAAAGATCAACGAGGAAATAAAGGCCTTAAATGACACACTGGACCAGATGGACATCACAGATATATTCAGAACATTCCATCCCAAAGCAACATAATATACATTCTTCGCTAGTGCACATGGAACATTCTCCAGAATAGATCACATCCTGGGACATAAATCAGGTCTCAACCGGTATCAAAAGTTTGGGATCATTCCCTGCATATTTTCAGACCACAATGGGCTGAAGCTAGAATTCAATCACAAGAGGAAAGTTGGAAAGAACCCAAATACATGGAGACTAAACAGCATCCTTCTAAAAAACGAATGGGTCTACCAGGAAATTAAAGAAGACTTGAAAAAATTCATGGAAACAAATGATAATGAATAATGAAAACACAATGGTTCAAATTCTGTGGGACACAGCAAAGGCAGTCCTGAGAGGAAAATATATTAGCGGTACAAGCCTTTCTCAAGAAACAAGAAAGGTCTCAAATACACAACCTAACCTAACCCTACACTAAAGGAGATGGATAAAGAATAACAAAGAAAGCCAGCAGGAGAAGAGAAGAGAAGAGAAATAATAAAGATCAGAGCAGAAATCAATGAAATAGAAACTAAAAAAGCAATAGAACAAATCAACGAAACTAGGAGCTGGTTCTTTGAAAGAATTAATAAGATTGTCAAACCCCTGGCCAGACTTATCAAAAAGAAAAGAGAAAGGACCCAAACAAATAAAATCATGAATGAAAGAGGAGAGATCACAAAAATACCAAAGAAATACAAAAAATTATAAGAACATACTATGAGCAACTCTACGCCAATGAATTCAACAATCTGGAAGAAATGGATACATTTCAAGAGACATATAAACTACCACAACTGAACCAGGAAGAAATAGAAAACCTGAACAGACCCATAACCAGTAAGGAGATGGAAACAGTCGTCAAAAATCTCCAAACAAAGAAAAGTCTAGGGCCAGACGGCTTCCCAGGGGAATTCTACCAAACATTTAAAGAAGAACTAATTCCTATTCTCCTGAAACTGTTCCAAAAAATAGAAATGGAAGGAAAACTTCCAAACTCATTTTATGAGGCCAGCATCACCTTGATCCCAAAACCAGACAAGGATCCCATCAAAAAAGAGAATTACAGACCAATATCCTTGATGAACACAGATGCGAAAATTCTCACCAAAATACTGGCTAATAGGATCCAACAGCACATTAAAAGGATTATTCACCACGACCAAGTGGGATTTATTCCAGAGCTGCAAGGTTGGTTCAACATCCGCTAATCAATCAATGTGATACAATACATTAATAAAAGAAAGAATAAGAACCATATGATACTCTCAATAGATGCTGAAAAAGCATTTGACAAAGTGCAGCATCCCTTCCTGATTAAAATGCTTCAAAGTGTAGGGATAGAGGGCACATACCTCAATATTATCAAAGCCATCTATGAAAAACCCACTGCAAATATCATTCTCAATGGAGAAAAACTGAAAGCTTTTCTGCTAAGGTCAGGAACACGGCAGGGATGTCCGTTATCACCACTGCTATTCAACATAGTACTAGAAGTCCTAGCCTCAGCAATCAGACAACAAAAAGAAATTAAAGGCATCCAAATTGGCAAAGAAGAAGTCAAACTATCACTCTTTGCAGATGATATGATACCTTATGTGGAAAACCCAAAAGACTCCACTCCAAATCTGCTAGAACTTGTACAGGAATTCAGTAAAGTGTCAGGATATAAAGTGAATGCACAAAAATCAGTTGCATTTCTTTACACTAACAACAAGACAGAAGAAAGAGAAATTAAGGAGTCAGTCCCATTTACAATTGCACCCAAAACCCTAAGATACCTAGGAATAAACCTAACCAAAGAGGCAAAGAATCTGTATTCAGAAAACTATAAAGTACTCATGAAAGAAATTGAGGAAGACACAAAGAAATGGAAAAAAGTTCCATGCTCATGGATTGGAATAACAAAATATTGTGAAAATGTCTATTCTACCTAAAGCAATCTACACATTTAATGCAATCCCTATCAAAATCCCATCCATTTTTTTCAAAGAAATAGAACAAATAATCCTAAAATTTATATGGAACCAGAAAAGACCTTGAATAGCCAAAGGAATATTGAAAAAGAAAGCCAAAGTTGGTGGCATCACAATTCCAGACTTCAAGTTCTATTACAAAGCTGTCATCATCAAGACAGTATGGTACTGGCACAAAAACAGACATACAGATCAATGGAACAGAATAGAGAGCCCAGAAATAGACCCTCAACTCTATGGTCAACTAATTTTTGACAAAGCAGGAAGGAATGTCCAATGGAAAAAAGACAGCCTCTTCAATAAATGGTGCTGGGAAAATTGGACAGCCACATGCAGAAAAATGAAATTGGACTATTTCCTTACAGCATACACGAAAATAGACTCAAAAGGGATGAAGGACCTCAATGTGAGAAAGGAATCCATCAAAATCCTTGAGGAGAACACAGGCAGCAACCACTTTGACCGCAACTGCAGCAACTTTTCCTAGGAACATCATCAAGGGAAGCAAGGGCAAAAATGAACTATTGGGACTTCATCAAGATCAAAAGCTTTTGCATAGCAAAGGAAACAGTTAACAAAACCAAAAGACAACTGACAGAATGGGAGAAGATATTTGCAAACGACATATCAGAGAAAGGGCTAGTATCCAAAATCTATAAAGAGCTTAGCAAACTCAACACCCAAAGAACAAATAATCCAATCAAGAAATGGGCAGAGGACATGAACAGACATTTCTGCAAAGACATCCATATGGCCAACAGACACATGAAAAAATGCTCCACATCACTCGGCATCAGGGAAATACAAATCAAAACCACAATAAGATACCACCTCACACCGTCAGAATGGCTAAAATTAACAAGTCAAGAAATGACAGATGCTGGTGAGGATGCGGAGAGAGGGGAACCCTCCTGCACTTTTGGTGGGAATGCAAGCTGGTGCAACCACTCTGGAAAACCGTGGGGGAGGTTCCTCAAAAAACTGAAAATAGAGCTACCCTATGGCCCAGCGATTGCACTACTGGGTATATACCCTAAAGATACAAACGTGGTGCTCCGAAGGGGCACGTGCACCTAAATGTTTATAGCAGCAATGTCCCCAATAGCCGAACTATGGAAAGAATCTAGATGTCCATCAACAGATGAATAGATAAAGAAGATGTGGTATATATACACAATGGAATACTTTGCAGCCATCAAAAGAAATGAAATCTTGCCATTTGCAATGACATGGATAGAACTAGAGGGTATTATGCTTAACGAAATAAGTCAATCGGAGAAAGACAACTATCATATGATCTCCCTGACATGAAGAAGTGGAGATGCAATGTGGGGGGGTTGGGGAGTAGGAAAAGAAAAAATGAAAGAAGGTGGGATTTGGAGGGAGTCAAACCATAAAAGACTCAATCTCAAAAAACAGACTGAGGGTTGCTGGGGGGAGGGGGGATGGGAGAGGGTGGTCGGGATATGGACATTGGGGAGGGTATGTGCCATGATGAGTTTTGTGAAATGTGTAAACCTGGCGATTCACAGACCTGTACCCCTGGGGATAAAAATACATTATATGTTTATTAAAAAAAATAAATAAATTTAATTAAAAAAAATCCCATCCATTTTTTCAAAGAAATGGAACAAATAATCCTAAAATTTATATGGAACCAGAAAAGACCTCGAATAGCCAGAGGAATGTTGAAAAAGAAAGCCAAAGTTGGTGGCATCACAATTCCAGACTTCAAGTTCTATTACAAAGCTGTCATCATCAAGACAGTACGGTACTGGCACAAAAACAGACACATAGATCAATGGAACAGAATAGAGAGCCCAGAAATAGACCCTCAACTCTATGGTCAACTAATCTTTGACAAAGCAGGAAAGAATGTCCAATGGAATAAAGACAGTCTCTTCAACAAATGGTGTAGGGGAAACTGGACAGCCACATGCAGAAAAATGAAACTGTACCATTTCCTTACACCACGCAGAAAAATAGACTCAAAATGGATGAAGGACCTCAACGTGAGAAAGGAATCCATCAAAATCCTTGAGGAGAACACAGGCGGCATCCTCTTTGATCTCAACCACAGCAACTTTTTCCTAGGAACATCATCAAGGGAAGCAAGGGCAAAAATGAACTATTGTGACTTCATCAAGATCAAAAGCTTTTGCACAGTAAAGGAAACAGTTAACAAAACCAAAAGACAACTGACAGAATGGGAGAAGATATTTGCAAATGACATATCAGAGAAAGGGCTAGTATCCAAAATCTGTAAAGAGCTTAGCAAACTCAACACCCAAAGAACAAATAATCCAATCAAGAAATGGGCAGAGGACATGAACAGACATTTCTGCAAAGAAGACATCCAGATGGCCAACAGACACATGAAGAAGTGCTCCACATCACTTGGCATCAGGGAAATACAAATCAAAACCACAGTGAGATACCACCTCACACCAGTCAGAATGGCTAAAATTAACAAGTCAGGAAATGACAGATGCTGGCGAGGATGTGGGGAAAGGGGAACCCTCCTACACTGTTGGTGGGAATGCAAGCTGGTGCAACCACTCTGGAAAACAGCATGGAGGTTCCTCAAAAAGTTGAAAATAGAGCTACCTTATGACCCAGCAATCGCACTACTGGGTATTTACCCTAAAGATACAAATGTAGTGGTCCGAAGGGGCACGTGCACCCGAATGTTTATAGCAGCAATGTCCACAATAGCCAAACTATGGAAAGAACCTAGATGTCCATCAACAGATGAATAGATAAAGAAGATGTGGCATATACATACAATGGAATACTATGCAGCCATCAAGAATGAAATCTTGCCATTTGCAACAATGTGGATGGAACTAGAGGATATTATGCTGAGCAGAATAAGTCAATTGGAGAAAGACAATTATTATATGATCTCCCTGATATGAGGAAGTTGAGAGGCAAAGTGGGGGGTTTTGCGGGTAGGGAAGGAAAAAATGAAACAAGATGGGATTAGGAAGGAGGCAAACCATGAGACTCTTAATCTCATAAAAGAAACTGAGGGTTGCTGGGGGGAGAGGGGTAGGGAAAGGGTTGTTGGGTTATGGACATTGGGGAACGGATGAGCTATGGTGAGTGTTGGGAAGTGTGTAAGCCTGACGACTCACAGACCTGTACCCCTGGGGCTAGTAATACATTATATGTTAATTAAAAAAATTAAAAAAAAAAAAGACTGTCAGTACTTGGAAATCTAAAATTTGTATGTATCCAGCGATATTTTCAGTTCACACAAAATATTTCCATAATATTAATTCATACCACTTCTTCAACTAGTATTTATTGAACAATGATTATTAGGCAGTTTTTGTGGGATGAGGAAGATCTGAAAGTAAACAAGACAACACCCCTGGTTTTTTAAAGCTTATCAAATATACTACACCTTCTATTTCAACACCACAAGATAATGAAATGGTGATGCTGCTTCTATTAATGACACACACAATCTCTCCTCCCTTTCAATTACTGATTCATTAGCACGAATACATATTCTAGGTCAAGAAATCTGAATAAAGAGCTCAGAGTTTTCTATAGCTGATGAATCAAGAAGTAGTCTGTGAATCCTTAGGATGTCTTTTGCAGCCATTCTAAACTCTACTAGCTTCACGTTCTAACAGACCTGAGTTCTCAGAGAAAAACCCCTCTTTATTGGCTTACTTTTGGCCAGCTTCAAGAGCCTTTGATGTTCTGCAAAAGCTTCTGAAGAAGCAAAACCCATGCTAGTCAACCACTTTCTGTAATGAATCTTCTGCTAAGACCTAGTATTCTCTTAGAAATCGACATCTTTGTAGCACAAAAGCATGACGTATGCCCATTATAGATAGGGTCAGTTTAGGAAGTGGGAGAAATCTAGACGTGCACATTCCAGAATATTCCATTTAGTTTCATAAAGCCTGTTGAGTGTGTGTTCCTAATACTTACACTGTTCACAGAAAGTTGCAATTTTATTTCTAACCTGTCTCAGGTCTGTGTTTGGCTTCAACTCAAAATTGCCATTATTAGATGCTAACAATCATTCCCAATACAGTTTTGTAATTCCCTTTGATAAATTTCTCCATCAGTCTTATTGTCATTGAAAATGCTAAACAGGTAACAGTTTTTCTAAAGTTTAGTTTCTCACTGAATTGTCATGATTCTTTTCATAATTTAAGTACACAAAACAGCAAACTATATTGAAAAGTAAAAAATAGTTTTCACGTTGTCTATTTCTTCACTGAGGTCTGATATTCATTAATGATTAAAATATATTGAACAGTTTCAGTTAGTATGTAAAAAGCAGAAGTAGACAGTTATTCTCACCATAACAGCAAAAATATGCTAAACAAGTTACAAAATCATGCTTTTTTGTTTTACATAGGGAGAGCTGAGAATGCAATGAAGTCTGGATGGACTAAATTCCAGACCAAGGTGAGCCTTTCTAGGTGAGTAAACATCAATAGCCACCTTCTCAATGGGCAAACAGCATACTTCCACAGATGAGGTATTTCTATCAGTGTGTGTAGAAAGCAGCCGGATACAGGACCATCTGTGGGCGTTTGTGATGGCTTATTAGAGTCCTGAGGAGACCTGGGGAGTCTGTATAGCCTACCAGTTCTTTCGCATAGCTTGCCAATTCTTTCCTAAAGGCCTTAACCAGGTGCACTGACATGTGAGCTTTCACTGTGCCAAAGGCTGGAGACAGGGAGGAAGACTAAGATTTTTTTCCAAGGCTTGGAAGGTCAGGAGGAAGGCAAGGGGAGGAGGCTTAGAGCAATAAGCCTGTGAAAAGGCACAAAACACTGGTGGCAGGACAGTAAAGCAGTGGGAGAGGGAGGGAGGAAAGAAAGGAGAGAGGGAAGGGGAAGAGACTAAGAACAGGGGAAGGGAGGAAAAAGAGTGAGACACAGAGACAGAGATATCTAGACTCACTGAAGCATAGATCGCAAACCCTGATAAATGAAAGCATTTGAAACAAGTGGTAAACTGAAACAAAATGCAACTCAGGTCAGACCCAGCTCAACTGGAAATTAACCAGAATAAACACCCTAGACTATCTGTCAGACAGAGGAAGGGATGTGGCTTTTGGGGGGTAAATATTAATTACTTTAGTCTCTACTGTTCTTTTTTATTGAGTATCTACCACAAAATACATACAAAAAAAAAAGACGTCAAAAAGTGAAAACTGTGACTTATAATCAAAAGAAAAACAAACAGAAAAATAGAAACAGATCTAGCATTAATCAAATACTGAACTCAGTAGGCAAAGACTATAATGTAACTACCGTAAATATTAAAATATTATAAATATATAATTCATATTTTATATTTATATTATAAATAAATACAAATATATTTTAATTTATATATTCATACATCATTTTCATCTCCATATTTATACATTATATTTCTATATTTAATATATAATTTTTATATATTTTATGTTATTTATATATTATATATATTTATATTATGAATAATGTATAAAATTATATATAATTATATATGTAAATATTAAAGGATTTAGTGAAAAAGATAGATGAAATTCATGAACAGAGAGTAGTTTCAGCAAAGATGGAAACCAGGGATAGACAGATCTAGGTTCAACCCTGTCAACCCTGAGTCTGACACTTATTAGGCATAGGACCTGGGATGAATTCCTTAACTTCTCTGGATTTCCATTTTCCTAGGTAATACCTACCGTTTTGGGCATGTTGTGACTGTTCAAACAGATAAATGATACATGCAAAGCCTTTAACTCAGTCCCTAGTGCAAAGGAAAACACTCAACACGTGGCATTTTTTTCTCTATTAGATTTGCCCTTCTCTTGGGCTTTCTGTTCTTTTATCTATGTACTCCCTTCTTTGAGGATTATGATCACTACTATATGTCTTACTTCTGTGCATATGGTTCTCAAAGCAAAAACCCTAGCCACCAATCTCTCTTCCATCTATTAGTCCCCACTCAAAATTCTTACTGAGTGTTTTACTTCTGAGCCTTGTCTTAAATTTAAAATGAATAAAACAAAGTTTTTGATTTTCTTCTCATAACCACTTCTCCCTGCTCATTTCTGTATTTCTGTAATGGTTCAATCAACCTGAATGCTTGAAATACTGAAGGACTTAACTCCTTCCTTTCCTTCTGTCATTCCTTCTGCCACAGAGCCTATATTTTAAAAATTTTCATTAATTCATTTACTGAATCAACAAATCTTTACCCAGTACTTACTAAGTGCCCCTATTATATAGAATATATATATATATTCTATATATATATATATAGAATATATACTAGGGGCATGGCAGTAAATAAGATGGATAAAGTGAACAAATGTCTTCTAACATCTTTCATGATCACTTCACACTTGTCATCTCTTGTCTTCCTGCTTAGTTTTCATAGCTCCCAATCTATCCTACATATTATCATCACTAACTTTCCTTAACAATAAATGACCATGGCACTCATCTGCTTAAAACTTTCTGGCGACTATTAGCTATTCAATAAAATCAAATTCTATAGACTGACTGACATTTCGGCCATTTGACCCTATCCTTTGCATGGATATAAAGAGATAAAGCCAATACAATAGATAAAAATTCAGAAAGATCTTTTGATACTAAATCTTATAAAATGAAGTAAAAAGTGACAAATCCCAACATTTAGTTTCCTTCTCTTCAGCTTAAAAGGAATTGCCCTTGTTACTACTATCTGTGTGACTATCCTGTGCTGCCTTATGATGTATTTCTACATTGCATCACTATGTACCTCCTGAACTTGAAATTCTTGTGTGACTTTTCCTTACGAAACCACTTTCTAATCCCTTAGACACTCTCCTCGCTTCTAACACTGTATAGCTTACAGTACTTAGTGACCAATGGGGTGCCCTCCTTATGGTCCAGATACCCATGCATGCTTCCAGAAAAGGGCCTGATAGACATAAACTGATAGATCTAATCTGAACCAGAAATAAAGCCACTCCTAATCAGAATTTACCAAGTAAAAGAGCAGAGAAAGTTACTGACTTCTTTTTCTCTACCCTTAGAAATTGCATTTTTATCCTCTGGTGTTGGAAATTTGAAAGAGTAAATAAAATTCACATGTGATAGTCAATGTTTTCCTTATCTCATTAGCCACTGAATCAGTGATGTCACATTCCCCTCAACCCCCATTTTTAGCCATTTGGAGAATGTTATATAGAAAAAGATTTGGACCAGCCGACCACTGGGTAAGATGAACACACATACTATTTTGTCTGACATCCACAATTTGGTCCCAACCTTTGTACGAATATAAAGATATAGAGCTAATACAATAGATAAAATAAAAGTTCTAAAGGATCTTAAACAGTTGAAAAGAAATATGTTGCTGTTTCAAACCAGTTGGATTATTAATAAAAGAAGATCATTCTTTACTAATTATACAATATAATTTTCATTGCATAAAAGCATATTCATTGCTTCACATATATCTAAATTGTGCTGTGTTCTCTTTTAGATAAAGCTTACAGGGAAAGTTAACACTGGTTTGCCATCTAACTTATGTTAAGATAAACATCTTAAAAAGCATTTTGAACAGATGTGACTGACTTGGGTCATTTCATGGATTATAAGAATGCCTTGGAGTCTGAACATTTAAAAACTGAATTCCTAGTAAATGAAAAGGAAATTACTAATATGATTCTATTTTTTCTGGCATACTTATTTATATAGATGAATATTCATACTCATAATAATTCCATTTGAATGCTACTGATTATTGAGCTGAAAACGTTAAGGGCATCTGGTTTCTGCTTAATTTTTATCCCTTTAAAAGATTATAATAAACCCAGTTGTGAGAATTTCTTATTAAATCTAGATTTTTTCTTCTTTTAAACCTGCCTCATATACCTGTTAGTCATTTAAAAATTAGAATTAAAAAAAAAGTCCATTCAAACCACACTTCATCCCTCTCACCACCTATAGAAAACCCTGAGGTTTATAATAACTGCTAAAATTTCATTTTATAAATGATATGCTTGACATACAAAACAATTTCATGCTGCACATAATCATTCATAGCACTTATTCAAGAAGTATTTATTGAGTATCTACTATAGGTTTGGTATTGTTTCAGGTGCTGGGGATAATGATGAGAGCAGACATAAAAAATTCTGCACAGAGCCACTTATTGTCTGAAGGTATAGACAGAAAGTTAAACAAGAAATTACAATAATGGGTAGTGATTGCTTTGGTGGATGCATGAGATGCTGTGGGATTGTAAAGTACAGTAGCTAACCAGAAGGAACCCAAAGGCTTCTCAAAGTAAAACCTAAGCTGCTATCTGAAAAATGAGTTAACCAGAAAAGGCTAAAAGGGAGAGGGAGAGGCCGAGGGAAAGAGAGAAGACAAGAGAGAAGGAAAGACTGTTCCAGAGGGAATGACATATGTTAAGTCTCAGAGCACATGATGGGTACTAGAAACTAAAGTAAGTATGGAACAGCTGGATTACAACTAGATGAATAATAGTGAGATGAGAAAGACTAGAAAGAGAACAGATCTTATGGGGCTTCATAACTTATCCTAAGTCATTATCCTAAGGTCAGTGAGAACCCATGATAGGTTTTAAGCAGGAAGCTGAACTGGTCACATTTATCTTTTAGAAACAGTCTGGTCGCACAGTGGAAAATGGGCTGGAGGGGAGTAAGTCAAGAAGCACAAAGAACTGAGAAGTTGCTGGAGTAATCTAGGCAGGAGGTGAAGATTTCCTGAACTGTGGAAACATTAGTGAGGATAGAGAGGAGAGGGCAGGTATTTTGAGAGATATTGTTAGGAGGCTGAATAAGTGATTAACTGAACGGAGGAGTGAGGAAAGTTAAAAAAGAATTAAGGAAAATTGCCAGCTTTCTGCATTGAGAAACTGGATGAATGATGGTTGTGTTTATTGGTAACTCAGTATGAATAGTAGTTCACTGGGAGAGTCCAATGACCTTGCCCTTTTCAAATTTTATGTGGCATGATACTATGATATATATACTAAGTATGTTTCTAAGCTATTGTTAAGCTATTCTGACACCTTCCTGCTGCTCCTAAATTATAAATATCCCTCATGAATATCTATAATATATTCTTAATCAATTTATTCCCTTGGGTATAGCCCATGCACTGTGGCTTCAACCATCACCTTTATGCTATTCTGCTGCTGGTAAAACCAACAGTATCACTACTAACTAAAGACCATTTATTTCATGCCTTAAAATTAAGAAAATGATGTAATTCTTTTAATCCTCAAAATGATTTTTAAGAATACAAAAGAGAAAAGGTTCTGAAATCAGATAGATTTAAGCACATATTCAACATCTGCTATTTCCCAGCTGTGTGACTGTGGAAAAAGTAACTCACCCTCTGAATGATCCCTCATCTATAAAATGTAAATATCAACAGTCACAATGTCGTAAGTTAGTTGATCAAATAAAATAAGTCATAAAAAGCACTTAGCACACAGTATGGTGCTTAGTAAGCATTTACTAAATACACCACTTTACTATAAAAGTAGACAAAGCACATATTTGTTGAAGACCTATTTGAGAGTACGAACTTTAACAAACATTGTAAAATATCAAAAAATAAGAATACTTTTAAGAACATTTAAGGAACAGTTCTAAACCTTTATAATTTGATGCAACTCTTATATATTAAAATTCATCTACTTTTTTGAACAATGAGAAAATAAATAGTCCTGGGGGGAAAACTGACAAAGGATAAAATAATTTTAGACTCCATTTGTTCACTTATCAGATGATAATTTTGGAAACTGCAGATGTTTAAGAAGCAATAACTATCATTATTCCATAGTTAATTTAGAGTAATAAATGTACAATCCTTAAAGTACTTTTTGACCCAGGAATAATATTCCTAGGAATTCATATGAAGCAAGTAATAATCAGAAATGTATAGGAAGATTTATTAGGAAAGATCATAATTGTAACATTGTTTATAAAAATTTTAAAATAAGTAACATTGTTTATAATAATTTAGAAATAACAAATATTTCTAACAAGAGGCAATTCATTGAATCTGTCATAATACATTCATATGTAGGATACAAATATGATGGAATCCACACAGCCATTAATTAATGCATTTTCTAAGTATATTCAGTTAGGTGGGAAAATAAATACGACATAATGCTAGGAGAACAAAGGACACAAACTGTATGTACAGTCAAACCTAATTATGTAAATAAAATATGTACAACTATTTAACTATGTGAAATTGTGTGAAAAACTCTTAGGAAATAAACCATTACAGAGTACACCAACATGTTAGCCATGTGGGTTACAGGACAGAAAAACTATGCTTTTTATACTTCTCTATAACTTTATTATATCTCAAATTTTCAGCAATATGTAGGTACCTTATGTTGTTTTTTTCTAATTACAATTTATTTGTATACTTTATCCCCCTTTATTCCCTCATCACAGGCCAACACTTAAAAGTATTTAATGTGTAACTTTTGTCTATGTCTTTGCAAATATATTATTATTTTGTGTGCCTGTATTTTTAATTCCTTTCAATGTTACTTTTACTCATTCAACACTTTGCTGCTATGTGCACAATGAATGTACTTTTCTAACTGCAGACTTAGATCTCATAACATGCACTCACCACATTTTAACTATCTGCTCTTCCAGAAATGGACATTCATGTTCCTCCAATAACCCCACCACCATCAAAAGTAACCCTGCAACGACTATTTTCACTAATGTCCCCTTATGGAATTTAAGCATCTCCTCGCATCTGTATTTTGTCTTGAGATATTCTTTTCTACATAGTGGTTCTCCATAGATTTTACCATTTTTCTGTTAGGATTGTTACCTACACGTTGATATATGTCAGTTAACAATCTCTAGTTATAGTGTCTACTCAGTTTTGTTTTGTTTTGTATTTTGTAAGGTGGAAGAATTGCAGAATTATTCTTCAGTAATAGCAAATATTATTCATAGTATTAAGCATTGCTAACACTTATTGAGCACTTAGAATGTGCCAGATGATAAGCTAAGCACCTATTGTTATTACTTTCATTGTATTATGTGGAAAACTAACTAGACCAACATTTGAGGTAAGCAGTAGCATTGGGGTCCACACCTGGCCTCCTGGGTACAGAGTTAACTTGCTGATTGCTGTCCTATGCTGCCTCTTACTTCATGTGATCTGAATGAACTATGAAAAGGACACTTGCCCAAAGTCTCCACCACCTCTGCTACCAACCTGTCTGTCATTCTCACAAATAATATTAATTTCTTCAAGGGAAATCACTGTAATACACAAAAATTCCCTTAACTGAAAAATATTAACTCTTGGATACAATAATATATTAAAGGATTAATGTAGCTAAAATAACATTACATTTTGCAAGTGATGTTTGCCCACATTACACAAGGGGCACCTAACAGGTGGTTCAGGATACCTGAGGCAGGTGAACAAAATGGGTTCTTCTACTTAACCCCTTCTTCTCCCACCCCTACAAGTTCGAAGGTTCTCTCCTTTTGAATTTCTTGACTATTCAGGAGAGTTGTGTCAACAAGTTGAAAAATGAATATGTAGTTGATTTTTAATCTCATTTAATGAGTTAATGACATTTTTCATAAAGATAAGGACTTATGTAGTCCTTAAAACCTGATATGTCTTAGGCAATGATGGAGAAGACAGAGTCCTAGAAAATAAGTTTAAAAAATAAAAAACAGCCATCCCCTCTAAATGCTGAAAGAAGATGAGAGTTTGACAAATGACTCATTTGCTTTTATACTAGAATCATTGTGCTCTGAATATATCAGGCAATTGACTGAGTCTCCTTTATGAGCATATGTAAAAATGAAAGGAAAAAGAGAAAGCAAAAAACCTGGGTTAAAATCTGGGTTGTGTCAGAAAACTGTTATACATGTAGTGAGAAACAAATTGGCAACAAATTGGTGTAAAAATTGATTAGGCACTCACTTGATAGAAAGCTCACGTACACACAGATTAGACTATGCAGAACAGAAGCCAGAGAAAAAAAGACACTCTAAATTGTTTTGCATAATTTTCTATAACTATCAGGAAAAATAATTCCTGTTCAAAATATGCAATTAGCCATTAATATTCAATCTTTCCCTTTTGAGCAATTTTTTACCATTCTGAGAAGCTACTTGTCAAAATCAGCAAAAATAACCACAGCTAAATCCTATAGTAAAATCTCTTCAAACATTGCTTCTGTTCTTTCTTCTCTCTCCTTTACTCCTGCAACTCCAGTTACAGGTATGATAAATTTCTCTCCCTTACATCTCATAGTTTTCTCTTTACTTTCCATCCTGTTTTCTTTGTGCTTCAGCCTGGATGGTTTATATCACCCTATCTTCTGGGTCTTTAATTATCTATACAACTCTATCAAATCTACTGGTAAACTCATGTATTGTGTTCTTAATCTCAGGTTTTGCATTTTAAGTCCTAGAATTCTATTTGATTGACTTATATAGATTCCAAATTGCCCCTAAAATAGTTCATCTTCCCACCCAATGCCACAGTCATCTGAAAATTTGATCATATGGATCCTCTGACACCGTTTCTAGTGTATGTGTTTTCTCTTGTTTTCAGTTATCTCATTGGATCTCCTCATATGCTTGGCCATATCTGATTGTCTGCTGAATTCTGTGTAAAATGTTTTAGAGATAATCTGAGGCTCTGAATCATGTTATCTTTTTAAAGAGAGAAATGGGCAATACGAGGAGCATGAGATCACTTCAATTCAGTCTAAAGTTGATATGATTCAAAGCTGGATATAAGTATTTGCAAGGGCTGGACTATTTCTGGTTTGCCTCTAAGCCCTAGGGTATAACCCATTCAGGAGTTGACTGGATACCTGGAGGGTTAACCAGGTTTTATTTTCTTAGCGTTATGAAGCTGCTGAAAGTCCTACTCAGCTTCTCAGCTGCAGTTCTCTCCTTAACTTCTTGGTATCCCTGTATCATTTTTTGAATCAGAAAATGTCTTAAGGGGATTTAGAGGCTCTGTTCTCACTGGAATTCTGGCCCCTCAAATTTTCTCATTTTTTGTAATTTCCTAATGCCTTCCAAAATTATTTTTGTTTTACTTCCATGCAACTATTCTAATTGTTTTAACTAGGAGAATTGGTCTGATTTAAGTTATTCCACCACACCTGAAAATGGATGTCTTCAATGTCTATTGCAATTTTAAAAACATACAGACATTCTGACCCAGTATTTCCATTCTAGGATTTTATCCTACAGATAAACTCATACATGTCCTAAAATATATGTACAGTAATGTTCACTGCATTATTTGAAATAGCAAAAGACATGAAAGAAAGCAGTAAGGAATAAAGCCCATCAATAAAGAAGAGGCTCAATATATTATCCATATAGTGAAGTCACAAAACAAACCATCTGAATCCTTTTGTGTTAAAGTGGAAGATGGAGAATGATGTACAGTATGTTCTAATTTTGGTAAAAATGAATAAACACATGCATATATATTTACATATGCAAAGAAAGTTTTTGAAGAGATACCTCACAACAGAGAAGAGTGGTTATTCTGGGAAAGAAAATTGGGGGGCAGGTAGTCAGTGGAAGATTTTTCACTATTTGATAGTGTTTAAATTTATTTTTTACACATTACATGCTTTAATGTTATAATAAACCACTAGAAAAAAACAGATAGCATGAGAAGTGCTATAGACTGGGAGTCAAAGAAGAAAATGGCAGCTGAAAGGAGGTTTATTTATTTATTTATTTATAAAGGTTTTGTTTATTTATTTGGCAGAGAGGGAGAGAGAGAACACAAGCAGGAGGAGCAGCAGGCACAAGGAGAGGGAGAAGGAGGCTCGGGAGCATGATGCAGGGCTTGAAGAGGACCCTGGGATCATGACCTGTGTCAAAGGCAGATGCTTAACCAACTGAGCCATCCAGGCACCTCAAATGAGGCTTATTTAAGCTAGAGTTTAAAGCTTAGACTTTCAGACAGATTGGATTTAGTTGAGTGAGGGAGAGAAAAGTCTGCAGAGAGGGGGAGTAGAACATGGAGGTACAAGGAAGTAACTCAGTTTAGGGAAACTATTAGTAGTTCTAAACTCATGAAGGATAGGGTGGATGTAGGAGACTGCCTATCTTACAAGACTCTTTTTCCTCAAGGGTAGATGGAGAAAAACTAGGAGAATGTGGCATCACAGATGCTGATGGAAGCATTTTAAGGAGGAGTGTTTATAATGAACAAATAAGGGCTAAGAAATGTTGGTTGGGTTTGGTAAAATGGAGATCATGCATGATCTTTGTCAGAGCTGTATCCATTTAGAAGTGGAAGGAGAAGCCAGGCTCCAGGTACATGAGGCATCTGAGACATGAAGAAGCGCTGACAATCAACATGGATAATACTCTGAAACTTTTGGTTTTGAAGCAAAGAGAAGTAGCTAGAGGAATAACTAGAGTGGAGGGAAGGAATCTTCAGAATGGGAGAGATGGTGCATGTTTCAATATGATGTGAAAGAGAGTAAAGAGAAAGAGGAGGAAGCTATTGGAGAGGGTGAGTGATTGCTGCTAATGGGATCCAGAGAACAGGAAGGGGGTGAGCCATATGTGGGAGGAAGTGCTCTTCTCCCAGTTACAAGAAGCAACAATGTGCCTGGGTGCCAGTAAGTTAGCAGGGGTGGTGCTCAGAGGCAGAGGAATTTCCAGGGTGATGGCTTCCATTTTCTTTGTGAAGAAACAAACCATCCACTCAAAAGTGAGGGGAATGGTGATGGGACTGAATTTAGAGGAGAGTAGAGAAGGAATGCAATAGCCATTATGGAGAATGGGTAGATAATTTTTCCAGAGAAATATGAGATTGCCTGGCCATACTGAAGATTGAATAAAATGATTTCTGCAGTTTTTGTGTTTAAATATTCTATGATAATATCCAAATTAACTCATAATCAACATCATGGCAATCCCAGGCCTTATACGCCTATTCTACAAAGAACCTCTACATACTGGATACCTGAACTCATAACTTTAAATTTATGGAGTAGCTTACAAAAAGCTCTTTTGCCAAAGCCCCAGTTTCTCATTTCTGAAGTTCTCTTTCTTTTACCCCCATAAATTTAATTTCATTATTTACCTACATTTTTTTTTCAGAAGCAAAATTTAATCTGATGATAGGGAATAGCTATGAACATAGATGTAATGTTGGCCATAGCACAAATTGCTGTGAGAAAAGTCCTGTCAGAATAACGTAAAAAGCAACCATGTCCATTAGGTTGATTTAAACAAGTGACACTAAATTATCTAGAAATCAAATATAATTTGTCACAATTATATGCTCATTTCATTTTTATTTTTACTATTTGTCCTGGATATATTAGATGATTACTGATATTTAGTGAAAAAGAGATGCCATTTCAGGGATTTCTAAGCGTTTGGTACATATTGATAAAACATAAAATAATCAAGTGCAAATAACTGAAAGAAGATCCAAAGACCATAAAGTTAGTAAAGAAGGTAACTGCCAGCACATCGCAGTAATTGTATTAATATCTAGAGACAATGTTGATAATTTTTTTTTTTTTAAAGATTTTATTTATTTGACAGACACAGATCACAAATAGGCAGAGAGGCAGGAGGAAGCAGGCTCCCTGCGGAGCAGAGAGTCTGATGCGGGGCTCAATCCCAGGACCCTGGGATCATGACCTGAACTGAAGGCAGAGGCTTTAACCCACAGCCACCCAGGCGCCCTGACAATGTTGATAAATTAAGAGAGTGTGAAGGGAACACGGTAACTTACTAGAGGAGTTCAGTTCTTTCATAGAAGCAGGGTAATTTTCATTTTTTCCATCATAATTGTGAAATAAAATACTCTCATCATTATACTCCTTTAGTTGTCACTGGCATGTGAAAGCATTTGCCCCAAATGTTCATAAAATATAATAATAACAGTTAATAGAAAAAAAATAAAAATAACTAAATCTTTCTTTAAAGCTTAGAACACATTAAGGATTTGACAATGACATGGGTCAAATGGTTGTTATTTGAAACCTTAAAATAATTTTTTTGCTACTCTGCAAGTTAATTTCCTAATTGGTAAAAGAGAACAGGTTAGATTAGATCATCTCTAAAGGAAGTTTCTACTCACATTTCTGATTGAAAAGCATCTAATCACAGAGACTATCAGCTACTTTAGGAGTCTAGTACTTCTTATATAGCATACAATGTCCATGTTAATTAAAGAAACCTGACAGTACAGTTTCATTTTAGGTATAGCTTACTTCTTTATTCAGAGCAAGAAACTGATAATGATTTTCATAATTAATTTCAGAATTTTCATATCCATTAGAAGTTGAATTTTTTTCACAAAACTATATCATGAATGTTATCAGAATTTTTCCAAAATAAAATTAATTTTATAACCATCATATCATGGCCTTATCTTTTTTCTTCCTTTAGATGCCTATATTTTGAGAAATAGTATAAATTCTTACCTCTAAGAGATAAGGTTCCATTTGATCCAGGGTTTTTCCAAGATGCTTATCTGGATCTAAACCTGCCAAGAAAGATTAAATTTTTTTTTTAAAGATAATTATCAGATTGGAAGACACATTTCCCTCTTCCCTTTGCCTCTCCTTGCTTAGGAAACCAGTATATGTATATTTCAAATTGCTTTGATCCTAAAGTAAAATGTATTTGGCTAGTATTTACTTTTCTATTCCCCTTGGAATAGGGGATTTTCTTGCTCCTGAAAAATAAGTTCCATGCCAAATCATTTCATTGCACTGTGTCAACTTCCAGATACATTGTTTTAATTCATTTTTGAGCAATTGTAATTTGGATGGAAAAACAGGTATCATTTCAAAGATAGGACATTTCTGTCCTTGGTATTTTAATTATTATGGCTATTTTATTCATGGATAATAGTGAGAATTTTCTTATGTATTCCTGTTTTATCTAAACTTTAAAATTCTAACTTAGAGAATAAGAGTAGAAAATAGAACGGTAGGCCCTTATGCCTATATAATTAATTCACTTCATAAAAGGACACATATATGGGCACAAATAATTGTATTATCAAATTAAATGATGTTTCATTTCAATGACCATTTGCATGATAATGTTTTCTAAGCAAAGATAGAAACAACTCTGAAAAATCATTATTGTACCAACAGCATGTGTATAATCTTAGATAAAGATGTTCTTTATAACTATATAGTTCTTTATAACTATATAGTTATATAGTAGAGTTGATATAGGTGATAAGGCATAGGCAGACAAGTATGGGCAATAAACTCTTCCCACATACCAGAACTAACTTGCCAGGGAAGAAAAAGTCACATACCACAAATCTGCTATGAAATGAAAGAATTCATTTTAGATATTACATCCATAATATATTTAGATATTTACATATGTAATGCGTGTATTGACTTAGCCTCATTTAAATGAATTGTTTTTATCTTTTACTGGTTTAAATTATTTAGCTATTAATTACACAAACTGATCAATAATTTTCTGCTTCTAGTTGGATGCTTTTTTTGGTAACATGTTATTTGTTATATCACATATGAGAAGAAGGGAAGTCAGGCCAAGATCGAAAACTCTTCTGCCACTGAGTATTTTTAGGTGAAACTCAAAGCAAACAACTCAGACCTATAGCACTGGACAGACTTTTTGTCTCACCTCTCTTCACAGCAATCTTATTCTCATGGTGTATTCACTAAAATTAAAATTTCAAGGAGATGGGTGAACATTTAGATGGACCAATCACTGACTCTGTCTAGTTCCTCTACTTTTATCACAATTTAGCAATTCCATATTTAGAATCAGTAAATAAATGAAATACTTTGAAAGAAACACCCATGTAATCACCACCCAGATTTAACAAGTATTAACATTGTGCCATATTTTATCTACAACATTTTTTTAAAGAAATAAACATTACCAACACAACAGAACATCACAGTATATCTATCTACTCTTAATCTACAGCCCCTACACTTCTACATGGTAAGTACTCTTTTGAAGCTGGTGAGTTACTAATTATACTTTTATAATTTTATTACAAATGTATGTATCCAAACACTATTTAATACTGTTCACATATATTAAATTTTTATGTGAATGATATAATCTTTAACTTGATTTTTTTTAATTCACATTGTTAATGAGATTAACTTATATTGATTGCTGTGGCTCTGGTCCATTCATTTTTATTACTGTATTCTATTCCTTTATATGGATATGCAGAATTTAATTCTACATTTTCCAGTAGATAGGTATTTAGGCACTGTGTTGTTTCTAATTTCTGTTTTGCCACAAGTACTTTGTACGCTGCAGTAAATATGGTTTTATGTGAAATTACCATGATAGAAGAAAGTATGTACATATAATTGTATGTATTATTGCAATATATGTGCATGAGCACGTGCGTGTGTGTGTGTGTGTGTGTGTATAATCTTCAAGTCTATTAGATATTGCCAAATTGCTCTCCAAAGCAGTATTACCAATTTGTACTTCTACTAGTAGGACATAGAATTCCTATTTCACAATAGGAATAATGCAATATATTGCATTAAATAATGCACAATATTAAATTATGCAAAATAATGCAAAAATAATTTAGTGGTGTCAGAATTTTAAAATCTTTGATAATTGATAAGTAAATAAATAACTAAATAAATAAAGTTGTTTTAGATACTTATTTTAATTGTCATTTTCTGATTATTATTAAAAGTAAGCACCATACCCAATACAGATGGCTTCCCAGGTGAATTCTACTAATATTTAAAGAAGAGTTTAGAAGAGGAAGGAAAACTTCCAAATTCATTCTACAAGGCCCACATTACCTTGATATTGAAAATCAGATAATTAAACTACAGAAAAAGAAAACTACAGGCCAGTATCTCTGATGAGCATAGATAACAATCCACAGTAAGATATAAGCAAACTGAATCCAACAACACATTTAAAAGAAAAAGTCATTCACCATGATCATGTGGGATTTATTCCAGGGACACAAGGGAGGGTGGTTTAGTATTTGCAAACAATCAACATGATACACCAAATTAGCAAAAGAAGGAATAACAGCTGTATGATCATATCAATAGATGCAGAAAAGCACCTGTCAAAGTACAATCTTCGTTCATGATAAAAACTCAACAAAGTAGGTTTAGATATGGTTTCACTTACTTGTGGAGCATAAGGAATAACATGGAGGACATTGGGAGAAGGAAAGAAGTGAGTTGGGGGAAATTGGAGGGGGAGACAAACCATGAGAGACTGTGAACACTGAGAAACAAACTGAGGGTTTTGGAGGGGAGGCAGGTGGGGGGTTGGGTGAGCCTGGTGGTGGGTATTAAGGAGGGCACATATTGCATGGAGCACTGGGTGTGGTGCATAAACAATGAATCTTGAAACACTGAAACAAAAATACATTTTAATAGTTATTGTGTCAAAAAAAAAAAAGGAACATAGCTCAACATAATAAAGGCCATATATGAAAAACCCACAGCTAACTTCATTCTCAATGGTGAAAACAAAGCTTTTCCCCTAACATCAGGAACAAGACAAGGATGTCCACTCTCTTCCCTTTTATTCAACGTAGTACTAGAATTCCTACAGCAGTCAGGCAAGAAAAAGAAGTAAAAGGCATCCAAATTGGTAAAGAACTAAGTAAAACTTTCATTATTTGCAGATGACATGATAGTATTAAATATAGAAAACTCTACAGATTCTACCAAAAAAACATGCTAAAACTGATGTATAGATTTAATAAAGTTGCAAGATACAAAATTAATACACGAATAATGTGCTGCCTTCCTATACACTAATAATGAGATAGCAGAAAGAAAAATTAGGAAAATAATCCCACTAAAATAGCACCAAAAGAACAAAATACCTATGAATAAACTTAACAAAGGAAGTGAAAGACCTATACTTCAAAAGCTATAAATCGATAATGAATGAAATTGAACATGACACAAACAAATGGAAAGATATTCCATGATCATTGATTGGAAGAACCAATACTGTTAAAATGTTTATACTATCTGAAGCAATCTACAGATTTAATGCAATTCCTATCAAAATACCAGTAACATTTTCCACGGAACTAGAACAAATAATCCTAAAATTATATGGAACCACAAAAGACCCCAAATAGTCGAAGCAATCTTGAGAAAGAAGAACAAAGTTGGAGGTATCACAATTATGGATTTAAAGATATACTACAAAACTTCAGTGATAAAAACAGTGTGGTACTGGTACAAAATAGGGTTATATAGATCAATGGAACACAGATCTATAGTTACACAGATCAATGCACAGAAATAAACCCACACATTTATGGTCAATTAATCTATGACAAAGGAGGGAAGAATAAAGAATATGCAATGGAGAAAAGAAAGTCTCCAACAAATGGTGTTGGGAAAACCAAACAGCTACATGCAAAACAACGAAACTCGGCCACTTTCTTATACCATAACAAAAATAAAATGGATTAGACCTAAATGTGAGGCCTAAATTTATAAAACTCCTAGAAGAAAACATAGGTAGCAATTTCTTTGACATCAGGCATAGAAACATTTTTCTAAATATGTCTCCTAAGGCAAAGGAAACAAAAGCAAAATCCAACTACTGGGATTATACCAAAATAAAAAGTTATTTGTATGGTGAAGGAAACCATCAACAAAACAAAAAGGCAACTACTGAATATTTGCAAATGATATATCCAGTAAGGGGTTAATATCCAAAATATATAATTTTCAAAACTCAACACCAAAAACCCCCACAAATAATCTGATGTAAAAATCAGTAAGAACCTGAATGGATTTTTTTTTTTTCCAAAGACATACTTATGGCCAACAGACACATGAAAAAAAGCTCAACATCACTCATCATCAGGGAAATGCAAATTAAAACCACAATGAGGTACCAATTTACACCTTTTGGAATGACTAAAATAAAAAACACAGGAATGTAAGTATTTGTGAGCATGTGGAGACAAAGGAACCCTTGTGCATTGTTGGTGGGACAGCAGACTGGTACAGCCAATGTGGGAAACAATATGGAAGTTCCTGAAATATTTATGCTTTATGTATTTGAGAGCTATGTTATTATGTGCATATATACTTGCAATTTCTAAAGCTTTCTGATAAGATTATTATTCCTTTTATCAACAAGTAATGACCTATTCATCTCCATATACCTTCATACATGATTTTTATACTATATTCTACTTACCAACACTACAACACCATCTTTATTTTGTTAACATTTTACTGGCATATATTTTTTCCATAATTTATTCTTGAATTTTCTGTGTGTGTGTGTGTGTGTGTTTTCATATGCCATTTATCAACTACATATAACTGGATTTTTAAAAATTTTATCCTGTCTTATAAATACAACTCTAAAGAACGGAGTTTAATCATTTTACATTTTTAACATTTTATTCTATCATCTTATTATAGATTTCCTGTTTTACTAAGCTTTATACATATTTGTTCCTTTGGTATTTTCTGCCTCATGCTGTACTGAAAGGATTTTTTTTTTTTAAGATTTTATTTACTTATTTGACAGACAAAGATGACAAGTAGGCAGAGAGACAGGCAGAGAGAGAGGAGGAAGCAGGTTCCCTGCTGAGCATCGAGAGCCCGATGCGGGGCTCGATTCCAGGACCCTGGGATCATGACCTGAGCAAAGGCAGAGGCTTTAACCTACTGATCTACCCAGGTGCCCCTGAAAGGATTTTTGTCTGTTTGTTTTCTCTGCTGATTAGGAAGCTATAGACTGAATTTCTACTCTTTTAGTAATCACTTGTAATTTTAAAAATTCATTCAAAGCCTACATACATTTAAAGCCTAAATGTATTATCTAAAAGTTATGAATCTTAGAATATAAATTTAACAATTTGTTTAGCACCCTTTTGACTAAGAGAAGTTAGCGTGTTTTCACTAGATACTAAATAAGCCCCACCATTTCAGTTGCTGCTACTGTGTTAACTTTTAGTTGCATCCTTTTGTGAAGAAAAATTAAGCCCACCAGCATATTTTACAATGCCTTCTTTCCCAATTGTTTCTCATTCATTTCTCCTGGAAGTTAATCTATTTCTAACTGAAATCCATTCTTTATTTTTTTACTGAAGATCTGTGAGTGGTAAAGTCTCAGGTTTTAGATGGCTGATAATGTTCTATTTCACTCTCATCATTATATAATAGTTTAGTTGTAACATATTACTTCTTCAGAAATTAGTCGTTCTTAGTAAGATTTATACTGTCAGTCTAATAATGATTCCCATATAATAATTTTTCTGCCTTTTCTTCTATTTTTTTCCTGAATCATCTATTACACAAATATTGTGACTTCCAAACTATTCTGCATATTTTTAAATTGCTCTTAAAAATTTTTTTATGTTGCTTTTTGGGTCAATTATTTTTTTCCTGGTTCATTCATTCTCTTTGACTTGGCTCACCTAGAGTTTATTCTGCCCACTGAACTTTTTATTTTTTAAGTGACTATATGTTTCACTTCCAATAATTCTAATTTGTTACTTTTCATGTCACCTTGTTGCTGTTTCACTGTGATTTCTTTTTCTTTTTTTTTTTCTTTTTAAAAATTTTTAAAACATTTTATTTATTTATTTGAGAGAGAGAGAACACAAGCAGGGGGAGCAGCAGGCAGAGGGAAAGTAAGCAGAGGGAGAAGCAGGGTCCCCGCTGTCCCTGTCCATGAAGGACAATGTTCTTTATTTTTCTAATTGATTGCTCTTCCTTTAATGCATGTCTTATTTTTCTTTATCTCTTTGAGATTCTCCCTCATATGGGGCACTTTCACTCTCTGTTTACCCCAGGATTATAATCTCCCAACTGCTTTTGCTTGCTTCCTAACCCTTTGTATTATAGCCCCCTGGTTCAGTCCTGCTTACTATTGTGTGTCTCCTCATTTCTACTTCACAGAGATGTTTGTAATGTTTTCTAGGACAGCTATGTCTTTCATACTTTCTTCATATATTCATATAAAGCATGAAGGTGCAAGGCCAGGATGAACGGAAGTCACTTTTTATCTTTCCTTCCAATTCCTTCTTATGTATCGGTCAAACAACATAACCTATCTCACTCAGCATTTGGGTACACATCATTAAAATCAAAGTCACTTGATTGAATCTAATAATTTATGTTTTGTTTCTTTATAAGGATCTGGGAATAAATAAATTCCTGTCTAAAAGTCATGAAGGGAATTTAAGAGCATATGGTTTTACACAGATAAGACTGGGAGATCAAACTGATGATCTTCCCATTTTTCTTGTAGTAATCTTTTAATTCATTAGAGAATCATCAAGTCTCAGTTCTGAACTCTTATCATGTAGAAATAGCTGTTGCATCTCATTTTAGCAACTGCTGCATTCCATGATATAGATAAAGTAATTTGGTTTACCTTTAGATAAGAGTCAGTAAAATATGTAAACATAGGCCACATGGGGCACAATTTTGTCTACATGAAACTGATTATCACACAGACAAACTATGTTAAAAATTAGTTGATTATTGCAAGATTTTTCTGTATTCATAAAAATACTTTAAATTTATTTATTCCGGGCGCCTGGGTGGCTCAGTGGGTTAAGCCGCTGCCTTCGGCTCAGGTCATGATCTCAGGGTCCTGGGATCGAGTCCCACATCGGGCTCTCTGCTCAGCAAGAAGCCTGCTTCCCTCTCTCTCTCTCTCTGCCTGCCTCTCCGTCTACTTGTGATCTCTCTCTGTCAAATAAATAAATAAAATCTTAAAAAAAAATTTATTTATTCCTGGGCTAAGCAGTGGATATTCTGTGGCACTAAAAATATTAATTCAAATTTAAAACTTAAAGAATATTTTCAAATATTTTCCTGAAACACACTGTAGACCATTTCATTACAGTAGGAAATTATTATAAAGCTATAAAATAGCTAAAATAAAAGAACTACATTTCTTTTCTCTCAGTGTTAATAATGAAATAAGCTGCACTATAAGTTTTTATAATATGGCAATGGGGTCTGTGTCATGTTTAGTGAGTGTGGTAGGTGCTGCTATATTTCATGGTCTGATGCTTTAGACATTTCACACAGAGAATACGACCAATCAGTAATATTTCACATACACAAAGCAGTAGATGATTTCACTGGACATATAAAACCAAGAGAATGGCAGGACCTGAGAAATAAACAATTTTGAAACATTGTAAACTTATTGGAAGTTGTATCTGGTGATTTTGGTAAGCTTCTTTGGCATGAACAATGATTTAAAAGTTCTTATCTCATGATCTGATATTATTTGAATAGATTATAATTCTTTTCTGGAAAATGTTTTATAATAAAACTGTTTGTCTAGATTCAATATAATAGTCTATATATTCTCTTGAATGGATCTTTCTACTTTAAATCAAGACTGTATATGATACACACTTGTGTCATGCTAACATATTCCACTGTACTTGATTATGAATACTTGAGTTCTTTTCTCCTGATGCTTTGCTGGGTACTCTGAGTGCAATCTGTCTTTGTTTCCATTTTTCTGTTCATTATAAAGTGACAAATCACTGGGGACCTCATCACCACTGCCCACATGAAATTTCAGACTTTTTACAAAATACATTCTTGGATAAGATCCAGAGATCACTAGGAACTCAAGCTACTCTCTTTGAGAAATCCAAGGCCTAAAACCACCCTGATCTCAGAAATCTCTTCTAAATCAGTTGACCCTACTGCATGTGGGACGATATTAGTCAGGATGTGGTAGGAAGATTATTCATCCTATCCCAGAATACACTCAGATATGGAACTTTTCTTTTTTTTTCTTTTTTCTTTTTTTTTAAAGATTTTATTTATTTATTTGACAGAGAGAGATCACAAGCAGGCAGAGAGGCAGGCAGAGAGAGAGGAGGAAGCAGGCTCCCTGCTGAGCAGAGAGCCCGATGCGGGGCTCGATCCCAGGACCCTGAGATCATGACCTGAGCCGAAGGCAGCGGCTTAACCCACTGAGCCACCCAGGCGCCCCAACAGATATGGAACTTTTCTTAAGAAATCTTTACTGCCTAGAACACTTAAGATTCCATAAATATTAAACTACATGCAAATGAAAACTCTTTGTAACTTATTTTTATAAATATAATGAAAGATTGAATATTTAATTTTCTTACACTTCCACATATTTTTTCACAAGCTTCCTCATTTAGAAACATTCTAGCATTGTATGTACAGTCTTTATGATATTTAATTTCTCTAAATGGAAAAAGATTATTATTTAAAAATTTAAAACAAGAATCTGAGAAACAAATCACTTTAACATGAAAAAACTGTTAGCTTATCTATAATTATGAAGCTCAAGGATGACAGTCTTTTATCTCATGTATTTTTGGTTTGGGTTTAAAAAAAAAAAAAAGATTTATTTATTTTACAGAGAGAGAAAACACAAGCAGGAGGGCCAGAGGGAGAGTGAATCTCAAGCACACTCTCTGCTGAGCATGAAGCCCCATGGGGGGCTTGATCTCAGGACCCTGCGATCACAACCCAAGTCAAAACCAACAGATGTTCAGGGGCGCCTGGGTGGCTCAGTGGGTTAAAGCCTCTGCCTTCGGCTCAGGTCATGATCTCAGGGTCCTGGGATCGAGCCCCGCATCGGGCTCTCTGCTCCGCAGGGAGCCTGCTTCCTCCCCTCTCTCTCTGCCTGCCTCTCTGCCTACTTGTGATCTCTCTCTGTCAAATAAATAAAATCTTTAAAAAAAAAAAAAAAAAAAAAAAAAAAAAAAAAACCAACAGATGTTCAACCGAATGTGCTACCCAGGCACACAGGTTTGAGTTTTTTTTTTTTTTTTTTTAATATTTAATTTATTTGACACACAGAGAGAGAGAGAGAGAGAGAGGGAGAGAGAGCACAAGCAGGAGGAGCATCAGAGGGAGAAGCAGGCTCCTTGTTAAGCAGGGAAGCCCAATGCAGGGCTTGATCCTAGGACCCCAGAAAAATGGCATGAGCTGAAGGCAGACTCTTAACCAACTGAGCCACGCTGGCATCCCGGTTTGTGTATTTTTTAACTAGATGATATGCATGGAGAATTCTGATATTCTTGAAGGTCTCTCCTAACTGAGTCCTTCATAACTCAAAATGGAAGGCTGGGATCAGATTAGTATCAAAAAATATTTTTATCATTGGACTTATTTTTTAACATTTTTGCTTTCAGTGCTTTAAAGAGAAACAATTTAATAATGAAGTCAATGTTTGAGTTAAAATTTAACACAAAGGTTAGAGAACATTAATAACTTCTTAGTTTAATTTCTTGTTTTACCTATAAGAATCCACTTATATTCCTAAGTATAACCAAGGATGCTAATATACCAATATATTTGTATTATATTCTATTACACAGTCATTTAATGTATGTATGTATGTATATATGTATGTATGTATGTAATGTCCATACCCAACATGGGGCTTGAACTCACAATCCTAGGATCAAGAGTTGCATGTTTTACTGACTGAGCCAGCCAAGCACCCCATATATAGAGTCATTTTAAAGTATAAAAATATATAACAATACCTCAGTAATTTTTAAAGCTATCTTATACATTCATTCTATTTTCAATTTTTAAGCAATAGCGATTTAACTGGTATATGTAAGTCAGTCCAAAAGGCATATAATCTTTTCTTTCTTTAAATAAACCCTACTATCTAGACCCAATACAATTTCAGTACAATCTGAAAATTTCTCTCCTAATCTTTGTAATGTCATCATTCCATTTTATTTTATGTAAAATTGCATTAGGTTAAAACCCTTTGAGGGGCTGTGAAAAGCCTATGAAAAAGCCACAATGGTTCATGGGTTTTTTCAATGAAATTCAACTTTATCTAAAAGCTTCAATTTATCACAGTCCTTAAAAAAGATGTTTCTTTTTTAGATTCATTCAATTCAGGTATCTCTTTCCTTGTGCAGCCTGGGTCATGAATGGACATAAACTGTGCTTCCCCAAAACCGTACAGTCTGTTTAATTTACCTCCTGAATCAGTGACTGATAGAATGCGAGTCTTTGTATCTATCTCCCCTCTAAAAACCTTTTAGATTGAGGTTTATGATTAAACCTTTATGATTGAGGTTATATTATTAATGTTAATATACATATCAATATCAAGAAATATCAATATTAATAAAGAAGATGATTACACTCCATAAAACTTAGAATGTCGTTATGTTTAGAGTAAATTTTAACAAATACATAAATAAGTTACTCAAAAGTTACTATCAAAATTTTCTTCAAAGTGCAGAAAAAAATTTATTGTAAATCCTGATACCTAATGATTTAATCATGTCTTGTAGACATTCCTTGATGGAAGCTGGGTGGATGAATAAACCTACAACAAGACCTAGGCACTGGATAACTCCATGCAGAATTAAGAAATTAATTAGGAGGAAGAACCATAATTTGCAGAGCTGACATCTATTTTACTTTACCCTCATGTATCAATGGGAAGCAATTACAATTCAATTAAAATATTCAATTTTATTACTTTACTGACTGACCTTGAAGTTAATGCCTGTTTTATTTAATTGCATCATCTATGAATAAATGTTAACCCTACAATGTTATGCCCCATTATTTTCAATGCATTTTTCAACTTCTCAACTGAATTATATCAGTCAATTTATTATCTACTGTCATGAAAGCAAGTGGAGGTTTATTTCTTCACGACAGCCCAATATATGATATGAGAGAAAGATCACAAAATGTTTGATAATGCTATTTTTAAGAGAGTCAAGTAAAATGAATTGTGTTCTCATCTCAACTTTTGTAGTCTAGACTTTTACTGTAAAATCAGTAGGTGGTATTAGAAGAGGTATAATTACTTGGAGAAGCAATTTCTAGTTTGCCTATAATTCTTGATAAATTCAGTACAGACAGGAATGGGGCATCCTATTGTATCTTCAAAAGCTAAGCACGTGTGCACGCGCACACATACACACACACACGCCCCACAAACCTAATTATCTCTTCCTATTTCTACCAGATTGATCAGCCACCAGAATAAGTAGATCCCATTTAAAAAACTTTAATAGTTTTGTTGGTAAATACAACTTCTTTTTTTGTTGTTGTTGTTCCTAGACTCCAGGTGAGCACACCATTACTCTATAATTGAGCATTTTAGAAATAAAATGACTAAACTTATGTTAAAATGAACAGATAAGAAAGCCTGATTATCCAAAGTAAAGATAAACTCACACATTCTGAAAGTGCAATATATGGGGAAGGATATTATTTCACTTTCCAAATTTTTCCATTTCTACAATTATACCACTAAATGCTTAACCTCAGAGATTGTATTGGAACTCATCTCAACATAGCTTCTTTTTGAAATCTATTAATTGTTATTTTATTTCAATGTAAGTAACATAAAGGAGACTCATATACTTTATAGATTCACCTTTAAGATCTGTGACATCCATAAAATGAGTGACCAATAAATCATATTAAGTATAATTATTATACAGTTAATGATAATCAATACTTGCTATTGATCCCAAATCGTCCTTTCTTCTACCTTTAAAATATTATAGCGTTAACATATAAAAAATGAATCAAAGTAAAAAGTATGAGTTTCAAATGGAGATTTCTTTTTAAAAGGGGGATCTGGGGGCGCCTGGGTGGCTCAGTGGGTTAAGCTGCTGCCTTCGGCTCAGGTCATGATCCCAGGTCCTGGGTTCGAGCCCCACATCGGGCTTTCTGCTCAGCAGGGAGCCTGCTTCCTCCTCTCTCTCTGCCTGCCTCTCTGCCTACTTGTGATTTCTCTCTGTCAAATAAATAAATAAAATCTTTAAAAAATAAAAATAAAAAAATAAAAGGGGGATCTGAAGTTATTTATTTCAGAAATATCTTCCTAACTTTTCATAGTAGTATTTAACATGATACGTACTGGAAACTGGAAGAAGTTCAATATGAGTAGGGAGTGTTTGAAGTAGTAAAAGTTGAGGTTAAAAAAGCAGACAAAAGCCAGATCCTAAAGGGGCTTGTGTTTCATCCTAAAGAATTTACACTTGAATATCAGGCCCAGAGAAGACAGAGAAATGCAAAGCAGAGGATGACATAATCCAATGTGACTTTCCAGCTGCAGTCTAATTCCTTGGCAGGAAACAAGACTGAAGGCAAAAAGGCAAATAAAGGGGCTGTTGCAATAGAGAAAGAGAATGTAACTGACAAGGCAATTAGTATGAAAGGAAAAGAACAGATTTGAGAGCAATATATAATAGGTAGGATATACAGTACTTGCTGATGAACTAGGTATGAAAATACAGCAAAGAAAAAAGGCAAGGATGATTTTCGGGTGTCTGACTTTGGAGAAATTTAAAGATGATGGTAACATTTACTTCAGGTATAGGACAATCATAGAAGAAGGTTTGGGAAGGAAAATAAAGGTAGAATCAATTTAGACATGTATTTGACGTTCCAGAGAATCATGAAGAAATATCTAATTTGCAATCAGATGTAAGGGGTTAAAGTTCAGTACAGACGGCTGGTCTAGAGATACTAATGTAGGAATATAAGCTATGAGGTAAAAATACTCAAGGAGTATATGCAAAGAAAGGAGAGAAAATAAGGAAAAGAGCGTTGAGGAATATAAAATTTTAATTGACACTATAGTCAGAGAGTGGTTCAAAATGAAAATCTAATCTGGTCATTTTCATATAAAATCTTTCAGCCATATTCTGGGCAAGTTGGTTTTACCAGCACTGGCTTCTGATTCTTCTCTTTTCTTCCTGTGATGTTTAATTTTATGTCAACTTGAATGGGTCATGAGGTCCCCAGATTAAACATTGTTTCTGGGTGTATCTGTGAGGGTATTTCTGGATGAGACTGGTATTTGAATATGCGGTCTGAGTGAAGTAGACTGTCCTCCCCAGTGTAGGTAAGCTCCAACCAATCCATTAAAGGACTTGGTAGAAAAAAGCACAGAGGAAGGAGGAATCTACTCCCCTTTCCCTGCCTCAGTGCTTAAACTGGTACATAATCACATCTTCTCCTGCCTTTGGCTTGGATTTACATCATTGGCTCCCCTTGTTCTCAGGTCTTTCAACTTGGACTAAATTATAGCACTAGTTTTCTTGGGTCTCCAACTTGTAGGCAGCAAATTGTGGGACTTCTCAACTTCCATAACATGGAGGTCAATTCTTCATAATACACCTTTTACAACCTACTGGTTCTTTCTTTGAGGAACCCTGACTAATACAAGGCCTAATACATTTCATTCCAAACTCCCCAAAGGAAAAAAAAAAAAATCACTGAGTAAAGGTAGAAAACATCAGGATTGAAACTACCCAGAACTTGAACTAAATTCTGCTTGAGTGAAGATGGAATCAAATTCAAAGGAAAGTCTGTCCTAGACTTTTCTAGTGAAAGAACAACTTGTTAGAAAACCAAGCAAAGGGGACTCTGGAGAATCCTGATAGTAGCTCATATTTCAGATCTTGAATTTTGAGATGCAACTCCTCATGTGGTTCTTAATGTAAGTTTATACTGACTGTGACCTATAACACTTATACAAATTTGAGACATCAAACAATACAATAGTACCTATCTGAAAGAGAATTTACCAGAGGACAAGCCCTACAAACTTTATAACATATCCTTGCTCCAAGCAATTTTAATAGATAAGTTTTGGGCCCTTAACTGATATAGGATAGTCTCATTTTCCAACCATGGCAAATACAGAATAATACTGGTTTTAAGGTACAAAACACAAATATCTGCTTGAGCAGTGGAGTTATTAAATAGTCTAAAAACTGAATAGATGAATAGAAAAAGATATATAAACTTACCTTCCAGGGGGAGTTTTCAGTTAACTCTTACATATTATCATGTAAGTTGTTTTAGTGTAAGCTGCCTGACACAGATATAAATGTTACTACAGAGGGCTAACTTTTTAATAGTTGCATTAAATAAGATCTTATTTTTTGTGAACATTGCATTCTGTATATTTTTTATTTTTATAGAATGGAGAGAATTGGCGCTACTGGTTGAGCTGAAGGTTGAAGGATAGGCTTTAGAAATATAATATAGTACATATTTCTTACAAGGCAATATAGTATATATATTAATACACATAATAGCTATGGGATGGACAGGATCTTAATCTATTAAAAAACTCAAAGAACATATGCATATCAGCACCAAATAGTAATAGACATAACTTATTTTTAGAACACTTTGCCCTACCTAGAGGGAAAAAAAATGTTAGCAATAAAATGAACAAAATCGGCATTTATTTCCTCTGCTATTACAATCTGTTACTCCCCTTCACAGACGGAGCAAAGGCGTTCTATTCAGAGATGGGTGGCTGTTGGACTAATAGTATCTGTATTTGAATCGTAAGGAAATATTATATCACATATACGTAGAATTTGATATTTAAACCTTGATTTATTTCCACTTCAACTTAAAAAATAGTAGGTAATTTACAATACATTTGGGAAATGTTAAAAGTCTCAACTTTGGATGTTTCAATACTTAAATTAGAAGTTTAAAATTTCTGTGTTAAAGTATTTTGTATAGGGGTGCCCCGGTGGCTCACTCATTAAGCATCTGCCTTTAGCTCAGGTCATGATCCCATGGTCCTGGGATCAAGCCCTGCATTGGGCCCTGCTCAGGGGAAGCCTCCCCCTCCCCCTGCTTGTGTTCCCTCTTTCTGTCAAATAAATAAAGTCTTTAAAAAAAAGAAATATATTTCTAATAGCAATTAAACTATACTTGAATACACATTAAGTAACCTTTTTTTAACAAAATAATTATTTGAACAAAGTTCAGGTAAAAAATGATATGTTAACCATAGAATATGAATGAATAATGCAAATTGCTTCTAACCTTTACTGTTCAGCATTATTTCCTAGAAAGGCTATTACAATGAGTGGTTTTAATCATGTCCATTATCATCCAAATGAATGACAGAAGAGCACAATGTGTAGGAGCAATAATTAATATGACTTAGTTTGGCCTATTTGGGCAGTTACAAAAGAGGAAATAGATTAATATGACATATAGGAATTACCACAGTTAAGTATGTGCAGAAGTGGAACTCAGGAACTAGGAAGGTTGCACAATTAAAGCTCATGTTCTAATTAGTATGGGCATCTCTAAATGTTAACCCAAAGGGGTAGACTTTAAGAAGTATATATTAAAAACCTGAGGGGGAAAAGAGAGGAAAAAAAAAAAAAAAAAGGCTGGCAGACCTATTCAGGTTGCTTGGAAGACAGATAAGGACACTGGCTATGAGACATGTACACACTATGCCATTATCTGAAAGGTCAAAAGAGAAATCTGTGGATAGTTAAAAAAAAACAAAAAACAAAAAACAGGCAAACAAACTAGAAGTAAGTTCACACAGACATTTACAAACACACTGAAAATATTTAGAACAGTTTTTTAACACTTAACATTTTTTTCCTTGAAATACTAAAGATATATTGTCAAAGAAAGGGAGAATCTGAAAAATAAAAAGACAAAAGGTAACATTAGGACTAGACAGCCAACACGAATGGCTGGACCAAGTGCTGACTTTCTCCCCATCAATGAGGACTTCCAGTGAAGACAGCAAATAAGAGGAAGAGAAGCAGCAGAGAAGTTTAATTCAGTTTTACTTGGCATTGACCTTGTCTGTACAGGATACTAGGGAAACGACTATTCCAAGGGCACTTTCTGAGAAAATCAGTGGGGCAGTAACAGAGAGCAATCTCCTAGGAGGAAATAGAGCAACTTGAGAAATTCCACAGCAATAAATCACCATGACCAGATGGTATTCAACTGAGAGTTTCTGAAGTAAATAAAGTGTGAAATGGCTGAGCTACAGATGAGGATATGCACTGTATCTGGAAAACCAGAAACTGTTTTCAGATATTGCGACTTTGCTAATACGGTTGCTTTTCTGTAGGAAAGAAAAAAACAATCAAATTAAGATTTATAGAATTACAGACCAGTGGCTCTCTTGGTGATAATGGAGAAACTGATAGAGTCTAATTAAGAATAGCTTCCTTCAACATCAGGATAAGGTTAACCTGCTAAGGTCAAATCACCCACTGAGTCTATAAAGAGAACACTGTTTTTCTCCATCCTATTAAACTTATCTGGAAATGTCAATAAAATACTAGATAGAAGTAAACCAGTAAATGTAATTTATTTGGGAATTACATGAAGCTTTTAACAAGGTCACATAAGACTACTGGGGAAAATAAATAAGCACAGTCTTTGGGAGGAGAGGCCACAAGAGAAACTACTGTCATTAATTTCGATACTTGCTAAGTATCGAAAACAAAGTTTCAGGGACAATTTCTCTTTTCTTCCCTAACACTAAGTTAGTTACCTCTTCCAAAAGGACAGATCACCTTCAAACAAACAAACAAACAAACAAACAAGCAAACAAAAGAATTTCACTATAGACAAGATGCAGAGTAACAGAGTAGGGAAGAAAGTTATGCTCTGAACTCAAGAAGAAAACAAGAGACCCAAAGACAATGGCAAGATAAGCATGTAACAAAATTTTTACCTATCCACTGTAATATGAATACCATAACTGGGCTTAAGTTTCTCATCACTCTGTAAGCATCAGAGTTTAATAAAAACTAACATGTAGTAAAGTAACGAGATGGACTTTTCCATATTCAAATGAGGGCTGTCACTCTCAAAGTGGTGGTCTTCGCACACTATATGCCTATTCCGATAGTACTATATATTTGTCATTAAATCATTTCTAAAATTTCCTGTACAGAACTGCCTTCAGAGGCAGTGGCATATCCCAATGGGGACAGAGCTTCATCCTTCAGCGTGAAGCCAGAAGCCATTAGGTAAGGATTGCCTTTTCCCCAAAAAGCAACCTTTGTTAGTCCAATTCTACAGCCTCTGATTACCATCTCTGTTACACAGAGCACAGGGGAGCCGTATTATATGGGAAAAGGCAAGGGCTATGGGAAAAGGCAAGGGCCATGCAGTAGAGGCTTGAAGAAATCACACAAAGGCCTGGGGAAACCTCCTATGCCATTATTTGAGAGCTCTCCAAATGTCAGAAAGTTCTCATACCAAACCAAGACCTGTTTCACCATATGACTTCCACTTACTCTTAGAATTTTCCTCTGAAGCCATGAAAAGTACCAGCAGCCTTTTAAATATTGTGGGTTGCTACAAATCCCCATTCTCCTTGGCCCAATAACCTGCTACACCTTCACTTCGGGCTAAATATATAGTTCCTTTAAATAGTCCTCCTATGGCCCCATGGCTTGTCCTTTCATTGTTCTGGTCACTTCCCATTCACTGAACTATAGCTGCCTCTGTGTCCTATTTTAATGCAATCTTTCCCTCTGTTTAAAAAAGCAATTTCTGTTCATTTTAGGAAATATAAAAAGCATTAGCAAAAAATTTAAAATTTTCACATTAACATTATCTGGTGACATCTTCTGCTAATCCACTGTCATTTTTATTTTCAGTGTTCTTTTTTAATAAATACCTTTTGCATAGATCTGAGATCCAATTATTTATCCTGCCTTTTTCTGAAATTGCTATAGTTGTAAACTTCTTAAATGAAGGTGTTATAATGAGACACAATATTCCACATGAACTCTGTTAATGCCACCCCTCAGAGCTCTTTAGCTGCTTTGGCAGCCACTATGTACCAATGACACATATGTGACGTCACATAACCTCAAAGATTTTTCTCTCAAGTGCTCATGTTAAGCGATAACTCACCCATCCTGTATCGTGGAGTTGGTTTTAGGGAATAACATTCAGAACTCTTTATATTTACACTTATTACACTTTATCTGGTCAGAGTTAGTCCCAACTCCCAGCCAATGAATATGAATCAGTATTCTGAATGCATCATTCAAAGTATTAGTGATTCCAAGAATCTCTGTGTCATCTACATATTTTATGAGTATGCCGCTCAAGTGCTCATTCAAATAATTGTTTAAAGGAAGAAACGTGTAGGATAAAGAAAGAGTGATACAGCCCTTCCTACATGTGATACTGACTTATTATCAACTTCATGTTAGTTTTATTTAACTAAATATGAATTAACTATTACATCTTTGTTTTTATCTCACATTACTTACATACATGCATTCTACATATAAAATCTGGTATTTTTGAAAAACTAAGAGAATTAAATCAAATTCTAAATATCAACAGAATTCAATATTGAAAGGATCTGTTGATGAGGATTCTGTTGAAAGGATTCAATATTGAAAGGATAGAAAAAAATCTATCCCAAATATGAGTAAAACTTTGCTAATGCTGTTTAATTTTAACTGTATATTGGTGGTGTAGTGTTTATGAGTTAGGAGTGGTAAAAATCAAAACAGGGACTGAACAGGAGCTAGATCCTAGGAGATCATGGACATAAGAGCTAAAACTAGTCTGTGGGGGGAGAAGTGGGATGGGGAGATTAATTTGCTAATGTGGATCTGTACTTTGAAACAAGGCTAAACTTGTTAGTATGTAAAGACTGAATTAAAAAAGAAATAATCAAAATATGATATCGATCTGTTCAAATATATGTTAAGTGAACCTTGAACTTTTCCAGGGAAAGTACACAGAAAAAGGGGAAAAAGATGAAAGCAATCTGAAGTCATGCTAATGCTAATTAAATAGGGACACAGATATAATAATTGCATACGATCAGCTGCATTCACTTCTGACTGGAGTCTATTATTTGGTAATGCATTCATTACTGCTTGGTTTATAAAGTACTACAGTTATTTACCTAAAAGATAAATAGATAACCTGTACTTTAACTTTTTTGCTACTTGATATGTTAAACAACCTTCATACTTTAAAAAAAAAAAAAATGCAATTATCAAAGCACAGCTGAATGGCCCCAGAGCACACAGGCTCCATTAAATTTGCTTACATCTAATTACTCCTGCCTGAGGCAGGTGAGAAATTTACTCTTATAAGATCTTTCTTTATCTGGTAGCCAAAAAATAAAATGAAATAAAATCAGTGATTTTCAATCTAATTACTATCTAAAACTATTTGTAGCACTTGCTCTTTCAGACCCTATAAGCTGGGCTTTGTGCAATAACCATTATAATTATGTTTTTAACTGCTTAATACAAACATTTCCTCTTAGAAAAATTAGTGTAGATCATCATCAATGTCAACTATGAATTCATTTCCTGTATCTTTCAAATTAAACATTTTAGGGTCATTTAAAAACACTGTTATTTAGAAACTGTGGTACTGTTCCAGTTTCCCAAAACGTATAAATTTATCTGATCTTAAATATCTTTTAAAAAACAAATAAAAATGTGAGATTAACAAGTACAACATAAGAAGCCAAAAAACTCCAAGATTCAATCAACCATAATTCAGACACTGACTTTTCTGGACCTATTAAAAACAGAAAAATGTATCTCCTAGCTCCATTTCCATTGAAAAACCACAGGCTTTAATTATCTATATTCCATCTCTTGCATGGGAAACTTCTGGTGGTTTTTTTATAGGTGAAGATAGAAAGAGAGGTGTATTGAATTTATGTTGCAGTACACTTATACAGCAACCACATTTCTTTTTTGCCAAACAGGAAAGTGAAACAGCAAATGAAATGTATGAGAAAGCTCACCCACTAAGTATATTTATTCACATATGTCACTGCATATCAAAAGTCACTCACTATTACCCCTGGACCTACTTGGCAGTTAATAATCATGGGTGTAACACGTTAAGCTGTTCAAAAAACTTTCAAAGATAAAGTCTCATTTTAGTAATAAATGTTTAGTAGGACAGATGCTAAAACATTTGTTTTATTGATAAGAAAATGGGAGCTGTGAAAAAGGAGGTCCTGGGTCTAAGTGAATTCTCTAGGACTGCAAAACTAAGACATGATAAAATCAGGCACTGAAATGACATATTTTGATTCTGAGTCCAGTACTCTTTCTTAAAGATCAAGTTAAACTATAATAAAATAAAAAAGGTGCCCCTTAAATTATAGTGCATAGACAGCAATGCGCCACAGTCTGTAACAGTTCATACTAACATGGCATACCTTCTTAGAACAATTTTGTTATAAGAATTAGAGAAATAAATACCCCAAACAATGGAATATAATGAGGGTGACTATTTTGATATTAGGCATACACTGAAAAGTTTAAGAGGTAGCACAACAGATTATTATAATAGGCAGAGAGTAGTCCTCAATCTTGGCTGCCCCTTAGAACCAACTGCTCGGCAAACTTTTAACAAATATCAATACCTGTGCCTTGCCCCCAAACCACCAAATTAGACTATCTGGGTGTGGGGCCTACACGTAAGTATTTTTTCAAAGTCTCCCCAGAGGATTCTAATGTGCAGCCATGGTTAAGAATGACTGATACAATGTTACAGGTGGATGAACAAAATATGGACAAGGCTCTTCCAGTTAAATACAAGGGAAAGAAGTACATGAAAGAATAGAAGAAAAAGCCCCAACATGTTTGAAATGAGGAAGAATGGGAAATATCTTACAGAAGAATAGATTGCTGATTTATACTCCTGAAAGAGATACAATCTTCTAGATACAGTGTTTGCTGCAGTTGAGTTTCTTACCATTATTCACTATCCTCTTGGGTGGTTTTCCAGACACATATATACAACAAGAGCTCTCAGACTATGCAAAGTCCTACCAGAAATTAGCCCAAAGAGTACAACTAGGAAGAGAGAAAAGGTGCCTGACCATAGGGAAGGAAGTGAGAGGAGTTGCTTAATCAAATTGAAAGCATTTCCTGCATCCCAGGGGGAGGAAACAGGAATACCAATAAAAAGTACAGAATTACTGCTAAAGCAATCTCGAGTAAGAACAAAGCTGGAGGTATCACAATCCCAGATTTCAAGATATACTACAAAGTTGTAGTAAACAAAACAGTATGTTATACTGGCACAAAAACAGACACATAGATCAATGGAATAGAATACAGAGCCTAGAAGTAAACTCACACTTTTACAGTAAATTAATCTATGACAAAGGAGGCAAGAATATACAATGAGGAAAAGACAATCTCTTCAACAAATGGTGTTAGGAAAACTGGATGATGACATGTAAAAGAATGAAACCGGACCACTTTCTTACACCATATACAAAAATAAAGTTGAAATGGATTAAAAGATCTAAATGTGAGACCTGAAATCATAAAACTACTAGAAGTCAACATAGGCAGTAATTTCTCTGACATGAGCTGTAGAAACATCTTTCTAGCTTTGTCTCCTCTGGTAAGGGAAACAAAAGCAAAATTAAACTACACCAAAATAAAAAGCTTTTGCACAGTGAAGGAAACCATCAACAAAACCAAAAAGGAACCTACTGAATGGGAGAAGATACTTGCAAATGATACATCCAACAAGGGTTAATATCCAAAATACATAAAAAACTTATACAACTCAACACTCAAAAAAACCCCAAACGGCTTGATTAAAAAATGGGCAGAGGACCTGAACAGACATACAGATGGCCAACAGACACATGAAAAGATGCTCAACATCACTCATCATCAGGCAAGTGCAAATCAAAACCACAATATCACCTCATACAGGTGATAGAAAGGCTCAAATCAAAAACACAGGAAACAACAGGCGTTGGTGAGGATGTGGAGAAAAAAAAAAACAACATCCTTGTGTACTATTGGTGGGAATGTAAATTAGTGCAGCTACTGTGGAAAACAGTATAGAGGTTTCTAAAAAATTAAAAATGGAACTACCATATGATCCAATAATTCCACTTCTGGATGTTTATCCAAAAAAATGAAAACACTAATTCAAAAAGATATATGCACCCCTATGTCTGCTGCATCATTATTCTTATAGCCAAGATATGGAAGCAACCTAAATGTCCACTGATAGATGAATGCATAAAAAAGATGGGGGGCTGTCTGTGTGTATTTATAGATACATAGATAGATATAGATACAGACACCATGGAATATTACTCAGCCATAAAAAAGAAGAATTAAATCTTGCCATTTGCAACAACATGGATGGACCTTGACGGTATAATGCTAAGCGAAATAAGTCAGTCAGAGAAAGACATATGATTTCACTCATATGTAGAATTAAAGAAATAAAACAAACAAAGAAAAAGACAAGAAAACAAACTTTTTTTTTTTTTTTAAAGAAAACAGACTCTTAAGTATAGAAAACAAACTAAAAATTGCAGAGGGGAGGTGAATGAGGAGATGGGTGAAAATAAAACAAAACGAAAGTGTTGAATTATTATAAAAAATATACACATAAACAAACAGGTTAAAAAGTAGAAAGTAGAAAACTCAAGTTATACATTAACATGTATAAGCTTTCATATGTTAAGGCAAAAGAAATATAATCTAGGCTCAAGAAAAAAATTGTTTTTGAGATACAATTCCTGAGACAGGTATCAAAGACATACTCCACTTGAATGAATTAAGGAAAACAATGAAGAGATCACAAATAGGGAAGTTGTAACATAAAATAATTAGTGGTCAGCACCAAAACCTGGTCAGATATATAATTGTGTTAAAGAAGTTTTACAAATTGACTGTTAAATGTAAATGTCAAACTCATTTTTGAAAAAGAAGCAATATATGTAACTGAAAATAATTAGTAAAAATAACAGCAACAATATGGGTTCAAACTTCAGGGCCTAGAAAATGGTGGGGGGAATGTATTGGAAAAAGCAAAGGATGACCGAAAACTAGATATACACCAAAAGGTACAAGCAAAGGATCCAAATTCCTTTAAATTAGAAGAAATAAGAAATGTATGAAGATAGCTTTTCAATGCAGAAAATCAGTGGCATTCTCCCAGGCAGAAAGGCAAGATTCAAAGTTAAAAACCCTCAAAGATACCCAGCTCACAATGAAATTGCCAGACTAGAGTGAAATTCCGTTAGGTCTCACTGGACTTGAGTTTGGAAACTCTTCCTATACAAAGTTAAACAGTAAATGCTTTGGGTTTTGTGAGCCATGAGTTCTCTTTTGCAAATACTTAGCTCTTCCACTGTACCAACACAGCAGACATAAATAAAAAATGAATATGAATGAATGAGCATGAGCATGTTCTAATAAAACTTTATTTATATATTCAGGTGGTGGACCAGATTTAGCCTGCAAGTAATAGTCTGATGATCTCTGCAGTAGACCAGTAGTTCTTTAACTTCATATTACAATTACCTGAGGAGCTCTAAAAATATACATGTGCCTCGGTTCCATCCCCAGATATCCTAATTTAATTGGTCTGGGTTACATCTTGGGCACAGGATTTCTAAAAGGTCAACAGTTGACTCTAATGTGAAGCCAGAGTTAAAAATCATTGTTCTAGAAACTTGACCTAAATATGCGTCTATGGAATGGGGAAAAAGGGAGGTAGACTAGATGTCTTTATTTGGCTGTGACATTCCCAAATGTACAGCCTCAGGCTCTCCCATACAACATATAAATTAACTGCAAGAGTACCAGAGCATGTAGTCCTGAAAATATTTATATTCATCTCTATTACCAGCTTATAAACTAGTGCATATCAGATCCAAAACAACAAATACATTTCTGAAAAATGTGGTGGGTCAGTTTGAATCAAAGGCCAATCCATGGTATCCCTGGAATCTAAGGATTCCTAATAGGACTGTTTCTGGTCTTTCTATGGGCCCAGCTCCTTAAATTTTTTATATTGACTAGGAAGGACTGAAAAGATATTATCGTATTTTTTTATATTGATATTTGAAGAATAAGTTAAAGAATGCTTTTGAAAAAATTAAGCTAATCCCTCCCAGGAAACAAAAAACATTAAAATATCCCATATTAAAAAAGTAGAAAATAAAGAAAAAAGCAGTAAGTCATGAAAAGCTGATGACAAAGTGGATAAAATTTTTAAAAATGAGAAATAACTTATTATATCATAAACTAGGTTATAAAACATCCCCTCAAAATTGCAAAGAACTGAAATACTTCTGAATGTATTATCTCAACAAAATGTGATTGAGCTAGAAATCAATTACATAAGAGACATACAAAACCCTCATATTTGGAAACTAAGTAATTTAAGAAATTAAGCAATGCATTTCTATGTAATGTATGGGTTAGAGAATAAATTTCAATACAAAGCAGAAAATAACTTGAACTAACTGGTAATGGAAATACAACTACAAGCTGTAATTAAAGGAAAAATTAGAGCTTAAACATACCTACTAAAAAATGAGTGAAATTTAGTATATATGTATACATTAAGTAATTAGAAAGCATTTCATAACATATACAAATATTGAATCATTATGTTGTACACCTGAAACGAGTATAATGTTTATGACAATTATAACTCAATTAACAAAAAGATGTTAGAAATGAGGAACAGCAAATTAAATCCAAAAAGAGTACAAGGGAAGGAATAATAAAGACAGCAGAAATTAATAAAATAGAAAACCAGTATGTCATATAGAAAACTACCAAAATCAAAGGACTGATAAAATTGATAAGCTCCTATAAAACCGATATAGGCAAGGAAAAGAACAAATTACCAACTGGAATGAAAAAGATGACATCACTACTGATCCTACAGATGATAGCACAATGAGAAGACTATACCTACTATTTTCACAACTTAGAACAAATGGAAAAATTCTGGGAAAAACAAATTTATCAAACTGAAATAAGAAATGGAAAATCTAAACAGTCAATCTAACAAAGAAACTGGATTTCTAATTGAAAACTTCCCTAAAAGATAGCTCCATGTCCAGATGGCTTAAGCAATACATACTTCAAAACACTGAAGAAAGCATTAATAACCAGTCTTACAGAAAAACTTTCAGATAATAAAAAAGAAGAAACAACTACAAAGCTTTATGAAACCAATGTACCCTTATTATCCACATCTGTCATTAACTAGGAAAAAAATTCTAGGTCAATCCCTCTTCGGAACATATATGCAAAATTCCTTAACAGAGTAATAGCAAATTGAATACAGCAATACATATAAAAGACAATTCATCACAAAACATTACATGGCAATAAAAACAAATCAAATACTGATTCATGATGTAATATAGATGAATCTTGAAAACATTATTCCAAGTGAAAGAATCCAGTCACAAAAGACCACATATTATAGGATTCCATTCACATGAAATAGGCAAATGCAAATGTATGAAGATACAGAACACACAAATCTATAAAGAGATACGAGGGGAAGGTTGGGGAAAAATGGGAAATGATTGCTAAGTGCATACAAGTTTCTTTTTGTTGATTATGGTGATAACGGCATAATCATGAGAATATACTAGAAAACACTGAATTGTATACTTTAAATATGTGGATTACATATGTTAATTATAGCTCCAAAAACTGTTAAAAAAGAGTGTACAGTATATAATAGATTTATGCTCAGGCCAAATAGATTTAGAACTCAAAATGGTAGGGGAAATTCAGAAAAACAAATATAAAAAGTTCTTTTTAGCTATTCTCAACAATCATATTGGTGGTAGTAATAGCAGCACTGTTATTCTGAGATTGTTTCATATATTGCTAAATTTTTAATATCAATATTTATTAATATCCTGAATGCTAACATGAGTTTCCTGGAGCAGAACAGATTATTATTACTACCTACAAATAGTAAGTAGATAATACCATTCTGGCTCTTCTCTGCCCCAGCTCTTATCTCAGGAGCAAGGTGATGAGAATGAGATGTAATCTTTCAAGAAATTGCTCTACAGAAGGTAAGGAATCCCCCCAAAATAAATTTGCATGTTTACTTAGGAAAAAGGAAACAATTGTTTCCCCTCCCCTTCTGAGTTTCCTTGAATATGTAAAGGAAAAGACTTGTGTCTTCATACTTTAGAATGTAAAAAAACCCCCAAAACCAAAACCAAACCAAACCAAACCAAACCAAAACAAAACCCTCTGGGGGGAATAAACTAGTGTCTTCAGTTTTATAACCTTGATGTCTCCAAGATCCTGGCCTCATTCCGGCATCCTTGAAATGCAAACATATACCTCCAGAGAAGTAAATACCTCTGGAGTTCTCACTCTTCAGTCATACATTACATTTCAATGCCTGTCTTTTAGCCTAGGTCCCAAGTTTCTGTTAAATTTGCTCAGAAAACCCTAACTGTGCAGACATATTTAAAGAACAGAAGTAATGAAAAAGCACAGCAAATCAGGGAGAGGTCCAGGACCACAAGAATAGCTTTCCAGGTCCTTCCCTGTTACAGTACTGTAGCCCAGATTAGCATGTGAGGTCAATTAGAATCATAGTAACATTCTCCATTTCTTGCCCAACAAAAACAACTCCTCTCATGCACATTCACATTCACAGTGACTGGGGTGGTGACCAAAGCATACCGTTCAGTAAATTCTTGATTCCATCTGGTTTGAGAATATAACTATACCCCAAAAATCCTAGTACAGGCTTTAACAGTCATTGGATTCCAGATGTCATTATGCAAGATGCTCTCTTCAGGATAACACAGTGTCGTTCTGTTATCTGTCCAATCCCAACCAAGGTACCGTGGGAAAGACAATCCCCTTTATATCTCTGGTACCCTAGGCCATTAGAAAACAAGCAGAAAGGCCACACTGTCCAGTAATGTTCCACCATAACCTAGACTAACCACAGTATTCCCACAGTTGGAATCCTTCGCTTGGCTTCTGATACTCCTGATCATTGATCTTTAAAAACATCAACTGCCATAATGATTAGAATATTAAATAGTCTTTCCTGGGCAAGGCCATAAGCCCTCTCCCTGCACTGTTGACTGACACGATGTTCCATTAAAGTAAAATACTCTATTAGTCCAGTCATTTAAAGCTTTGTTGTCCCTCCACGGCCGGTTCTAGATGCAGCCAGTCTCCTGGAAGAGAGCTCCCTCTAGTGTCTCTACTTGGACTAGCAAGTCCTCTTCATCACGATGAACTTCAGGATCATGATTTTGGTCTAATGCAGTACCCCAAATCCCTACAGAACATGTGGCACAGAGGAGGGAAGAGCAATCAAGTTACAACATGGGTTATTACCATAGTATATTAGTAATAGCTCTGAATTTAGGAAAATGGTTTTCACACAAAAATAACCAATGAAGTTCAATGATGTCATCAATTGGTATATTATACCAAATATAGCTCTACCTGGGTGTCATAGGTTTTCCATAAATGTATTTTATATAACTTCACAAAGGAGTCATCAGTAATATTGAATCACTGTATCTCCTCCAAATTTATCTCCTTCAAGGGTGGTGTTTCCTTAAATAAATTCTACTTTCACTGATGTATTTTGTATTCAAAGGACTAGACCAAGCTATGGCAGGCAGTAGAAATCTGTTTTCCAATAAACCTAGGTAGATGTCTTAGCAACATACTGTTTTGATTTATGCCCACAAAAAGAGAAAAAGCTCCACTGTTCAGAATCTCCCACTATATAATTCATCAGTAATTATCAAGTCAGCAGAAACATGACCAGAATGGTAACTATTGCCCTTAAACCAGTAACTGAGTGGTAACTGTAATAAACTACCCCTGCATTGAGTCATCAAGTGGCACTCTGTCATTTAGTTGCTCCAAATTATCCAGGTGGAATCTTCAGATAGAGTTTGTACATCAGCAACTTCCCTTCTTTGCAAAAATAGGTCCGAGTTTCTCTTGACATCAGTTAAGTAGTCAGCATCAGATCTGAGAGGAATATCTAAAATTCTCTAGCTCGGAGGTCCTGGCAAAGAGGACACATGATTTCACCCCTCCATGGAATTGTAATTCACTTATAGGCACCTTTCTATTTCCTATGATTCCCTCCATTTCCATTTATTATCTGTTTGACCCATATCTTTTCTCCTGTGATTGGTCTTTCTGGTTCAGTAGATGCATTATAAATCCATAGGGCCAGTAAAAACAGCAGCCTTGTTAACACATCTCCTTGCACTCACTCCCAGGCTGACACTATAGAATTCAACAGATAATCACAGACCACATGCCCCTCCGTTTACAGACAGACCTTAATTTGCCTACATGGATGAAGCTATGACACAACCGTAAGAGTCTTTAAGAACATGCACTGTCAAACTTACGGTATTAATATTGTGTTTAGTGCACTGATAATACTTTCCTTTGGTACATAGTGCAGATCCGTGGGTGATGAACTCTCTCAACTTTTGTACATCTGAAAGTGTCTTCATCTGATCTTCATTTTGAAATTTATTTTTACTGAGCATAAAATTCTTGGTAATTTTTATTGATTTTCCATCACTTTAAAGATGTCTTATCATCTTCCAGTTTGCATAGTTTCTGAAGCAAAGTCTGCTAACATTTTTATCTTTGCTTTCTGCATAAAATTAATCTTTTTTTTTTTAAAGATTTTATTTATTTATTTGACAGATATCACAAGCAGGCAGAGAGGCAGACAGAGAGAAGGGGGGGAGCAGGCTCCCTGCTGAGCAGAGAGCCCGATTCGGGGCTCGATCCCAGGACCCTGAGATCATGAACCGAGCCGAGGGCAGAGGCTTTAACCCACTGAGCCAACCAGGCGCCCCTAAAATAATCTTTCACACTGGCTGCCTTAAGATTCTTTCTTTACCACTGGTTTTCAGCAATTCAATTATGATGTGCTTTGTGATTTTCTTCACGTTTCTTCTGTTTGGGGTTGACTGAAATTTTGGATCTGTAAATTTACAGTTTTCATCAAACTGGGAGAATCTTTTGGTCATTATTTCTTCAAATATTCTCCTCATTCCCTCTCCTGGGGCTCTACCACTTGTTAGGCTGCCTGATATAGTCTAATGTTGTCTTAATTATTTTTAGTCCCTTCTTTTTCCCTCTATGCTTCATTTTTGACAGTTTTATTTGTCTTCAGGTTTACTCATCTCTTCTGCAATGTCTAATTGCCATGCATTGTTCATTTCAGATAATGCATTTTTGAAGTTATATTTAGGTCTTTTAATATTTTGTATTTTCCTTGTCATAATCATAATTTGACTTTTTTTGAGCATACTAAGCATATATAAGAGATGTTTTAACTTTCTTGCAAGCTAATTCCAAATCTGGTCTATTCTGATTGATTTTCTTAGTATCAACCAAATGTTTTTGCTTCTTTGCATGCCTGGCAATTTAAATGTATTAGATTTTATAGTATTCCTTTAAGTAATTTAGGATTTTGTAGAATTACCATATGATCCAGTAATTGCACTACTGGGTATTTACCCAAAGAGTAGGAAGACATTCATTTGAAAAGATGTATGTACCCCTTGCTCATTGCAGCGTTGTTTACAATAACGAAATCATGGAAGGAGACCAAGTGTCCATCTGTAGACGGGGTGTGTGTGTGTGTGTGTGTGTGTGTGTGTGTTATACACACAGTGGAATATTACTCAGCCAGAAGAAAGAAAGTTGCAACAACATGGATGGGCTTAGAGGGTATAATTGTAAGCAAAATACATCAGTCAGAGAAAGACAAGTACCTTACGATTTTTCACCCACATGTGGAATTTAAGAAACAAAACAAATGAACAAAGGAAAAAAAAAAAAGACTCCTAACTATAGAGCACAAACTGATGGTTATCAGAGAGGAGATGGGTGGGGTAGGGGATAGGACAAATAGGTGAAGGGGATTAAAAGTCCACTCAATTATTGAACACTACATCAAAAACTAATAATGTGCTATATGTACATATATGAACATAAAAAAGTATGCTTATCTTGATGAGTACTAAGTATAGAATAGTTGACTGACTATATTGTACACCTGAAACTACCATTGTATGCTATCTATTCTGGAATTTAAAAAAAAAAAAAAAAAACAGAAAAAAATAGCTTAGGATTTTGAGTTATTTATTAGGTCAGGTTCATAGCAACCTTTGGACTAAGACTCAAGACTACCAAGGCACTAACTGTTTGAGGACTCAATTAAGGTAAATCTACATTTAATGACACGGACAAAAATCCCTAAGACATACTGTTGAGTAAAAAAGTCAAGCTGTCAACCAATACAGAGTATGATACCATTTATGTAATGTTTATTAAAAAAAATCCCATAAAACAATCATAGCATTTCTACTCATATACAATACATATAGCAAAAGAAAAATGTGATCTAGAAAGATGATCAGTTATTACTTCTGGTACATATCTCTGGGAAAGGGAGTAGCTGGAAAGGAGAGAACAGAAACACATGGAAACTTTATCTAGAAAATTTTAACATTATCTGGCAAGAATTTTCATGTAGTTTTCATGTAATTACTCATACAATTTTCATGTAATATACAATTAAAAAGAAGTATTTCTAAAAGTCAGGATTGTTCTTAAATACAATGTATACAAGGTTCTTTAAATAATTCTAAAACCCAGAAACTTCTTAAAACACTAAGTTGTTAATGTGCAGATTTCATGAGTTCACTGATGGCTACAAGAGACCAAGGTTATGTCACAGAATTATCAGAAATAATTTTTATTCAGCCATGTAGAACTGATGCCTTTCTAAGACCACTCCTATAATCTAATGGGCCACAAAATTTTGCTGAATCCCTCTCCCTACAGAAAGGTCCTACTGTCCCACTTTTTGATTAAAATCCTTTCTGAAAATTTTAAATAGGCAGGGAAGAAAGCTTGGAAACCTATTTCACATCATTTATGTTTTTATAATCTTAGAAATAATGTCCCACTCAATAATAAACCATTCCTTCACAGTGTTCTCAAAAATAACTTTTACCATTTCACACCTTTAGGTAATCAATAGAAACTATGTACTATAAATGTTAAAATCAGATCTATACTTTTGTCATTCGAATGCTGAAGATAAATTAGCTCAGTTTTATACTTTATCTAAAAGTTTAGTACAGTTAAACACCATCTCTAACCCCTCCATAAAGACACACGCACATGCACATAGACAAATAAAAAAAAAAAACACACAGTATCAGTTACACTATAATAAAGGTGTCACAGAGGTTATATCATATGGCTCTTTCTTTCTAATGAGGTAGGTTCTCTGGGTTCTAATCCATTCCATTCTGCACTCCATTCTAGTAAAAGTGGCAGAAAGTGTACTGTCCAGTGAGGTGTCACATGAACTTTATTACAAAGTAGGCAATGTTAGGCAATCCAAAAGAGAGAGCAACAGACAAAGAGAAAGCAAGAGAACATACTCTGTATAGATTTATATAGAAACTCAGAGGACAAATATATCTATAGTGAGAACTTCAATCATAAGGGTTGCTGAGCAACCTTTTCTCAAAAATGAGAATACCCCACCTCGATCTTTCTCTTGTTAACAGCTGAGGAGATTAACTTCAGGTTCTCTATATAACACTTTCCACTACAGAAAACATTTCACCTTCAACAAGGACAGAGTAGCTTCATGTTTACCAAGGAGAAATATTATGGGATCTTTCTTTTAATGTTGTTTAAAATGTGAATTTGTCTTTAAAATCTTCCACAGCTTGAGACCTTGCTATTTCAGAGATCAGCAATGTAAACTTGCAAATGAGGTACATGATTTAGGCTTTGAGAAACCCGAGGCTCCAGGGCATTTACTGTAATAGGTTCGTGAAATAAATGTATTGAGCTCAAACCCTACGGTTTCTTGAAAGTGAATATAATTATAAAAATTCAAAACAACAAATTAAGTGTGTTCGTATATAATATCCATATTTGAATCACATTACCACCTGCCTGTTGTATCCATGCTAACTGATCAAATGACATTCTCGCAAATATAATTTTCTTACCATCCCCTACAAAAACCCACTACTCTGCTTATTTCTGACACCACAAAGCCAATCATTCTATTTTAGCATATTCAAAATGTTTAAAAAAATATGAAAAATATGATATGTTGTGCCAAATACAGATTTTAAGAAATTTCAAAAAAAAAGAAAAAAGAAAGAAAGAAACCAACCTTCTTATCCCATTTCCTTATCCCATATCCCTTATCCCTGTGTTCTGAATCCTATAAAAAGAACTTTAATCGAAGGACCAAAATACAATAACAATTTTAGAGGCAGTTATACATTTAAAAAAGAAAATGATGAGGCTCACTTGTAATCACTTTGGTAAATGGTCAAAAGCCCATTTTAAATTTCCCCCTAGTCAATTTGTTCAGTTGTGACTCCACATTTTTACATTCTAAATTATTCTCCCTTTTCTGTTGTAACTGTTTATTAGTGAACACAGATTATCTGTGTGGTAACAGATAACTCCCTTTAAAGTCTGGCTACATACCCAAAGCTGCTACTTTAATGATGATTGCTTGAATGTTAGACGATATCATCTCTCGGAGCAAATCTTCCTGGTTTCTCTGCCAAAGGTAAGCTAAAGGCTGGAGATTAAGCCTTTTACACCTATAAAATAAAAAGAAAAAAATCAGATGATATCTTGATGTTCTATACTTGGATCCAGAGCAATTACTTTGATTTTAAACATAATGCTTCTCTCAAGGATTTTAGCATTTTAAAATGCTTTAAAAAACATGTTTTGCATAATGAAGTTTATATATACAACATAAACATATTTAATTTCCATAGGCTATGCATAAACAGATAAAAATGAAATCTCCGGGCAGATTAGAAATATTAATTTTAGTAAGACTCTAAGTTTAGAAATCTATGCTAAAAAGCTTCCAAATGCCGATGGATGATTATTCTTGTTCTTAGAACTTCCTTAGGTATCAAAATTGTGAAGCATATGTAAAACAGGCAAATCAACTTATCCTAATAAAACAATCCTATGTTGATTAAACTTACAATACCTATGGTTACATGAACTATTCTTCTCTACTAACCTTTTTTTTTTTTAAGATTTTATTTATTTATTTGACAGACAGAGATCACAAGTAGGCAGAGGCAGGCAGAGAGAGAGGAAGGGAAGCAGGCTCCCTGCTGAGCAGAGAGCCCGATGCGGGGCTCGATCCCAGGACCCCAGGATCATGAACTGAGCGGAGGGCAGAGGCTTTAACCCACTGAGCCACCCAGGCGCCCCTTCTCTACGAACTTTGACATTTTTAAAAAAGAATTTGACTTTGAATGAAAAATAATAATAAAGACAAAAAGTACAATATATTGAGCATTGTATTACATATTTTACATTATGGTGCAATAGAGAGAATATATATGGTTTTGGAGTCAAGACAAATCTGCATTTGAAATCTCCTCTGGCACCTACTAGCTACATGACTTTGACAGGTTAACTAAACTCTATGTCTTTAGTTTCCTAGTTCATAAATAGGAACAAAAATATCTCCTTTCAAAGTTCTTGAGAAGATTAAGAAATTAGAAAGTGAAGCCATCCTTTTACTCCTCTTTTTTTTTTCTTTCACATTTCTCACCCAATCTACCATAACACACAACATGATCATTCCTCACCAATACCACTGCTAACACCCAGGTCTGAGCCACCATTATCTTTGATGTCAGTATCCCTTTAACTTCTTTCCCTGCTTCTATCTTTGCCCGTTCAAAATCAGTTTTCAATGGAGCAGCCAGTATAATCCTTTTAAGACATAAAATGAATCATGGGATTCCTCATCTCAAACTCTCCCCATCACTCCTTATAAAAGTCCTTGCAAGAGACCTACATGGATCTCACTCTGGTTAGCGCATAGCTCATCTCCTACTGCTTTCCCTTCACTCCAACCCACCACCACTGGCCTCCTCACTCTTGTCTAATATACTAGCCATGTTTCCTACCTTCTTCACTTGTTTTATACCTTAGCTTAAATGTCACTTTCTCAAGGAGGACTATAACTGATTAAAAGAAGTAAAGATAAAGAAAATAGTACAATGCCTGGATAAAATAGATTTTCAATAAATGGCAGTTAAAGCCAAGTGACTTGCCCAGGTCAGAGTAAGTGGCTGAGATCAGATTTCAAATAAAAAACATAGCTCTAAAACTCAGCATCTATAAGTTTGCCCTGCTGACTATTCAAGCCCACAATAATCTTTCTCTCAGCAAACCCCAATACTTAATAAACACACCACATATTTGGTCATTTACTCATACCATGGCCTTAAAAATATTACTCCTTGGGGCGCCTGGGTGGCTCAGTGGGTTAAAGCTTCTGCATTTGGCTCCGGTCAGGATCCTGGGATTGAGCCCCGCATCAGCATGGGCTCTCTGCTCAGCGGGGAGCCTTCTTCCCCCGCCCCCCCCGCCTGCCTCCCTGCCTACTTGTGATCTCTGTCTGTCAAATAAATAAATAAAATCTTTTAAAAAATATATTAATCTTCTTTTTCCAGGTATATATACCCTGACTTTCAAAGACACCAAAACCTTCCTACTGCAGACTGTTTTACATGCTTACCCTTTGTAAAATGTCCCAGAGTATCTAAATCAATGTTGAGGCAGTTAATAAATACAAAAATAATAAAACTGAAAGTCCTCTGTAACAAAGGCATTATAATTTTAGCTGTCCTCCCACCAGCACTTAACACCTACCAATCAAAACGATCTCTCTACCTTTTTTAGCTAAGATTTTTTAAATTGAAAAAACCTTATTCTCTTTCTATCTTTATTGTAAAATTCTTGGTTTTTGCTTTGATAGCTATAATCTTTTGACTATTTCCAGACTTAAGTCAAGCTTTTTTGTTTATTTAAATTCTTTAACAGTTCAAAGTATCATGGCTCAAATACACTTCCTCTGTAAGTCACTATTGCATTTGAGCTTGTGATATTTATTAAATATTTTATATCTTGAAAATACACTGATGCAATACAAACTACAAACTGAAGACAGGCTAATTCAAAACTGAGACTATAAACCAAGGGACTCCCAGTAACAATGTTTTAAAATTTTCAAGGATAAAATTAGTGGAGATATGGTTTATTCTATAAAATCTGAGTACTTTAACCACGTGTTAAAGTGCACCTGAGACTGTTTTAAGAAAAATCCTGCCTCTGTCTATGGGTATGTTCTGGACCCTTCTCCCATATAGATATAAGGCAGCTTCCTAATCAGGAGCACATTTTCATTTGGCTTTTAACTTTCATAAATAAATGTCAGCCCCATCTATAGTTTGGCTACCCATTAAACCATGTGGGCTTGAACTTATTAAAAAACACAGATTTGTAAACTAAATAATTCTCAGAGAATACGACCTAAAACTTGATGAAAATAGTATTTCTAACATATGGTTTAAGGGATATGCAATCCATCTCCATCTGTAGATCAGTCGTTCTCAAATGTAGGCGAGCAGAATGTAAGGAAATCTTTTTCAAACTACACATATGACCTCCCCCAACTTCCACCTCCACTTTCCCTTTTCCAGAGATACTGATACCCCCCAAATTTGAGAGCATCATATTCCTCTTCATTTAATTATACTTTGTCCTATATTTCTTTCATTTTAAAAAAATTGGATTTTTAAAAAAGTTTTACTTTTATTTATTTATTTTTTAGTAATCTCTACACCCAACAAGTGTCACAAACTCATAACCCTGAGAGATCAAGAGAAACATGCTCTTCCAATTCTCTGGATTTTTGACTGCCTTAAATTCACTGCAGAATTAAGAGATAAAATAAATGCAATTAAAAAAAAAGTTTTCAGGAGAAGAGTAAATGAAACAAGAGGGGATTTGGAGGAGACAAACCATAAGTGACTCAATCTCACAAAACAAACTGAGGGTTGATGGGGGGAGGGGGGTTGGGGGGGTGGGGTTATGGACATTGGGGAGGGTATGTGCTATGGTGAGTGCTGTGAAGTGTGTAAACCTGGCGATTCACAGACCTGTACCCCTGGGGATAAAAATATATTATATGTTTAAAAAAAAATTAATTAAAAAAAAGTTTTCAAGCCAATTAATATATACGTTTTTTTTAATACATAAGTGTTTTATGTGATAGTCAATATGAATGTGTCTTTGTCAAGAATATAAAACTATTACACAAATACAAACTTTATCTGATTTCCATTTATCATTTTGAATGGCAAAATTACTTATTTCTAGGTCAAGCTGTACTGAAGATTAATACTGGAGTCCCTATTTTCCTTTTTGCTAATATAATCATATATAAAGTTTCTATTCAGTATTTTATTTACCCAAATAAACTAAAAATGAAAAATAAATTCAGATGATGTTTTACAAGCCAACATTAAATAACCAATATTATCATTTTACTTTATGGTTTTTGAATAGATGAGTAGAATTGATTATTTTTGTATCTGGAGATACAATGTTTTACCATTGCTACATCCTTTGAAGGGTGAGAAAGATGAAGAGAGCAATAATCTAAAAAGTCATTGAAAGCTGAATGCTTTGTTATATAAGTATTTTAATCACATGAATATTTTTGGCCAAGAGTTGAATTCTAAAGACCAAAAAAGGAAAGATTCCTTAATAAGCTTTTTTATTTTCCTCTTTAAAATACCACTGCATTCCTGGTGTGTCTGGATGATGTAATAGGTTAAGCACCTGACTCTTGGTTTCAGCTCAGGTCTGATCTCAGAGTCCTCAGACTGAGCCCTGCATCAGGCTCCATGCTCAGTGAGGAGTCCTCTTGGCTTTCCCTCTCCCTACCCACTCCTCTTTTCTCTTTCTCTAAAATAAATAAATACATTTTTAAAAAAGGTATCACTGCATTCATTTTACTAGCTGATTTTTATTAACAATGATTGATGAGTTGAAAGGGATTAAAAAGGCATACTGATTCAAATAAGGAAACTGAAATAATACTTTTGACTTTAAAAAATCTTTGCCTTGATTTTTTATTATAAGTAATTTATTTTTCCTTATGGTAAGGAAGTTGGAGTTTTCTCCATGTGTGATATTAGGATAGAAAAAAAAGTAAAAGTACAACTTTTGTTATTTAGATAACACAGGTAGTTATGTCCATGAAGCATGTAGAATATACATTTTACTTATTATTGTATTATTTGGATACAATTATATTTTTAATTTATTCCCATTCTTAAAATACATGTAATTTTAAAATATAGGACAAGTTTTTAAAAATAAAATAAAATATAGAAAAAATAAATGTTCTCTTACACATTTTCTACTCGAACACGCTGATAGTCAGAAAGTATAGCACCTACTGATATCCCCTCTACTTCTTCTTTTTCCTGAAAATAAAAGAAAAAATATAGCTTTAAAAATAAATAAAGTGTGGCTATGCATCTTGCTCTGAAAATTATTAAAGAACTGTGTATCATTTAGAAAATCATCTTGAAGCAGAATAATTTATGAAAATGCAATCCACATTCAGAAAAACTACATACATAGATTTAAATCATACTCTCAGCTGTGGGAAAAATAATCATTCTTTTTACTTAAAATCCAAATAACTAGAGACTACTTTCTGTAGACTGGGCAGACTTAGATGGTACTTTCAAATGTTTTCTCACTTAACATATTTTTAAAGATTCAATGATGTTCAGTTGAAATTTTTGAGAAATTTCTATTTAAGGACAATATTTTCTCAGACTGAGTAACTTTAAAAGAAAAATAAGCAGTGGGATAAGTACAAAAGGAGACACAATGATTTTTTATTTGTATCTCACAAAAGGCGATTAATAGGAGCATCCAGGAAGCAGAGATGGAAGAGTGATTACCTGAATAACAGTATAGGACAATGGATAAAAAAATTCCATGATGAGAAGGAAACAATGAGTTATCATCAACAGAGTTACCACTGAGAACACCCAGCACTACATCCAGCAGAGTCTCAAAGGAAAGAGAACTAGTCTACCCAGCATGCTCATTAATGATGGAGATGTAAATTCAAATATGATCAAGTTTGCAATGATATAAAGCTAGGACAGTTAAAAAAATAAAGAAGAGGAGATCAATCAAGTACATATATGGATATAGAGAACTTGGAGATTTAGATGGACAGGTCTAAGATGAGATTTAATGTAAGGAAGTATAAGATAGTATACTTAGGGAAGAATAATATACAATACAGGTATACACTAGGGAACTGTTATCTAGAAAACAGATAGGAAGAAAGTGACTAGGGGGTAATTACTAATAACAAACTGAACAGAAATTCTCTGAATAGGCATAAAAGAAAATCCATCCCAATATATACAGTATAGAAGAAACTACTTGAGAGAGATGACTGCATTATTAATACCCTTTCCATACTTGGAAATCTACAAGAAAAGCAATAGTGTCTCACATAAAAACGTATGTAATACTTCAAGACATACTGAAATAACGGAGTGTGTCCTAATAGGATGTCATAATAAGTAAACAACTAAATGCACAACAGGAATCTCTCATGTCTTTGGAGATAAAGCCAATTTAAAGTTTCCCCTCCAAAATGATAAAGAAATATCTGCCCCAACATCCCCAAAATAAAATGATTCTATTAGATAAGGATGACAGGAAAAAAGCTATTTCCTTTACTTCCCTAGTTTAGCAAATCTGTGAGAACATTTGCTTATAACTTTTCTCTTCACTTCCTAGTCATTTTCTTTTCATAAAAGTCATTGTATTCATTAGAAAAGGTCAAGGCATAGTGTTCCTGAATAAATACACAGATCAGAGTAGTGAACATTGTCTCAAAAGATAAAGATCAGTTATATTCCTAACCATATAGTTGTTTATAAGTTCTGCCATAAGAAAATGTCAAGTACTGAATATTATATGTGTGTGTGTTTGTATGGATTTCTCTGTACATCAAGAAAATAAAAATGAGAGCCACTGGCAAGTTTTCTCTCTTAACTTCAAGTTAATGTTAAGTCAAGACATGGTTAAAATAAAATTGACATTTATTATCCATTTAAAATGTACTATCATTCTATGATTCTCATTTAATGCTCACCACCCTAAATAATTATTATTTAATTCTTCATAGTCTACATTTTTCCTCTGGAATTATCTACTATTGCCATCTCTTTTATTTTCTATTTGGTAATACCTAAGTAATCAGCTCTAGAATTATATATCAAACTGAATTTGGACTATTCTTCCAAACGAGGCCTAAATCCAAATCATTACCTTTTTTTAATGTAAGAATATTTTTTTATTAATTTTTAAAGATTTTAATTCCAGTATAGTTAACATACAGTGTAATATTAGTTTCAGGTGTACGATATAGTGATTTGATACTTCTATCCATCAGATCCATACTCATCAAGGTAAGTATACTCTTAACCTTTTACATTCACCTATTTCACCCATCTCTCCCCTCACCCACCTCTCCTTTAGTAACAGTCTGTTTGTTCCCTATAGTTAAGAGTCTGTTTGGGATTTGTCTTTTTTCTCTCTCTCTCTTTTGTTCATTTATTTTGTTTATTAAATTCTCCATATGAGTGAAATCATGTGGCATTTGTCTTTCTCTGACTGGCTTATTTTACTCAGAATTATATCCTCTAAGTCCATTTATGTTGTAAATGGCAAAATTTCATTCTTTTTTAATGACTGAATAATATTACACCATATATATAATATTCCATTACACACACACACACACACACACACACAACTGTATCCAGTTGTATAAAGTCTCTTCCCTTGCAGGAAACAGAGATAAAGCTAAAGACTCAGTGTGGTTTTGCTGCTGCCAAATGTACAAAATACCTTAGAATAAACAGATGAGGTCAAATGTTATGAACCCACTATTCATATCTGCCTACTCTTGATCTGAAGGAGATTAACAACAACAGTGCAAGGCAGGGCTGACAGTAGGATAGTCAAGTTCTCCATCTGGGAGATCATAATCTAAACATAGATCTAACAAATGACTTGTTCAACAACCGGATTACTACTACCCACTAAAAAACCAGCCCTAACACCTACTAGCTCTGTGACTTTGAACAAGTTAGATAATTTTCCTGTTTGTTTCCTTATTCACAGTGAGGATAATAACAGTTTCTATTTTCTAGGGTTACTATGAAGACTGAGTAAAATAATCCAGATAAATAACAGTGTCCAGCACCTAGTAAGCACCCAGTATTTTCTTGTCATTATCATAATCTTCGTCATTATTACTACTACTTATATAACTACTTCTGTTACTACTACTACTACTGAATACTGCCACCACCACCACCACCACTATCACTACTATGGGACAAAGGCCTAACTTGACAGACAAAACCCTTTCATTTCTGGGCATTAACTTCTTGCTCATTATCACTTGAATAGATTTTTTATAACTTGAACTGGTAAACTAAGTAAAGAAGATAACCCTAACCATTGAGGTGGGCATCATCCAATCCATAGAAGGCCTGAATAGAACTAAAAGGTAGAGGAAGAATGAATCTACTCTCTGCTTGAGCTAGGATATCCACTTTCTCCTGCTCTCAGACATTGGTGCTTCTGGTTCTTGGGCCTTAGAACTGCACTGAAATTTATTCCATTGGCTGCCCTGGTTCTTAGGCCTTTGGGTTTGGACTAAAACCATGCCACCAGCATTCTGGGGTCCCCAGCTTGCAAATGGCAGGTCATAGGTCTTCTTAGCCTCCATAATCAGATGATAATCTCTTATAATAAATCTCTTTCTCTACATCTTTATATATCCTCAGTTCCCTCTTTCTCTAGAGAACCATGACTAATATATAACCCTTAACACTCAACTCTACAGTCCAGTTGCAACAAACTATTCCAACATAGTGAGTCCTGAATAAACTAAGGCTAAGTAAGACTTTAGTTGAATCCTTAATCATTTAGAACATACTACTAACTTCAAAGAAAGGCAAAATAGACCTTTAAAAGGTAAAGACATAACAGAGTCAATCTACTCCATAAAAAATATAAAGCTAGTAAGCTCAGGCCCTGATCCATGACCTATATCTCCTGGGAGAAAAAAGTTAAAAAATTAACCATAATAGCAAAATAACAGAGGTGGAAGTGTCAACTAAGAATCAGAGAAAATGATTACTAGAATCAAAGATAAACTGAGGTTGCATGAAGACAGCCAAATAAATCACCTGGTGCCATAATGGAAATAAAGATGAATGTGTTAGAGAAAATAACTAACACAGAATCTGGGCTCCAAAAATCTGGTCACATTCAGACCACCTTCCTATGATACAATTCTATGACCATTGAGCAACGTTTAGATTCTAATTTAGGTTGCCTTGTTACTTTCAAACCCAGAAACATTATGCTAATCCATCAAAACAAGTGTTCTCATCCTTTTAACACAAATGCTTCCATTATAAATGAATGAACTGATGTTCTAGTTTACACAGTCTTAAACAGCTTTGATTTGTATTAATGTATGCTAGAGAGAACGATAACTTCTTGGTACATCATCAAAACCAAGTCTCTAGCCTGGAGAACTATACCACAGTGCTCACCAAATATTGCCAAGCTTAACCAGTCATGTAAGCTTCTCCAACAATAATGCTAATTGTCATTGTTCTTTAGTTATTCACTTAAGCAACAAAATAAGGGGCTTGACATATAAGGGATGGTCAACAGTATGGAGTAGCTGCAGTGGAAAGCACATATTAAGAAACGGAAGGAAAAAAAGGCTAGAAAAATTTGGGATGAGACTGTTCAGAAATGTGGCCTGCATCCTGAAGGCAATGAAGAGCCCTTCGCTGTACACATTTTTTAAAAGTAACTCTACTGAGGCACAATTTATACACAATAAACTGTATCTATTTAAAGTGCACAATTCATTGTTTTAACAAATGTATATTCCAGTGAAACCACCACCACAATCAAAGTACAAATCATTTTGATTATAAATGATACCTTGAGCCTCTTTACAGCCCAACCCTCCCTTCATTCCTGGCTTCAGGCAACTACTAATCTACTTTATATCATTACATATTAGTTTGCATTTTCTCAAATGTTACACATATAGTAATGATACAATATCTATCCTTTTGTTTCTAGCTTCTTTCCCTCGGTATGATTTTGAGATTGATCCAGGTGTATCCACAGCTCATTCCTTTGTATTCCATTTTAATCCATTGTATGGATATACCACAATTGTTTATCCATTCTTTTATTGATGGTTATTTGGTTTGCTTCTCATTTGGTGGTTCTTGTGAATAAAGCTGCTATGAATTTTCCTACATGTCTTTGTGTGAATATATTACTTTCATTTCTTTCGGATCATGCTAAGGATATTAAGAAGTAAGATAGGATCATATTTACAAGTGGAAAGACAGACTGATGACAGTGTTAAGGGTAAACTGGAGAGTAGAGAAAGAGGAGCTTAGTCTGAAAGAATTGATGGATGCAGATAAGAAGCTAAATTCCCAAAATAATTTAAAGACAATATCAATAAAACTTGGGAACCACCAGCACAGAGACCAGGAGCATACATAGAGGGTGGGACCAAGTGACTATTAGCTAGGAACTACATGTCTTAAAACAAAACGATGAGTTTATTTTACTTTGTATATGTTTTTCCAGTTTGTTTGCTAAGTATGCAAAGTAGAAAGGACTATTAAACATATTAAATACTCTGGTGCCCAAGGGCATATAGAAAAAGATGTGGGTGTTCTCGACATATAAGAGAACTTAAAGCTGCAGGAGCAAACAAGCCCCAAAGCAGCAGGACATGAGTGAGAAGAGAGCTCAGTGTAAGAATGTGAGGGTACAGTAAAATGTAAGGACTGTAAATGTAAGAAAGAGACTTCAGTGAAGACACCGGAAAAGAGTGGTCATGACAATAAGAGTAATATAAGAGTAAATAAGGACAGAGTAATCGGTGCATTCACTAATACTATTCTGATGAAAAAGAAAGATATTACCAAGTGCCTAGTATATACCAAAATTTGTGCTCCGCAATTTGTATATCTTGTCTTGGTTATTCTTTATAGCAATCCAAAATACTATTAAACTGATTTTACATGTGAAAAAAAAAGATCATTCCATTCAATTAGACACAGCTGGTCAATAGAATAAGCAGCCCTTACATTGAGGCCTGTCTGCCAACCACACCTGTGCTCTTGCTTATACACAAAGTGTCACATGCTGTGGAAAGTTCAACAGAACCACTGTATTTTCCAATTAATAAGTTAGTTATGACCACCGTGGGGAAAGCTGCAGTCATGTTTGATGAAAGCAAGAATGAAATATTTGACATGTACCAGTGCCAAATTCTTAAAAAAAAAAAAAAAAAAGAAATTTGGTTACTCAGTAAAATAAATGATGAATCAAACAATGAATATCTATTGCTAAATTCAACACAATTCATAGAATTTTTAGAGTGAACACATTAAATTATATTCTTGTCATTGGAATGAACAAAGGCAGAGAAGATAAAAATAAAAAATAAGAATGTCAGTAATAAGTTAGAGACAAAGACTGGACCCTCAATAGCTGGGCATTTTGCTGAGCCACAGGAGCTCTCAGACACAAGTGGCCACCACTCAACTTAGAATATCATCACTATTAGTGATAGATGTATTTAGTGCAACTCAGCAAATAGTGAAGCCAGCAATGGCATCACTGAGTACTAGAAACAGCAGTGCTTAATACCATTAAACATTTATATTAGTTACTGCTTTCAACAATGCTCTAAGGTAGACTGTCATCATCTTCTTTGTCTTGTAAATAAAAGATGCTAAAAGATATTTACAAAGTCAGCTTTGAGCGGATTAGCTAAGCACACATCTCAGGGCCATTTGTTGCCTAGAGCACCCTTTCCCCCAGTCTTTGTCAATGTGAGACACAAGCAAGACTGCTGAGAAGCGAGTCCAGGCAGCTATCTGAACAATTCGGCCATTCGTAACAATGGAGGGAACATCTGCAGAAGCACACAGATATTCACAAACAGGTACAAAGACAGCTTCATTATAACCAGCAGGTGGTACTACGATATAAGAAAGAACACAGGTATGGTTGGCAGACAGGTCTCAACAAAAACAAATTAGCAACATGGAAGACATACCAAAGATTAAAATTTCTATCACTCTAAGTAGTCAGCAAACTGTTCTTTATCATTTTTTATGTAGAGAATCCTTCCCACCAACTTTCACTGTCAATTTTATCATATACCACATTCCTATACACATTTAAATCTTCTGTGTACATTCTGTTCTGTTCTACTGATTTAACTATTTCTCAGTCAGCACCACATTGTTTTAATTATAGCACCCACAGAGTATGTCTGAATACCTGTTAGTGCATGTCTAATCCTTATCTTTTTAAGTTGGGAGATATTAGTGAGCCTCTTGGACTTTTCTGCAATTATATTTTACAAATCTGCACTGGGCTCTCAAGGCTGAGGATTGTGGCTTGACCTTCAGCATTTCTTTCCTTTTGAAACAAACTGTATTGTGTTTTTAATTAAGCATACCATCCAAAATACATAGGTGATTTTTTCCCTGCTCTTGGGAAGCCATTCTAAACATTTAGAAAAGAACATAAAAGCCTGAAAGATCTAAGGACCATCAACTCTATCAACCTATTGGTATCTGTACCTGTAGATTCTGCCTCCACCTACGAAAATGGTCTCCTAAGCCATAAGTGCTTCTAAGCATCCCTTTGCAGGAGATTCTACTCCATCTAGATAGCTTAGGGACTAACCTTTTTTTTTTGTTGTTGTTTTGTTTTCCCCTGCACCATCAATTTTTACTCCTGGTTCATGTTTATCATTATATAATATGCTGTGATAGCTACCAAAAACTCCTCTTCCAGGTATCATTATTTCTCTCTATTAAAGTAACACTCTTCAAAAGAGTTTATATGTTTTTCTCCACTTCCTCATCATCCATTCTCTTTTAAACTACTCCAGGCAACCTTGAGTTCACATCAGTGTATTAAAACCTCTCTTATCATGTCAGTCAGTGACCACTAGGTTTGCCAAATTCAATGGTCCATTCTCTGCCATTACCTTACTTGAATTCTTCCTATTTTAATGGCTATTTCTTATTCTCCCTTAATAGTGCCTTGCCCTCTTCATTATCTCTAAAAATTAAAGTGCCCAGAGTTCAGTCCTTGGCTCTCTTCCCTTCTCTAGCTATATTCATTCCACAGTAATTTCATTTGGTTGGATGGTTCTAAATATAATCTGTAAGTTAATAACTCCTACCTCTCTGAGATCCAGAATCCAAATATCTGCTCTAATGCCCATCTGAGGATCTACTAAGTATCTCAAATGTGAACACTTCAAAACAAACTCTTGGTTCAGGAACATATACCCTTTGTTGCCAGAAGTCCTTCCATATGGCTCCTCATCTTAGGAAATGACATTGCACGTACATTATTGTTCAGGCCCCAAATCTTCAGAGTTGTTCATGATTTCTCTTTCCCTTATGAACTACATCCAATTAAGCCATAGTTCTATTAGCTCCATCTTCCAAAAACGTTCAAACTCCAAGCCTTCTCATCTCCTCCACCATTACCACTAGTCCTAATCACCATCACTTTCAATTGGACTATTGCAATAGATACCTAGCTGGCTTCCGTTAAGTCCACGCTTCCTCACTACAGTTTATATCCACAAAACAGTGATCATTCAAAATATAAGCCAGAACATGCTCCCTCACTAAAAATCCTCCATTGGCTTCCCATACTACTTAAGAGTAATATATAAGCTCCTTGTGAACAATATACAAGGTTCTAAATGACCTGGAACGTCACAACTACTTTGACATCACCACCTACTACTATCCTCTCAGCTCATTCCAAGGATCCACACTACACTTACTGTCACTCAAACATTTAAGTTTGTTTATATCTCAGAATCTCCTTCCCGATGCCAATGACACACTTCCTATAGATATTTACATTATTTCTCCCTTTACTTTTTTAGGGTCTTGCTCAAATATCTCAGACAGGCCTTCCTTCTCGGACTTCTTTCTGAAATAGTCCTACTATCTTCTCACTGTCCCCTCCTACCGCTGTCACTATTTCCTTGCCCTAGCTTTCTTTTCTTCATAGCATTACCTGAAATTACATCATATATTTACTAATTTAATTTTTAAATGTATGTCTTCAGTTCTATGAGGGCAGGTACTTAGTCCTGTTTCCCTATAGCCTCAGCTCTAGAAAAGTACCTGGGATGACAGAGTATTCAATAAATATTTGTAATTGAATGAAGTTGATTAAATAAAATTACAGTACTTCTATACTTCAACAATTATCCAAAACAAAACTAAGATAACAAATAAAAATACCATTTTGTAACATATATGACAAAGGGTTAATGTCTTTCTCTTTCAAACTAATAAGGAACAGGTTAACACCCAACAGTAAAAATGAGAAAAGATATTACTAGGTATTTCTTTTTTTAGCCTGAATCTATTTTATTTATTTTTTTTTACCAACATATAATGTATTATTTGCCCCAGGGATACAGGTCTGTGAATCATCAGTCTTACACAATTCACAGCACTCATCATAGCACATGCCCTCCCCGATGTCCATAACCCAGATATCCTATCCCTCTCTCCCACCCCCCAGCAGCCCTCAGTTTGCTTCTTGAGATTGAGTCTCTTATGCTTTGTCTCCCTCCCCAGTCCCATCTTTTTTCATGTTTTCCCTCCCTATCACCCAGGACTCCCCCCCCAACCTCTCAAATTCCTCATATCAGAGAGAATGTATGATAATTGTCAGATTGACTTATTTTGCTTAGCATAATACCCTCTAGTTTCATCCGCGTTGTTGCAAATGGCAAGATTTTTTTTTGAAAAATAAAAAAAATAGTATTCCACTGTATATATATACCACATCTTCTTTATCCATTCATCTGTTGATGGACATCTGGGCTTTTTTCATAGTTTAGCTATTGTGGACATTGCTGCTATGAACACTCAGGTGCATGTGCCCCTTCGGATCACTACATTTGTATCTTTAGAGTAAAAACCCAGTATTACTAGGTATTTTTAAGAAAATAAACACAAATAACTAATTTCAACTTTTAGAAAAACAAAGAAAATACAAGCTGGAATTACTTTTTGTCAAACAAATATATGCATGTATGGGTGTAATTTGATTAAAATTTGATTAACACACAAAGATGATTAGGATATGAAGAGCTGCATAAATTCATGCACCACAGATGAAGCTGTTAGTAGTGCATCCTTTCTGAAAACCAATTTTGCAGTATGTATCAAGAAGCCTTATTGTGTGTATTCTCTTAGATCCACTTAGATTTACTACTAGAAATTTAGTCTATAAAAATAACTAACTTTGCACAAAAGCTTATTTATAAAGATATTCATCTATTTACATTCTTCATGTTATTGGAACAGAAATCTGAAAATCCTAAAATCTCAAGTAATAGAAGGATGGCTGAATAAACCATGATACATTTAGAAGAGTGAAAACAGAGCAGTCATTAAAAACATATTTTCAAAGGTTATGCAATATAAGGAACTATTTATAAGATTCAGTGAAAAAAATTTCCACAAGTTGCATATTAAAATATATGGATTTAAAAAAGAAATAGCCATAGGCATGGAAAGAAGACCAGAAAAAATGAAATTATAATAGTGCTTATTTCTAAACAGTATTTCATGTTTCTATTTTATTTATAACTTTATAACTTCTCAAATATTTTTATACCAGGTGTCTTACCTTTTCAATCAGGGGAAATATTAAAAATACATCTATGCATATGTGTATTCATTCTTTGTCCTATGTGTGGATATACTGGTAGGCAAATTACTCATGTATTTATTAAACAGCAATAAATAACACCTTACTGTGTGACCAATACTATATCAGGAAGGGGAAAATACATCTGAAAACAGCACAGTTGCTGACCTTAAGAAATTAAAATCCCATGAGGGATGCACAAGAATGGACATTTTAAATAAAATAAGTGACAGAAGTCTATACAAAGTATAATAAACTACAAAAGAAGGAATTCTTTCCTAAGAGGAATGACATTAGGAAATACATTAAAAAATTATATCCTAAGTATTAAATAGTCAAAAATATTGATCCTTTGCCCTTCTTGACTATAGGAAAACACATAACTGCTCCTAATACTGTCTTCCTACATTTTCCTTAATATACTGTTTATAAATCCACCAAATATTTTTCCTCAAAGAAACAAGTCTAACTCTAAAAAGAAATATATATTATAAAATTTGTCTGCTAACAAACTGACAACAATCCTAATTGCCTATCTTCATTTGATATCTGATTGTATGGTTGAATCTTCTAATAATTAAAGACCAATTAATAAGGGCCTAATATGCCATTAGCCCTACTCTAATCACCATAAGAAGTATGAACATGGAACTGCCAATAGTCTGAAAGCCTTATTAACACCTATCTTAAAATTAGCACCCTAAACTATCAGGAACACTGACATACAAGGATAGAAAGGGACTTCTACTATGAAAGGTACCAGGTCTGATTTTCTCATTCATATGTGAAGCTCTACCATATCACAGCTAAAAGGCACCCACCCAACACAGAGGCTGGGATGGTGAAAGCATGCAGCAATCTGGTAATAGTGATAATTACAAGTTTATAAGGAGGGTCTCAAGGTAGAAATTCAGACCCAAATTAGATTTGTTCACTCAATATTCATTTGTCCCCATATGAAGAAGTTGGTTCACAAAGACAACAAGATAAATTGAAAACAACCTGTCCTTTTTTTTTTTTTTTTTTTTTACGAATGAAAACTAGACCTACTTATTCTAAAGATAAGATATGCAGCTTACATTTATCGGGGAAATTATTTTCTTTGAAAAATGCCTGTTACCAGTAGTATTCTGTTAATGAGTTCCTGCCTGTTGAGAAAAAAATGATCTGCTGAATTTAAAGTGTTTTTCATCTGAAAAGCATTCTAACATTTTTAATATGAACCATTCATTAAAGAAGCACACTTGCATTAGAGCTCTGAGTGTTGATATTTGGACTTCTGGCAACATGACATTATTAAATAAGAAACATTTGTGAATGCTGATGATGTTCTAGGGCCTGGATAACTAAACAAGAAATTTATATGGCCAGTAAAGCACTAGATGCTTTTCCTTGAACTTCCAATTTTTCACTTGAGTAGAATTACCAAGTCCAAATTTAAATAAAAAAATGAGAGAAATGAATACTATTTTATATGAAGAAATTCTGAAAATAACACCGAGAATTTTCAAATGGTAATGACTTCAAATGATATATATATTGCAACTAAAAGTTCTGTTTGACTTGTTAAAAAGGCTTTTGTTTTTCTTAGCATCATCAATATAAGACATTTCTGAAATGGAAAATGATCACCATCTGGAGTTCTTCCATTAAACAGTGAGCTCATGACTGAGTATTAGGTCACTAATTTGTAGGATTATTGTCTCTCTTTGTGAGCTTTCTCAATTAAATAGGGAAAAAGTTGTTAAGGCTGAAAATTAAATGAAAAAGAAACTGTGGAAAATCATAATCATTTGTCATTTATTTCTTTTTAAAGCTAGCACATTATTTTACTTTTGAGTCTCCACAGTATGACACTCCCAGTTTTGAATAAATTAGCTGTTTGCTACATAGTGAGACCCAACCTCAATGCAGAAACTGAGACTGTGCTGTTCAGCCTAGACTAAATTCAACCTAAATATGAAGCTGAACAGAAGTCTAGAACTATAGTTGCTTTTCCAATTGAGTTTCCCAAGAATATTCTTGCTAAAATGATAAGGTGACTTCTGTGAAAACTTTTAACAATAACAAAATAAATAAACAAAGGATTAATTTGTTAATCCTTTTTGGGAGAATAAAGCAACAATCATAAAGTATTCAATTCTAAGAAAATCAGTTTGGTGTAAAGTATCTAAGCTGTTTAGAATGTGCACCAGGTGTTATACATAACTAATGAATCACTGAACACTGCATCAAAAACTAATGATGTATAATACCTATTCTCCTGAAACTGTTCCAAAAAATAGAAATGGAAGGAAAACTTCAACACTCATTTTATGAGGCCAGCATTACCTTGATCCCAAAACCAGACAAAGACTCCATCAAAAAAGAGAATTCATATCAATATCCGTGATGAACACAGATGTGAAAATTCTCACCAAAATACTAGCCAGCAGGATCCAACAGTACATTAAAAGGATTATTCACCATGATCAAGTGGGATTTATTCCAGGGCTGCAAGGTTGGTTCATCATCCGCAAATCAGTCAACATGATATAATACATTAATAAAAGAAGGAACAAGAACCATATGATACTCTGAATAGATGCTGAAAAAGCATTTGACAAAGTACAGCATCCTTTCTTTTTTTTTTTTTTAAAGATTTTATTTATTTATTTGTCAGAGAGAGAGAGAGAGTGAGCACAGGCAGACAGAGCGGCAGGCAGAGGCAGAGGGAGAAGCAGGCTCCCCACAGAACAAGGAGCCCGATGTGGGACTCGATCCCAGGACTCTGGGATCATGACCTGAGCCGAAGGCAGCGGCTTAACCAACTGAGCCACCCAGGCGTCCCTACAGCATCCTTTCTTGATCAAAACTCTTCACAGCGTAGGGATAGAGGGTACATACCTCAATATCATCTAAGGCATCTATGAAAAACCCACAGCGAATTTCATCCTCAATGGGGGAAAACTGAGAGCTCTTCCACTAAGGTCAGGAACACGGCAGGGATGTCCATTATCACCACTGCTATTCAACATAGTACTGGAAGTCCTAGCCTCAGCAATCAGACAACAAAAAGAAATTAAAGGCATCCATATCGGCAAAGGAGTCAAACTATCACTCTTTGCAGATAATATGATACTGTACATGGAAAACCTAAAAGACTCCACTCCAAATCTACTAGAACCTGTATAGGAATTCAGTAAAGTGTCAGGATATAAAATTAATGCACAGAAATCAGTTGCATTTCTATATACCAACAACAAGAGAGAAGAAAGAGAAATTAAGGAGTCAATCCCATTTACAACTGCACCCAAAACCATTTAAGATACCTAGGGAAAAACCTGACCAAAGAGGCAAAGAATCTGTATTCAGAAAACTATAAAGTACTCATGAAAGAAATTGAGGAGGACACAAAGAAATGGAAAAATGGTCCATGCTCATGGATTGGAAGAACAAATATTGTGAAAATGTCTATGCTACCTAAAGCAATGTATACATTTAATGCAATCCCTACCAAAATACCATCCATTTTTTTCAAAGAAATAGAACAAATAATCCTAAAATTTATATGGAACCAGAAAAGACCTCGAATAGCCAAAGGAATATTGAAAAAGAAAGCCAAAGTTGGTGGCATCACAATTCCAGACTTCAAGCTCTATTACAAAGCTGTCATCATCAAGACAGTATGGTACTGGCACAAAAACAGACACATAGATCAATGAAACAGAATAGAGAGCCCAGAAATAGACCCTCAACTCTATGGTCAACTAATCTTTGACAAAGCAGGAAAGAATGCCTAATGGAGAAAAGACAGCCTCTTCAACAAATGGGGTTGGGAAAACTGGACAGTCACATGCAGAAAAATGAAACTGGACCATTTCCTTATACCACACACGAAAATAGACTCAAAATGGATGAAAGATGTGAGAAAGGAATCCATCAAAATCCTTGAGGAGAACACAGGCAGCAACCTCTTTGACCTCAGCCACAGCAACTTCTTCCTAGAAACATCACCAAAGGCAAGGGAAGTAAGGGCAAAAATGAACTATTAGGACTTCATCAAGATCAAAAGCTTTTGCACAGCAAAGGAAATAGTCAAAAAAACCAAAAGACAACTGACAGAATGGGAGAAGGTATTTGTAAACAACATATCAGATAAAGGGCTACTATCCAAAATCTATAAAGAACTTATCAAAATAATCCAATCAAGAAATGGGCAGAGGACATGAACAGACATTTCTGCAAAGAAGACATCCAGATGGCCAATAGACACATGAAAAAGTGCTCCACATCAGTCGGCATCAGGGAAATACAAATCAAAACCACAATGAGATACCACCTCATGCCGGTCAGAATGGCTAAAATTAACAAGTCAGGAAATGGCAGATGCTGGCGAGGATGCGGAGAAAGGGGAACCCTCCTACACTGTTGATGGGAATGCAAGCTGGTGCAACCACTCTGGAAAACAGCATGGAGGTTCCTCAAAAAGTTGAAAATAGAGCTACATTACGACCAAGAAATTGCACTACTGGGTATTTACCTAAAGATAAAAATTAGTGGTCTGAAGGGGCACATGCACGGACATTATAGCAGCAATGTCCACAATAGCCAAATTATGGAAAGAACCTAGACGTCCATCAACAGATGAATGGATAAAGAAGATGTGGTACATATATACCGTGGAATACTATGCAGCCATAAAAAGAAATGAAATCTTGCCATTTGCGATGATGTGGATAGAACTAGAGGGTATTATGCTGAGCGAAATAAGTCAATCAGAGAAAGATAATTATCATATGATCTCCCTGATATGAGGAATTTGAGAGGCAAAGTGGGGAGGTTGGGGGGTAAGGAGGGAAAAAATGAAGCAAGATGGGATCGGAAGAGAGACAAACCATAAGAGACTCCTGATCTCACAAAACAAACTGAGGGTTGCTGGGGGAGTGGGGTATGGAGAGGGTGGTTGGGTTATGGATACTCGGGAGGGTATGTGCTATGGTGAGTGCTGTGAAGCATATAAGCCTGACAAGTCACAGACCTGTGCCCTTGGGGCAAATAATACATTGTATGTTAATACAAAATTAAATATAAAAAATTAAATTAAACAAAATTAAATTTAAAAAAACTAATGATATACTATATAGTGGCTAACTGAACATAATAAATAAATAAATGCTGCTTTCTATACTTATCTTTTAAGCTTCTAAGGAAATTTCCTTCGATTTGTTTGGGATAACTTTGAAAATGCAACTCATATAAATGAGAATTATTTTTATATGATTTAAAAATTACTCCAGCTTTACTGAGTTATAACTGACATACGAAATTGTAAGCTATTCAAAACGTGCAATGTGGTGATTTGATACATTCTGAAAGAATTTAGAATTCTTACTATCAAGTTAATGAACACATCCATCACCTCACATATTTCCTCTTTTTCTTTTGCTGAAAACATTTAAATTATACTCTCAAAGCAAATTTTGATGATACAATATGGTATTATCAACAATAGTAACATGTTATACATTAGATCCTCAGAACCTTATTCACCCTACAACTTAAAATTTATACTCTTTTACCAACCTCTCCTTATTTCACACATCCCCCAGCCCTGGAAACCACCTTTCCACTCTATGAATTCAAGGTTTTTTTTGTTTTGTTTTGTTTTGTTTTGTTTTACCTTGACATATAAGTGATACCATGCAGTATTGATCTTTCTCTGTCTGGCTTATTTCACTTAGTGTAATGCCTTCCCAGTTCATCAATGTTGTTGCAAACAACAAGACTTCTTCTTTCGTTTAAGGCTGAATAATATTCCATCCTACATATAATCCTACATATTTATATTATATATGCATATATATATATATATATATATATATATATACACACACACACATACACACACAGAGATTTTCTTTATTCATTCATCTGCCAATAAACACTTAGGCTGTTTCCATACCTTGGTAACTACAAATAATGCTGCAATGAACACAAGAATAGAGATCTCTCTCTGAGATGCTAATTTAATTTCGTTTGGCTATATATATAGAAGCGAGATTGCTGGGCCATATGGTATTTCTATTTTTAATGTGAGACACCTCCATACTGTTTTCAGCAGTGGCTTTTTCAGTTGACATCCCCACCAAAAGTGCACAAGGGTTCCCTTTCTCCATATCCTTGTCAGCATTTGTTATCTCTTGTCTTTTTGATAATAGGCATCCTAAGTGATAGCCTATTATAGTTTTGATTTGCATTTCCCTGATAATTAGTGATTTTGAGCACCTTTTCATATACCTGTTGGCCATTTGTATGTCTTCTTTGGAAAAATGTCTATTCAGGCCATTTTTAAATTAGGTTGTTTTACTGCTATTGAGTTTTACGAGTTCCTTATATATTTTGGATATTAATCACTTACCATATATGTGGTTTGCAAATATTTTTCTCCCATTTTCTAGGATTGCTTTTCATTTGTTGGTTTCTGAGGCTGTATGACAACATTTTAGTTTGATATAGTCCTATTTGTTTACTTTTGCTTTTGTTGCCTGTGCTTTTGGTGTCAAATCCAAAAAATCATGGCGAACACCATTATTAAGAAGTTTACCACTCTGTTTTCTTCTAAGAGTTTCATGGTTTCAGATCCTACATTCAGGTCTTTAACCCATTTTTGAGTTAACTTTTATTTATGGTATGAGATAGAGTTCCAGTTTCATTCTTTTGCATGTGGCTAACCAGCTTTCCCAATGCCATTGATAGAAGACACTATCTTTTCCCCATTGTATATTCTTGGTTCCTTTGTCAAAATTAATTGACCATATGCATGAGTTTCTTTTAGGACTCTCTATTCTATTCCACTGACCTGTATATCTATTTCTATGCCAACACCATACTGTTTTGATTACCGTGGTTTTGTGATATAGCTTGAAGTCAGGAAGTGTTATCCCCCAGCTTTGCTCTTTCTCAAGACTGCTTTGGCTATTTGAGGTGTTTGTGGTCATACAAATGCTAGGATTTTTTTTTTTTCTATATCTGTGAAAAATGTCATTAGAATTTTGACAGGATTGCATTGAATCTGTAAATCACTTTGGATAGTATGAACATTTTAACAACATGAATTCTTCCAATCGATAAGCATGCAATGTTAAGGACATTAACATTGCTGTACCACTAGACTTAAGTTTTTTAAAGATTATGTGAGGTACTGATCAGAAAAGTATAAAGTTAGAATATCTACTCAGGAAACCCTAAAAGAAATCTAAGTAAAAATATGATGAAGACGAAACTAAGGTAGTGGTTATGATGATAACAAGAAATGGCAGACCTGTGACATAAGAAGAGATCAACAGATTTTAGTGGCATGTGGCTGGGAAAGGAATCCAGAATGCTCTCAACTCTAACTGACCCAACTAACAGGTTTATCTTCTCCAAATCAACTCTTTTGTATTCCCCATCTGTTAAATAAATTTCTCTCTCTAATCTTATTTATTTTCACAAATCCTTTACATAACTATCTACTATTTAGGCTGAATATGCTAATTTCCATCTCTCAACTTTCGTTCTTACTCAGCTTTCCATTTGCAATTTTCTATCCATCCTCTGGCCCCAATCTCCACCAAGCACAATCCTACTCATTTTTTACAACCCATGAAACCACACCTCATTCCTCTGATCAGAAGTGATCCCTCTCTCCCTTAACCCCTTTACATCTCTTACTCTATACATTTCTTGAAGCCCTTTACCTTATTTTTTATGTATGTTCTAAATTCTGTTAGATTTCTCTTAGCAACACAGTACCCAGTATAATGCCTTATATTCAATCATCAAAAAGTGCATGAGAAGAATTCAGTCCTTTTAAGGGACCCTACAAGTATTAATACATGTAATGGATGGTTATTTTACTCATTACTTGGCAATATTAAAGTTACATAAGATTAGGACTTCAGTGACTATATCAGTCAAAGCCCAACTAGAAAAACAGAAACCACTCTAAAAATGTAAAGAAAAGTACAGGGAATTGACTACACAGATGACATAACCGAGAAACCAAGAGAGCATAGTGACGTAACCCAGGACCAGCAGTAACAAAAAGCAGTTACTTTCCCTAAGCTGAAGGGACAAAGGACTTCCAAGTAGTCCAGCTGCAGATGGAACCTCAGCGGATGTGTCCAATAGGAACTGAAGCAAAAGGGAAAAACCAGCCACATCAGATCCTCCACCCAGGAAGACAAGAAAGAGTCAAGGTTTCTCCCTTCCTTTTGACTGTCAGTATCCCCAGTGCCTTGCACTGCCTAAATTCAAGGGAAAGCCAGCTAAAAGGAGCAAGGGAATCTAAGCCACCACCCCCCCGCCACCGCCAAAGGGAAACTGAACCCCCTTGGTATATCAAGCGGTGCCTAGAATGGGGAAAGATGGATATGAATACAAAGAGGTCCAGGACCAACAAGTACAATGACCTTAACAGTATGTAATTATTTAAGAAAATTTAAAGAAAGGAGGAAAAAAGTACTTACCAAAGTAAAATGTCAAAAAATCAGCAACAGACAAATCCCAACATTTTTTTTTTCTTACTCGGTAAATTACTCATTATTTGAGTTTCTATATGCATTCTAGATTAAGCAATACATGGGTGGACACTACCTGCACATTCATGGAGCTTACTGTCTAATAAAGGCATTCCAGAATACATCAACCTTTTAAATAGATATAGAAATATCATAAAATTCATTGGTTTCCACCATCACCACATAAAAGAAAAGCAGATTATCAGTTCTATTTGAAATTTTCTTTTCTTCTGATTCTCTTAAGTGCTAACCTGGAAAATGACAGAAACAACTTCACTGATGACACCAAAAATGGAAACTTAGGAGGAAAAGTCTTTAAGATCCTTGATTTTAAAGTATTTCTTTGCTAGGAGTTAGGCAGGGATAGCAAGAGAACCCATGTTTAAATGTGGTCATTAATAAGTGCCACACTGATTACTAAACAAACAAGCACTGTCTCATTTTACATGACAACCCTGGAAAAGAATGAAGTCATGGGGTAAATACCCAGTAGCGCAATGGCAGGGTCATAGAGAAGCTCTATTTTTAATTTCTTGAGGAATCTCCACACTGTTCTCCAAAGTGGCTGCACCAACTTGCATGCCCACCAACAGTGTAAGAGGGTTCCCCTCCTCCACATCCTCTCCAACACACATTGTTTCCTGTCTTGCTAATTTTGGCCATTCTAACTGGTGTAAGGTGGTATCTCAATGTGGCTTTAATTTGAATCTCCCTGATGGCTAGTGATGATGAACATTTTTTCATGTGTCTGATAGCCATTTGTATGTCTTCACTGGAGAAGTGTCTGTTCATATCTTCTGCCCATTTTTTGATAGGATTATCTGTTTTGTGTGTGTTGAGTTTGAGAAGTTCTTTATAGATCCTGGATATCAACCTTTTGTCTGTACTGTCATTTGCAAATATCTTCTCCCATTCCGTGGGTTGCCTCTTGGTTTTGTTGACTGTTTCCTTTGCTGTGCAGAAGCATTTGATCTTGACGAAGTCCCAAAAGTTCATTTTCGCTTTTGTTTCCTTTGCCTTTGGAGACATATCTTGAAAGAAGTTTCTGTGGCTGATATCGAAGAGGTTACTGCCTATGTTCTCCTCTAGGATTCTGATGGATTCCTGTCTCACGTTCAGGTCTTTTATCTATTTCGAGTTTATCTTTGTGTACGGTGTAAGAGAATGGTCGAGTTTCATTCTTCTACATATAGCTGCCCAATTTTCCCAGCACCATTTATTGAAGAGGCTGTCTTTTTTCCACTGTATATTTTTTCCTGCTTTGTCGAAGATTATTTGACCATAGAGATACAGATGTAGTGAAAAAAAGGGCCATCTGTACCCCAATGTTTACAGCAGCAATGGCCACGGTCGCCAAACTGTGGAAAGAATCAAGATGCCCTTCAACGGACGAATGGACAAGGAAGATGTGGTCCATATACACTATGGAGCATTATGCCTCCATCAGAAAGAAGGAATACCCAACTTTTGTATCAACATGGACGGGACTGGAAGAGATTATGCTGAGTGAAATAAGTCAAGCAGAGAGAGTCAATTATCATATGGTTTCACTTATTTGCGGAGCATAACAAATAACATGGAGGACATAGGGAGATGGAGAGGAGAAGGGAGTTGAGGGAAACTAGAATGGGAGGTGAACCATGAGAGACTATGGATTCTGAAAAACAACCTGAGGGTTTTGAAGGGGCGGGGGGTGGGAGGTTGGGGGAGCCAGGTGGTGGGTATTAAGGAGGGCACGTATTGCATGGAGCACTGGGTGTGGTGCAAAAACAATGCATACTGTTATGCTGAAAATAAATTAAAAAAAAAAAAAAAAGAAGTCATAGTACCAGCTTTAAAGATGAAGCACATGCTATGATTTTCAGAAGCTCACCAACTAAATCAGAGGCATCATTATCAAGTCAAAGACTTAACACTGAGTTATATGTTCCTTTCATTTAAAAAGTAAAAATAAAAGCCTAGAAGCCTAGATTAAAAATAATATAACCATTGTGTTAGGAAAAGCCCAGTTCCTCCTATGTTTCTCCTTTTTCTCACACCACAATTATCACACCCACAGTACTTATGATGCCAGATGTGTGGGGTTTTTTCCCCACACCGAGCAATTCTGCAATACCAGCGTGCTACAATTTAACTCAATTCTGAACACTAGCTGTCTGGAGTTAATGTCAGATCCCACAGGTTAATGTCAGTTCTGTAAGACTGCCTCCCCCCGCCCTTCACATGCCAACTGCAAGTGGTAAGTCCCTAGGTTACCCACAACCTCTGTCATTTGACTACAAACTGGTGGTCTCCATAAACATTTTGAACATTTTGAATTCTGAACCAGGTGAATGCACTGCCTCCTCAATAAATAAATAAAGTTAACAACATCAACAATAAAATCCTCTAAATCTTTGCCCTTAGCAAATTTGGCAGGAAACTGATTTCTAAACCAAGTTAATTTTTCCCCCTCTCTCTAAGAGAGAGAAAAATTCAAGGGAAAAATTCCAATTAGCTCTGATCTGCATATTATTGCCTGAAGTGTTGTTACAACTACAGAGTCACTAGGTTTAAAACTCTAGCAGAATGTTGCCACATAAACATATGGAATTGCACAAAGGAGAAGCAAATACTGAAGACCAGTTACATTCTTAACAATTCTTTGCTCCTGATAAACACACAGACACATACGCATGTATGCCTGCATACACACATACACTCGCACGCGCGCGTGTGCGCGTGCGCACACACACACGCGCGCGCACACACACACACACACACACACACACACCAGCCATAACATTAAAGTTTCAAGGCAGAGATTGTACTTTTCAGAATTATTTCAAGGTTAACCTGCTAAAGGCCTACACAGGGTTAGGCTAATTAAGATGAAACACAGATCAACCTGTCAATTTTTCATAGTAGATCATCTTTTAGTTACTCATTTTAGCATTTCTGGGGAAAAAAGAATGTTGACCACCAGCCAAACAGTGCTTCTCTCAAGCCATTCTGGAATATTATATAAATGTAAAAAGTTAAAATAGCTAAAGGATTTTTAAGGTTGATTATTAGCATCATCTAATTAATGAATACCAGCTTTATAAGTGGACTGAAAAGTATTAAGTAAATATAAGAAATGTCTCCATTCAGATCTTTGATATCAAAAGTTGGGACATAAAGGTCCAGTCCTCTGAGAGGGGTAGTGACAATACTGCCTCTCATGCTACCTGCAAACTATCACAGTTGAGGAGATGGTCTTTATAGTTCTTCTTTCCAAGTACTAAATTATACATACATCCAAGAGATCACTGATGTGATTTTCTAGGTCAGGGTCACATACCGACTGTGGGGCAGATCTAGAAATAAACCCCGTATCAGTAATGGTTTCAGAAGCTATAGACATCAATATCCATTTAGTTTCTCCAAACTTTTTCTGCAATCAAAGGCCCTCAGAAATCATAAAACTGGAGAACCTAATAGGAGCCAGTATTCCAAACTTGACAAGGTCTTTCCAGACTGAGCACTGACTGAGATGACATCCGGTTACAACTAAGGGATACAGTGCTATTGCGGACACACTGATTAAGTTGAATTATGTATTTCTTAAGTCAAGTCTTTGATATTCTGTGGTCAATTTCAGAAAAGCAAATTCTTCTGATATAGATGCTAAAGACATGGGGGATTTTAATTGTTTTGAAACATTCTGTGTTTTGCCAAAGTTATGTTAACATTTTAATATTATTAATTTCTGAACATAAAGCACCAGAGGAACCTGAAATTAATGTAAAAAAGACTGAATTAAAAAAAAAAGGCAAGAAGAGGGGTAAGATAGCAGAACAATAATAATAAAAATAATAGTAATATAAATCAAAAGAAAAAAACTGGAAGAATATTAAGAAGCAATATAAGCCACAGTCTCTACCCTCAAAGAGCTTACTTGTTGCTAGGAAAATAGATATATAGTGAATTAATACAAAACAGTAAATGAAAAGAACAAGAATTTTTATAAAACAAAATATCAAAACATTGCTGTAAGAGGCTACAAAAAGTACAGAAGAAATGAAAAGGAAAGATTTGGGATAAGAGAAGGCTTATTCCTTTTTAACAAAAAGCTTTAAAAATATACAGTCCTTTTCAATGATGAAAACTATTAGATGATTTATAAAAGCAAGAAATATTCCTAACTGAGTTCCCCTAACAGAAATGCTATCTATAAGATACATATTTCTGATAATCACTAACTATGGATCTTTGGCCAAGATTCCTGACTTCTCTGGATCTCAGTTCTCTCACTGGTAAACGAGAGGCTCAGACTTCTTTTCATGTCTATTATTTGGATACTGAGCTATTGAGACTAACAAACATGGCTGCGTCTAAAGAAAGGATGATGGAATAACACATGATTTTAAAAGGTACATTCTGTGTGACTTGGTCCTTCTGTGTTAAGTCTAGTAACTGAAACACAGTATTGCTTTTTCTAAAGCCGACCAGAGGTTAACAAAGAAATTACTATAAATGAGTGCTAGCAATGATCTTTAATTCTGAAATACCAGAAAACTAGAACACTCATTTAAACACAATATAAAAATCTTAACTTTTTAAAAAAAGTTCTCATTGAAACACAAAGATTCAGCTTATTCTATTTGATGATTTTAGTTTACTGCTATCACAGTATACACTATATTCAATTTACAACAGAAAAAATACACTAAAACTTTGTGATTACAAAGTCTTCAAGATCTGTTCGATGGGATTACTCGAGGTGAAACCTCTTTAAAACAAGGACCTATGATTAATCAAGTACAACAGCGAGTGACTAGATTGAATCCCATTCACCAGTAATAACGTGTATTATAAAGAAATTTCAATGTATTGATTTAGTCTTCAGAATATTCATTATAGAACAATTATAGCACACTAAAAGTGTTAAGAAAAATAATCTGTGAAATGTAGGTAGCAAAAGACTATGCAGATTTCCAGTTAATAAAACTTTTCATTTTTGTAACATTTTCTTTCCGTGGATATTACTAAATTTTCTGTTCTAAAAATGAACATGAGATTTCAAAAACCAAACCAAACCAAACAAAATAAAAACATGCAATTGTAAATTATGATGAAAGACATTTAGAGGTGGGCACAATACTTTATAACATCTACAAAGATAAGACTTCTTAATTATAGGTTTTATTTTTCATACAAGCTGAAGTGATATTATTTTAGCTTTTATTATACCCTATGCATATCATTAATGAAAGTGGGAAAAAAACCCTGGAGGCTTACTGCTAGATTAAAATGTACAATTATACAATAACTATATATCAAAGTATAACATTTATTGTCTGAATTACATATAATTTTAAATAAATCCTTCTTTAGATTTTTTGCTGTTGGTGTTTTGTTAAGGGGTCTTTGGAGGGGAGGGAGGTTTTCTCTTAAATATTAACATGGAGCTAACTATGCTTTGTTATACAGCATAAAATATTTTTCCAAGTTAAAAATGAATCATATTAAGAAGTGTTAAGAGCTACATAACAAACAAGGTACTGCAAAGGCCCTATAGCATCAGTGTACTTCATCAACCCAGCATATTCGTTCATTCGAGTGGTGCCATCAAACACTTGGATAGTAATGATGTATTGGTTCCTGGTAGATGTATTACTTTTACAGGTCAGACCAGTGTAATATTTTATAAACTACAGTACATAGTGATTTCATTCATTTAGAAATTTCATTTCCTCGTCACAGCCTAAAATGAATTTTTCTGAACATTTATGATAGTTTCATTTTCCGTTTTCAAAGTGTCTTAACTGGCCAACTAACCAATTGTTTAAATTAGTATGACTTACATGGTTTTCTTCAATTTCACATTCTCACTTCTTATCTAGCCATCTTAGGGTTCAGCAAAAAGAAAATTAGTGATAATGCTTTCAATTTAATTAGTATATTACATGCACTGTAATTATTAGCGGGAAATGTTATATTAATGAATGTAAAAGTTAGCAGTAAATTACCTTGTAGCTATTATCAATTTCCCAAGCTACTGCTCCTTAAGATAACCCTCTCCCTATGGTCCTTCCGGTAATTTTTCTTTGCCTGATAAACATGATGATTAAATAGCACACAGAGCAAACCTTTGATACTTTTTAAATTAAATCCATGCCCAGCCTAAGGGCTGTGTCTGATTTCAACTAAATGTGTCAGTTAATCAGATAAAAAATTATCAGTAACTCAAAGAAACAGCAGCCTTAGGCTTCATCAGTGCCAGGGAAAGCTGAACAAAATAAGACATTCAGACAATATCACATTATGTGTAAAGGTTACTGATAAGCCTATAACTAAACAGAACTGCTTACCACTGTAACAATGTCTGTCTGGAAAGAAATATTATATTCAACATCCAAATTCCTCTAAAATTTTAAGGAAAAAAATGTAATTTAGAAAAAAATCTAGGGATACTTTATCTGTATACACAAACACACATGTACACACATAGATATATAAACAAATCCACATAAAGATAGTAAAATTATGCAGTGAGTTAGGAAAGTGGAATTCTTAAAACTAGATTCTTGGAGAATTGAAAAAGAATTGTTATAGAACTTACTATTACCAATACAGCTTAAAGGATACTTCAAAAATTATACAAAGTAAACCAAATGTTTCATGGTTTGGTAGGGTAAGATATATATAAATTCAAGATTATTTATCCACACAATTTTACCTAGTGTCTACAATGATGAAATTTCAACGTTTCTTTAAAAACCTGCCACAGTCTAAAATTAGAGCAAAATTCTAAACTAACTAAAAAGCAGATCATTTTTAACCTGTAACAATGAGCACCAATAGTTATTTATTTTCAATACTGCCAATTAAAATAATACATCTTATCAGGGTCCTGATTATTTTATTAAGATGATTTAAAAGCTCCTACAATTATTAGAGAGGCTGGCAAACTCTTAAACTTTCAAAGCATATTATGATTTTTTCAAAGCATTCTCAGATTCCTAATTAAGATTGCTTTAACTATAGAAGAAGGCTATCTTATAAACTGATATATCAGTAACAACTGCAAGAAAGAAACTATATCTGAAAAGAATAGAAAATTATCATTGAAAGACATAATGGGCAGTAGATATGAAAAAATCCATTTATAGAGCAGGAGTCCCAAACCTTCTGACAAAGAAAATTTCAAATTAATACTCCATTATCTTTATTCTTCTCTTTTTTAAAAATTTCTTTTCAGCATAACAGAATTCATTGTTTATGCACCACACCCAGTGCTCCATGCAATACGTGCCCTCCTTAATACCCACCACCTGGTTCCCCCAACCTCCCACCCCCCGCCCCTTCAAAACTCTCAGGTTGTTTTTCAGAGTCGATAGTCTCTCATGGTTCATCTCCCCTTCCAGTTTCCCTCAACTCCCTTCTCCTCTCCATCTCCCTATGTCCTCCATGTTATTTGTTATGCTCCGCAAATAAGTGAAACCATATGATAATTGACTCTCTCTGCTTGACTTATTTCACTCAGCATAATCTCTTCCAGTCCCGTCCATGTTGATACAAAAGTTGGGTATTCATCCTTTCTGATGGAGGCATAATGCTCCATAGTGTATATGGACCACATCTTCCTTGTCCGTTCGTCCGTTGAAGGGCATCTTGTTCTTTCCATAGTTTGGCGACTGTGGCCATTGCTGCTATAAACATTGGGGTACAGATGGCCCTTCTTTTCACTACATCTGTGTCTTTGGGGTAAATACCCAGTAGTGCAATGGCAGGGTCATAGAGAAGCTCTATTTTTAATTTCTTGAGGAATCTCCACACTGTTCTCCAAAGTGGCTGCACCAACTTGCATGCCCACCAACAGTGTAAGAGGGTTCCCCTCCTCCACATCCTCTCCAATACACATTGTTTCCTGTCTTGCTAATTTTGGCCATTCTAACTGGTGTAAGGTGGTATCTCAATGTGGCTTTAATTTGAATCTCCCTGATGGCTAGTGATGATGAACATTTTTTCATGTGTCTGATAGCCATTTGTATGTCTTCACTGGAGAAGTGTCTGTTCATATCTTCTGCCCATTTTTTGATAGGATTATCTGTTTTGTGTGTGTTGAGTTTGAGAAGTTCTTTATAGATCCTGGATATCAACCTTTTGTCTGTACTGTCATTTGCAAATATCTTCTCCCATTCCGTGGGTTGCCTCTTGGTTTTGTTGACTGTTTCCTTTGCTGTGCAGAAGCATTTGATCTTGACGAAGTCCCAAAAGTTCATTTTCGCTTTTGTTTCCTTTGCCTTTGGAGACATATCTTGAAAGAAGTTTCTGTGGCTGATATCGAAGAGGTTACTGCCTATGTTCTCCTCTAGGATTCTGATGGATTCCTGTCTCACGTTCAGGTCTTTTATCTATTTCGAGTTTATCTTTGTGTACGGTGTAAGAGAATGGTCGAGTTTCATTCTTCTACATATAGCTGCCCAATTTTCCCAGCACCATTTATTGAAGAGGCTGTCTTTTTTCCACTGTATATTTTTTCCTGCTTTGTCGAAGACAAACTACTAGAACTCATATAGCAATTCAGTAATGTGGCAGGATACAAAATCAATGTATAGAAATCAGTTGCTTTCTTATACACTAACAATGAAAATACAGAAAGGGAAATTAGAGAATTGATTCCATTTACTATAGCACCAAGAACCATAAGATACCTGGGAATAAACCTAACCAAAGAGGTAAAGGATCAGTACTCGAGGAACTACACAACACTCATGAAAGAAATTGAAGAAGACACTAAAAGATAGAAGACCATTCCATGCTCTTGGATCGGAAGAATAAACATTGTTAAAATGTCTATACTGCCTAGAGCAATCTATACTTTTAATGCTATTCTGATCAAAATTCCACCAGTATTTTTCAAAGAGTTGGAGCAAATAATCCTAAAATTTGTATGGAATCAGAAGAGACCCTGAATTGCTAAGGAAATGTTGAAGAAGAAAAACAAAACTGGGGGCATCACATTACCTGATTTCAAGCTTTACTACAAAGCTGTGATCACCAAGACAGCATGGTGCTGGCATAAAAACAGACACATAGACCAGTGGAACAGAGTAGAGAGCCCAGATATGGACCCTCAACTCTATGGTCAAATAATCTTTGACAGAGCAGGAAAAAATATACAGTGGAAAAAAGACAGTCTCTTTATTCTTCTCCTTTACTATAATCAGATAATGTATTCAACTACATCAAGAATCTCATTCTTCTTTATCAACTGCTACTTTTCAGTATGTAGACCTATAACAGAATTGGGCCAATTCTAAACAAATATAAGCTGCTAAATATCAAAGACAAATACAAATTAAAGTTATCCAACAAAATTTCATACTCACTACCCACATAAAAATATAAGATTATTATATATTTAAGTTTAGATTCTTAATACATTGAAACACTTAACACAGACCCTCTGAAACCACTACTTAGGTAAGAATTATCTAAGAGGGAAGGGGAGAGACTAGGGGGAGGAACTTCCAGTTGTAAACTAAATAAGCCATGGAGATATAAAGTATAACATAGGGAATATAATCAATAATATCATAATAACTTTGTATGGTGACAGACAGTAACTAACTACACTTATCATGGTGAGCATTTTGTAATGTATACAACTGTCAAATAATTAGATTGAACACATGAAACCAATATAAGATTGCATTTCAACTATTACATAAAAAAAAAAAAAAGAATTATATGAAGTGCAGAGGAAGTGGTTTTGCTTTCCTAACTGCTATAAGCAGCAACACATACCCTTCAGGAAACACTTTTGACTATGGAAGTCCATCCAGGTCTAAAACTGCTTAAAATTAACACAGGCTAATGCTTCTCCAAGACATTTACACATTTCAGGGTTCACCAAAGAGCAGTTGAAAAGTAATCTTAAGATTACAAGATGAAATTTGAACTGGTTACCAAGAGATGACTTGATTTAGATACTCTTAGCAATCCCCCAGACTCTCTTCTCATACCACAAACCCTCTGACCTTTGCATGTCTCACATGAATGGTCACAACACTGTCTCTCTGAATGTTCCACAACTTCAAATCTCGGTAAGAATGTTAACAACTTGTTTAAATAAAAAACGTAACTATTTGTAGAGCTACCCTATGACCCAGCAATTGCACTACTGGATATTTACCCCCAAAATAAAGATGTAGTAAAAAGAAGGGCCATATGCACCCCAATGTTCATAGCAGCAATGTCCACAATAGCCAAACTGTGGAAAGAGCCAAGATGCCTTTTGAAAGACGAATGGATAAAGACTTGGTCCACATACACAATGGAATATTACTCAGCCATCAGAAAGGATTAATATGCAACTTTTCCATCAACATGGATGGGACTGGAGGAGATTATGCTAAGTGAAGTAAGTCAAACAGAGAAAGTCAATTATCATATGGCTTCACTTATTTGTTGAATGTAAGGAATAGCATGGAGGACATTAGGAGAAGGAAAAAATGAAGGGAGAGAAATTGGTGTGGGAGACAAACCACGAGAGACCATGGCCTCTGGGAAACAAATGGAGGGTTTGGGGGGGTGGGGGTGAGCCTGGTGATGGGTATTAAGGAGGGCATGGATTGCATGGAGTGCTGGGTGTTATATGCAAACAATGAATCATGAAACACTATGTCAAAAAATAATGATGTAGTGTATGGTGACTAACACAACACAATAAAAAAAAATAAATAAAAATTAAAAACATAATTATTTCTAAGTATTAGAAATTCTAATTGAAAAGAAAATTATCAAGACTCTATAATTCCAATAGTAGGTCCATCCTCTACAAGTAACTGAAAGGAAAATAAGAATAATGTCATATATTAAAATAATGTATTTGTTATTAGATTCTAAATAAACTTTACTGTTTTTAAATTTATTTTTCTGAATAGTAAAAAATTTTTTAAAAATTACTCTAATGATAATATTTATTTTTGATATGTGATGACAGATGTAAATCATATTAAACTTTGAAGAAAACAAAATAGAAGTTAATCTTAGATAATTTTTTTTTAATTTTATAGCAATAATCAAATTTTACTCCTAGGGTGGGTTCAAGTCATTAAGACTTTATAAAAATATTACCTAAAAAAATCTAGTATCAGGTAGATGATTATTGGCAGCCCAATAGATGCATTTTGGTTTTTATTTTAGAAGTTCAGATATTTGCAGAACATTTGCTTATAGATAATTCTTTCAGGAAATCCTATATAAGGATGACTTCCATCAGAGGCCTGATGATGACTTATATTTAAAACTGAATATAAGTTTCCTGAGACTTAAAATTATTCTGCAGTGATGAGGTACCAATGAGCAAAAAGAACCATTAAATCTAAAGGCTAGAGGTTTCTATCCAATACCAACCACATAAATAGCAATGCCTCTGGAATACCTGTAAAACCTATAGTAGTTAATATTTTTATTCTTAAACAAAATGCTTAATGTTTAAAATAAGCACTATCATACTTTACATACACCATACTAATATTTAACCTAAGAATTCCACTAAAATAATGGAATAAGAAAACCTAAACCACGTTATATTTAAGAGTGGACATTGTCTTTAAGAAAAGGTTATTTTTGAGATAAGAAACAAGAATTTGTCTTATTTTCCCCATACGTACCCTATCACTGGGTAACTGCTGGGTAACCAAATAATAGGCAAAGGGATGATTCTATAGAATATTCCAACTAATAAATAAAGAAGGAATGACAGAATCACTGTATCACCATTTTGCAAAATCCTTTTAAATAAATAAATATAAGTAATGATCATCAATAGTTGTTAACACCACAAGAAAGAGACATAATTAGATATTATACATCTCCTGATGGAAGAACATAAAACCATTTGTGAGGCATTCTTAAAAATAAAAAAATCAAACCTGAATTTGAAGAGAGCCTAAACACAAACTTTTAAATTTATGGCTAACTGATTTTTGACAAACTTTCCAAGGCAATTCAATGGCGGAAAGGGTAATTTTTTAACAAATAGTACTGTGGCTACTGGATGTCCATATGCACAGTGATTAATTTGCACACTAACCTCACACCATATACAAAACAACAAATAAAAAATATATTTATATCTCAAATGTAAAGGTAAGTGATAAAACTAAAACATTTAGAAGTAAATGCAAGAGAAAATCTGAATGGCCTTAGCTTTAAAGAAGTGCCAAAAGCAAAATTCATGAAAGAAAAAAAAATTACAAATTTAGAATTCCTCATATTTTAAAATTTCATACTCAAAAGATGAAAAGATAAGCCATGGACTAAGAGAAAATACTTGCAAACCATTTATCTGAGAAAAGATTTATATACACACTTTATAAAGACTTCTTAAAACTGAATAAGAATACAACGAACTACTAAAAAGTGAGTAAAAGATTTTTTTTTTGTGAGTAAAAGATTTTAATAAATATTATACTGAAGAAGACAAATGAATGGCTAATAAGCATATGAAAAGATGCTCAGCATCTTTAGTCATTAAGGAAATGCATATTAAAACCACAATGAGATTCCACTCATACCCATTTAAATGTCTACAATCAAAAAGAGAGACAATTGGGGCACCTGGGTGGCCCAGTGGGTTAAGCCTCTGCCTTCAGTTCAGGTCATGATCTCAGGGTCCTGGGATCGAGCCCCACATCGGGCTCTCTGCTTAGCCGGGAGCCTGCTTCCCTCTCTCTCTCTGCCTGCCTGTATGTCTACTTGTGATCTCTCTCTGTCAAATAAATAAATTTTTAAAAAAGAGAGAGACAATAACAAGTAGTGAGGAGAATGTAGAGAAACTAAAACCCTCATTCACTGTGAGTAGGGATGTAAAATGGTGCAATCACGTTTGGAAACAATTTGGCAATTCCTTAGAAAGTTGAATATAAATTTACCTTATACACAGCAATTCCATTTCTGGTGTCTACACATGAGAAATGAAAATATATGTACATAAAATTTACATGTGAATGTTCATAGTACCATTATATATATATGTATTAGCCCCAAACTGGAAACAATTCATTTTCCATTAATTGTTGAATGGATAAGCAAAATGTGGCATATGTATATAATGGAATGCCATTTGGCAATAAAAAGGAATGAAATAAAGAAATATGTACAACATGGATGAACCAAAAAACATCATGGTAAATGAAAGAAACCGAACACAGAAAGCTACATATTAGATTACTTCATTTATATGAAATGTTCAGAAGAGGCAAATTCATAGAGACAGAAAGCAGATTAAGATTAAGTAGGTTTCCTGGGGTTGAGATATGGGAGCAAGGGCTGAATGCAAATGACACAGAGAAACTCGCTGGAATAGAGATGTTCTAAAGTTGGATTATGGTGATGACTGCACAACTCTGTAGATTTACTAAAATCATTACACTATATAGTTACGGGAAATTTATATTACACAATGGGTAAATTTTATAGCATGTTGTAAATTATACCTCAATAAAGCTATAAAAACAAACCATCAACAAGGAATAAGGAGCAGGGAGCTATAGATGAAACAAGTTTGGCAATATCCTGAAAATTTTTAAAGCTGGTTATATTAGTTTTCTATTGCTGCATAAGAAATTACTCCAAAACTTACTGGTTTAAAACAAGAAGTATTTACTATTTTGCAGATTTTGTGCTTTAGAAATCCAAGTACAGCTTTGCTGGACACCTTTGATATAAGGGCTCTCACAAGGCTGCAGTCCTGCTGTAGCCAAGGCAATGATCTCATCTGAAGATATAAGAGGGGCGAGATCTGTTTTTAAGCTCACTCACATGGTTACTGGCAGAACTCAGCTCCTCAGAGACTAGTACACCAAGGGTGCCAGTTTCTTACTGACTGTTGCCAGAGGCCTTCTTCAGTTCCTTGCCATGTTGACCTCCTTCAAAGTGATTGAGCAACAGAGCAGGAAAGGAAGTACACAAGGTAAAACAAACAAACAAAACCAGTCTTTTTTGTTTCTTCTTTTTAAAGGTTTTGTTTATTTATTTGAGAAAGAGAGACAGAGAGAGCACAAGTGGAGGTAGGGGCAGAGGAAGAATGAGAAGGCGGCTCCCCGCTAAGCAGGGAGCCTGATGTGGGACTCGATCCCAGGACCCTGAGATCATGACTTGAGCTGAAGACAGTCACTTAATCAACTGAGCCACCCAGGTGCCCCCAAAACCAGCCTTTTTGTAACCTAATCTTGGGTGACATCCCATCACTTTTATTGTATTCTTTCTGTTAGAAGTTAAGTCACTAGGTCCAGCCCACATGCAAAAAAAGAATATCGCAAAAGGCCACAGACACGAGGAAGCACAGATCACTGAGGGCCATTTTAGAGGCTGCCAAATGCAATAGGTGATTGGTATCTGGATTAGTTACACTATTTATTCTATTTTGATGTAAGTCTGAAAATTCTCATGACAAAAAGCTCAAAAACAAAGAGAAAATACTATCTTCAGAAACTAAATGTAAGAAAGTTTCTACAAAGTAGCAAGATAATGGGAATATCATTAGATGAAAAAAACCTGGTAATCTGCACATTTATTGACCACTCACCACACAGGAGACAATATTCTAAACACTTAACATGTATTAATATAATTTAACATTTGCAAAAATCCTCTGCGGTAGATATTACTATTTCACAATTTTAAAGATAAGAAAACTGAGGCACAGAGAGGTTAAATAACTTGTCCAAGGTCACATAGCTAGTATGCAATAGAACCAAAGAGTTCCATGGTGCTAAGGAGAGGGATGAGCATTGGATGGCACATAGGGAATACATCAAAATTTTTGAATTAGGAATTCTTGGTGAAGGGGATTGAGATTTTTTGTGTTGTCTTATTAATGTTTAAATCATTACTGCACAATTCATGTGTCATTATATGTTACCATGCCAAAATAAGGAGTGGTCTTAACTCTCAGGTTGTTATGAAGATAAATTTATCCTATGGTGCATCCCCTGCTCAAAACATCAGCATGGATGATCTTCAGATATAAACAATCTTTAATAGCCAATTTAATTTCATATTTATACATATTATAACGTGGCCAACTGTTCTTTTCAACTATCTTTTGTTCTTCTACCACATCACATGCCTTCATTAATCTCTGATCAGTTGGCAAGGTAAGACTTCCTTTTCCCATGCTTCACTCTGCGTCAGAGTCAAATGTCTAATAATAACTTCTTTGGATAGCACACTTCTGAATTTATGAAGAAAGTTCATACATCTTATCTTATTCAATCCTTCTCACAATAGTTTGTGATGAATTTAATAGTTTACTATAGGACTGCTAAATTTAGATCCTGCTAAATTAAGATTATAGTGATAATGATGATAAGATGGCAAATTTAAAGCTCACACCCAGACTACAGCTTCTTAGTCCAGGGCCCTTCCCAGTACCCACTGTCCTTCTCTAGGTAGTTCTGGAGTTCAGGAGATCACAAATCACTAGCTGCCTTAAGTAATTAAATATCAGAAAAAAGGAAAAAGGAATACATTTCACATTATATGAAATATAGTTCTGTGGAGCTATAAAAGAGAAAAATGATAAGGAAAGGAAATTATAATAAAAATGGAATTTAAAAATCTGGTTGAGTACAGAGATACTGTAATTCAGAAATAATGAGACTTGAATTTTGCTAAATTCCCTAAAAATACAAGATTGATACTGCAACTTTGTGCACAGCAAGATATAAAATCACTGAACAACTTGTAATTTCAATGAATGGAGTAAATACATATTTAGTTGTCTGTCCAGTATCTCTTTTCTGCAAACTGCCCACCCACTATCTATGTGGTAACCACAGCATTTTTTTTTTTTTACAAGATGATTCAGTCCCCATGACAATAACTAATTGGTTCAATAATGGGCACTCCAAGCTGTGCAGTAGTTGATTTCTCAGAAATGTGAAACTGGAACTAAGAGATTTCAATCTCAGCCTAAAATGGGCTCTTGAAAAGAGTTATAACCTTGGACTATTAGCAGCCATGTTTTCTACTACAAGACCTGTGGATCTGAGAAAATCAATCTATTGAGAGAAAATAGAGTGGATAAACAAAGAGAAACAGAAAGTTTTGAAAGTGTTCCAAACCTTAATCCTAGTTTCATGAGATTCCCTTCCTTCCTTAAAGCACTTTTTTTCTAGCTTAAGCTAGCTTAACTTGGTTTGTCACTTGTAACCAGAAACCCAACTAATATATTACACACACAGAATATTATGTATATTAATAAATATTAACTATAGTTATAACCAAAACTTATACTCTAAATTTATGAAGGAAGGGGCCTGTATCTTCCTCAGGTTTAAATTTCTCTGAAGAGACATCAAAAATATCTACCCCAGAGCAAATATCTGGAAAGATATCCATAATATATTAAGTGTGTGTGGGGGGCGGGGGGAGCTGAGGTATTCAATAGTACATAGAATGAGATTCCTTTTGTTTACAAACTAAAAGATTAAATATGAAAACCATTTTTTCCAGTGCAATATACAAAAACTATTAAATGTTTGGCTTTGGGAGGATGAAAAACAAAGTCTACCTTCATGTACAATTCTATCGTCTAACAATGTTCTTTTTTTAATACATTAACAAGGTTTATCTGTATTATGGGATTCCAAGATGTTTTTTATCATTCATCTGAATTTAAAAACCTAATAATAATTACTTTTTAAAAAACTGCAAAAAGAAATACTCTATTTTTGGCAAATAAACAATTAGAGAAAAAGGTTGAAAATGCATAAGCCCAGAAGGAATGCCCTTCATGCAGAAGAGCCACCCAAACTTAAAGAAAAGAGTCAGTGCTAAGAGAAGACTGGGCAATTAATTACCTCTCTACTTGGACTAAATCTATTCCAGGCTCACTAGCCTTTTCTCAACCACACCTCAATTCTCAGGTTAATTGGTACTTCACTTACCAGTCAAGTCTGAGATTGGTGCGAATTCTTCTTAGTCGTCTTAAAGAAAAACAAAACTAAAAAACAGAAAAGTCAGCCTGAATTGCCAGTCATGAGGAGAGATGTGTAGCAGATCAAATGAATGTGGAATGTAGCTAATAAATGAACTATGTTCCATCACTTTAAAACAAATACCTTCTGTATATTTGACTGAAAAAGGAAAAAAAATGAATTATTATGTATATGTGATCACATAGGGCCATATAAGGATAGCAATTTGCTGTGTCAACATTTCCTCTTCTTTAGGTCCAGTATTATAGGAAAGAATATTTTCTCATAATAAATTCTTATGTGCCACTTCATTCATGGTATTTTATTTAGAATTTCTCTTTTCTAAGATAGCCTCCTGGGACATGCATCTCATTTTCATGAGGGTCCCTGAGAGACTTGAGCATACAGTATTTACTTCAGTACAATGTCAACAACATATTGCAGAACATTTCATCTAAAATAATAATAGAAAATGTTGAGCCATCTTTCCACTTGGAAAAATATATCTGGAAGAATGTGATGTCTGACGAAATCCACATTGTTTAAACACACTGTGCCATCTCAGCTTGCTTAGGGAGTTTAAAGACATATATATATATATATATATATATATATATATATATATATATAATTTTTTTTTTTTTAAAGAATGGAAGAATGTAGACAGATAAAAGTCTGTACAAGGCTAGGGAAGAGAAAATTAATGGATATCTACATACTGTTCCTGGCACAGAGGAAACAAGAACACCATAAGGTTAGCTGACTATATGACTTGGTCCAAAGTAAAATGACTAGATTTGCAGATAAAGAAAAATTTTCTACCAAGTAGACTGTTCCTGAAGTTAGTGTCCTAAACAAAGTTCTTTCAAGTTCTTCCTATAATCACTTCCTCAGTAGCATTTTCAATTAATCATCTGGCCTGCTATGGTCAACATCAAACATGAGGCCAGTGAAAGAAGATAATTTATTCAACTATTAGGTTACTCAAGTTTTTCATTCAGTCATGAAAATATTCACCAGGAAACAAATGAAAATTATTTATCAAATTATTTATTTATCATTGATTTAAAAAAATTATCAAATTATTGCTAGGAGGTGTTCCATAAAATTTCCCTCCCTCTTCATCAGTAATAGCAAACCACAGGAATAAGATTTCCTAAGACTCAGAAACATTTTTTTCTCTCACAAAGGATATTTCACTGACTACCACTGATAGATTTTCAAGTTTGAGAGCATTGTTAACAATTAGAGCTGTTAAATTAATGCATGTTCTCTGCTAAGAGTCTTACATGTATTATCTTATTTAACCTTCACTATAACTTCATAAGGTATGTTCTTTTGCTTTTAATTTTACAAATAAGAAAACTGAAGCAAGAGGAACTAAGAAACTTGCTCAAGAACTATTAGGGCCATATGGCATAAGGATCTAAACCCTGGCAGATTGGCCTGAGTCCAGGTATGTACAACAGAGTAAAGGTATTGAAAAAAATGAGTAATTAATTCCAGTATTTTGGTTTCCTAGACAATATATAGAACTTTACAAATATAGATCTGAATGTGTAAATTACTTTGATCTGATTTTTAGTGCTATCTTTAACATTTAAAAAAAGGTCGCTCTATTTCCTACTTTGAGAAGGCCATTAACTTTTCAATTCTTTATTCAAGAATAGTAGATTTATGCTGATCTACCAACATTCTCTCATCTGCAAACAAAATAAAACATATTTGAGATAGTTCTCCATGGTTAAGTTTAATTTAATCTATAGTCACAGACAAAACAAAGCTAATTGGTTCACTCACTATTTCTAAATATATGAATTAAACAGCCAGAAATATCAACTGTATGTGTGTTGTGTGAAGAATGTGTGCAAACTTCAACTCACAAAAAGTTATGCTTTACAAATCTATTTTAAGTAATGGTTAGACTCCCAGGCTCATTTGTTGAACTAATAGTAATATTCCTAAAGATACATGTACTGAAAAAAAAAAGAGTAGAAAGCAGTAAAAATTTTAGTAATGAAACAATAACAAAAAGAATTGGATTTAAAACAACACAAAAAAGCTTTTATCTCATACATATAATACCTGAAGGAAAACACATTCGATGGGATCAAGAGACAGGAGCAGAATGGGACATTCTAGGATGCCTAAAGGGTCATTACAGTCATTTTAAGAGTCTTACTAGGTTAGGTCTAGTCGTTCTAGAATTTTAGAGATTAAATTATTCAACTCTATTTTATCATTTGGAAACTTAGGAGTATGATTCATCATTATATCTAATTTCACTGCATGAGAGCTTTGTTGATAACCAGAGCACGTGAAGTAGTTTGGGGTAGGAAGAGTGTTGGCGTGAGGGTCAGACTAGATGGTCTAGGAAAGACAGGAAGGAGGAACAGTGTACATAGCACATGTATGGGGGCAAATATGATGTCTTAATGTGGAGAGCTCTTACAGTTTATGTGGAAGAACTTTAACAACATTTTTATTGCTCCTGCTATATTTTTTTAGTCTGAGATTAAAATGTATTATTATCCATCTATTTTAAGATTCTATTAAAATTAAAGATTTCTATCCCAGCATAACATACCACAGCCTTCTAGAGAAAGCTCTGGAAGCCAACTTTCTGGGTTCAAATCATGACTCCATCATTTATTAGCTGTGTGGGCTGAAGCAAATTACTTATCTTTCTGTGCCTCAGTCTTCTAATCTGTAGAAAGGATGGATAAAATAGTATTGTGATAGTTATTGTAAGGAATTTGTTAATGCATGTAAGTCACATAGAACAGTGTCTGCTCAAAAGCGGGCTATTTTTTTTTAAAGACTATTTATTTGAGAGAGACTGGAGGTGTGAGGAGGGGCAAAAGAAGGGGAAGAGAATTTTTTTTTTTTTTAAGATTTTATTTATTTATTTGACAGAAAGAGAGATCACAAGTAGGCAGAGAGGCAGGCAGAGAGGGAGGGAGAAGCAGGCTCCCCGCTGAGCAGAGAGCCTGATGCGGGGCTCAATCCCAGCACCCTGAGACCATGACCTGAGCCGAAGGCAGAGGCTTAACCCACTGAGCCACCCAGGTGCCCCAGGGGAAAACAATCTTAAGCGGACTCACCACTGAGTGTGGAACCAGTGGGGCTCAATCTCACTACCCTGAGATCATGACTTGAGTGAATATCAAGAGTTGGACCCTCAATCAACTCAGCCACCCAGGCGCTCCCAGAGCAGGCAATTTTTAATTGCTCAAGAATATTACCTTTAGTTATTACTACTTTTACTACTATAATTATAGCTAACATTATGACTACTCCTTGTCATGCATCTATGTCATGATATGACATACTTTATAATGATTTCCAGATGGCTCTAAATGATAACAATTTGTACAATGTACAGTTTAATCTTTTGTACATTCTCACTATTTTGGAGCACCAAACTCCAAATTAAAAGAAACTAGAGCAGTTATTTGCATTAGTAAATGAAAATAAATTACATAACAACATTGGATATCTGTGTAGCAAAAACTAAAGAATCAAAAATTGTGTTAAAAATAGTAAAATGTTGATGATTAATATCTAGAGTTTCTGAAAGAGTAGATAGCTAAGTTTTTAACTTTTTCAATGAACTCATACTTCAAACTAATTTTCCCAGTTTCCTCCAAATCATTCTTTTCAAATTTACAGAAACTAGGAGACATCACAAAACTCCAATTTCCAATAAACAAAAAATTCCTCTCTTCTACTATTTTCCATATCAAAATTATCCATCAGTAAATCCTATCAACTTTTCTCTATTATAGCAACAATTACATTCAAATAGTCTATGAGCTTCAAAGTTAGTTCAGGATTAAAAACAAAACAAATGGGCACCTGGGTGGCTCACTGATGTAAGCATCCAACTCTTGATTTTGTCTCTGGTCATGATCTCAGAAGTGTGAGATGGAGCCCACCTTGGGCTCCCTGCTGGGTATGGAGCCTGCTTAAGATTCTCTCTCTCCCTCTCCGCCTGATCCTCTTCTACCTCTCCCTCTCTTAAATAAATAAAATGTTTTAAAACAAAACATATTAAAGAAACTCAACAAATGAACAATGAGCTATAGAAAGAAAGCTATCTTAATCAGGTAAAAAATATCTACAAAATTCCTGTAGCATATATCTTAGTTAATTGTGAAATACTAAAGGCTTTATTCTGAGATCAGGAATAAAAGTCATTATTCACAGGTAATGTGATTGTTTATGGAGAAAGTCCAAAATAATGAATAGAAAACACTTTTAGAATTAATAAGTGAATTTAGCAAGATCACTATATATAAGAACAATATTCAAAAAGAAATTTTATGTCTACATTTCAGCAACAAATAATTTGATACCATTGTGTTATGGGCTGAATTGTGTCCCCTTAAAATTCATATGTTAAAGTCCTTAACCCTCAGAACCTTAGAATGTGACTGTATTTGGAGATGGGGTCTTAAAAGAGGTAATTAAAATAAAATGAGGTCATGTGGATATGCCCTAATCTTGTTTGACTGGTATCCTATTAGAAGAGATTAAAACACAGACAAGCTTACAGACACAGAAGAAAGATTATGTGAAGAAGATACAGGGAGAAAAGTGTCATCTGTAAGCGAAAGAGAGAAGCCTCAGAATAAACCCAACCCTACGGACACTTTGATCTTGGACTTCTAGCCTCCAGAACTACAAGGAAATAAATTTCTTTTAAGCCACCCACTCTGCAGTACTTTGTTATGGCAGCTCTAGCAAACTAATAAACATCACTGTAACATCAAAAAGCACTCAGAGATAAGCTAAAAGAAATATGTGCATGACTTCTACATAGAAAACTTCAAAATATTATTTAGAGGTATTAAAGAAGATCCAAATAAATGAAGGGACATACTATGTTCATATATTAAAGACTCAATATTGTAATGATGTCAGTTCTCCTCAAATTAATCTATAGATTCAGTGTAATCTCAATCAAAATCCCAGATTATTGTTGTAGAAGCTGGCAACTTGATTCTAAGATAGCTGAAAACAGCCATGGCACTTGTACAGTACAAAGGTAGAGAAATTACACTACCAGAGAGCAAAACTCATTATAAAGCTGCAATAATTTAAAAAGTGCTCTAGTGAACCCATGGTAGAAATCAGAGAATTCAGAAACAGACTGACATATATATGGCCACCTGATTTATAACAAAAATGACAATGCGATATAATGAGGCCTTTTCAACATATAATACTGGGACCAGTGAATTTCCATTTGGGGAAAAAAAGTTAATCTTTACCCCTAGTTCACACCATGCAAAAAATCAATTGTAAGTGTCCATCTAAATGTGTGAATAAACAATTATAGCTTCTAAAAGACAGCAAAGGAGAGTATGTTTATGACTTGGGATTGGGGAAAGATTCCCTAAACAAGGCATAAAAACACCTTACCTAATCATGGAAATAAAACAAAAAGAACTGCCAGTGTAAAATTTGTTTAATCAAAAAAGTAGAAGATACTTTTCTACCATAGACTAAAGATATTTGCACTACAGTAGTCCCCCTTTTTAGGATTTTGCTTCCTTTGGTTTCAGTTACCTGCAGTCAACCACAATGTGTGGAAGGACATGATCCTCCTTTCTGACATATCATCGGAAGGTCAACAGAAGTAGCCTAATACCACAGCACCACGCCTATGTCATTCATCTCACTTCATCTTGTTATGTGGGCATTTTATCATCTTACACCATCACAAGAAGGATAAATACAGTATAATAAAATATTTTGAGAGAGAGAGACCATATTCACATAACTTTCATTACAGTATACTATTATAATTCTACTATTAATTATTGTTATATTTTGTTACTGCGACTAATTTATAAATTAAATTTTATCACAGGTATGTATTACAGGATAAAAACCACATAGGTTTTTATCCTGTAATAAAACCACAGGGTTCAGTATCTACAGTGCCAGGCATCCACTGGGGTCTTAGAACACATCCCCCACAGATAAGGAGGTGACTACAGTACATGTACCTGACTAAAGACTTATATCAAAAACATAAAGAACTCCTATGTCAATATCAGAGAGAGAAAATCAAATAGAAAAACAGGCGACAGACCTTACTAGGCACTATTCCCCCCAAAAAAATATCAAAATGGCCAAAAGATATGAAAAATTTTCAATATCAGCAGAGAAATGTAAATTAAAACCATATGCCCAACACTACATAAACCAGAATGACTTACTTTTTTCTTTCTGTTAATGACAAGAGATGGCAAGGATGGAGAACAACTGGAACTCTTATATGTTGTTGATGGGAGTATAAATTGGTACAGCCATTTTGGAAAACTATATGGTAGTACCTACTAGAGCTAGCACAGGCATACCCTATAACTTAGCAATTTGATTCCTATACACATTCCTAACAATGGGTACATATATAACACCAAAAAATACATAAATGTATTTATAGCAGCACTTTCTGTAAGGGCCCTAAACTGGAAATAACCCAAATGACCATCAAGAGTAGAATAAACAAGCAAACTAAGGTATATCCATACATAGAATATTATACTACAATAAAAGTGCACATTTTACAACCATGTGCAAACGCAGAAGTATCTCATAAACTACAAAAGGATCAAAAGGAGCCAGATGTAAACTCCTAAATACTGTGATGCTGACTATATGATACTAGGAACAGACAAAAATTACCTGTGGTGGGGGAAGCCCTTGGTAAAGGGGGAGTTGTGACTAGAAGTGGATATAAAGGATTTCCAAGGCTCTCTTTTGTATAAAACTCTGGAGCCTTAAACTGTTCATTCAAGTGCACTCAAACCTCATTTTTGAAGTATAATGCACATACAGAAAAGTGTATCAAAGAGGGCAGCTTGATGAATACTCCCTAACAAAACAACCTATGTAACTGCTACCCAAATCCACCTACTTCTCCAGACTCCTCACACATCACTCCCAGCTTTCACTCCATATACTGGGGCCATTCTGTCTTTCTCCCAGCCTAATGCTGCTCACCAGGCCGCTCTCCTGCCACTACGTGCCTCTGCCCTCGACCATCTCTGGAATGGAAACAATTCCTTTCTAGCACTCACTCAAATACCGTCCAGCTGAAGAAACCTCTTAACACTCAATCCTCACTTCAAGAAAGCCTTTCCAAGGGCACCTGGCTGGCACAGTCAGTTTAGCACCCACTCTTGGGTTCTGCTCAAGTCGTGATCTCAAGCCCCTGGACTGGCTCTGTGCTCAGCACAGGGTCCGCTTGAGTTTCTCTCTCCCTCTCCCTCTGCCTCTGCCCCTGCCCTCTCTCTCTCTCTCTCTAATAAATCTTTAAAAAATAAAAAAGGAAGCCTTTTTAAATCTTCAACCAGTTTAAATTCCTTCTTACGGCCTCTTATGATTCTCCTTTGTAGCACTTGTCACAGATGCAATTTTCTGTTTTAGATGGTTTATTTGATTAATGTCTATAGACACTAATAACTAATTATGTAATTAATTAGTAATTAACATAGACATTAATTACTAGACTCTAAGCAGATGCTCACCATTACACTCCTAGCAGTGAACATAGGGCCTGTCACACAAGAAGTACTCAATGTTAAGTAAAGGAGTGAAAAGAAATATAATGAAATCAAACTATAAAATTATGTCATGCAATCAGGAAATAGTTTCAGTGAGTTTTTCTTTATACTGAAATTTTTATGTTTGCTGTTTTTCAAGTGTGAAGTTCCAACCAGTTACACATTTTAGAAACCATCAGTGACACCAATATACAAAGCTATCTAGCAAAGTTGGAATTGACTGTTCTCTAAAATGTGTTCCTCTTTCATACAGCATATTTGCTTGCCCTAGGGAGGGTACTCCCAAGGTTGTTTTTTTTTTTTCTTTTTTTTTTAGTGACACATTCATCTTTAATAAGCTCAAATTTTAGGTGTTAATTGATACTAAAAATGCTATTTCTGTCTGCCTTCCTAAACTCCCAAGGTTTTTATAACCATAACCATAGTCGAAAGAAAGTGCTCCGTAACATGGTTAACTCATTCTTAGTAAAAACAAACCAAAACAACAAAACCCATCAGTCTTTATATTCTGTGGGGATAAGGAAAAGAAAATGACTACTCACCCTGCCAATGTATCAAAATTTCAATCAACCCTCAACAGAAAAGGATGTCTCAAAAATCAGTTAAAAGTAATACAACCAAAGCACAAAATGGAACTAAGTCAAACTGAGTTAAAATTATCCAATATTTCAAAACTATTTATTGAAAGTATCAGATATTTAAAAAACAACTGCTATTCTACTAACACTGCCCAATAGTATAAAAATAATACAAGTAGGACAGTTTACAAATACCAGATACCACATGAGCTGAAGATAACAAAGCAAAAGAACCACCTGTAAAAATGGTGTATTATTGTTCACGGTGGGGGGGGCCATGTTCTTTTCTTTATGCTAGAAGAAAGCCTATGCAATATTAGTTAGTCACTCTGTAAACCAACCTCTTCACTTTCAGTAGTCTGAGTAGACACGAGTACATCAAGTCCAGCATTGTGCAAGATCACTGCTGAGCTTAACAGTGAGTACCTTCTCTCTGTTGGGTTTAGAGACATCTCATAATTCAGAAGTTAAAAACCCATGCCCTTCATAGTATCTCAAATGCCCCTCTAACTATGTTCCTGGATATTTGGAAGCTCTCAGGAAGCTTTTCTCAGATAAATCTAGAATGATAAAATATATAAAAAATAAACAAAACCCTCTCAGTCTCAGGTCCCTCATTTTTAACAGCAAGGTCATGAGCTGATACAGGTACTAGTTTCTCTTTCCTGTTCTTCATCTTTCTTCTCCTCTCTACTCTCAGCCTGAAAAATAAAATCACTTCTCGGGAGAAAATTAGAGAATCCCCTTATTCCTTGATTACCATAAGAAACATATTTCTGCAGAGGTTGGCACATGGTTATCAAAGCATAAGATTAAATTTATTTATTTTATTTATTATTTATTATTATAAGGAATCTTCTTATTCTCTCACTCTATCCCATATCTCTCCACTTCCCAAGAAGTACAGTTAAGAAACTGTTGCTAGTGGAAAGTACATGCTTCTTCGTTGATGGGAATGGGGCATTCTGCCATGGGATTAGGCACATTATTATCCTTAATGATTTCTATATAATTCCAAACAACAGACACTTCCTGATACGTTATCACTTTTTCCCCCACAATGCCAAGTCTTACAAATTACAATTTTCCACTCCAACTAACACAGCCCTTATATTTTTGTTATATTCTCTTTTAGTCTCTATCCATATTTGTTTTTACACAGATGCTGTTAAGGTGTATGTATAATTTGGTATCTTGTTATAGGCTTATATATGATATATATATATATATATATATATATATATATATACACATATATACACACATATATATTATATATATATATGTTAAAACATAGGCTTTAGCACATAACTGTAAGGCTGCATAAAATATCCCACTTAATGGGATTATTTTAGCCATCCCTACAATGTTACATACCTCTTAGAATAGCAAGTTCCTGTAGTTTGCTAATCCTTTGGAAAGCCATTCTATACTTCTCAATTTTCCTAAATTTGTTTCTTTCCAACTCTAAAATACCAAATACAGAATGAACTTGCTCATCCCTCTCACACTCCTTTCCAATTCCCTTTGTTATTGACAAAGTTTTACTTGAGATGCTATGACTGGAATCAAATGAAACAGTCTAAGGGCAGGAGTTTCAGAGTTTACCCAAAAATACAATCTTCCCTCTCTCTCTTCATTTCTTTCTTTCTTCCACCTCCCAAGTTCTTTTCCTGATCATTATGAGATTTAATGTATCTTTTTGGCTATAAAAACATATTAGAGGGGTGCCTGGGTGGCTCAGTTGGTTAAGCATCTGTCTGCCTCCAGCTTGGCTGTGATCCCAGTGTCCAGGGATCAAGCCCCAAATTCAGGGAGCCTGCTTCTCCCTCTCTTTGCTGTTCTCCCTGCTTGTGCTCACTCTTTGTCATATAAATGGATAAATAAAATATTTTTTAAAATATTAGACTGATGTCAATACTTACTCTGTCCCAACCTATGAAATTTGGGCCAAGTGCAAATTTAATTAATAGCACAGAATACGGAAATATCTCTGTCCCTTACCCCACCCCTATAAAAATCTGGCAAAAGGTTTAGATCTGAAACAGGAATTTTCTATGGTGTGTTTTGGGAGAGGGAAGATAAAGAGGGAAGAGTTAAGAGAGATGGTCCCTGGCTATTACTATAGGGATAGAGACCCTAAGCCCCTAATGTCAATAGCATGGTGGTCATAGCCAATTCACTACCATACCAGTAAGTGAACTTGTTTAAGTATTAAGGGGAATACCAGTTACAGCAGCAAAAGGAAATCACAGGTTATGGGTCTAGCAGATACTTACTCTATTTACTTTCTGGAACCTGGCAGGTTTGCCTGTTGGTCATTAGTGCAAGGGTATCATGCTGGCAAGCTTCCCATTTAACTCAGTAAGTACCCTGCCAATAGCCACAGCAGTGTCAACAGAAGCAGGAATGATGCTCCTGGCAATAATGTTCCCCTAACAACCAGCTTGCTAAAGGGACCATCCAGTCTTCTGGGTGTCAGCAAGGTTACAGACTGCAATGGTGTGACTTGTTTTCATTAGTGCCAAGAGGTTAAGAAGTTGAGAGTAAGGTGAAGCTAAAGCTGACATAGTTTTCTAGGTTCATTCCTATCATTAATATGAGAAACACTTTGATCCTACCCTTTAAGTAAGTCCTCTGTTTTTACAGAATAATGAATATATCCGTGTACGCAACAACAAAATCAGCATCATAATTAGCCCTTATTATGCTGATGGATCTTACCCAGGGAAGACAATGATGGGTTCTCTCTTGATCAGAAGCTTCCTATTTTCAGACTTGAACCTCATATACTTTCCATCAGTAGAATCATAATGTTACGGTCAACAGAAGAGTGCAATATTCCCCACCTAGCAAATATTTTCAGCATACTAACAAGGAGCCCAATATGATCCCAGTCAATTTAATTTGATATTCACTATCTTTTCTCAGAACTGCATCTGCTAGCAATGCAACCTGGTGATCAAGAAGAATGAGTTCCAGGGCTATTTTTACAAATAAGTTTTTATTGACTTGGGGAGCTTTGTCCTGATTTAAATAATAATTCAACCTATGGTCCTACAAGCAGTAGTTACCCTACTACATACTTGTTCACACGAAGGCTAAACTCGCAATGCTTTATTCCCTAGTATTTATTTTTTAACTTAACAAATAACTGGGAGACCCAAATATGGACAAGCCACCATGCCCACACAAACCTGGCTATCTTCCAGCATCTTGTTTCTATTAGGAATAAACTCTTCTAAGCCAGCAGATTTTAGCATGTATTCTCTTTTTGTGATAATTAACTTTTAACATTAAATTAAAAAATGGGTCTTAGTTTGAGTATGCATTGTATCAATTTCCCCATTCAGAAGATTGCCCACTTATTTCTTGCCTTTTCTCCCTGTCTCATTGCTCATTCTCTTTTCAAAAACTGCTTCTTCTAAGTTCATAATTATCAGTAGTAATAATAACCTAGGATATGGAAAAACACTAGAAGCTTCCTCTCATATTTATATTAGGTTCTGTTGAAAACTATGCCCCTCGTTAATATCATGTTTCTTTACTTTTGAGCAAAGTGATGCTCATGAATGCAGCCTTCCTGTTTGCATTAATGTTTAGCTCAGTGAAAAACTAAATTAGTTCTCTAAAACTGCTGACATGGGTCAATTTCTGACAACTGTAACTTTTTCCAGGAACCTTCATCATGTTTCACATAAAAGATGAAAAACATAGAAAAATTAGTTGCATATTACTTTTCTGGAAAGTTAACCCAGCTGTTTTTTTGTTTTCAAATAAATACAGTGAAATGTGTTCCTGAAAAATTAACTATAAAATAAAATTCTAATATTTTTATTCCTTCATTAAGAAACTTTAGAAACCCAAATTATTACATTTATCTTCTGGAGAAAAAGGAGAAAGCCATTCTGATTTAAATTTTGTTTCTATACTTTTAAGGGTGACTGCATTTTAAAATATTTCTCTCGAGTTTTTCTCAGCAGGGTAACAAGGACTATTCAGTGGGTCAAAGATGTTCTCAAGACAGACCTTAACTAATCTAAGTTTAGCATTCCCAAAATAAGTTCAATTCTTCTCATGTAGTTAGTAGATATTCTTGACTTGACTTCAATCTCTCATTTAATAAATAACCTAGAATTATGATGCCTTAATGGCCCTAACTGGAAAACAATAAAAACAATGGCTTTAAAATGCTCACTTAAGAGTATGGGGGGTGGGGGGGAGCTTCTTCAAAACCTGCTTATGCAAATTTATGTTTAATTTTAGATGCTACTATGGGTTCTTCTATGTTTAAAATTAAGATATAGCTAATTTTCATATCGGCACCAAGACATCACAGGATTCTGTATGCATTAAGTGAAGCATTCTGTGTTGAAAATTATTGAAGGTGGAGTCAGCTACATGGGGATTCATAATGCTATTCTCTCTACTTTTATACATGCTTGAAATTTTTGTCAATCAAAAGTTAAAAAAGAGGGGCGCCTGGGTGGCTCAGTGGGTTAAAGCCTCTGCCTTCGGCTCGGGTCATGATCCCAGGGTCCTGGGATAGAGCCCCGCATCGGGCTCTCTGCTTGGCAGGGAGCCTACTTCCTCCTCTCTCTCTCTGCCTGCCTCTCTGCCTACATGTGATCTCTGTCTGTCAAAAAAAAAAAAAAAAAAAAGTTAAAAAATTAAAAAAGTTAAGCATTAAATGAGATTTGGGATAGTTACCAGAGAGGAAATGAAACAAACGATCACCAGAGTCTCTGAATTTCTATTTCCAATCACTCTTCCTCTATTATTGACAAATAATCTCCCATTCAGAGTTTTGATTGTTTTCTATTTATGAATCCAAACTATAAGTACTCAGTTTCTCACAAGTTAAAAAGATATTAAGGGGCACCTGGGTGACTCAGTGGGTTAAGCCTCTGCCTTTGGCTCAGCTCATGGTCTCAGGGTCCTGGGTCAAGCCCCACATCCAGCTCTCTGCTCAGGGTGAGCCTGCTTCCCCCTCTCTCTCTGCCTGCCTCTCTGCCTACTTGTGATCTCTCTGTCAGATAAATAAAATACTTTTAAAAAAAGATATCAAGTAGTTGACATTGGGGTATTTAGTAATCTTTTGTAATATAAATTAATGTATACCGAGTTAAAGTATTCTAAAGGTAATTCTCCATGCTAAAAAATGGGAACACTGTTTAATAAATAAAATACAGGATAAATACTTAAAAAGGAGCATTTGGAAAAAAGCTAATGAAATAACTCTTGAAGCAACCTACCTAATACAGAAAAACTGCAACACTATGTTGTTATGAAGACATTTATTTAACTTATTTGTGAATGTCTCATTCTGCTTTTAGTTCATTTAAGTGGGCAGTCTAGGCACCTATGTCTATTAGTCTCATTATTAATTCTAAGGTGGGAGGACTATTTGTTTGATTCTATAAATTGTTTTCTGGCATGTGATTCTTTCATCACCGATATATTAAAAGACCATCACAGAGTGACCGAATCATCTGTTGTTTGTCACCCAGAAAATATTATCTTTGAGCAGTCGTATTTGTTTAAATGCATGGTAATGCTGCATTCTCCCCTCTGAAGTATGGAAGGTGATTCTCATAGAAATTTTACTTAACAATTGTTGTCTGCAATAATTTTTGAAATGCTTTATTTATATATTCCATAATAAAATACATTTATTACTTACCTTGATATAAGTAACTTCCTAAAAGAGAGATCTTCCTAACAAATATCCTTAATTTTCTTTCAATTTAACTGAAATTACACTTGAAAGATTGTCTCCTTTTCAAATTTCTGGTTTTCAACCACACACGGGCTCTTGTCAGTTTGGCAATCCTCAGTCCCCTTTTCCTTTCTCCTAAGAGATTATTCCAAATATTTAAAAGTCTCCTCAAATCCCTTAATTACTTCCATCATCTCTATCCATCTGAGGGAGATGGTCTTGCCTCTAAGATCACAGAGAAAAATAGCAGCTGCTGGATGGATAGTCCTTTTTATTCCATTTCTGGTTTCTAAACATATCTATATTCTTCTATCCAGAGCTAACCTACCAACCTGTGCTCTGCTAACAATCATTTCCATATCTTCTGGATCTTATTCAATTACTTGTACCTTGAGTAACTTTTCTATTGCTGCTTTTTCTTAATTGATAAACACAATCCAATCTCTCTCATCTTACAATACTCTTTCTTTCTATTGATCAGCCATTTCTGTCTCCTTAACAGAATACTTCAAAGGGGGAAAACAAAACACCTATTCTAAACCCTAAATAACAGCATGTAACAATAATAATAAGAGACTCTATATTAACTCATTCAATCCTCACAGCAACTCTGTAAGGTAGTCAATTTTTTTTTTTTTTAAGTTTACTTTTTTAAGTGATCTCTATACCCAATGTGGGGCTCGAACTCACAACTCCAAGATCAAGAGTCCCGTGCTTACAACTGAGCCAGCCAGACACCCATAAGGTAGACAATTTTTATCCTTATTTTATGAAGGAAGAAACTGAGGCACAGGAAGGTAAAGTAACTTGCCCAAAGTCACATAGCTAGAAAGTGGCAGCTGGGAAACTAGGCATCTGAGCCCATGTTCTTTCTCACTACGCAACACCTTATCCCCATGTTTACTCTCAGTACCTTGATTACTAATTATACGCTAATGATCACTACTATCAGCTTATCTAGTCTTGATTTCTCCCTATTTATTTTTTCTACTTCCTATTTTAAGATCTTAATTTCAATATATCTGAAAGACCTAGCCTCCATCTCTCTTCTCCCTATGCTTCCTCTACCCTACTACAAAATACAACTCTATCCACTTTGCTACTTAACAAACCTTCAATGACTCTCCATGAGCTACAGAATGGGGTCTACAAATTCTTCAGTAAGGCACACAAGGTTCATCATAATCTGTTCCCAAATTACCTTCTTACTCCTATTCCTACCATTCCTTTACATATCCTCCAGTCACCAAACTTTGAGAAGTATGTGCCATACTTTGTTGTATTCCATGCTCCACACATAATGTTCTCTCAGTTTGGAAAATCATTTTTAATCTTCTCCTCTTGATGAATCATTACTCATCTGTATTATCCCAATTGCCCATTTCCCCCTTCCCCAGGTAAAAGCTAATCTCTCTCTTCTACCTCTATGTTCCCAGAACATTTGTTTAAAAAAAAAAAAAAAGTAGTAACTCTATTATCACAATATAAGATTATATTTTATTATATTGTCATTAATAATCTAGACTATGAGCTCTTAGAGAGCTAGGACATTCTCTTACTGATATTTGTATTTAGTACCCAGAACAAGAGCAGTCACTCAGAACACATATGATGAATGAATAGATGAAGCTCTTCTTTAATATTCAAAATCAATGTGCCCTGGACATGGGAAGATGAATTAATACATCACAGGAAACATCATAATCTTAATTAATCATTATTTGCCCAAGAAATGCCTAAAAACTTAGCAATACACAGAGCATATTTTTTTTAAATATTAATACAAGTATAGACTCTTTTTCTTGAAGTGTCACTGAGCAAAGAACTCTACCATCTACACAGTGATTTGAAGTAAATAATAAAATACATGAAAACAGAAAGAAGCCATAAATGTTAGGCCTATCTCTAAGTCACAAGACTTGATAATGAACAGTCATCAAATTATAAGTACTACAAAATATCCCCATGAACTAAACAGCGAAGTGTTAAGTGAAGTGTTAAGTCTCAATAGTTTCCCACTACACTGATTCCTTAATGTATAAAATATTTTGGCTCTGGTATGACACAGTCATGGCATTTACCAAATGGTTTATTAAATCATATTTATAAATCACAACAACATCAGCTTACATGCCCGACTAAATATAAATGTGAGGTGGACCAACGCTATCTCTCTGAGCCTCAAGTGTGGGAAACACACTCCTCTTAAGTTTTACTTATAAGAATAGAAGTAAATAGAAGTAGAAAAAGTTAAAACTGTTGCATAAAGTAAATCTTTAAAGAAAAATTCAACCACAAAGCAATGTGATTTCCCACTACTTTTTAATTTTTTTTAAGATTTTATTTATTTATCTGAGAGAGAACAAGCATGAGCAGGGGGAGGAGTAGAGGGAGAAGCAGACTCCTTGCTGAACAGGGAGCCTGATGTGGGGCTTGATCCCAGGACTCAGGATTATGACCTGAGCCAAAGGCAGCCAATTAACTGACTGAGCCACCCAGGTGCCCTCCATCATGCTTTAAATGGTTGTTTGTACTGCAAGCATTTCCTCCTAATTCTAAGAAAAAAACAAACAAAAAAAAAGTGAAGAGTACAAAATAAGGTGATGAGAAGAATTCAGAGCAGCACAGAGTAGGGTAATGATGAAATACCCAAGTAGTTTGGTTATCTACGCTACGATGAAATTGATTAAATATGTCTTATTTCTTTAAAAACTGATGAGTATTTCACTGACAGTTTTTTCCTAATTTATATTAAATTCTAGTATCAACATTCTTTGATTGCATTTAATAATATGAGTGGTATTGAGTGATTTTGATCCTAAAGTTACTGTGTTGTTTATATGCTGGGGTTCACATATGGGCTGGTCTAAGTTCAGAGTTCAAAATAATTCAACTTTTAATACATATAATGAAAAATTACACCTAAGTCACTCACCAGAACACAAAGGCAACATTAATATTGCTGCTGTAGACTAAACAAAAGCAGGAGTGATCAGTCTTTAAACTTTTACTGTTTTTCTAGCCTTAAACAGGAAAAGCATTTTGGAAATATAGGGCTCATTAAAGAACACTCTTTAAACTACTGCTGGAACTTAGGATTTTTGCCGTATAGGTGGAACTCCGAACAGAAATTTATTAACCATTCTTATTTACACTTGTCAGAATCTTAAGATTTTATACTCTACAGAGAACAGCTGACGTTCAACGTAGCAAAGTTCATTATTAAAACCATAGTATGCCAAGTCCAAGACACAAAAGAGAAATAAAACTTTGATTTGTCAAGAAAAACCTTATTGTGCACACTTTACTTTTCCTCCTACATCACCAGATTTATATTTTTATCTTACTTAGGATCGATGGTCCCAAAATACAATGAATTAAAATTAATTAATTAAAAATAATTTAACACAAATATTAAATCACCAAAATACTAGAACACAAACAAATCTCTAGGAATGCTTAAATAAAAATTCTGGAGCTGAAAAAGAGCTATTTACATGCTTCCCTGCATTAACAAAAGGGCAGGTAATAATGATGGCTTGTATGACAATATTGTCTTTGTTAGTTTAGCCCCAACAGAACTAAAGATTTCCTGATTACAACTTTGTAATCTAAGTCAACTGAAAAGATTTCTGGGGAAGGGAAACAAAGAGGAGTCTGAGTGCTAGCATTAAAGTGGAATATATTACCTAAGTTTATTCTTCAGTGTGGGACACTGTAAATAAGAGGGGCTCCTACTTCGACAGCCCATGCTAGGTCATGACCTGAACTCACTGTACTGGTGTAAAAGAGAAAGTTGTGCTGGAGTCTCAGATTTGCACGCTTCTCTGCTTCACCTTCAGGATCCTGTAATCACAGAGGGTCTTACAATGAATTGTTCACTCTGTACTGTATCTCATTGTCAGGATTTTTAAACAGTTGCTTTTTTATTGTAATGAGCCAATTATGAGCCAGTCACTCAAGCAGTCATTAACAATAGATTTTTTTAATTGCATTTTTAATGAATTTTATTTTGGATAAAAGCCCTTAAAAGTACCTATGGCAAAGGGTAATCATACATTGAATTAACAGCAAAATCTGTTTAATAATGACTTGTCTTTTATTTACTACAACAAAATAAATTCCGGTGAGAACGCTAACAAATTGACAGTGTCACAGAAAAAAGAGTGGGGGTTGGGGGAGGGAGTTGTATCTATACTGCTAAAAAAATTAAAATGAAAACATGCCTTCTTTGCATTTAGCTATGTCCTTATTCTTTCCTCATTTTAAGACACAAATAAAACATCTCATCAACACAGACCTTGCTCTATATTTAGAAAATAGTTAATATTTTATCCATAAGTTATCAATGTCTAATATAATTATAAAATAAGCTAAACTAAAAAAAACCCCACCAAACCAAATTTAACATATTCATTCCTAAAGATGAATGTAATATAGAGCTATGATAAAAGTTAAAACTATTGCTTAAACAAAACACTATAGTGTAAAAATCTTCATTCATCTTGAAATATTTCTATGCAAGTATGAATGGAAATGTTCTTGTTGAAGATAAAACGTGATCCTAATGAAAATTTGAATGAGCACAGTTTAAGATCAGATATAAAAATGTATTTTTTTAGTTGACTCTATTGAAATCTCTGAAGTCTTAATCATAAATAAGAGCCCACTACTCAATGTAACTTAATCATTAAGTAGGAAGTTTTAAGGACTTCCCTGCTATCAGAAAAATTCTCTCTTTAGGGTTTTATACATGTCATACTGTGGTTGGATTTTAAAGTTTTTAATCCATTAAAATCACTCACACATGCTAAGGGAAAAATATCTATCTATACTGTATGTATATATTCGGAGATTCCCAGAGTAAGTGTCACTATACACTCTGATTCTGTGAAAGAAAAAACTTTTAAATGTTCAAGGTCTTAAAAACCTTGCATTATCTGCCTCAAGAATGGGCTGACTGAAAGCACGAGCCTCTGCAGCCTCTGGTTAATTAATCTGCCGGCTGAATGACAGTGTGCCTAGGGGCATGGCGCTGACAACCTACACAGGGTCCCAACGTGCTTTAAGCCCTGGATAGCTACATTCTGCACGCCAAGACTTTGCCCAACAAATAGTAGAGAGGCCTATAGAGACTTTCTTCTTCCGAGACATTCCATTTAATTAATGTAATCTCTCTTTATCTAAAAGTTTTAATAAATTTAGAAGGTGAGACAAAATCAACACATTTATGACACTGAATGCAGTAACTAGTTGCTCTAACACTTTTTTTTATGTACCCAAAAGGTTTCTTTACAAGGCAAAAGAAAATGAAAGCAAAAAAAAAATGTTATATCACATTCAGAAATTTTCAAACATGCTACTTGATCTGTTAAAAAATATATTTGTACCACCCAATGTTTAAGAATTCAATTAAATGAATCTGGTCCTTTCCATCTTGCTGGGTTTAAAGATTTTACTATTACAAAAATATAAATCATACACCTACCCCAAAACTCTTCGAAAATTACAAATACCTAATCTTGAGCAAGGTAAGGCTATTTTTTTAAGCAACAGGATACAAAGGACATTCTCCTAATCCCTTTTACTGCCAGAACAAAACATCTTTCAAATCAAGATAAAATCGCTACATCATGAATGTTAATATCATTCTGAGAAAAATAATACCTTATGACTAGAAAAGACCATCCCTTTAGGGAGAAATGTTGTGTTAAAGTGGATTATTCTTTTAGTAGTGTAATAGAATGGCTTCTACCTAGTCCCAGATGGAAAATCAAAATCTGCATTTAAATGGAAATATTTTAAAACAGATAGGAAAAAGGCTAAAACCATAAGGAATACCTCCTTCCTTACATCTTAAAAATCCAAAATGCTTCATGAGAACTTTTCTGGAAGGTATGGCTTTAAGATTTTTGTTTGTATGTTTGTTTCATTTTTATGAAGAGCTTGCAGGGCAACATAATTTCAGTTTTGTGATTAACACATACTATTTATGCCTATTTTATCAAATTTATAAATTGGATCGAGAAGTTGAGCCGCAAAATTTTTAGCATTGCAAGAAACAGATTTATGGTTTAGGCTTACGCAAAGTTAATAAGAATGAGTCCTCCATTTTATTCCTATTTTTTAACCATGATGTTTTATATGTAATTCTTACAAAGCAATAGCAGTTTGTTGAGTCAAATAAAATCTGAGTTTCTTCTAGCATTTGACTCAAATCACCACCATGGTTAGAGTAAAAAGAAAGCAAAATGTTAGGCAATATTATAACAACTGCTCTTTGCGACCTGAAAGATTATTTTCAGTTCTTCAATAGTTGGAGCAATTTTCTTAAATCCTAAAGGAGCCTGACAGCACTGCACATTTCTTAATGCTTGCATTTACTTTTACATTATAAAACAATAAAACAGCAGGATAATGTTCACGCAGTTTAGAGACTTGTAACATTACCACAAATAATTCTACTGTATTATGGCAAAACATAAGCTTTTTAAATGTAGGCTGCCTAAAGAAAGGGCAATCTATATTCATTGAAAGTACATCGACAAGTAAGATTGGAAACATAACTTAAATGTTGTAGCTCATTCTAAAATAATGGTTGAAACGGTTTGAAAAAGCAAAATCCATGCTAGATGAATTTTTTTTGGTCATAAATTAAAATATAATTAATTTTCAAGCACAGTGCTTATTGGCAAAGGAAAGGCTTCCCACATTTCTTTCTTTGGGTTTTTAACAGACTACGTGGCTTCAGCCACCTCAGGAACCAACTACATTAGATAATTTGATCATTTTTCCTCAACAATGTTATAAATCAAGACACTTTACAATTACCCACTTTAAAGATGCAGGTGATTTGACGGTGACTAATGGACTGCAAATAATGGACCAACCTGCAGAAGCTGGCCATAGCATTTCCTTTCTAAAATCAGCCCATCTTCTAGTCACTCTATTGCAGGTTCTGATATGTCCTTATTGCCAGAAGCTGTCCATTTTTGTACAGGAAATTGTGTGGGTCTCTTTAAAAGACATGAAACACATCTTATTTTAAAGCATAATGGGAACAACTCCTGTGTATGTATCAGGTGATTTTCTCACTTTCAACAGGTAATTCATTTTAATCCAGCTGTCCATGATTCTCCTAGTGCTACCCATAGGGATGAGAAAGAACAAAGCATTTCTCTGCTGTAACCCAGTTATCCTTTACACTGGCACCTCCATCCCTGTTTCCAATTCCCACCTCTCACCCTCACTCCCAAAACCTGCACAAGAAAAGTTTTTCAATGGGAGATGATACACTATTCAATCTCATCACCAAAATAAACTCCAAGACACATCATCATTAGTCTGCACTAAGGAGCAAACTAAATCAGGGCAGCTGTACATGGGGCCATCACAGAATATCCAAGATTCACAGATGATTTAAATCACCAGGCTCTACAACTGCCTACATTAGAGAACTGTAGAAACATGGCAAATTTACATTTTAAAAGAAAATGTATGCCCTCATCTTTGTAGATATTAGACTCTTATAGCCAATGTATGAACAAACAGACCTTTAATTCAAATATTTCTTTCTAAATAAATGATACTTTCAGTTAGAAGGGAACCAAACTCTAAAACCTCACTACCCACAGCAGGGCCTCAGACCAGCAGAACTGGCATCACCGAGGCACGTGTGAGAAGAATGCCAGGCTCCACCCAGACGAACTGAATCAGAACCTGAATGTTTAATAAGATGCCCAGATGACTCATCTACGTATTGATGTTTCAGAAGCTCTGGTCTAAACTTTGTTCTAGTTTCACCATTTATTCTTCATTGAGAGACATAAAGCAGTTAAGGGCAGAACAGCTTGTACTCATAAAAACACTTAAATGTTACAGATGACCACAATTTAAATAATGAAAGAGAAAACAGGGAGAAAATGTAAGTAAAACTTCAGCAACTAAATTAGATCTAGACCCTGCAATCTTTGTTTTCAACACTTGAAAATTCATGTATATGTTACATGCCCAAATGCATGTAACAGATGAGAGAGGAAGACGGGGAGGAAAAAGAATGAAAGTGACAGGAAAAAGAATCAGAAGAGAATGGAACTACAAAGTACGCACAGTGCACAGAGGTAGATAGGTTTAGAGCCTGAAAAGAGAAGAAATGAAGTGAAAACTTCATTTTGGAGAGAAGCAGCAATAACCCCCTCAAAAACACTCCCACATGAGCCCTCTTATACATACAAGCCCAAGCCAGTGTGCTGGAATGCAGGTCACATCACCAACAAGAAATTATCAAGAAATAAGTATAACATAAACAGAGTATGTCACAGAAGCCAGTATCCCCTAATACTAGTTGAACAACAATACAAGAAAACACAGAAAGAATTAGTTCTGAGAAAGCAAAGAGACCAACAGCAAAAGGTAGTTACAATACTAAAAAGGTGATCTAAGATTCTTTTTCCAAAGTCTAAATAATCATTTAGTTATAATTACCATAAAATCAACATTACCTATTTAATACTTACAAATGAACTTACTATTATTACAGCACTATTGTTATTAGTTATTATACTAAGTCTACTAAATCCAAAATTGCAGTGTTGTTTTGTTTTTAATGACATAATAAAAACAGCCAACATGAATAATATAAATTCATTTTTAAAAAAAGGAAGCATAAGGGGCGCCTGGGTGGCTCAGTGGGTTAAAGCCTCTGCCTTCAGCTCAGGTCATGATCCCGGGATCCTGGGATCAAGCCCCGCATAGAGCTCTCTGCTCAGCAGGGAGCCTGCTTCCTCCTCTCTCTCTGCCTGCTTCTCTGCCTACTTGTGATCTCTGTCTGTCAGAGAAATAAATAAAAATCTTTAAAAAAAAAAAAAAGGAAGCATAAGAGATTTTCTATGGGATATTTAGTGAATATAAAGGAATGGCTTATACCTGCAATAATAATTTGTAGAGTACGAAATATGTCTAAAATGTTATGCTTGATATTAAATATATATACCCAAAATGATTAATCTATGATTAATCCAATAGTCTATCAGCATTTATTTAATGAAAAAATTAGAAATAATTTCTAAATACTGCCAAACTTAATGAAGCCAATAGAAAATAAACCAGCTGATAGCCAGAGACTACAGTATGGCTAGTCAAAAAATAGAGCCTGTAAGAAAAAAATGAGTTATAATTAACATTATATCTGGAACTTAAGAAAAATAACATACATGTTACTATGTCTTTATCTGTGTTCATCCACTTGGCACATTATTAATATATAATATACTAAAACTCAGCCCACTTTGTAACTGATCTTTTGAATGTAATTCCATTAAAACACTGGAAAATGACTTCTCAGAATATGGGGGGGTGGTGGTGGAAATCACCCTATGCCTTGCATTACATGACTGAGCTGCCCTAACACATATCTCTTTGGTTTTGTTCCAAGAGTAAAACGCAGTCAAAGATGGGCAGAATGCTACTCCCAGCTTGTATTCACCACATGCCAGGAACTGTAAAAATAGAATTCCAAGTTGAGGTTTCAGATACATTAAACAAAGACTTAGAATTTCAAAATATAAATAATGCATGCATAAATAGTTATATTATTTATGGAAATCAAGTAGGAAATATGTATCAATGGTCTTAGAAATAATCATATACTTTGATCCATTAATTATACATCTAGAAATCTGTCCTAAGAAATTAGTATTTTTAAATGTAGACAATAATTGATGTGCCCACATCAAAGTGCTATAATTTATAGTAAAAATTAGACTCAAACTAATTTACAAAATTAGGGAATCATTAAGGAAATTATTATACAGCTACATGATGGAATATTAAGTAGTCATTAAATTATGTTCATAAAGAGGTTTTAATGGCATGAAAAAATGCTCCTGATATTTTAAGTTAAAAGAAAGCAGCCTACAAAGTTATATACACAAATGATTATACACGTGTATGTGTGTATCTATGACAGTATGTTAAATATATATGTGTGGAAATATGTCAAAACGTTAACTCTGAATGACTGAATTTTGAGTAAGATATTCACATTTTTTATACTTTCATGCCTTTCCTTAGCTTAAAAAACAGTTGTAAGTATCAAAGAATATTAAGGAGTAATTTAGATTGACAAAACAAAACAAAACAAAAAAACAACAAAAAACAAGGCATGAAGAACAAGGGTGAGAACACTTCAAAGTTACAGCAAACCTATGCCACTAAATAGAGAAAGTGTGTGTGTCAGCAAGAGGAGTACTGAGAACCTAGTCCTAGAGGAAAGAAGCTGCTGGACTACCTGAAAGGTGGAAGACAGATGAAAATCACTGATAGTTAAGTATAAAGACAAATGAAAGTAAAATAAAAGAATGCAGAAAAGTAAAATCTATTAGAATCTAATAAGCAGACAAAAAAGCAAAGGGGATATCATCAATGCCAGGGTTATTTTCACTATGCAAAAGCATCAAATAGTTGCAGAAAGTAAAATATAACCATTTTAGGAGGCTTATTCTAAATCTTTGGTTAAATGTAAGAAACGGGTTACTATCAAATCATAACAAAACACAATTTATAGATCCTCATTTTGTTTTCTACAAAGTTGATAACTACAAAGACTGCTTTTTTCTTTTCAAACAGAGTTAAATACATCTTTAAACTGTGCAGATAATGAAATTACATACTCAAAAACATGTATAACCCACAAACTACATCTTTTATAAAATAATATTTTAGCTAGTTTGTTAATTAAGTTAGTTGTAATTTACTATATCTTTCCTTAACCTTCCTTAGTTGTAAATGCTTCATAATAATTTCTATTTCAGACTGCTTGACGGATCTGCTGGTTCCAAATCAATAAAAACATGGGGTAAAGAGTAGCCGCACAAAAGGCATTATATAAAACAGAATTCACTGGATGCAATGATTTTAACCACAAAGCAGAAAACATCAACATGTTTCTTCACAAACTAGATTAGTCTTATCTATTATATAGCATTGTTTTGTCTAAAATATACACAAGTAACAGTCTGAGAAGAAACTATGCATAATAGCATGAAGGAAAAATCAGGCTACTCAAAGATTAAGACAGAATTCCTGTGTAAGTATAAATGCTTAAAAACTCCATTTGAAACAAGAACCATTGATACTAACTTATAACTGAAGTTTATAATATTATCTAGGCTTTGACAGAATCTAGTCTATGATGGCCCTAAGGAATGTCTGAAATAAATGTGAAGATGCTTCTTTAAGTAATGGGGGGGGGGCAGTTACTGGCTTTCCAAAACAACTAATTTAAAATAGGAAAGTAAATACTGTCTAATTAATGATCTCAGGATACACTGAGTTGAAAGTTTGATTTATCCATTCGTCTGTTGAAGGGCATTTTGGTTCTTTCCACAGTTTGGCTTTTGTGGAGATTGCTGCTCTGAAACGTTGGGGTACATATGGCCCTTCTTTTCACTACATCTGTATTTTTGGGGTAAATACCCAGTAGGTGACTAACATAACACAATTTTTAAAAGTTTGATTTACTTTTAGTATCAAATCACACTTCACACTTCGGCGATGTTAGCATGAAAAAACTACATTAATATGTAATGATCTGCTCTCTACTGGAGAGGACCAGGACAGGGAAGAAACCCAGAGACTGTTAACACTGAATTGGCTAAGAATAAATGATAAATTATTTCAAGGTATTAATCAAAAGTATAAGCTAAATCAAGAATCCAAGTATAATTCTTAAACAGACCCAGATAGGGCAATCTTGAGCCTTAAATACCATAGGATTCTTAGGAGAAACTCAGCAACAATGGCCAGACAACAAAGGATGAATGCCAAGCCATGGAACAAAGAGATACACTGCAAGGAATATGGAATATTTTTAAAAGAGCAAAGAATGCACCACAAATAATAATCATGATGAATACACAGCAGTAACCTTCTCCCTCCTTGAGACAGGCACAGTGCCTTAATCATCTAATCTCCAGCAATCAGAAAAATGCCTTCAACAAACCAAGAGGAAAAAAAATGCATATTAACATTCTACAACTCATACAGCATGTGTAAACATTATGAATAATGGTTATATAGTGTGTGACTTTTTATCCTTGCACTTCTAGATTTTGTCAATTTATTGAAGTCCAAAGAAAAAAGCATATAGGATAAAATCATCTGAACTTCGTAAAACATACTGTTTTCTCATATAAACTTTTCAAATTGTTGGTGATGTGTCCATTTTCTGCCCACAAAGCTTTCCCATTAAGTTTTTAGTAGATGGGATGCTGGAAGACCCTATAGAAAAACTGAACTGTGGAAAATATTCAATTAATTCCAGTTGGTATCCAGCTAAAGCAAAGTCCAAAACAAACATATTAAAATGCACAAAATTTGACATGATATTTGCCAAATTGAAAGCAACTGATACATGAAAGACCAAGAGGAAAGACAATTAAAGACAAAATAAGGAGCAGGAGAATTTCTACCATACTATTCCTGAATTCACAGAAGGGCATGGTTAACTTCTCTAAGAACCAGATCAACAGAGAAACCATGACAGATAAAAATATCTTATTAAACTAGTTAAGTATAAGCAATGCTCCATTGCTCCCATGATGTAAGAAAAATATTTTATCTAGTGACTTGGTATAATATTATTGATAATATAACCAATACTATTAACATTAGTTAAGATGATGATGATTATGTAATAGTTAACATTTATTGAGGCTTCCTTTATGATCTATTTTACATGGATTATCCCATTAAATGCTCATGACAATCCTATGATGTAGGTACTATCATTAGCCACAACTTTATAAATGTGAAAGTCACCATATATAGAAGTTAACTAAACCAAGATCATATAGCTAGCATGGGGTAGAGCCTAGAACAGACACGTCTGACTCCAGAATCCCCACTTATCTCTTGTCGCCAAAAAATCAAAAAGCAAAAAACCATGTCTTATTACACACAATATTGATTTCCTTAAATACATGTAATGATAAAGGTATCATTGGACATCATTAAAATAAAAGATGAAAATATACAGTGTAACAGGGGTTCTCAACCTTTTTGGTCTCCAGACACTGATACGTGCAATTTATTATCCCTTCTTATAATCCAGTGATGGAGTTGAGGAGGAAATACCATCCAGTTGTCTGCCCACTCTGAGAATTCCACAGTATGCAAACCTCTATCTTTATGTATAAGCAATGCTACTTATGGCTCTACCCAAATCTTGCTTGTGGCTCAAAAAGATTAATAAATAAAATGTATATTCAAAGATTTTGCCACGATTCTCTCATGCAAGACTCATGTTAAAAATAGTAATTACATACTTCAGTATTAACTCATAAAAAAGAAAGCTGAATTAAGGAAAATAAGAAAATGTTACTTTTTCTTGGGTTTAAGCTGTTTCATTCAGCAGCAAGATCTTGTCTCATATTCTACCACCTTGAAGAAATTTAAAGGATTTCTTTGGAGGACTGTTATAAAATTATCATTGACATTTTAATTAAAAAAAGAAATGTATGTTGAATAAACAGGACATTTCCCCTAACAGTCTGCAGTAGCTGCTCCATTGCTTCTTTGTACAGTCTTGGTAAATTATGCAGGCTCTCACTAGACAGAGCAGCTGTATTTCACTGTCTTCAGTAATGTAATCTACATTTATCATTATTTTAATTAAGCAGATTCTTAATTTGGTACTTTCACTGCAAAGAAAAATAGCTTATTCATTTTTTTTTTTTTTTGGTAGACAGCATCTTGTCAGTCTTATAAACCAGAATTTAATTTTAAACATGATTCTTACCGCAACAAGTCACTATTTTTTTTTAAAACTACCATATTTGGTTTATTAAAAGCTTGTTCAGTCTCATTCTATCAGTTTAAAACATTGGTTCCTTCTTTATGTTTTTAAAAAAAGGGTACTTTCGCAGTTCTCAATTTTAACCCAAGTAATATACTAAAAACAATATGATTTATTATAATATTAAACTCAGGATTCAAAATTAATATGAAGCACAAGTAAGAACTTTACAAGAAAAATAATGCTTTACTCAATGTTGAGAAAATTCAATTCACAAGTTCTTTGTGCAAGATTATTTTTATCATCAGGTCACTTGAAGTGTCTGAATCTTTAGCTAAATCCATCATTGTGGAATGCAACAGCTTTTAATCATCTTGAAGACAAGTTCTGAATATTTTTTATTCATTTCCCATTATTATTTGTAGTCACAACAAGTTGATTTCTAAAAAATAAATTGGTGAATTACACTTGAAATGTGCTTGCTTAAATGGTTCACATAGAAACAATTACTCTAATAGTACAATACCACACTAAATTGTGCATTTTAATACATATTAACTTATCTCAAATCTTCTACGTCAATAAGGCCTGACATTAAAAAAATTCTGTATTTAGCATATGTTAATTGAGCATCTTTTATGTGCCAGGTAAAGAATTAGCTGCTCTGAATTCAAACCAAAGAAGAACAAAGCCTTTACACAAAAGAGAGAAAGAACGTATATGTACACACACATATATGTATATGGTAAACTGGTTTTTAAACTTTGTTCCTTCAAAGAGAACTTCAGGCCCCCATATCCACTTCAACCAGAAAAGCTCCACTTTCATCTATTTTTATGTCTTTTTTGGTAACTGGGTTGAGAAAGCAAAATCCACTTACCTAGAAACTATGAAGAAGGGCTCTAGACTACTACTGAGAACACAGGCAAATGAAAAGTATCCTGTTTTCTAGGATACATTAAGGGAGAAAAAAAATGAAAGACCCTTTTCTCAAGTTTCATTTATTATCTGTTTTCACATGTTGCCAAATATCGGTTTGTGGGTAAATTTCCACTAAAGTTTATAAACATGGCTTATAAGAAGTTTGGGGATAAAGTCTGTAAAGAATTGAAAGTTAATGTGCACCTCATTTTATCAGTCCACATTACCAAGGAATGCCATGTTAGCTTTCAGATTCACATAAATCATCGGGAGTAAAATTTTTGAAAAATCTAAAGTATATTAAATGTGTTCTAGATTTTTATTAAAACTTCCTTGTATAAAAACAATGCCATTGACCTTCACTTTGTGATTTTTGGAACAAAGTAACCATTTGGGCACTTATAATAACTTGGCCAATAAATATACATTATATCTAATTCCTCACAAAAACCTCAAAGATAAGCTATTTTTACTCCCATTTTTCAGATAAGAAAGCAGGCTCAGAGATTTAGAAATGTGTTCACCATTACGTAGTGAATACCCATGGAGAAGCTATGATTTGCCCCATGCTCTTTTTACTAAAACACTTTCAGAAGCAAAATAAACTTTGCCCGTGGAATATTTTTACTTCTAATCACACAGCTAAATATGAGCCTGCTTGTATTATCATCTAATAACTTCACATAAAGTTGTGTTTACAATGAAAAATTTAGCTATCAATATATATAATCAAATAGGTAACCCATAAAGAAAGGAAGGCAAATCTAAAATTTAAATCAATGCTAATGAATGACAAATACTTTAGACATTGTGTAACTCCCTTGGTTTGAATTTAAATAATGTCCTGTATAAAGCCTGGGTTGCCCAATTCAGGAACAAGTAAAAGTTAAGTTCTAGGCAGCCCACTTAGGCTCTAATTAAATAGAAGAAATGAGGACAAAGGAACTAAATTATTTTTTAAAATACTCCTATTGGAACTCAACTTCAAAAAGATATTTCATAAAGAGACAGTACAGCTTGTAAGATTCCTTCTATCTCAAATTACTCTGATGAATGTCTGATAAAACTTGAGATTTACCACTGGGTAACAACAAGAGGTAGCCAATAATTCTAAATGAAAACTCAGAATGGTCCTTTGTTCCCTTTGTTTAAAGTAAAGCCGCTAGTGAAAAACAAGAATGTCTACTTAGGAAAAAGGACTCTCTTGTCTGAGCAAAAATTAAATTTAAATATCCTGCTTCCTACCTGAATATTCTAAATCATCTACATGTATCTACTGTTTCCTAAAAGACTACAGAGGGCACTGTTGCATCAGCTTTGAAGCTTTACAATAGAAGCCTAAAAAAACTGTCTATAACATATAATTTCTTAAAGGGTGAAAAGCATGGAAATCTACCAAGCTTAATATAAGGGATAAAACCAAAATGTACGTTTTTTTTAAAATAGGCTGGACTTCAATGGGGCAAAAAAATTAACAAAAACAACTGTCAAATTGAGAACACTGCACCACACGCATTTTGCATTTCCTTTTGTAGTGCTTTCATGAGAAAGGTAACTAATCATAGCACCTCCTTATCCAATGGAAACAGGAGCCCATTGCAGAATCCTTTTTACAATCAATAGGAAAATGAATGTGGCACCTCATGCAATCCTTCCATAATTCTATCAACAGAAAGAATGCAGTCTGTTTGCATACTTTTTGTCTAAAAGGCCAATTCCATTTGTCCCCTCTTTGGGTAAAATGACAGCTACAGATCAATCACTCTTACATGAGAGTAAACACACTGCAAAAAAAAAAAAAAAAAGGATCAAAACTGAAATCTTCACCATTCTAAACGTAATTTTGTTACACACATAGGAACTCAAACTCAAAGCAAAATAGAAAAAGCAGGTTTTTCCTCATAGACATGCATTTCATGCTATTGTGCAATAGTACTGGGATACAAAATTATAATTAGGTATGAGTAGCATTCAATTGAACTTCTATACATTTTCTGTTCTCTCACATCATTCCTGTTACAATTCTTTGAAACTAAATTCAATTAAGTATAGTGCCAAAGGTTTTTTTAATACATGTTTGCAAAGTATTACAATAAGACTTGTATATAGAATATAAAGCTTTTTATTACACTATCACCTAATGTTTTCCACTTGCTTATTCACCAAAAATTTAGATTTCTGATACTACAAACAATACAAAAATGAAAGAGAAGTTATTTTATTTTTGTAATTTAAAAATAATGTCTTTAATAGCTTAACCTCTGTAGAAACACTAACATTAGCTGTAAGAATTATATCATGACCAGGCAGGCAACTAGAGATAACATGTAAAATGAGAAAGGAGAATACTCCATTAATGCGTATCAGATCACACCACCACATCACATATTAGATAAATCAACATTAATACAGGTGCCATCATAAAACTAAGGCCTCTAATAAAGGATCCCCGATTCCCTAGAAAAACAGTATACAACTCATTTTGTCACTCTCAAACTTCCAGAGAGATTAGCACCTTCTCTGAAATCAAAGTGCAGAACTGTGAAAGTGTTAAAAATTCTTCAATAATATGTCAACCTACTCATAAATCAAAAAAAGGAGAAGGGGTTTCAGATGATATGTAGATTTCATTTTATGACAGAAGCCTCGGTTTAACAAGTTATTTTCAACCAATAAAAGTCAAAAGTAAAGATTGTTAAAGTGGGCAGCACTGATTCTAAGGCTTTAACTTATTAAGTTAACCAAAATGCTACTTGAGTATTGCTCCCTTAAATTATTAATTTACAAGTTTTGCTTAGTCTCCTCCTGAGGCAAGGTGGTTTGTAGGTATATTGAATGCATGTAAATAAACAGAAAGCTTTTATAATAGTCTAATAACACACCAAACATAATAAAACAACCCTTTTTAATGAACACTGAATGCACAATCCTATAAACCAAGTTTATATAAATGGGCTATATAGATAATTTAAAGAAACTGTAAGATCCTCTAGGAAGTAAATGCACAAATTCAGAAAAATTAAACATAAGCCTATTGATTTTCACTGATATGATAAAAGCTTTCAACAAAATCAAAATATCACTATGCCTATGAAGAGTATGTCACATGCAGTTTTGGAGAAATATAAGAGAAAATGTCATAAACTGTTAGAAAATTTATTTGCAATATTGCTTTTCATCTACCTTAAGTGTGACTGCAAAAAAGAAAATCAGGTAATATCTTTAATATTCACTGTATTTAACTAGCTGTTTTAGTTTACTATTGTAGAAGGAAATGCAGCATATTAAAATCAATTTTAGTTAGCTCTAATTTATGCAAAGCTTGATTGTGAGCAATAGCTGCTAAAAGGATGCAGCATTGTTGATTCATATACAAGCATTTTACTTAACTACATTGGATAATAGCAGTGCTCCTAAAGGAGTATAAAAAGCAAAGTGATTAGCAATCATTACTGTTAATTAGTGCTCACATTACATTCCTTGGGATGAATCTTCTTGAAGTTGAATACATGGGAAGTTTATTTTTTTAAAGAACTGCCAAACCTTGCCTAGGTAAGTATTAGAATAAACGGTCAACTATCAGTAAACGGTCTAAAAAACAGGGACAGATCAGCATCCAATTAGTATGTCTAAGTTTTTAAACAGGAAAAGGGTTGAGGGGAATGAGTAAAACTGGAAACTCATACTTCACATTCTGCAATCTCACTGATAAAAGGAGGAAATGTGTGTTTATCAAACTTGCTGTGAGTGCACAGTTCATGTGGAGTCCTGTAAACAATTGCCTGACTGCCCACTTCCAAATGCATGTGAAAATCTTGGAGATTTAGAGCATCATATTCAGCAGGCAAGGTCACTCTAGTGATGCCCTGGAAATGGGAAATTAGGAAAACGTGGCAATCAGAGGTTTAGGGCTGACCAGAAAAAGCCCTCAGGCTGGTTTACCATCTTTCACCACCAGTCAGGGTTTCTGCTTATTCAGTATTAACATGACAGGGCTAAGAGTGAACGAAAAGAACTCCACACACCTAACTGGGACATTGCCTTTCTTGTTTAGAAAATGATAGGCATTTGTCATGGGAAAAACAAAACAAAACAAAACAAAAGACAACAACTAAAAAACTCAAACACAGCTTTCAAGAATAACCTCTGAAAGAAAAACAGGCTCCTCATGAATCTTCAGCAAAGAACCTAGAGAATGGCGACATCCTGTTGATTCTCAGGTTTCCTCTCCTTCTATACCATTCTGTGCATTTTAAAATGGAGGCCAAATTTTGGACAAAGAAGCTTCAAATACAATGTATGATCATTAGAGGGAAAACATTTAAAAATTCAAATGTGTAAAAATTATACAAACATTCTTATTACTTCATGTATATGCGGACCTAAAATATGTCCTTCAATTATTTTTCTATGTATATATTCTACAAATAAGTTTTATGAAAATATAATCATAACCATTCAGGGTATTTGCTAATCTATTCGCTTCTCTTAATAACATACACAGTTGTACTTCTGCAACTTCATTTTTGATGCTATATTTTCTACACCATGATTCAGTTTGCCAGCCACTTCTAAATCTTTGAATACATCTTTATATCCTTAGAATAAATTTTCCAAAGTGGAAATACTTGGTAAAGAGAGTCTATTTTTTGTATCTGATGAGATCTGCCAAATTGCGTCAGAAAGGCTGAACCAATTTATAGGGCTGCTGGCAGCACATAGGATACCCATTGCTTCAAAACCAATATTACTTCTTAATCCTGCCAAAGTGATAGCCACATTTTTTTTAGTTAGTGAGGTTGCACATTTTTTGGCTATTTGGATTTCTTTCTCTATGAACTGCCTGTTCATATCCTTGGCCCATTTCTCTATTTGGAGGCCAGCTTTTAAAATTTTTTTTTTTTTTAAAGATTTTTTTTTATTTATTTGTCAGAGAGAGAGGGAGAGAGAGCAAGCACAGGCAGACAGAATGGCAGGCAGAGGCAGAGGGAGAAGCAGGCTCCCCGCCAAGCAAGGAGCCCGATGTGGGACTTGATCCCAGGACGCTGGGATCATGACCTGAGCCGAAGGCAGCTGCTTAACCAACTGAGCCACCCAGGCGTCCCAGCTTTTAAAAATTTAAAAAAAAAAAAAAATAGTGAGAAATTCTTTTCAAATGCTATGTTAGAGGATCCCCAAAAAGAGATTAGTTAAAGAGGTAGATGGTAATTATATAGACATTCAAAGACCCTTTTAAGGTGGGTAACTTCATATGAGACTCCTTTACCACATATCATATTATAGAAGGAGACATCCCAGCCTACCCCCCCCAAAAAAAGAAAAATTAAAAACTGACCTGGTGTAAATATTATCTCATTGAAGCTCCCTTTATTTTCTATAAGTGGAAAATCTATTATATTAGTCTATTAATCTGGAACTAATAGTACTGTTCTGTTGTTATCTCTTTTTCGTAAATTTTCTGTTATTCCAGGGAACAGTTTGCACATACAAAAATGCAAATTATCTTATTAGCTATTTTTTTTAAAGATTTTTATTTATTCATTTGACAGACAGAGATCACAAGTAGGCAGAGAGAGAAGCAGGGGAAGCAGGCTCCCTGCTGAGCAGAGAGCCCCATTTGGGCCTCAATCCCAGGACCCTGGGATCGCGACCTTAGCTGAAGGCAGAGGCCTTAACCCACTGAGCCAACTAGGTGCCCCTCTTATTAGCCATTTTGGTAAGTCATGGAAACAGACTGTAACTATAGATGATGGACAGGTTCCTCAAGCTATTACCCTGGATCAAGGATTTAATTAAAATATGTCATTCTTGGGGCGCCTGGGTGGCTCAGTGGGTTAAGCCTCTGCCTTAGGCTCAGGTCATGATCTCAGGGTCCTGGGATCGAGCCTTGCATGGGGTTCTCTGCTCAGCAGGGAGTCTGCATCCCCCTCCCCTCTGCCTGTCTCTCTGCCTACTTGTGATCTCTGTCTGTCAAATAAATAAATAAAATCTTTTTTTAAAAAAGTGTCGTTCTTGAAAAAAGTACTAAGCATAAGAAAAAAATGAAAAATGCCCTCTCCCCCAGGTGAGCTCAATTAGGGCCTTTTCTCACAGAACAAAGAAACTGACAAAGTAGCCAAATATACTAATTCCTACTTCATCTTCAGAAACAGGTTTAGATTAGAATGTAATTTCAAGCTATAGATCATGTCTTTTCTTTTTCAAACAAACCATAGATTAAAATAGCTGTTACCTAGAACAGTGCTTCTCAAGCTATGTTAAAGACAAGGTTTTTTTCTTTTAATTTCCAAAACTTTGAAGACAAAAATGTCTATAAAATACAATTGAAATGAATTACAAAAAAAAAAAGAAATTTTAAAAAGATATAAAATACAAAGCCATTTTTTGTTATTAGACTCAATAGATATAAAATTACTCTCAAATAACTACAAAAGTTTCCAAATGCTTATTTTCCATTTCTATAAATAGCTGACCTTGTACCAATAACAATTATTTCATGGATTAGTACCAGCCCCTAGACCACACTTTGAGTAGCAACAATTTAAAAGAATTCTGAGAGTTCTGAAATGAGATGAGATCAAGCACAGAGAAATTACTTTGATCCTTGACTCAGTAACATCACTCCCTTATCTAACCACATGTCCACTCCTCTGTCTCACTGTTAATTCACACATGCCTGATTGGTTTATAAATATGCGCTATATACGCACTAGTTTATGATAATATCTGCAGGCTAACATGTCATAGTGCTAGGAGGCAGAAGAATACAGTGATTAAAAATACATATTCTACTACTTTCTAGCTGTGTAATCTTGAACAATTTACTTAACCACTCTGTATTTTAGTTTATTGGTCGCAAAATAGAGAAAATAAACCAGAGTTGATAAAGATAAATTAGAATATAATGTATAAAATGTATAACAGTGTTTGGCAGATAGTGCTGCACAAACAACATCAATTAAGTTATAATACAGAAATAATTGAAAAAAAATCACATGTCTCTGGGCTTCTAACAACCAATATAAAAAGAAAACTGGAATGAGTTGCATGATTTACAGTTTTCACACATTAAAACTGTCCAACAGTTATAGTAAGACAAAATATTTAAGACCAAGTCACACAAGAAACTCCACCCCTGAAGTGTCATGAATTTTAATGTGTGATATGATAAAAATCCGGGTCAATATACCTGAGTAGTTTTGTCTGTTAGTGTCCAACTCTTGATTTCTACTCAGGTCCTGATCTCAGGGTCCTGAGATCAAACCCTGTGTTGTGCTCCATGCTCAGTGGGGAATCTGCTTGAGATTCTTTCTTTCAGTCCCTTGCCCCTATGCTCACGTGTGCACACACTCTCTCTCTCAAATAAATAATCTTTAAGAAAAAGAAAAAGATATGATAAAAATCCTCAATAGCATCCTTAGAGCAAATATACCACAAAAATTTTGAGCATCTCATATGGAGAAGACCTCATGGTGACACTGCAGAGTATCCAAAACTGAAAAACACAAAGTTCTTGCCTTGAAGAGGTTTAAGCTAACAATGAAGATATATTATATATGCAAATAATTATATAAAAGAAGGCATAATTTAATAACTTCCCTCAAAAGTCATTAAACACAACAGAAATTCAAAAAATGAAAGCTATACTTCAGGAAATCGCCTTTTGCATCTCTATTCTCCTTCAACACAAAACCCAAGGGTCTATTATGAGCCAGCCAGACCATGTACAGGTTCCCAAGTTTAGTGTTCCTTCTCTGGTCCCCATCACTTCCTACCTGAAATTTTAACATACCACTTTGCACTCTATTCTCTTTGAAATCTTAGTATCCTTCTTAAGAGATGTATGTCATCCTCATCTGCTCTGTGGTGCTACCTCCATTCTACTGTCTTCCTCACTCCTTGTAAGATCTAGATAGCCCCTCTGACCTCACAGCGCCTACCAACAGTATGTGCTACAGGCTCAAAGGATAACCGATTCCTGAGTTGAGAAGTCATAAATACCCCCAGGCTACAAGGCTTTCTGAAATTTATGGTTAAAACAGTAGTTATCAGACTTCTGAAGAGAAGAGACCAATCTGAGACTGTAATAAAAATCTGGACCTCTCCCCAGAAAAATTTACATATTCAAAAAATTTACACAAAATTTCAGAGTTCAAAAACACCTCTCTCCTTGTCTTATAATATTATATTATCTTGCACTGAATTCCACTAGACTGCTTTTTATTGGTTTTCTATGACCAAGACCAGGTTATATGAACACTCAAAATCAGTAGAACTTTGGTGAAGGTTAAAAAAGTCACCAAATGACTATGAGATCAGTAAAAATTACTAAAAAATCTGATTTGTGAAAAACTCAAAAGGGAGACTGTGAATTATTTATCAAGTGACAATGATTCTCCCTACCTTTCTCACTTCCCAGTAAAATTACTATGTAGGAAAGAATCCATAAGGGAACTGGTCTTAAAATAGACCTTGGATCATTTCAATGGCTCTGGAACCAATCCTATAGTAGAGAGCAAAGAATCCTTTTTGAGAAAGGTTAACAAATGTCTGATAAATAATTTCTGTCTTTCTGATTCTCAACGTATTTTTATAGAAATCTGTAAGGAAAAATTCTCAACGTATTTTTACAGAAATCTATAAGGAAAAATATTAGCTGGATTTTGTCAGGGTTAGATGGGCTTAACTTTGTTCACCAAGTTTAATTTAACAACTGCTCGTTGAACACCCAATGTGTGTAAGTATACAAAACAACCATATGACCCAGCACTGTAAATGTTAGGAATAACTGTGATATAATTCCCCTGGCATTGAGAGGTAAGAGCTTTCACATACAGGATTGCACACAATGGCCCTTTTCTATTGCCACTGGACATCTCTTAATTTCTCATATTCTCTTTCAGAAGTTTAATTTCTCTAAAGTCAGTTCACGTAACTTTCAAATGGAAGTTCTTGCTTGAGGCTTTTTATAAATGAGTTAATAGAAAATACACTGCTTAGATTTTAAAGATAAGCACAGAATTTTAAAAGAACATGCCAAAATAAGTTTTGATGGAAAGAAAGCATCTATAAATAAAAACCTTTGTCATCTTCTGGTTTAATTCCTTATCTTCTTTTGAAACAACACATATATCAGTTTATTCACGTTGGTAACTAGATAAAAAACATCAATTCTATATGTCCTCAGAAGGTTCAATTATCTGAATGTAAGAGTCTGAAAAAGACTCAAGGGGGCCAAAAATTAAAGGCAACAAATGTAGAAAGATAAATTCAATCTAATATTAAATAAAAATTTGCCCACGTTAAAACCTCTTTCACAACTTGAACGATTACCATTCTTTTTCTTCTCTGTATTAACTTACTAATAATGTCGAGAGGAATTACACTCATCTCAATGCCAACTTGCAGCTACTACTTAATATTAATTAAGTATTAATGCACTAATAGAACTTTGTATGTAATGGAAAAAAAACAAAAACAAAAACAAGCAAACCTGACTTTATTTAGCTTCACTGGATTATTTTGGAAGTAAAGGAATAAAGAAGAAAGAATACCTGGCACTAACATGAAGTTAACAGGGTACAAAAATAACAACAAAAAATAAAACAAAATTAATTTATACAGCATCTTTCTTCCTAGAAACCTAAAGAGACTCTCGTATATTTTCACCTTATTCTCAAAACAGATAAATTAAAAAAAAAACAAAAACAAAAAGATATATCCATAGTTTACAGATGCAATAAATGAATTCCAGAGAAGTACAGTTAAACACAATGCCTGTATAGTTCAACAGTTGTATAAAGTACCATAAAAAATAAAAAGTGAAATATAATCCCTGTTCCTCAAGGTACTTAAAATCTTTAAACAAAACCCACAAGATAAAAAACAAAACAAAACAAAACCTAGTAGCTCTGTATATCAAGACAGATTAAGTACTATAAGAGAAATACAATGTTATATGAAGGTTCCAGAGAAGAAGTTATTACATTCAATAGGGGCATTTGAAGGAAAATATCAAAAGGAGATGCCATGTGAAAGAAGCAACTGGAGAGGAAAGGTTATTTCTGACTATAACACAGCACTATGCAAGAAAGACATGGACTGTGGCGGTGGGGGAGAAGGCGGGATGAATTCTGACATAGTCTAGTATAGATGGGAAGTAGGTACTGTGTAGAGGAATACTGGGAAAAGATGAAACACAAGTGGAAGCCGTATTATAGAGCACCTCACAGATCAATGGTAAGCAATGAAGATTTTTGATGAAGAGAGGAATGTGACTGCATCTATGCTTTTTAGTAAGACGAATCTGGCAGGAGTTTGAAGGATAAATTATAGAGTGAGAGGAAAACCATAAATGGAATATAAGGGGTCAATTAATTTACAGGCCTGAAGCCAGGTTCAATCTGACATGATGCCCAAAAGCCTATAGAACCTATTAAGACTTTATATTTTGTAAATAAGTGCACCTAAATCAAACTAAAAAAAAAAACTTCTGCAGAGCTAGAGAAGCAATCAACAAAATGAAAAGACAACCTATAGAATAAGACACTTGCAAATCATATATCTAATAAAAGGTTAATACTTAAAATACATAAAAAATGCATACAATTCACTAGCAAACAAAACAAAACAGCAAAAAAACTACAAAAACCCCCACAAATAAATGGGCAGTGGAATGGAATAGGTATCTTTTCAAATAAGGCATCCAAATGGCCAGCAGGTACACAGAAAGGTGCTCAACATCATTAATCAACAGAGATATGCAAATCAAAACCACAATGAGATATCACTTCACATCTGTTAAAATGACTATCATCAAAAAGGCAACAGATAGCAAGTGCTGGTGAGGGTATGGAGAGAAGAGAATAATTGGGCACTGCTGGTAGGAATGTAAATTGGTACAGTTGCTATGGAAAAACAATATGGAGGTTTTTGAAAAAAACTAAAACCATATGACCCAGCAAGCCCACCTCCGGGTATATATTCAAAGGAAATGAAAACAGGATCTCAAAGAAATAATCTGTACCCCCATTGTTCATTGCTTCGCTATTCCCAACAGCCAAGATATGGAAACAACCTAACCTTAATCAACAGACAAATGGATAAAGAACGTGTGGTATGCATATACCTCATTATATATATACTAAGTGAAATAAGTCAGAGAAAGACACATGTGGAAACAAAAAAATTCCAAACCCAGAGAAACAGAGTAGAGTGGTGGTCACCAAGGGCTGGGGAGTGGAGTCAATGGGAAGATGTATATCAAAGGGTGCAAATATACAGTTATAAGATTAACAAGTTCTAGGGATCTAATGTACAGCATAGTGGTTATAATTAATAATACTCTATTATATACTTGAAAGTTGCTAAAAATATAGATCTTCAATATTCTCACTACAAAAAAGAAATGGTAATTAAGAGATGGAATGGGGGTGTTAGCTAATGCTAGGGTGATAATCATTTTGCAATTTATAAATATATCAAGTCAAAGCACTGTACACCTTAAATTTACACAATATTATATGTCAATTATATCATAAAACTAAAAAGACTATATTTTGCTTGTAAATACCAGTAATTTACAGGCTTACCAGTAATTACCAGTAATTTACTGGTAAAAACAAGTAAATAACTTTTCAATGCAATTACTATGATCACTTAAATCTCATCTAAATGCATTGTTATGTTAAACTCATTAATACCATACATTTTGCTTCCTTCTGTGAATTCATACTAGGTGATTTTATTTCAAGTTGAGAAATAAATATAAAATATTTTAGTTGATAAGTACTACATATAACAATATGAAAAAAATTAAATGTTCAATTATAAGGACCATCAGACCAACATTTACTTATTTATTTAAGTTTTTTTATTTTAATCACATTCCTCAATCTCCATCAACTATTTCATCCATCTCCCCACCCCTTATCCCCTCCCCTCTAGTAACCATCAATTTGTTCTCTATAGTTAAGAGTCTCCTTCTTGGTTTTGCTCTCTCTCTTTTTCCCTTTGTTCCTTTGTTTTGTTTCTTAAATTCTACCTATGAGTGAAATCATATGGTGTTTGTCTTTCTCTGATTTTGCCTAGCATTACACTCTCTAGCTCTATCCGTGTTTTCACAAATGGCAAGATGTCATTCTTTTTTATGGCTGAGTAATATTTGTATGTGTTTGTGTGTGTGTATAGCTACATCACCTCTTCTTTATCCATTCATCAATCAATGGAGACTTGGGTTGCTTCTATAACTTAGCTATTGTAAATAATGCTGCTATAAATGTAGTGGTGCATGTATTTTTTTGAGTTCATGTTTTTGTATTCTTTGGGTAAATATCCAGTAGTGCAATTGCTGGATTATATAGTAGTTCTATTTTTAACTTTTTGAGGAACCTCTACATTGTTTTCCAGAGTGGCTGTACCAGCTTGCATTCCCACCAATACGGCAGAGGGTTCTTTTTTTCTCCACCTCCTTGCCAACACCTGTTGTACGACTAACATTTATTAAGAATTAATCTTGATTAAATGAACCCAACTTGATATGAAGCATCTTCTATATCATCCTATTCCAGCTTAAAGAGATGACAAAGATAGGGCGCTATAAAATTTAGTAACACAATATTTGTAATATATAGCTATTGTAATTCACTCTGATTATCAACACTGCCCAGTGTTGAAATCTGAATGAATTAGCCATGGAACTGTTAGTTTACTAAGTACTTTATATAGACTCCCTGTCACTTTTTATATAAATACCACCTTTTTATTTAAGCCACCATCAAGCCCTATCAATTCACCTCTGCAATGTCCTCTCTTCACCTTTCCCACTGCTACTCCTCTAGTTCAAGTCCTCAGAACCTGTTAGCTAGCCTCATATCTCAGTTTTCAATCTGAACCCCTCATCTCCAGAATTCCACTTCATCAATCCATTTCTTGCATCATTATAGTGGTTCAACTTAATGACAAGTTCCCTTCAACTGTACAATTCTGTCATTCCTTTTGTAAAGTCCTTCAGGATAGTGGCTTTCAAATTTGTTTAACCTTAACAATTTGTTTAACAACCTAGAATATACCTAATGTACATGCATACCCACACATGAATGCACATTTCACAAAATATAATTAACCTTACTATGTACAATGCACTTTGATACTTTCTATTTTATTCTGGTCTCTTTCATTTAAAGGGAAAAAATGGTGTGACACATTAAACTGAGTTTGGAAAATACCACCTTAGGGGCTTTCTACTGCCTAAATAATCCTTGGCCTAAAATTTAAGACACCATTTTTTTGTTTCAATCAACCTTTGCAGACTGATTTTCCACTACCCCTTAAACTCTGATCTCTAGCCACACTGAACTTCCTGCTATTTCCCTAATATATCTCATGATTTTCTGCTTCCATGACTTTGGCTAAGCTCTGCCCCTAATTTGCAACATTCTTTTAGGCATTCACCCATGCTGCCTTTGTCAAAATCCAAACAACTTTCAAGGATATCAAATGTACTTTCCCCCATAAGGCTCTCTGAATGCCCCAACACAAGATTTTTTTTCTCCTCAGAATCCTCACAGCCGGGGCACCTGGGTGGCTCAGTGGGTTAAAGCCTCTGCCTTGGGCTCAAGTCATGATCTCAGGGTCCTGGGATCGAGCCCCACATCGGGCTCTCTGCTCAGCAGGGAGCCTGCTTCCTCCTGTCTCTCTCTCTCTGTCTGCCTCTGCCTACTTGCGATCTTTGTCAAATAAATGGGTAAAATCTTAAAAAAAAAAAAAAAAGAATCCTCACAGCCTTTTAAATTGCATTCTCCAAGGCAACTCTACCTTGTAGTAGTTTCTTTGTGTACAGGTCTTATCTCCTCAAGCTCTGTGAAGGCTGAGACTGTCTCATACATCTCTTTACATTACCGGTACATTATAAGCATCCAATTAATGTTTGCAGAATAAAAGACATAAAAAAGAGTCTATAAACTGTAGTAGTATCAAGTTAAAGTTAAAAGGAAAAGTCAAGGGGCACCTGGGTGGCTCAGTGGGTTAAAGCCTTTGCCTTCGGCTCAGGTCATGATCCCAGGGTCCTGGGATCGAGCCCCACATTGGGCTCTCTGCTCATCAGGGAGCCTGCTTCCCTTCCCCTCTCTCTGCCTGCCTCTCTGCCTACTTGTGATCTCTGTCTGTCAAATAAATAAATAAAATCTTTAAAAAAAAAAAGGAAAAGTCAAGGTCAATTAATACACCTTTTTAATTCACTCAATTTTTTCTCACATCAGCATGTCACAGAAAAGGCCACTATTGAATCACCTCTTACCAATAATAATCATTTTAAAAACTCTAAATATTTATTGATTTTATTTTTGCTTTTTATGGTTACTGTATGATTTAAGAACTATAAACCTGCTGAATGAAGATGTTCCCAATTTAAAAGGGAAAGTCATGGGGCTCCTGGGTGGCTCAGTTGGGCAAGCATCTGACTCTTGATTGCAGTTCAGGTCATGATCTCAGGGTCATGAGATTGAGCCCCACATGGGATTCTCTCTTTCCCTCTGTGTTCCCTACCCCTGGTTGTGTGTGTGTATGCTCTGTCTCTTAAAAAAAAAAAAAAAAAGGAAAGTAGATGTAAAAATATCAGTTTAAGATCTAACATATTATTGTGTGACTACCAATAAAGTCCTGTGCCACAAAAAAATATTAAGGATAACAATAAATGAATAAAGTAATTTATTTATTATTTTTAAAAACTATTTTATTTGTCAGATAGAGAAAGAGAGAGAGAGAGAAAGCAGATAAGCAGAGGTGGCAGAGGGAGAGGGAGAAGCAGGCTTCCCACTGAGCAGGGAGCTGGATGTGGGGCTCAATCCCAGGATCCTGGGATCATGACCTGAGCCGAAGACAGCCACTTAACTGGCTGAGCCACCCAGGCACCCCATGAACAAAGTAATTTATATTTGTGAATTTTTTTTTTAAGATTTTATTTATTTATTTGACAGAGAGAGAGATCACAATTAGGCAGACAAGCAGGCAGAGAAAGAGGAGGAAGCAGGCTCCCCGCCAAGCAGAGTGCCTGATGTGGGGCTTGATCCCAGGACCCTGGGATCATGACCTAAGTGGAAGGCAGAGACTTAACCCACTGAGCCCCCCAGGCGCCCTTGTATTTGTAAGTTTTGATAATATATTCTCAGTATTTTAATAGAGAATATGACAAAGACAAGGTAAACTACAGATCTAGAGATGAAGTAAAAGACTATAAGACAGAAACATGCATCTAGCGTCTTAGACAACACAACTCCAAACTAGACAACTACAGAAAGTTTCTAACCAAATAAAGTAAAATAGTCAGGAAAAAAGACAAAAAGTCAATAGGATACAAACAACAGAGTCTTAAAAGATAAGTCAAATATACCCAACATACTTTAAAATATATAGAGTATATGTTAAGATAGAAATTATAGTTCATAGAAGAGAAGAATACAGGGACATAAAAGTCAACTACTGAATTTATAGAGAGGCACTGAATCAGGCCAAAAAATAGAGTATACATGTGCATGTTTAATACACACACACTATCAGTGATACCAAGTAGAGAAAGTTCAAGGTTGAGGAGACAGAATAATCATTTTGCTACAACAAGGGAGTCACATTTTCTAGACTTTAGGGGGAGTCTACAGATGAAGACTCTAGATCTGTGAAAAGTTTACAAACTATAATAACTGACAAGTATAAGCAAGTATAATAACTGACAAGTATATTTCCAGACAGATCATCCATCATGAGCTTTCTATGTATGCTTGACTTTATTGTCTGAAGGGCCGGAAAAACACAGCCTCAATAAAATCACACCTGGGAGTCAAAATGACACTTGTCTGTGCTAATTGCAACTCTTCTGTTTGGGGTCCAGAATTGATACTAACAAAACATTTCTTGTGCCAAGGGACCAGGTTTAATGTCCAAAATCTTGGGAACTGACAGGGCTTGAGGCAAGCTGTGCAATGCTGAAGAGCCAGGAGCAATCTGTATAGGGCTATGTGCCTGTTTAATTAGCAGTATGTCTGGGTCCTCCCTGAAAATCTTAAGGCCCTCTTATAAGTTTCTCACACCCTAAACCCTTTGGATTTGCTTTAAGCCACCCAACCATCTAAGGCTTTTTTCACCAAGATCCAAAGTGGAAAGAAATCCACAGAGCAATTTTCCACCATAATAAGCATGTTTTCTATCATGCAGGTACCAAAAACAATTTGAAAAAGTGTCTGCTTGGCATTTTTATAAAATATTCTGCAGCTGGAAATTATTCTTGGTACACTTAGTGGTTACACTGCCAAATCTGATAGGATATCTTATTTTGCAAAGTTTCATTATGATGCCTATTCCATGTAAGCTTCCAAGTGTAAAAACAAAAGCAAATAAGCAATCCTACCAAAGTCCTGAGAAAGAGTATACGTATGTAAAGCAGACAAGTAAAAGATAGGAAATAGATAAATTAGAGCCAATTTCACAGAAGGGTATGAGGTGAGAAGAGGTTCTTCAGAATAGAGATAAGAGTGTGGAAAAGCATAGGCAAGATTCAGACATGAAAAGCAATCTCCTAGAAACATCATCAGTTCTTAACTTGAACCCAGAAATTTGTGTGAGAATGACAGGATCAGACAGGTAGAGATGCAAGGGTCTCTTCTTAGAGTCTTTTATGTCAGACTAATGCATTTGTAGTTTGTCTTAATAATGGGTTATTTAAGTATTTGTGCAGAACAGCTGATGACAATATAGTAGAAAGGCTGAATGGTACACAAGGCAATATTGAAGGCAAGTTGACAATCTTCTCACTTGTGAGAAGAATGAGACCAAAGGGTCGGATATCAGAAGCCACAGAGTAATATCAACAAGTATTAGGGATGTAATAGTGGTGGTTGGCATGGGAACTGAGAGAAAGTAGAAATTTAGTAGTGAGACTCTAGTTTAGACTCAGGTGATAGGGTAAATGAGGGTGATTTTAACTAAGAGGGAAATATAGGAAGTGGAGCAAGTTCATGCAGAATGAGAATGACCATATTTTGAACTTGTTGAGTTTATCATGCCTATAGAATATTAAGGTGGAGAAATCATGAGCAACCGAATACAAGTTCCAGAGTATAAGCTCACTGTTGTGATTCTAATGATAAACTATTTTTGAAAGAGGTTAAGAGAGAAGGAGGGCAAGAAGAGATGGAGGATAGGAGGGAGGGAGACAATAAAAGAAGAACCATTTAGGATGGTGCCCAAGTTTGTAAGCAGCTGAAACCTATTTATTTTTCAGGAAACCTGCTGCTTTTTACCTCTCTGACACAGTTTGCACTTCTACCAGCAACAGCCTGCTTTGTATTTGTGGAACCACTTTCCCCCAACGGGTTCTGTTCTTCCCATAGAACCATAGTAAAATGTGGTTCCAGTAATCATGACTCCCATCTCTTGCTCCAGGAATGGCACATGACCTAAGCCAAGCCAGTCAAATGAAGTCATCTTCTCCCATTAATAACTAGCTAATGGATGATATAAGTCAGGCCACTGAGTGACAGTGAAATGTAACTGGATCTTCCTTTGAGTTATTTTAAAAGACTGGAGCTTTTCCGACTAGATTTGAACCAGGAAGAATGTAACCGGGAACCATCTTAAAACTATAAGGGTCTAATCAGAATGGAATCAACAGAAATAAAGGAAAGAAATGGAATGGGGAAAAAAGTGATTATCTTCTCTGTCTTCTGTATCTAGTTTTCCTGAAGTCAAATTTATCTTTAGGTTATTGTCAATAAATTTCTCCTTTTCTTAAAGGAACCCCTGTGCACTGTTAGTGGGAATGCAAACTGGTGCAGCCACCAGTGGAAAACAGTATGGAGGTTCCTCAAAAAGTTATAAATAGAACTACCATATGATCCAATAATTTCACTACTGGATATTTACCCAAAGAATATAAAAACACTAATTTGAAAAGATATATGCACCCCTATGTTTACTGCAGCATTATTAACAATAGTGAAATTATGGAAGCAGCTCAAGTGTCCACTGATAGATGAATGGATAAAGAAAAGGTGGTATATATATTCCATGGAATATTATTCAGCCATAAAAAAGAATAAAGTCTTGCCATTTGCAATAACATGGATGGATCTAGAGAACATAATGCTAAGTGAAGTAAATCAGTCAGAGAAAGACAAATACCGTATGATTTCACTCACATCTGGAATTTAAGAAACAAAACAAATGAATAAAGCACAAAAGAGACAAACCAAGAAGGAGACTCTTAACTATAGAGAGCAAATTCCCCTGTGGTTACCACAGGGAAGGTGACTGTGGGGGATGGGTGAAATAGATGAAGGGGATTAAGAGTATATTCATCATGAGAGCACTGGGTAATGATAGAACTGCTATATCACTATATTGTACACCTGAAACTAATAAAGCACTGTATGTTAACTACACTGGAATTAAAATTTTAAAAATTAACATGAAAGAAAACAAATAATACTCAAAAAGTAAATAAGTAAAATTCTCTTTTTCTTTAAAACTGCTTGAATATGACTTTCTACTTCCTGTAATCAAAATAAATCTATCCAATACAAAGAGTAAAATGGCAACTGATGTTTTCAAAAATATTAAGTTAAAATCTAGTTTTAAAAAATCAGTTAGGGGCGCCTGGGTGGCTCAGTGGGTTAAGCCGCTGCCTTCGGCTCAGGTCATGATCTCAGGGTCCTAGGATCGAGTCCCACATTGGGCTCTCTGCTCGGCAGGGAGCCTGCTTCCCTCTCTCTCTCTGCCTGCCTCTCTGTCCACTTGTGATCTCTGTCTGTCAAATAAATAAATAAAATCTTTAAAAATAAATAAATAAAAATAAAAAATCAGTTAGTTATTTATAAACCTTTCTATCAACAGCAAACTTTCTGTTTAAAAAAACAAAGACAGGGATGTCTCAGTGACTCAGACGGTTGGACATCTGCTTGTGGCTCAGGTCATGATCTCCAGGTCCTGGGATCAACCCGGGTATCCAGCTCCCTGCTCAGCTGGGAGTCTGCTACTCTCTCTTCTTCTGCCCCTCCCCCTGTGCATGTTCTATCTCTCCATATCTCTCCGTCTCAAATGAATAAATAAAATCTTTAAAAAAATAAAAAAATTTAAAAAGACAACTACTCATTTATTTTTGTATTCAAATTACAATGCAAGTGTCAATTAAGCAATTCAAGATCATAGACAGCAAGATAAAATGCCTAATGAGAAAAAGAATATGAGAGGAAAAAAGTAGCAAGGATTACAAGAGGAAGACTGAAAGTGAATATTCAACTTTGGGAAGAATATTAAATGCATTCCATTAGAAAGAAATTAACACAGATTTCTGGATGAAGAGAGTTCATTAAAATGAAAACAAAGGTATAACCTCTAGAAAACAAAGAGGTGGGGCAGGCAGGGGCAGACATAGATGGCAAAAGGATTTCCATAAATTTCTTGAGTCAGCCAATCAAGAAGAAACAATGACTGATAAATCAGCATAAGAAGCTGTAACCCACTATTTGCATTGAAGAGAAGAAAGCTAAGGAAGAAAACAAACTAGGCTACATTAACCTGAACTCCAGACATAACAAGTGTGAGATGTGGGGCTGAAAAACTCTAAAATAAAAAATGTTCAGTCATCTTTGCTCTTGCCTTATTCTTAGATACTAGATATGAATAAGTAACCAAAACAGTTGAGAAAAGACTACGACATGAAAGAGAAAAAATACGAGAAAGAAACCCTAAAGAAAACATTAATATTTTAGGAAGCAAAAGACAGTGTTTAAAACTAATTTGTATTTTAAGAGGGATATAAGGATATTACATCTACAGAAGGAGAAACTAGCTGCTATAAAAATGAAATATGCCTGCTAAGAAAGTAGGGAATTTTAAAAATAATCTTACATAATGTACAACAAAAGAACATAAGTGTAGGAAATAATGTGAGAAAAGATAAGAGACATGAAGATTCAATCTAGGATGTCTAATATCTGATCAGTGAGAATACCAGAAAAAGAGAATAGGGAGAATCAGGAGGGCAAATTATCAAACAAATAAAGAAAGAGGATTTCACAGAGCCATCCTCAAACTGCAATCCTATTGGCTCTGCTATTTTTTGTGTAAGATTTGACATCATGTTTTTATCCATCCAGAAACAAAAAGCCATAGCCGTTCAAGGTCTTATACCCACACATTCTTCTATACTGGGGAAAGTGTTTATTTTCTGCCAACCATTCACCAACCTAGGCCTCATTCTATTTGGTACACATAAATTAACAAAGCCATCACTGATCCATCACTATAGCCAGGAGAATGCCATATTGTGACTGGCTTTCCCCTGGATTAATACCAACTCTGAATGGTCACTATGGGGAAGAAGACAGGGACATGCTGCCACTCAATAGGAAGCTTTAGAAGGGATCCTGGAGAAGCAATGTTCAATATCCAATGCATTGTTGTGACATTTCTGTACACCAACCATAAAGGCACAATCATAAAAGTTAACAGGGAGGAAAAAGACTCAGCTAAAAAGAACAAAAATCATATCAGCCGCAAATCTCTCATCAGCAAAATGCTAGCAGACCATGAAGCAGTGTCTTCAATGGTTTAAGGAAAAATTATTTTTCAATCTAAAATTTTAAGTTTAACCAATGTATCCATCAAATGTGAGGGTAGAAAAGGAACGCTATCAAAATGTAAGGATTTCAAAGTACCTTCTCTATGAAGTTTCTTAAAGATGGACTCTACTGAAGAGAGGGAATAACCAAGAAAAAGGAAGATATCAGGAACAGTAAGAAGGGCCTCCAAAACACTGGAGAAAGAATGAATATGTTAATCCTTAAATATATTCTCCAGCGGGATATGGTGTTTACATGTATCTTTCTGTAACAATTACATTTATTCTATGACTTAAAAACACAAAGAATTTGAAAATTACCAGGAAATAATCCAAGTTATCTATATGCCAAATTAATCCAGATGAAAACCATGGAGAAATTTTAATATTAAATAAATTCTAAAGAAAAAAAGCCTAGCTTATGAAAACCACGTTATCTTGTAACCTTGAAATATACATATGTATCTACTTGTCATAATCACCTGGTCATCTATGAGATACAAAGGCTTATTACATTTCTAGTATTTTTTTTTAAGATTTTATTTATTTATTTGACAGAGAGAGAGCTCACAAGTAGACAGAGAGGCAGGCAGAGAAAGAGGAGGGGAAGCAGGCTCCCTGCTGAGCAGAGAGCCCAACGTGGGGCTGGATCCCAGGACCCTGGGATCATGACCTGAGCTGAAGGCAGAGGCTTTAACCCACTGAGCAACCCAGGCGCCCCACATTTCTAGTAGTTTTTAAAACTTCTACAAAATAGTTAGGAAACTTAACTCCAATTCTTCCAAGTCATTGTGACTTTTTTTTCAGCAATTAGTCAATTACATACTTTGCAAAAAGAAATATCTCCTACTCAAAAATTAGCTCTAGTATTTTGTGGAAAAAAGAGATACAAGAACAAAAGACTGACTTACATACAAAAGTCACAAAACTGCAACCTGTTACAAATAAATGTTTATAATGAAAATGAATCTAAATGCTTCCAATGCTCATTAATATTCAAAGGATTAAAAAATGCAATTCCATCTTTTTCTTAGAATGAGTAAACACTAACTTGAAGAATTATAGCTTTTCTAGATTCATTTTTTTCCATAATTACTCAATTATTCATTAGAATATGTAAGACCTCTATTGGAATCCTTATAGGAGTGCTTCATAAATGGATTTAACTATAAAAGTCTGGTTATACAATATCTTCTATAAAAGCAATATATTTCCAATATTTATGTCCTTAAAATATCCTATAGTAAAACTAATATTTCTATACAGAAAAAGAAGGAACTATTTAGTCCCCGACAACTTGATAACATCTCTTTCAACTGTAGTTATAATTATCATGTACGAACTTCCAAAGCAGTTGTCAAGATTTAACATTAGCATTAATTTATGTCATAACTGACGGTTACTATAAAGATAATGGGAAAGCATCCATTTCTCCAAAGACAGCATGGATCGAAAGGGAAATTTCTTCTTAATTACTACTAATCTGCCCATTTTTAATTAAATTGATTAGTAATTTATTATCTTTCCCTTTCTTGGAAGGCTGTTATTATCACATAGCTTCTCCAAAGTTATCAGTTATCAGTGATTTTTAAGCAATCCAATTACTTCTCATGTGAATCCCACCATTTTGTAATACTGGTTTATGCTAAAAACTTATTACCCAATATCTTTGTACCCTGAAAAAGAAATTTTAAAAATGTAGACTTTGTACCTCAGTATTTCACACCTTAAAGTGAACAGTGTCAAGATCTTATTTATATAGAGAACACCATTTAAGTCGAACTTTTTATGCCTTTCTCCCTTGTTTGATAAGCAAAATAGTTGTTATTAATATGTATCTTCCCACAGGAAAGAAAGGAGCTCCCTGTAATTTCCTTTGAAAAATATCTATTTCTTATACTATCTATAACTAAACAGTAAATTATGGCATTATTCCAAAAATTTTCTCTATCAGTTTTTTTAAAGGGTAAATAAAAATGAAAATGTTCTGACATACAAAATGAAATAAATTTTAATTAAGCAAACTTCGAAAGAATTTAAGTGCTTCATATATTTTTCTTAATTAAAATCCTTAATTGGTTAAGCTTTGATCAGTATCAAATTTTAAGTATAACACGGAAGTAGCTATTTGACACCAGCAAATTTTCATGACATTAGTTCATAATATAACTTCTGAAAAGCTGAGCTTCTATGAAGAATGAGAAAAATAAAATGCAATGCCTCTTGGTAGAAAGGACAGAAATCTTGCTTTCTTTTGCGAAAATATGCTAAGACAAGCAGGAAACATTAGTTTAAAGTCCCTATTTCATTAAATATGCCCTGTATGAACTGACTATAGCTGACTGAAAAAACTTCATATTGAGAAGAATACAAAATGTAGTCAAATAGTTAACTATCAATGAGAATGAAAAGATAATGGCTTAGAATAAAATAATCTCCACGAATTAACATATACTGAATATAGTATATATTAGATATATGAGTCCCAGGTTTTCTCTCCTAAATTTTCTGTTTAGAAAAATTAACAATCAATGCATAATGGTTGCTAAACTCTATGTACTGGGGCTTAAGTATTCATTTATTTATTTATTTATTTATTTTCTTTCAAGAGTTTTATTTACTTGAGCGAGAGGGAGAGAGTGAAAGGATGAGCAGATGAGGAGCAGTGGGAGATGCAGACCCACCACTGAGAAGGGAGCCTGATATGGGGCTTGATCCTGGGACTCCAAGATCATGACCTGAACTGAAGGCAGGCACTTAACCAACCGAGCCACCCAGGTGCCGAAGGACATAAGTATTTAATTCATAACTCTCTTACTAGATTCAAGCAAGGCTCAGTCTCTTGCTTTCATTAGGTCTATTTAAATTTCACCATACCAGAAAGGTCTTGCTTGACCACCCCTTGTCATCACTTCTTATCATTCTTCTCCATTATACAACAAGTGTATGATTTGCTTGTCTGTCTATTGTCCGTCTGCTTCCACTGGAAAGTAAGCTACAGCAGAACAGGGCTTTGTCTGATCTGATCATTGCTTGAGACACATCTCCAGTATCTAGAACTATATACCACACACATAGTACACATTCAATAAGTACTTGCCTAGAAAAAATCATTAAAAGATCACCAGCTACAAAATCCTAAGGAAAACTTAATTAAATATCATCTGACAATCCTGAATGCCAAACAAAAACAAAAGTTTTGTTTTTAAATAGTATTTAATATAAAGGCATAATAAGTTTTCTTTTCTATCCAAAAAGATAAAATACCTTTTCAAAGAATAGTTGGGCCACTAACAGTTGTTAATTATTTATTACTAAGTAATTCAGTTAATGTAATTGGTCACTGGGCATACCTTAACAAGTTTCAAAAGCTCATAGAGATCTTCGACCTCATCACCTTCGCATTTGGTATATACTCGTCCTGTATCCACACTCCTTCCTCTTATGGTGCGGCGGTAGAGGGGAAGAGCCATTGCTTCTGCATATAAATCAATAGCGTGATGACCCACTGTCTGATACATGTAGCTATCCAGTTCATCTGCCCCCACTGCAACAATGAAAGTAGAAATAATCAGTAAAACAGAGTGAAAAAGAAAAAAGATTTGAAAGTCCATCTGAGTTTTACTGCTTGGAGACTTACTACACTATTTATCTCTCTGCATTTACTAAGTGAAATAAAGGGGTAGAGTTACACATTTGTCCATAGCTGCATCCACCTCACATCAGCTCTAGTCATCTCTATTGCTAATTACAAATACATATAAATTTTTAAAACTACATAAAATAAATGTTTAAAGAGAATAATATAGCCAATAAATTTTAATTAGTTTATTTGATTTAAGATTTTATTACATAAATGTTTCTCAAATCATTCAAGGTTATTTACAAAGTCATCTAGAGTTGTAGGAAAAAAAACCTTGACAAATACATATAAAAATAAATCACATGCTCTTGATATATTTTATATTCAGTATTTCAACAAGACATACAAAAATATATAAATTATGGGGGGGGACACCTGGGTGGCTCAGTGGGTTAAAGCCTCTGCATTCAGCTCAGGTCGATCTCAGGGCCTTGGGATCGAGCCCCGCATCGGGATCTCTGCTCAGCAGGGAGCCTGCTTCCTCCCTTTCTCTCTGCCTGCCTCTCTGCCTACTTGTGACCTCTCTAACTGTCAAATAAATAAGTAAAATATTAAAAAAAAAATATATATATATATATATATATATATATATATATATATATATTATGAGGCAGTCCAAGATGGCTGCATGAAAAGACCCTGAACTCACCTCCTTCCTCAGACATACCAAAACTATAATTATGTATGGAATAATTCCCAGTGAATTCTAGCTGAATAGCTCCCTCCACAAAGGATAAAAGGGCCACATCAAGGTGGCAGAAGCAGAGACTCGATCTCACCCCAAACCCAGCAGTGACCTACAACAAGGAGGGAGCTTACAATACTGAAGCCTCTCTCTGAGGAGTGAAAGGTTTATGCAGTCTGACACTTCAACCCTGTAGGACCTGAACAGGAAAGACAAGGCCCCGAAAACATCTGGCTTTGAAAACCCGTGGGGCATACACCCAGGAGGACTGGGAGACTGCAGGGATTTGAGATACTCATTTTGAGGAGCTTGTGCAATGACTCACTCCTCCCAGGACAAAGTCAGCAGTTTGAGAAACGACTGGATTATATGAAGACTCATCTAATGTTAAAGTGACTGCTGAAGGGATAGAGACAAATGAGGACTTTCTTTGGAGATGGAGAACACCATTTTCCCACTCTCCATCTCTCTTTACCTTGCTAATACTGGTGGCAAGTACAGGTGTCTGGTTCCCAATACTTTTCTCCTATGTGGGTAAAGTTATGGGCATGCCCCACGCTCAGGGCCCTTTCCTGGCCCTGGTAAATCCACAGGTAAGCCCTACCTCCATGCTCTTTTCCTGCATTGCCAAAGCTGTGGGCATGTCCTACCCCAGTGCTCCTCCCACATCTTGATAAAGCCATGAGTATGCTCTACACCAAGCGCTCTTCTCCCTGCATCACCAAAACCATGAACAGCTCACCTTCAGCACTCTCGTGCAGCCTGACTAAAGCTGGCCACCAAACACAGTCCACACAAGGGACACCCCTTAATCACCACAACCCGGTAGCCAAAGGGGCTTCTGTTTCTGGGCCCCACAACCAGAGAGACAGTTCTGCACAGGTTACCAAACCCACAGCACTGCACAGACAGCAGACTGAACTCATCTCAAGTCTGCCTGTGAAAATGGCCCATCTACTTGTCCTGGAGCTTCAACCTGAGGGACAGGCTTCATGTTAGTCACATATTGAGAGATTAGAGAGGTGCTCTCAGGGACCACAGGTAGGGAGATGAGCCCTGCCTTCTTTGAGCCCCAACATGGCCTTGCCACAGCTCACTGCTACCTCCCAGAAAGAAGCTTATACACTTGTCAGAAGCCCTGCTTTTTGTAACTAGTGCCCAGAGAACACATCCAGATCTCCTGGTGTGGCAGCAGAGTTTACACTTGTGGTCCCACAGAAATGTATATATTTGCATTCTTCAAAAGCTGCTGCCTGAGTATCTAGTGTCCAGAAACTAGGTCTTGACTAAGATCACTCTATTTGGAACACTGACAGATCTTGGCACACCTTCAACAATGGGGACCTATCAAGAATAAATAAGTCTATTTAGACAATCACAAAAATTTAAGAGACAACCAAGAGCTAGGGCAAAGCTGAACAACAAGGTTCATCTCCTACAGAAGTCCATTCCTTTAAGATAGAAGAGGTATCTGTTTCATCTAATAATAGAGCAAACAAAGAGTAAAGCAAAATGGAGAAACAGAGGAATATGTTCCAATTGAAAGAACAAGAAAAAACATCAGAAAAACATCTTAATGAAGTGGAGTTAAATAATTTACCTGATAAAGAGTTCAAAGCAGTATTTATAAAGATATTCACTGAATTCAAAAGAAAAACGGATGAGCACAGTGAAACTTCAACAATGAGACAGAAAATATAAGAAACTACCAAACAGAATCACAGAGCTAAAGAATACAAAAACTGAACTGAAAAATACACTACAGGAGTTTAATAGCAGACTAGAAGAAGTAGAAAAAGTGATCAGTGAGCTGCAAGACAAAGCAATGGAACTCACCCAAAAAGAGCAGTAAAAAGAAAAAAAATGAGGGCGCCTGGGTGGCTCAGTGGGTTAAGCCGCTGCCTTCGGCTCAGGTCATGATCTCAGGGTCCTGGGATCAAGTCCCGCATCGGGTTCTCTGCTCGGCAGAGATCCTGCTTCCCTCTCTCTCTCTCTCCATCTACTTCTGATCTCTCTCTGTCAAATAAATAAATTTAAAAATCTTTAAAAGAAAAAAAATAAGTGAAGATAGTTAAAATGACTTATAAGACAACATTAAGGGTAATAACGTTCATATTACTGAGGTCCCAGAAGGAGAAAAGAGAAAGAAGCAGAAAGCTTATTGAAGAAATAATGGCTAAAAACTTCCCTAACCCTAGGAAACAGACATCCAAGTCCAGAAGGCAAAGGGAGTTCCAAATAAGATGAACCCCCCAAAATGCATACCAAGACACATTATAATTAAAATATCAAAAGGTAAAGATAAAGAGAGAATATTAAAATCAGTAAGAAGGGGCACTTGGGTGGCTCAGTCCTTAAGCGTCTGACTTCAGTGCAGGTCATGATCCCAGGGTCCTTGGATGGAGCCCTGCAGCAGGTTCCCTACTCAGAGGAAAGCCTGCTTCTCCCTCTCCCCCTCCCCTTCCTTGTGTTCCTTCTCTTGCTGTTTCTGTCTCTCTGGCAAATAAATAAATAGATAAATAAATAAATCTTAAAAAAAAAAAAGGGTGGTAAGAAAATAAACTAGTTACATACAAAGGGAATACCCCCTCCCCACCGTAACACTATCAGCTGATTTTTCAGCAGAAACTTTGTAGGCCAGAAGATAGTATCAAAATATACTTAAAGTGCTGAAAGGGAAAAGAAAACAAAACAAAATAAACAAAGCAAAACAAAACAAAACTTCCAACCAACAATAATCTACCTAGCAAAATTATCAGTCAGAATTGAAGGAGAGATAATGATTTTTCCAGACAAGAAAAACTAAAGGAATTTACCACCATTAAACTGGCCTTATAAGAAATTTTAAAGGGACTTCTTTAGGGTATAAAGAAAAGGCACTGTCTAATAACTAGAACACACATGCAAGTAAAAATCTAATGGGTTAAGGCAAATATATAGTAAAGGGAGTGAATTAACCATTTATAAAATCAACATAAAGGCTGAAGAGCAAAAGTAGAAACATTAACTATAATTACAATAGTCAGTTTAGGGATATACAAGACCAAAAGATATCCAATATAATATTAAAAACATAAAGTGTAGGGGAGGGAATGTAGCTTTTAAAATGCATTCAGATTAAAGTTGCTATCAACATAAAACAGACTGCTAAATATAAACTGTTAGGTATATATGAAACTCATGCCAACCAAAACCCAAAAACCTATAGTGAATACACAAAAGATAATAAGAAAGGAACCTAAACATAATGCTAAAAAAAGGCATTAAACCACAAGGGAAGACAGCAAGAAAAGAAATTAACAGAGAGAAACTACAAAAAAGACAGGAAACTTAACAAAATGGCAATAAGTTATATACCTATCAATAATAACTTTAAATGTAAATGTACTACATTTTTCAATCAAAAGGCACAGTGTAACTGAAAGATTTAAAAAAAAAAAAGGCAAATCACAAGGCTCATCTCTTTTGCCTAAAAGAGACTAACTTTAGATTAAGGACACACAAAAGAAGAAAATAAAGGGAATGGAAAAGATATTCCATGCAAATGGAAATAAAGCTGACAAAACAGACTTTAAAACAAAGACAGTAATAAAACATAAAGAGCATCATATAATGATAAAAGGATCAATCCAAAAAGATATAAAATTTGTAAATGAAGAACCTAATTATATAAATATTACCAGATCGACTATTACTGGACTAAAAGGAGAAATGAACAGTAATACAATAATAGTAGAGAACTTTAATACCCCTACTTACAGCAATAAATTGATCATCTAGAGAGAAAAATCAACAAGGAAATATAAGCCTTAAATGAATGACACAAGACCAGATGAACTTGATAGATTTATAAAGAACATCCCATCCAAAAGCAGCAGAATACACAGATTCTTCTCAAGTGCACATGGAACTTTCTCCAGAATAGATCTCATGTTAGACCAGAAAAAAACTCAATAAACTTAAGAAGTCTGAAATAATATCAAGCATCTTCTCTGACCACAATGGTATGAAAACTAGAAATCAATTACCAGAAGATAACTGGAAAGATCACAAGTATGTGGAGATTAAACAACACGCTACTGAACTAATGCATCAATAAAGAAATCAAAGCGGAAGTCAAAAAATACCTTGAGACAAATGAAAATGGAATTAAAACAATCCAACATCTATGGGATGCAGCAAAGGCAGTTATTAGAGGATAGTTCATAGCAATACAGACTTCCCTCAAGAAACAAGACAAACCTCAAATACACAATTTAACTTAACATCTAAGGAACTAGAAAAAGAATAAACAAAGCCCAAAGTTAGAAGTAAGGGAACAACACAGAGTATAGCAGAAATAAATGAAGAAGAGACTAATAAGACAAAAGAGAAGATCAATGAAATTAAGAGCTGGTTCTTGGAAAAGATAAACAAAATTGACAAAACATCTAGATTCAGGAAGAAAATAGGAGGACTTTGAATAAATAAAATCAGAAATGAAAGAGGACACATTACAACTGATACCACAGAAATACAAAGGACCATAGGAGTTACTAAGAACAATTATACACCAATTGGGCAAAGTAGAAGAAATGAATGTTTTTAGAAACATATGGTCTTCCAAGACTAAATCATGAAGAAATTGAAAATCTGAAGAGACTGATAACTAGTAAGGAGACTGAATCGGGAATCAAAAACAAAAAACAACAAACAAAAGTCTAAGACCAAATGATTTCACTGGTGAATTCTACCAAACTAAAAAAAAGATTTTATACCTATCCTTCTCAAACTCCTCCAAAAAAACTCAAGAATACTTCCAAACTCATTTTACAAGGCCAGCTTTACACTGATAACAAACCAGAGCAGAATACCACAAAACAAGAAAATAACAGCCAAATATCCCTAATGAACATAGACACAAAATTCTCATCCTGAATTCAATAATATATTAAAAGGAACATACACTATGATCAAGTGAGATTTACTCCAAAGTACTAAGATGGTTTAACATCTGCAAATTAATTAACATGAGGCACCACATTAGCAAATGAAGGCAAAAAATCATATGATCACCTCAATAGTGCAGAAAAAACATTTGACAAAATTTGGCATCCATTTATAATAAAAATTCTCAGCTAAATGGATATAGAGGGAATGTACCTCAACATAATAAAGGCTATATATGACAAGACCACAGCTAGCATCATACTCGATGGTGAGAAGTTGGAAGCTTTTCCTCTAAGATTGGATGAGACCATTCTCATCACTTTTTAAAAAAAGATTTTATGTATTTGAGAGAGAGAGCGTGAGTGGAGAGAGGAGCAGAGACAGAGTCTCAAGCAGACTCCACACTGAGCACAGGGCTCAACACAAGGTTTGATCCCACAACTCATGAGATCATGCTCTGAGCCAAAACCAAGAGTTGGATGCTTAACTTACTGAGCCACCCAGGCACCCTACCACTCTCATTGCTTTTATTCAACATAGTCCTGGAAGCCCTGGACACGGCAATTAAGCAAGACTTAAAAAAAAAAAAAAAGTCCACGTTAGGAAGAACTGTCACAGTTGCAGATGACATGATACTATATAGAGAAAACCCTGCAGACTCCACAAAAATATTAGAACTAATGAATGAATTCAGAAAAGTTGCAGTACAAAATCAGTATACAGAAGTCTGTCACATTTTTATACACTAATGACAAACCACCAAAGAGAAATTAAGAAAATAATTCCATTTACAATTGCATCAGAAAGAATAAAATACCTAGAAATAAATCTCACCAAGGAGGTAAAAGTCCTGCATGCTGAAAACTATAAAATATTGGTGAAAGAAACTGACGAGGACACAAATAAATGCAAAGATAGTCCATGCTTGTGGGTTGGAAAAATTAACATTGTTAAGATGTCCATAACCCAAAACAATCTATAGATTCAATGCAATATCTATCAAAATTCCCATGACATTTTTCACAGAACTAGACCAAATAATTTTAAAACTTACATGGAACCACAAAAAGACCCTGAATGGCCAATCTGGAGAAAGAAGAACAAACAAGGAGGTGTCAAGCTCCTTGACTTCAAACTGTACTACAAAGCTATAATAATCAAAACAATATGGTATTGGCATAAAAACAAACACATAGATCAGGGGAAAAGAATAGAGAGCCCATAAATAAACCCACAATATATGGTAAATTACTTTACTACAAAGTAGGAGCCAAGAATACACACTGTGGAAGGAATAATCTCTTCAATAAATAGTGCTGAGAAAGCTGGAAAGCCACTTTCAAAAGAATGAAACTACATACATCATATATAAAATGAATTAAAAATAGATTAAAGACTCGAACAAATCAGAATTAAAAATAGATGAAAGACCTGAAACCACAATAGTTCTACAAGAAAACACAGATGGTAGGTTCTCTGACATTGGTTTTGGCATTCAATTTTTGGATTTGACTCCAAAAGCAAAAATTAGCAAATGGGACCAAACCAATCTAAAAAGCTTCTATCCAGCAAAAGAAACTATCAACAAAATGAAAAAGGAACCTACTGAATGGATGAAAATATTTGCAAATCATATACCCAATAAGAGGCTAATAGTCAAAAAATATAAAAAATGTATACAACTTGAGAGCAAAACAAAACAAAACAAAACAACCCAAACAATCCAAATAAAAATGGTCAAAGGATCTAAACAGACATTTTTCCAAGGAAGAATAGAGATGACCAAATGGCACATGAAAATATGTTAAACATTACTAATTATGAGAAAATTACAAATCAAAACCACAATGACCACTGAATACTGGCTAGAATGGCAATTATTAAAAAGATAAAAAACGACAAGTGTTGGAGAGGAAGTGGAGAAAAGGGAATCCTTCTACACTACCAGTGGGAATGTAAATTGATACAGCCAATATGGAAAAACAGTATGGAGATCACTCAAAAAATTAAAACTACCACTACCATATGATCCGGCAATTACACCTCTGGGTATTCATCCAAAGAAAACAAAAATGTTTCAAAAAGATACATGCACCCCCATGTTCACTGCAGCATTATTTGCAATTGCCAGGATATAGAAACAATATAAGTTTCCATCAGTGGACAAATGGATATAGAAGATGTGGCATATATACTGCTACATACAAGGGCATTATGCTAAGTGGAATAAAGTCAGATAGAGAAAGAAAAATATCAAATGATTTCACTCACATGTGGAATTTAAAAGAAAAAAACAAAAACAAAATCATATAGATATAGAGAACAGATTTGTGGTTATCAGAGGGAAAAGAAATTGAAGGGGGATGGGCAAAATGGGTAAAGGTGGTTAACTGTGTGGTGATGGATGGTAAACAGATGTGCTGTGGTAATCACTTTGTAGTTTAAACAAATACTGAATTATTATGTTGTGCATCTGAAACTAGTATGTTATATACCAATTTTATCCCAATAAAAAATAATAAAAAGTTACCATATCTCAGGTGGAGCCATAAGTTTTGTAATATATTTTAAATAAAATTGTCTATCTTAGAAAAGAAAAAGAAATTCAATATTGTTAGTTAAATATGAGTACAGAAACATAACTTAAGCTAAGCAATAACACAATCATGGTTGTCACAAGAGTCCACAAATAATGATATAGGTAAAATAAATGAGTTACATCAGACTTTTTGATGATACAAATAAACTGAAAAATATATTGGAACAGGCTTTTTGATCTTATACATTTACTTTTTAGAAAAAAGAATCATGAATGTACAAAATATTATTTGCAAATATTCATCATAGCATTATTCACAATACACTAAAATTATTGTGTATTCACATAATGAAATACTATACAACCATTAATATAATTTTGAAGAAAAGCATTTTCTTTTTTTTAATTTATTATTGATGTATAATTCACATACAATGTTGTATTAGTTCCAGGTGTACAACATATCGATTCTACAATTCTATATATTGCTCAGTGCTTACCACAATAAACACAGTCACCATCTGCCACCATGTAACATTATAATAATATTATTAACTATATTCCCTATGTTGTGCTTTACAACCCGATCTGATAAATATATCTGTATCTCTTAACCTAATTCATCTATTTCACCCATTCCCTCCACCCACTTCCCCAACAACCACTATCTGTTTTCCGTATTTAAGTCTGTTTTCTTGTGTTTGTTCATTTGTTCAGTTTAAATTCCACATATAAATGAAATCATATAATATTTGTCTATCTCTGTCTGACTTATTTCACTTAACACAATGCCCTCTAAGCCCACCCATGTTGTTGCAAATGAAGAAGGAGCATTTTCTAAAGCGTGTTCTACAGAGTAGGAATCTCATGAGATGTTAATAGGTACTGGATGCAAAAAGGATTCCATGATCAAAGAGCTTTATTAAAAATGGAGACAACCATGTTAAGTAGGTATCTTTGCTGAATTCTTTCTAGGCTATTGTACTCCAATAAGGGGAGAGTATGAGTGGTCTCTGAAACCGTCGTAGAAGAGTACATTGCATCAGGTATTTGTGTTTCAAAGAAGATATCTAGGGAATGCTGTGATGGGATAATACTTAATGACATGGGAGATGTTCACACTATGTTAGTAAGTAAAAAAAAAAAAAAGTCACAATTTGTTTGACCTATATGTATGGATGCGTGTATGTATGCATATATGCCAAGAATATCTAGTGAATGTGAGTATGAAGGATAATCTACAAAAAGAGGTGAAAAACTGTATTTTAAGGGCCCCTTCTGTGATCAAAACCATCACCATATGACATCACATTTTGGCCCACCAGGTCTGAACCTACATCATAATGTTTTCTTGTGTTTGTTCATACATCATACTGGCTTCCACATACTTGCATTATTATTGTAACTGTCTATTCCCGGCCACCGTAGGAAGTAAAGATATAGCCAAAGTCACCTAAAAACCTTTCAGCTTAACCTCATCTCAGACTTAGACTGGATCTATAAATGTATTAGTTTTAAAGTATATTGATACAACTGAATTTATATATTTAAAGAACTCTGAGATTCTCAGCAAGAAACCTCCTGATGTCAGCATAATAATTACAACATTTTACTGACTGGGATGCCTGGATGGTTCAGTGGGTTGAGCATCCAACTCTTGATTTCAGCTCCTGTCAGGCTCAGTCTTGAGGCCCCTGACTCAGTGCTCAATGGGGAGTCTACTTGGGATTCTCTCTCTCTCCCTCTCCCAATTCCCAACCCCTCACCGCTGCCCCTGCTCATATGCTTGTGCTCTCACTCTTTACCTCTCTCTCTCTCCGATAAATAATAAATCTTAAAACAACAACAACAACATTTTACTGACTTCAAAAACCTAGAAAACAATTTTCCTTTAAGGCTCCATTTAGTCCTAACCACAATGTTAACTTGTATTAATGGAACCTACATTGCAACAATGGTATGAGATCAAATAAAACCAAAAGGCTCCACTGTTGCCTGAAGCACCTCAATTAACATGCCACAAAAGTTCCTACTACATAAAGAGATGGTTTTGTGAATTTTATGACAAGTTCACATTATCCCCATTGATGGGAATAAATTCCTTTTCAGACTACCCATTGAAAACCCTGTGCCATGAATTCACTCTAACAAGTTTTATACTGGAGTCCTCTCTACCAGTTATTCCTCATTAAGATTTCTTTTGCAACATGTTTGGGGGACAGGGGAAAAAGTCAATCAATGAAACATTCAATAATCACCAACTTCCTGCTGACTTTAAATCAAGATTAGCTAAACCCTTTCCATCTACTAACCCACAACCATCTTTTCTCTTCCACTACAATTACTATAGTTTCAGCTGATTTTCCAGCCCTTACTTCATAAGATTTTAATTCCATTTACTATTGAATTTTTTCTCACTAACAGTATTCTAAGTAAATGTCTCCACACCATTCTGAGGTATAATTTAGAGATACACTTTGTTTATCATTTTACCCATCCTGCCAGTGAACCATGAGACATGGAAGATTATACATTAATGATTCAGTACAAAGTAACTATAATAATTCAAGTAGAAAAGCTTAAGACAAGATCGAAACTCCAGGAAGGGAAATTATATCATTGTATGTATTATATATTATACAAACTTCTGCCTTTTAAATATCAAGACCTCCCAAACAGAAAGCTTAAAAAACCTACTTGCCTGATTAGCTACAAGGAGCAAGGGAATTTTTTTCCCTTTGATAATAGAACGTAAGTCTACAACAAAATTCTGCTTCTTCTTTTATAATACAGAAGTTACAGTATGTTCCCACTCACCCTTAGTCAAAAAGTTTTCTCTTTATCATTTAAAAGTCAGAAAAAAAAGGTCATTTTCCACACATTTCTAAAATGCTATTATTATTCATCATTGCAATCCTAGTGCAAAATCCTAGAGTATGTGTTTCCCCATGACTCTCTATAAGACCCGTTTTCTCTTCCTATAAAATATTTCTAACCTCTGTCTTTCCACATCACTTTCAGCATTACTTGGGTCTTAAATGTGAAGGAAAGAAAATTCAAGTATCTGAATGAAATACCTGCTTGCTCTTCCAGGCCTAATTCTAGTTAGATCATTATTCATCTGTCCACCAGTAACGGAGTGAATGCCTACCAGAGGCACAGAGCTGTCCCAAGTGCTGAGGTGCAATTAAAACACAGAAGATACAGAAAAGAAACATAGAAGATATGACCTTCCTCTCAAGAATCTTAAAAGCAATCTATTTGGGGATAAAAATCAAAGACAAAATAGGTAGACAACAACTGTAAAATTATATAAAAACAAAAATTCAACAGACTGGCAGCCTTGAGGAAGGAAGGAAGGAAGAAAGAAAAAAGGGACATATTTAGCGCTAGATTCAGATTCAACTAAATTTACTGGATGCTTACTTCATGCCAGGAACTCTAATTAGTGTTTTCACATATACTACTCATTTAATTCATCCTAAAATAACAATAGAGCAAAAGCATGGTCTTGAAGAAAGCTGAGTAAAGGGGATGATAATCTTACTAGAAGAGCCATGTGGAGAAGCAGTTAAAATAAAGTCAGACAAATGTTAATCTCTCCCTATTATACTTCAACAGATAATATCTATAGTTATATGGGTATAATAGAATAGTATAAAACACAAATTGGTGTATATTTTTCTTTTTTTAAATTCTAAATGGGGAAAAAAAAACCACCCAGATGTGGCAATAGATGTTAACTAATCTTCTTGTGGTAATCATTTTGCAATATACACAAATACCAAATCATTAACTTGTACAGCTAAAACTAATATAATGCTGTGTCAGTCAGATCTCAAAAAATAAAAGAAATTACTGAAGGTTGAATCCTAATATCCATAGTTCAAAATGTGATCTTATTGGGAACTGGGCTCACTGCAGATGTAATTAGTTAAAATGGGATCATTAGGGTGGCCTTTTAATCCATTAGACTCATGTCCTTATCCATAGAGGAAACTTGGACACCAACAAGGACACAGGGAAAACCAACTTTCTGATAAAGGAAATTTCATGGGGAAGAAAACTGAGAAACACAGCTAAAATGAGGTCTGTGAATTATCTGTGGATGTCCTTGTTATCACGGGCAAATAAAAAGCAGAAATGTGTTGCTTTATGCCTCTCTCAAGTCTTACATGTTTAGCTTACATCTAAGATGGATCATTTATCAATATATGTCTTACTTCTCAAGCTCCTAGAGGTTGTATCTTACTTATCTGTGTGTTGGTTAAAACACTTGGAGTTTTATGGAGGAACAACAGGACACGCTGAAGTAAGGAGATTCAAGGGTTCAAGTCCCAGCTCTGAAAGTTTGTTCTAGCTATTTACCTTGGACAAATTTATAAAACTGTGAGTCTCAGTATCCTTGTCTAATAAAGCTCTCTAGGAGTTCTTATGAAGATCTAGGACATGTAATTAAAAACATTTAGCATAGAACCTAGCATCTAATTAGATGCTAAATATATATTAGTTCTATTTTCGTCTTTGCATGTTGTACACAATAGAATGCAATTATGAAGCTGGAGTTCTAGTCCTTTAGAGAACTTCCCATTAAAGGTATGCACTTACCTTGGTTTTCAGCTGGTCTCAGATTTGCTAAAGCAACAATCTGATGCCCAGCAGCAATGCACTGCATCATATTGTAACAGCTATCCTTCCCACCACTAAAAAAGAAATAAAAAGATAAATATCAGGTTACTGACCATTATTAAGCATAGAATCATTAGATATCAAAATATATTCAACTTTTCTGAATACTTGAGAGGCTGCTATACAATTAAGATACAAAAAAACACATGTAATTTCCAACGCATAAGAAAACTGAGCAAATGAATCTGAATGTCTAGGGCTACTATTCATAAGGGCTTATGAAATTATGTGCCATTATCAAAGATCACTCTCAACAAAATACAGTAACTCTTTGGTTTATAATAGTGGCTTTCCTTTATATACAAAGGGCTTCGAAAATTTTTTTAAAAATGATTTCATTTTACAATCTAGCTAAAGAGCTACTATATATATTCCTTAGATGAAATTCTCTATGGCAAAATAGAAAAAGATCTATTCTGTTCTCCTATAAGAAATCTAACAATTTGCCACCACACCAACTAAAGGGTCAAATTAAAGATTTGAGATCCAATCTAATGACAAAGTTGGATGTACTGGGTGGGTTCACATTCTGTAGAGATAGAAAACCAAATGCTAAAATACACTGATGAAGTTAAACATCAGTACCATTAGTACTTTAGCCATCACTATCCATATGCTGGCAGGATAAGGCTTGAGCCTTAAGAGCTAATAAACAGATTGAAAGAATTTGTAAGTTCTAGGACCAAATCTACTGAAAGCAGGGGCAAATCACTTAGTCAAGACAAATAGTTTCACCTATAACAAGGCTGAATGACGACCTTTATGTCAATGGCAACCTCTATTTTGGTTTAAACTCTATTGCTTCTCACTATACATATTTCTTCCTTTCTTATCATTGCCTCTCTTCCCACTCCCCCTTCCTTTTCTTTCTAATTTTTGCCTAAAATCTGCAAGTATATCTACAGGAAATAGATATATTCACAGCCCAAGAAACTTTTAAAAAGAGACTGTTCGTCCTAGAAGCTGGTCCTTTTGCCTTATATTTTAGTTCCCAACATTCATCTGCTTCTACTACATCAAATCAGTAACTACCATTCCAGAACTTCTCATGGGGAGACCTTTAGAGGCACAGTAAAATTATACATTATTCTCCCTTTTCTCAGACTCTGATATTCCATTATTATATCTTCCACAACTCCCCTTTTTGAACTTCACTGCTCTATTTTTCTCAAGACAAAAATATTTGGCTAATTCTTTAGAATATTTAGAACATCAAAGATGAACAGGTATACAACCACAATTACAATTCTTTAGAATACTAAAGATTAAAGGACATCATCTGGGGCACCTGGGTGGCTCAGTGGGTTAAAGCCTCTGCCTTCAGCTCAGGTCATGATCCCAGGGTCCTGTGATTGAGCCCCACATCGGGATCTCTGCTCGGCAGGGAGCCTGCTTCCTCCTCTGTCTCTCTCTCTCTCTGCCGGCCTCTCTGTCTACCTGTGATCTCTGTCAAATAAATAAATAAAATCTTAAAAAAAAAAAAATAAAGGGCATCATCTACAATCAGAACTCAGCTTTATAATTCACTTGAAAATGTGCTAAAATTTCAAACATGGTTTTAAAACAGTATTTCCCAGGTGCACCTGAGTCGCTCAGTCAGTTAAACATCTGCCTGCCTCTGACTCAGGTCATGATCCCACGGTATTGGGATCAAGCTGCATATCAGGCTCCCTGCTCAGCTGGGAGTCTGTTTCTGCCTCTGCCCCTGCTCCTGCTCTCTCTCTCTCAAATAAATGAAAATCTAAAAAACAAAGCAAACAAACAAAGAAAAAACCAACCAAACAAACAAAAAACAACCAAAAAAACACAGTGTTTTTCCAAACGGTGTTCTATGGAACACTAGTGTCCAACAAAGATTTTAAGAACAAAAGGTTTGGGAAATGCTGAGTAACTTACTCACATTCAGAATATTACAAAGTACATAAGCATATGTTAGGTTAGAAGCCCTATAAAAGACTGGAATTTTAGTTCCCAACTCTGGTATACTAAGCAGTTACTCAATGTGCTTGGGTACATGCTTCATTATAAAACTAGAGAATGGTTTAGCTAGTCCTCAAGCTGTCATTCAACTGTAAAACTAATTCAATCTTTTGTGTATAAGGAGAACAATGTTCTTTATGTTCTAAAGATATTGTGAGAATCTTGGTTTCACTTACTCCTTAGAGCACATAAACATATTCTATCTCTCATTTTAGTACACATACACACACACAAGATATATTACAAATAGATCCACTGTATTTAAGTTTAAATTCATATATACTCAAATGTATATTCATATAAATGTATATATTATGTATGCATTCATATTCATATATAAAATTGTTATATATTCAAACTTACAGCATTCATTCTAACATTTATACATTTATATATATTTCTTACAATCTAGCAAGAATTTTCCAACATTGCCATTTTTAAGTAATTTCCTTTTTTATAAGAGTAATATATGCACATTACTGAATATTTACTGTAATGGATTACAGCAATCTTCTATCCTTCCTTCCAAGATCTCAATCTTCAGTTGCTATGTCTTACTTCAATAGCTAAACTTAAGGCAAATTACATATGATGTGAATTACTCATTTCCTGAACTACTTTTTATTCTTGTCTATTTGATCAAATGAAGACCACAGTGGTCAGAGTTTAATCACTTACTTTATGGAAGAAATTTACTGAATAACAATAATTAGTTTGACGTTATAGAGTCCCCAAAATGGCACTGAAGTAAAATAAATTGGAATATTCCAATCACTACAGAAAGGATTCAAATGTTACATCAAGAGTTCTTAATAGGTCACTATTGTTAGCCAGTATCAATAACTAGGACTTTGAACAAAAACGTGTATGAAATATTCAATGGGCTTACAAAAGAAAACACGGTTTGTTGCGTATTTCAAATCTCATCAAATATTCAAGTACTGCAGTCTACAGTCCCTTTTTAATGTTACTAAGTTTACTTTTGCTTCAGCTTACAGATTGCATATGGAAACATTTAAACTGACCTGTCTTTAGTTATTTTAGGACTTACTTGAGACACCTAAATATATCGCTTTACTATAGATTTCAAACTTCTTTTGGAATAGACTATGTTACCATAGGTCAATCTAAAAGCACTTAAGGTGTCTGTAGCAAAAGCAATTAGATCTAGGGTAAAACTAACACAATTCCATTTTAACCCCGAGGGAAGAGACCCTTCTCCTGTACTTGAGCCCAAGGTAAAACACACCTTTGTCGTAATCAGGTGAGACAGGGGCGGCCTTAAGTGGAAGGGGCCTGGAGCTATTAATAGCCTCGGGAGAGAAAGGCGGATCCGAAGGACCGAGCAGAAAGACTAAAGGAACTATTGTAGAGGACTGAGTGAAGCCGTGGCTCTCAAAGGTCACTGCCCATTACACTTTTTAAGAATGCAACCCTGGGCCATGTCACAGTAGTGAAACCAGCGTTCTGGCAGGAGACGCAGACATGGGTGGGTTTTAAAGTTCCCCCTGTGAATCCAAGTTTGAGGGCCAGATAAAAACAGAGAGGCGGGGACAGGCAGACAGGACGAGAGCGAGTCCCGGGCGGCGGGACACGCCAGGCCAAGCAAATGGCCTGAAAACTCCGCCTCTTCCTGTGACCGGGAGGAGCCGCTGGATGCCCCGACACGCGGTTCCCGCACAAACACTCTCTTTTCCGCGCAACCGAAAGCGCCGGCTGCAGCTCCCACCAATCAGCAGGAAAAGAAGACAGGCTGGCAGGGGAGGAGGAAGGCCGCTTCCATGCCGCGTTACCTGATCAGAGCCGCGACCCTCATGCTGAGATCAGTGCGCGTGCGTGCGGCGGGCGGGGCCGGGAGCCGGGGAGTCGCCGCCTTAGGGGTAGCGGTAGCCGCTGCCGCAGCCCGCCGTGACGCGCCCCGGGGCCTCGCGCGGGTGTTCGCCTCGCCGCCTGTCAGCGGCCCAGCGCGGCGACCCTTGCGGCTACCTGCAGGACGCCTGGCCAGAGAAGACGCGCCATATCGGCGCCTTGTCCCTGTGACAGGGACCTCCTGGCCCAGAAAAGAATGATGTTTAGGCACGGCCTGACCACCTAAGTGAGGGCACTGAAGCTGCTCGGGGAAGGGCAGGGTCGGCGTCGCCGATCCCTAGTGCGGTGGCCGTGGATTTGTTTGGGTAGGAGAATATTCAAAGTCACTTGTGGTGCAAATTGAAACACTTTGAACGTGCAGAGGGAGAGGAAGTTGGCCTTTCCTTCCTCAGCCACCTGCAAAAAACTAACTGTACCCTTCAGTGTTTTTTTTTTGTTTTTGTTTTTATCTTCTATCTCCTGTGTATGGAGCTATGCCCCTGACCTTGAAGTTCCATGGGATTTGGGGCTTTGCGTAATACAAAAGCTGAGAAGCCAGTGAAGGCTCCTTCCGGAACAGCCTTTCTGTCCCTGGAGAAAGAAAATCTAGCTTCCAAATTCATTCGCTAAGTATGTATTGAATTTCTCTCGTGTACCAGGCACTGACTGAGGCTCTTTAGGATACATCCATAAATAAAACAAGGCTCACTATCCTGGAGTTTATAGAGGGTGGATAGAGCAGACAACATACAGGTTAAAAAATTTTATACAGTACATTAAAAAGTAATACGTGCTATGAAAAAAAAAAGGATTCAGGAAGTAGAGAGGATTCAGAGTAGGCGGAAGAGCTAGTTGTAGATAAAGGGCAAAATGGGACTTACTGTGAAGGTGAGAGTTGAGCCAACTTAAAAAAGGACAGTTAGCTGTGTATTACTAGGGGTGTGCTCCAGGCAGGAGGAAAAGCTAGAGGCAAGGCCCTGGATCTTTTACGAGTTTGTGGAAGAACAAGGCTGGACGTTGTGGGAACAAACAAGGCAGAGAGCAGTGGGAGATGAGGTTCTTGCTATCAAGGGAGGAGGAAGATGACATAGGGTCATATAAGCCACAAAGAACTTTGTCTTTTATTCTGTGTGAAGTCAGTGACCATCACAGGGTCTTGAACAGAAGTATAACTTAAAACTTTAAAAAGATTACGCTATGCTGTTTAAGGATATATACCTCTTAGGAGGCTAATGCAGTAATGAGAAGAGAAATGATGGAGCCTGGAAGTGAATTTGGTGAGAAATAGGAGGAGTCCAGGACCTTTTCAAGATAGATTCAGTTGAATTGGATGGATTACATATGGGATGTGAAAGGAAGAAAACCATGAAGGATGATATCAAAGTCATGAATTAACTAATATATGTAAAAAATTTAGAATGATGCCCAGAATATAACGATCATTCAGTTAATTATACTATAATGTTTTCATTAACTCCTGTACTCTTAGTATGAGTGACTACAGCTGTAACAGTCTGCATACCAGTTTCAGCATCTAAAATGATACATTTTTAAAATTAGGCATTTGTCAATATTTACCAAATGAGGCAAGTATTTATAGAGTTTGTAGTCTTTTTGGGGAGATAAGGCAAACACATTAAACAGATACTCACAATACAAGAGGGTGTATTTTGGGAGTAACAAGTTAGGTAATGCATAAGGCAAGAACCCCATGAGTTGAACCCAACAGGGTAAATACTAGAATGAGGACAGGATTTGAAAGATGGGCAGAAATGAGCAGCAGGAACAATTAGACCCTACAAACAAAGGTAACAAGACAGGAGGAGTTCAGAGCATGTTATCCCAAAATATGCTACTTCAGCATACTGATTATTTTACATTAAAGGCACTCAAGAAATAGTAGATGCAGGAAGGGCACTCTGACCCTCCTTTTTATTCCTAAAAGGGGGGAGTAAAACTCCCCTGTGGAAGGTCTCCTCTCTGTACCTGTGATATAGAATATATTCTTATTATCAGAGAAAGGGAATTGAGGAATAAAGGTGATAATGACCTAAACATTCATTCCTAAGGGGTTGTAGTAGACCATAGTCATCACACCCTTCTTAGTCTGGGGTTGTTGCATGTGTCCATTCACAGTTACCACTGGCCAAGGGGATACCAAGAAGCACCCAAGTAGATCACCCAGGCTCCACATGTATTCTTCCTTGTCTCTACTGTGTGAAAGCAGCCCCATCTCTCTGGCTAATAAGAGTCAATTATCCTTGGATGCTGGCCCCTGGGTGCAAAAGGTTATAAGTGCCCTACTACTAAATATCTTATATTTCAATAGATCACTATCGTGCTGCCTGGCAAGAAAGAAAACTTTGAAGAATGGGACTTCTAACTCTGGTCACTCAGAGTTGTGGGAGGAGAAACACAATGTTCCCCTGTGGGTCATTGGGAGTGACTATAAAGGAGACCATTCTTGATTTCATCCCTTGGTTCCCAGATCCATATATTTTTCCTATTGGAAACACAGTGCCATATAGAGATCTTTGATTTAGTGCCTATACTATATCCTGAGGGATCGTGCACTGTCATTGTTGAGTATTGTCTTTGAGCGCTGATTTAGCTGTTACGTCAGTAGGCCTTTCCGGAGGACAGTTTCATGTAAATAATACCACATATGATATAACAATAAGATCTCATGGGTATGGACCCACTCCTGTACTTCATTCTCTACATGAGAATTACATAATTCTGGGTATTTTTTATGAAAGCTGTGCTAGGTGGGACTCTGTGCTGGTAGACTTAGCACTGCTAGCAGAGGCATTGCAGACCAGAAAAGCCAGTTAGTATCCGTTTTGTGTTCAATCATAGTCTGGGGGAGGCATGGTATGCTATGAACTCCACAGTGGATCCAAAAGTGTGGCAGTTGAAAGGTGTCAGTCATCTGTGTTTCCTACGGCAGGTGTTTTGAAGGGATATCTGAGTGGGTCACCTCCATGGTTGCCACACTGATCCAAATGACTTTCACAGCATCACATGATGAGGAACAGGAATGTTTATACTACGTGTTTCACATTGTGTACTGTTGGAGTAGGAAATGTAGAAAGAAGGGTTCACTCTTAGAATAGTATTTGAAGAAGGGTCAATCTGAATTTATAAAAATCTGAATAATAAATAAGAGTATTTTAAAGAAATGCTTTAATTTACATCAAAACAAATATATTCACTGTAAACGTAGTAGCAAACTAATACTGAATCCTGACAAGTGTTTTTAAGAGGACTCCTAAGTTAATAGGGAAAACTTATATTTAATTAGTAATATCCACTTGCCTATAAGTAGTTTGCTCAAATTTCAAGAAAAGTTGGCTTAGCAAGCCTTTAGATGCATAGCGTTCTATATGGATAGTGTAAAAGTTACTGCAGCCTAGTCAATGTCAACAAGTTAATAGATTTTATATCAGTATAAAGTAATTCCTTTTATAATATACTGAAACGATTTACCCATGATTCACATTTTTATGGCATTGTGAGCTCACTTCCTGTAGTCTCAAACTCTTAACGTATGAAAGACCATGGATTAGTTTGTAGAGCCAACAAAAAAGGTGAATAGAAAATCAAACTCAAAATAATTTCAGTCCCTTGACAGTTTACTTATGAGAAATTCTCCTTACCCAAACACTGTTGCTGGTAATAAAAAGTTGCAAGCTGTCCTTGAATTCTGCTTCCTTGGCAGCATATGGCAGTGATGTACTGATTGATAAAGACCCAGATAACCAAATCAAAAATTCTATAGGTAGTTATCTCAGAGATCTTGAGAGGATTTATGTTTTAAGTCTGTATAACTCCCTGAAGTCATGCAATTTGTAGGAAGCCATTGGAAGTTTGCTTGGTAAGAATTTAGGAAAAAAAGGAATTGAGTAATTATTTGCAACGTATATTTAAGGGTATCATTATATGAGTATCTGATCCATCTATGTTAATAATGGCAACTTACATGGACCAGACCCTCTTCTAAGTGTTTTATGTAGAGTGATTCATTTAAATATCGCACCAAACAAATAAAGTAGGATACATCGTTATTCCTCTTACAGATGAGGAAACTCAGTAGAAAGCTTTTAAATAACCTGCCTATCTTAGTCAGTTTAGGCTTCCTTAAAAAAAATACCATAACCCAGTGGCTCAAACAACAGACATTTATTTCTTGGAATTCTGGAGGCTGGGAAGTCCATGGTCAGAATACCAGCATGATCAGGTTCTGGGGAGAGCTCTCTTTCTGGTTTGCAGACTACTACATCCTTACAGGGTGGAGAGAGTCTCCTCTTGTAAGTACTAATCCCATTCATGAGGGTCCAATGTCATGACCTAATTACCTCCGACAGGCCCTAGCTAAATACCATCATACTTAGGTTTAGGTCCTTGACATCAGTCCATAGCACGCCCAAAGTCCAGCAGATAGTAAGTGGAAGAAACAGAATTCCAACCCAGGCAGTCTAGCTCTGAAGTCTATGCTCTTAACCTCTATACTATACCTGCCATTGAAATGGTCAGCTGGTTTTTTGGCAAAAATATGCTATTTCCAAGATATGTTTGGAAGGACAATGCTATCACTCACCTCCTGAATCACCTTTTTTCTATGCTTCCAAGCTGACCACCCCTTTTTCCAAAAGACACAAATTGTTGTATTATGCGATTCAATATATTGTATGAAATCACTATTAAATATTGCAGGCCTGAGAGTCATTCAGTCTCTCTCTTTTTTTTTTCTTTTTAAATTTTATTTATTTATTTGACAAAGAGAGGTCACAAGTAGGCAGAGAGGCTGGCAGAGAGAGGGGTAAAGCAGGCTCCCCGCTGAGCAGAGAGCCTGATGTGGGGCTCGATCCCAGGACCCTGAAATCATGACCCAAGCCGAAGGCAGAGGCTTAATCCACTGAGCCACCCAGGCGCCCCCATTCAGTCTCTTGTATATATCTTTTTTCTTCACAATGGATAATGTCACATTCAAAAAGTATAGGAGCAAGGCAGGTAGTATAAATGAGTAAAGTGGCCTGGTACAAGACAATATAGGATGGTGAGGACTGTGGCAAACCATTACACATTTATCACTTGGCTCCAGTTGCCCTGTACAAATGTGGACCCACTTTTACCAGAACTTCTGATGTTCCAAGATGACAGAAATCATCATTTTAGTTAACTCCTTTTAAAAAAATATACATATATTTATTTATTGGAGAGAGAGGGAGTGTGTGCCTGCACTAGTGGGGGAGGGGCAAAGAGAGAAGCAGACTCTCCGCTGAAAACAGAGCCCGTTATGGGGCTCATTCCAGGACCCTGAGATCATGATCTGAGCTGAAGGCAGATGCTTAAATGACTGAGCCACCCAGGCACCTTAGTAAACAACTTTTTTTTTTTTAATTTTGGAAACTAATTTTTAAAATAGTAATCACTTTGCACACCAAATAAAACATCTGTTTATTATTAATTTTGTAATTTAGCTTTAAAGAGCAATCTTTATTCCTTTATTCAACTAGCATTTATTGGTGGCCTATTATGTTTGTCAAAATTTTAAATTCCTAGGGACGCCTGGGTGGCTCAGTTGATTGGACAACTGCCTTCAGCTCAGGTCATGATCCTGGAGTCCCGGGATCGAGTCCCGCATCGGGCTCCCAGCTCCACAGGGAGCCTGCTTCTCTCTCTGACCTTCTCCTCGCTCATGCTCTCTCTCACTGTCTCTCTCTCAAATAAATAAATAAAATCTTAAAAAAAATTTTTAAATTCCTATATCCTTTCCTTACAGAAATGTTTTGTCTCGTATATGTGTAAAAATGAACAAAAATGTCCACTGTAGCATTATTTGCAAAATAAAAATCTCATCCAGGCAGGGACTTTGTATTATTCATTTCTAGAACAGTCCTGGAATTATAGTAGGAGATATCTATATCTATCTATCTATCTATCTATCTATATTTCATCAGCAGAACCAGATAAATTATGGTGCCTCCACACACTGAAATAATGTGTAACAGTTAAAGAAAAATGAAAAATTCTTTAAGACATATTTTCAGCATAAAAAGCAAATTGCAGATGTTTCCATTTGTACTGAAGGAAAATTAAACATGTATGCACAAGTATGTAAGTAGATAGTAAAGGTTTTATGAAGTTATATGCTAAACTGTTAAAATGAGAAAAATGGGACATGGGACTTCTACTTTTCACTTCATGTACATCTGTATTGTTTGACTTAGATGAATATTTTTAAAAGACTATATATTTAAGAAGACTATATTTAAAGAGACTAAATATTTAGCCCCATTAATGAATAGATAAAATAAAATAACCATGTAATATCATTTCTTAATTTTCAGGTTAGCAAAGTTTTCAAAAAAATAAAAAGAAAAGAAAACCTCATGAAGATAGATACCAATGTTGGCAAGAAGAAGGGGAAAGGAGCAGTCTCATGCTCAGTTTCAGAAGTAAGTACAAGTGTTCCCAGAGGGCAGCGTGGGACTATGCAGTAAATCTTTAATATGCATACATTCTAAGCATTCCCACCTCCAGGAATTTATCTTAAGGAAATAATTGGACAATAATTCAGGGATGTATATATTATAATGTTCTTTGTGATGTTTATAGTATTAAAAATAGAGGGGCGCCTGGGTCGCTCAGTCAGTTTAACATCGCCTCTTGGTTTCAGCTTAGGTGATGATCTCAGGGCTTGAGATTGAGCCCAGGGTAGGACTCCCACTTGTGCTTTCTGTCTCTCTCTCTAAAATAAATAAAATCTTAAAAATAAAGAAAACAAATTGAATATCAATAATTAGGAGATTGATTAAATAAATATACCATGGTAAATATACTATAGTATACCCACAAAGTAGAAGATTATGCAGTCATTATGTATATTTGTTATGTGTTTATGTATATTTGTTACTATATAAATGTAAGCTTGAGTATGATAGCATTAACATACAAAAAATACACACACATACATATACATAGGCATATATATGAGACAGTGCAGACTCATGGTTCAGTACTGCACTCTGCAGTCAGACTCACTCAATTTGAATGTGAGAACTACTACTTACTAAGCTTTGTAATCTGAGACCATTTACTGAAACTTTCTTTTTTTAGTTTTGTTATCTGTCATATAAATATGACCTACCACACATAGTTTTTGTAAGAATTAAAGAGACCATCATAATCATATAATCATATAATTTTACATTATTTAATATAAAAAGAAATCTGGAAAAATATCTTCAATGTGGTGGTGGGTCTTTGGGTGGTAAAATTGAATCTTCTTTTTGTCTTATAGATATCTTACTATATTATTTTGATTTTCTAAAATTAACACTTTTTTTGTTAATAGAGTAGATGATAGTTGGAAAAAGAGATGATTGGTAGAATAGAAGGAAGGAAGAGAGGCAGGATACCTGATGGCTTCAGGGTAGGTCTCATAGGTACCCAATTCTCTGATGAAGTTACAAAGAAGTATAGAATTTACTCTTCAGCTCTATAGATTCCAAAAATCAACTTGACCATTCTTCCAGTGTAGATCATATTGTAGGGAACTGATGGAAGCTACATGAAACTACATTCATATGTAGCTATAGATGAAGCTATACACCTTTACACCATTAATAAAGCAGCATGTGTATGAGTCAGCTGATTCTTTTGCCAATAGGAAGACACAAATTAGAAATACTCTTTCGTTGAAACATTGCTTGATAAATGAAAACCACAGTGAAATACCAGTACATACTCACTAGAATAACTAATGTTATAAAGACTGGCAATACTAAGTGCTGACAGGGATATGAATAAACTAAAACTTTAATACATTATTGTTAAGAATGCAAACATGATACAGCCTCTTTGTAAAACAGTTTGACAGTACCTTATAAAGTTAAACATACCATACCTTATGACCCAGCAATTCTAGTTCTAGGTATTTACCCCAGAGAAATAAATACATATGTGCACAAAAAAATGTATATGTGCATGTTCATAATGGCATTATTTATAATAGCTGAGAACAAAGGCAACCCCAGTCTCCATTATGGGTGAATATTTAAACAAATGGTATATTTATACCATGGAATACTGTTCAGCAATACACACAACAACTTGGATGAATTTCAAAAGCATGCCAAGTGAAAGAAGTCAAACACCAAAGACTGCATTAAGGATGATTTTGTTTGTATGAAATTCTAGAAAAGGCAAAGCTACTAGTGATAGAAAGGGTATCAGTGTTTTCTGGGGTCAGGGATAAGGAGGGGTCATCAAGGGCAAAAGGCCTTGAGGAGACTTTTAAGTGTAAAGGTGCTGTTCTACATATTGCTAATAGCAGTAGTTTATATAATGGTATACGGTTACCAAAATTCATCAAACTATACACTTAAAAGTGGTTAAAAATTTTATATGCAATTAATGTCTTAACAAATTGTCATTAAGTTATTGGTAAGGATGGAGCCTATTGGTATGGATGGAAACTTTGAAGGAGGCTAGACTATCTGTAGCCTCTGGGGAGACATCCCTTTTCTTTCATTCTTTTTCCCAAACAATGGGAGTTCTGGAATTCTGTTCCCGAGATGTTCTAGGAGGAACTATGTATTTAAAAGTAGAGGCAAGGGGGGCGCCTGGGTAGCTCAGTGGGTTAAGCCACTGCCTTCCACTCCGGTCATGATCTCAGGGTCCTGTGATCGAGTCCCGCATCAGGCTCTCTGCTCAGCAGAGAACCTGCTTCCCTCTCTCTCTCTCTGCCTGCCTCTGCCTACTTGTGATCTCTCTCTGTCAAAAAATTAAATAAAATCTTTAAAAAAAAAAAAAAGTGGAGGCAAGGGACTTGTCTTAAATCTGCATTTGTATGGTAAACAGTACTCTTATTTAAGTTGTGAGTTTATTTGAGGGTAGTATTAGACATTTTAGAGGAGCTAAAGCCTCCAAAACCATCTTTAGTTGCATTTACAGTTCCAAATACTGTATTGATTTCAGGCACCAGTCAGTTATAATATCTGAAAGGAAATTTGCATTACACGTTAATATTATCAACAACATATTTTAAAACTTTGCCTTAAGATTTTACTTCTACAGAATTTCTTCACTGTTCACAAAATTTCTTCACTGTTCTATGTTTCTTTTCATTGTTCTGTTTTACTATATCCAATTTCACAGAGAAATTTAACAGTACTATACATGTTGATATTATTTCTAAATTCTCACAACTCTTTACATTTAGACCCTTTGTCCCTTTACAGTCTCTATGTGTATATTCAATAAATTAAAATGTAATACCATATCCGATTTTAGCCTGTGTCCTTTTTGTGGACTTCTGACTATATTGAAGGTTGAAAAGTTATTCCCGTATTTTCCTAAAAATATGTTTTGCAGTTGGGCATACTTGAGTTTGAATTCTGGTTCTGAGTATTACTTAGTAAGTTTGCCAAGATGTTTTTCCTTCAACTATAAAAAAGGGATAACCGTGCTTACCTTATGAAATGAAGATTAAATATATATAAGTGCATTGGTCATGGTATCTGTCACATGCAAACTCTTAGGCAAACACCACACATTATAGAGCAAGGATTTATAACTAATAAGCCATAAAGGGATGAAGATGGATTCCTATAGAAAATACTCAGCCCAGGGGTGCCTGGGTGGCTCAGTGGGTTAAAGCCTCTGCTTTCAGCTCAGGTCATGATCCCAGGGTCCTGGGATCGAGCCCCGTGTCGGGCTCTCTGCTCAGTGGGGAGCCTGCTTTCCTTTCTCTCTCTGCCTGCCTCTCTGCCTACTTGTGATCTCTGCTGTCAAATAAATTAAAAAAAAAAAAATTAAAAAAAAAAGAAAATAGCCCAAAGAAGGCAAGAATAAAAGAGGAAAGGCAAAGAGACAGAAAACAAATAAGCTGGTAGATTTAAATCTAGATTTAAATCAATCATCCCATTAAACGTTAACGTACAAACGCCTAAAATGCAGGTTGAAAGATTCAACCAGAAAGCAAGACCCAACTACCGTGTTTACAAGAAACACTGTACAAATATGAGGTCATGCACAAGTTAGAAGTAAAATGATGGAAAAAAGATATATACTATGCAAACACTGGTCAAAAGAAAGCTAGAGTGAGTGACTATATACATACCAGAAAATGTAGTTTTCAGAGCAGGGGATAAAATTAGTCTCTGCTTCCTCAGACCTCCAGTCCCCCAGATCCCTTCCTGTGAGGCAACACATTACCCATTTTTCTGTATCTTTCCAAAATGAGTTTATGAATATATAAGCATATATCACTTTTATTTTTCACCAAGGGGAGCATAGTATATTCACTGTCGTGTACTTTTTTCTTCCAAATATATCTAGGACATTATTCTGTATCACTACATATAGATTTATCTCATTCTTTTTCACTACTGTATGGTAAAGAATGAAGTTTTTTGAAGGTCTCCATCAAGAACACTAGGGCTCCAAATTCTAGATAACATGGGCAAGTGCAACTCCTCCAAAATATGATTGGAAAGTTCGAAGAACTCTGGACACCTGCATTTCCAGCACATTCAAAACTAAGGTCAATATCCTGCCATGTCACAGTCCCACCAGTTACTTCAGGTCACACTTCTACCAGTTTGTTAGTTTTTGAGGACATCATCCTCCACCTACTTAGTCTCCTAGCTAATTCTTAACTTCCCCTTCTCCCTTATGTTTCCCAGTCTGTAAGTCTTACAGATTCCACTCTGAAGGTGTCTCAACAAGTTGGAGATGGATGATGATATTCTTCTTGAAGTTCATTGTTGCATCTTCAATGCATTGAGCTAAGACTAATATCTGCATCCAGTCCCAAGCTTCATTGCCAGATGTTTTGCCTATAAAATTGCATCATAGAATTTAAGAGGTTTTTTTTAAGGGATAAATTAATGTTTTTCATATTCTCTATTTGAAAGGTTTCTTTCCAGATTGTTTCTTTATACTTGTATTCATTGTTATTTAGGAAAATATTCTGGTCTTGTGGGATATATAGCTTTATAATTATAATGTAGAATTATGGATCATCTTTTGACAAGCTCCAAGTACTTTAACAAGTTCTGTTTCATATATCCTAATAATATCCCTTTGAAATAGGTTGAAGAAAGTATAATTTTTTCAGTTTACTAATGAAAGAACAGACACATAGGTATATCAGGTAGTTAGTTCTTGGCTGCACAATGTGTTAGTGACCAAGCTGGGACTAGAACCCAGATTCCTGACTTTCAGGCCAGATTATGCTTCAGAATCATAAAACTGTCTACTCTATAATTTTGAAAAAGTAATGGTATATACTCTCACACATTCTGAATTTCTAGAGCTGTAGTAATAATCCATTAAAAAAAGAAGGTAAGTCTTCCTTAGAGAATCTCATTGGAAAAGGACATTTCTTGAGAAATATAGAGAAGACATGTTCAACCAGTGATTTTCTTCATTAAGTACTTCTCTGTAAAATGAACTTAAATTGTGATGACATCAGGTTCATCTATTTTTACTCCTTTAAAATATTGTCCAAACATACAAATGCCCTAGACTTTAAATCAATCATTTGAAAATGTTTGACTACAGCTTTGAAAATATTGGGAGCATCGTAAACATCATGCCCATCTGTCATTTCTTTTTCATCATGGAACATATATAGCCTGCAAACATTCATAACAATATCTCATGGTTTTGGAAAACTCTTAATAATAACTTTCTCTGTCTAGCTGTGTATTTCTCGGTAATTAAATGAACTCAAAAGTCCAACAAACTATATTCTAAATGGTGACTCAATGACAGAAGGAATAGTTAAATAAACTAGTTTATTTAAATGGAAAACCCAAATTTCTTTGAAGTGGAGCAATTTCCAAGAAGAACTGAAAAAACTAGCATATGAAAGGAGAATTTAAACTTGGAACATTTTCATTGCAATTATAGAATACATTAGAATTTGATTGAACATTTTATTTATGGCCCTTTTCTCTTTGAGCTTTATTTCACCAAGATTTCTGTACATTGGTGTTGCTTTTTTTATAGAACCTGGGATATTAAAATTTTATTGTGTTTAGCAATGTGAATTTTAGATTATGTGTGTGCATAATTCTAATTTAGTTTTTCATTTCTCATCTATTATCTGAGCATGTGCACATATATGACAAATAAGTGATATTTGAGAACTATTCAGGTGTAAGGAAGGAGAACATGTGGTTGATATGATTTAATTTATCTGCAGTAAAAAAAAATGACAAATGAAATAGGTAAGACTTTTAAGCAAGCAAATTGAGTATATAAGCATCTATGGAAGCAAAATAATGAGGGATGGTTTGGTTTTGTTTTTTAAGATTTTATTTATTTGTCAGAGAGAGAGGATGAGAGAGAGGCCAAGTAGGGGGAGCAGCAGGCAGGAGAGAAGCAGGCTCCCCACTGAGCAAGGAGCCTGATGTGGGACTTGATCCCAGGACCCTGGGATCATGACCTGAGCCAAAGGCAGATGCTTAACTGACTGAGCCACCCAGCCATCCCTTTAATGAGGGGTGTTTGATGATAAATAATAGTGAATACTTAAAATAACTTATCATGCTATTGGCATTATTCCAGAAATTAAATAGAATAACGTACTTGTATCTTCTTACAAACATTTATTTTCATTTTTCCACATTTAATTTTTGTTTGTACTTATACACACAGAATTTTAACATAAGTATTTTGAGTCCATGTAATTTTGTATTTTGACATGGAAAAATGAATGCTTTTTGCAGATAAGAAATTATCTGGAAAACTGTAGTGGATATTAATTTGATGCAACATCTTAAAATATTGATAATTAAAATATTTAGTAGGAAGAATATTTCTCTAAAATCCCCCAAATATTTTTTAAAATAAAAGGTGGAGTGATAAATTAATAAAGAACAAATAAATTAACCTATCTGATTGATTTAGTTATAGGATTTTCTTTCTCTATCACTGACTCCTTTGCCCCTCTCAGGCAAAAGAAAATTTATGTGTCCTTAATTCTGCTTTCTTTTAAAATACATAGTAAGTGTTGTCAATCAGTTGAAATATTCTAATGTTATTAGTGTAGAATACTAATGAGTGTGGATAGATAGGAATATTTTGCCCATATAAATTAGACCTAATTAAATATTCAATATTAATTTTGTATCTCATGGAAAAGACTTTTGTTTCCTAAGACTTACCAAGACTTTCCAAGACTACCTGATTTCTATCCATTGGCAAGATTCCATCTGATATATGTAATAGCTTTTATTACTGTTCACTAAAATTTCTAGTTTCTTTCCCTATGGAGTCCCTTGCTGAGAGATCATTGATCACTGCCCAGTGATCATGTGATTTATTCTGGCCAATGAAATGAGCAGTGGTGACAGAATTCACTTTTGGGAAGAGCCCTTAAGAGCCAGGACATGGTTCACTGATTCTCTTTTCCCGTCTCAAGAGACTGACAATCATCACCCTTTGCTCTGAAAGCCTAGGTCTTGAGACAGAGCCCTTCGCTGTTTGGATGCTTACAACAATTGAGAAGTAAACCATTCTTGTTGCAAACTACTGAGATTTTAGAGATCACTGAAATTAGGAGGCCACTGAGTTATATCAGGAAGGAGATAGTCCTGCCCGTATACGCGGGCAGCAACCTGGCAAGCATGTGTAGGAATGGCTTCTAAAGGTATTAGATCAAAGAGAATTAACTGTGAAATTGAATAAGGCAAAATTTACCTTATCTTAATACTTAACAAAAATAGCAAATGTTTTTCCTTGAAGTCACTTTTCAAGATTCTCAAGTAGTTTTAGTTCACAGACCTCTTTGATGCAAAGACACAGAAGACTCTATCTGCCAAAACTTAAATACACACATACTTACCTCTTTACTACTGGCTATGTGATATTTATCATCTCATACAATAAACCATTCTGGATATGGCAGGCTAGGCAAGATAACCCCTCTCCCCATTGTACCTTGTGCTTTTTGTTTATAACATATTAAATGTCTATATTTATATAGTTATATATATTATATGTTCTACTATAATCTCAGTTTCACGAAGGCAAAGACGTCCCATTTTATTGTACCAGTCAAGCTAATGGCAGGAAGCTGGAATTTGAAAGAAATTGAATGAAAAGATTATGTGTGTGTGTATGTGTGTGTTATGAGCAAGATTAAATAATCACCCAGGGAAGTTGAGACACCCAGGAACTAGCAATACTAGAAAGATAATAGTACCTATATGTCTGAAGAGACAAGGGAAGAAAATGGTATCATTAGATCTTTTTTAGAGAATAGAGCAATAGAAGAGAGGCCAGGCAGTAAGAGCTGCCATAATGGAGGGGTACAGCCACTACCAAATGGTGCGCCAAAAAGAGCAATCCCTGGGGAAGAAACACCATGATCTCTTTCCCCATCTGCTTTGCCATCATACACAACTTTACTGATGTATTTCCAGTTCCTGTTTGTCTACCTGGTGCATAGGAAGTGCTTAAAGATATGTGATGAGTGGAAGAATGAATAGCATAGACACTAAAAGCAAAGTAATTTAGATGCTTAAATGCAGGCTACTCTTCTTAATTTTTTAGGAAATTATTTTACTTCAATGAGTTGTCTTGTCATTGAATATTGTCATAAGGGACTTTCAATTATTGATATGAAATACTTCTAAACCACATTTTTAACTCCTCTGAAGAACACTGAGAAGCAAAGTAACTGGGGAAACAATTATGAAAGATCATATTGGTATGCAAAAATGAAGTGACTCAATTTGAACAAGTTTACTGAGTAGATAATTAAGTATAAGAAAGTAAGTCATAAAATGTAATTTAGGGCATGCAGTGACAACATCAAGTACTCAAATAATCACTGGTATTGGTGCTGGATAGAATGTCAACCAGGGCAAGGCATTAGGAGATAATGTGGTTGTGGCATTTGATCACTGTGGCAGCAGTATTTAAAAGATTGAGAGCTGGGTTGGGTATCTCTTTGTCGGTAAAACTTGTCAGAAAGAAAAAGTGAAGCTTAGCGCTTAAGCTTAAACCAAAACACGAAAGGAATATCAGAAAGTTTCTATGGATGTTTTAAGGAAGATTTTCTATCCCAGGATCCACATTTAGAATTCATGTCTCTTATATAAGGGTAGGGGCATTTGTTGGGAAAAAGTGAAACATTGAGATTTGAGATGGGACATTTAGGCAGGCATAGGTGAGGCTAAAACTCTAATTGTCTTGAACCTACCTTGAGAGTGAAAGCAGCTCTCTTTTGTCGTCTGAAAAAAACAGTTTTTCATTGCAGGGAAACTTTTCAGTAACTTCTCCTCAATTTAACACCTCTTATAGCCTTTAAGGCCATAAAGAGAATTAAATACCAGTGTAACCCTGAGGGAAAATTACTTGGTCTGCTCTGGGAGGAGATCATCTTACCAATTTGTATAAGCAAGAATTGGCGGGCATGAATTAGGCTGAATTCTAAAGAGATTAGGTTGAGGTGAATGAACTATAAGATTGAATTAGAACAGTGGTTCTCAAAGTATTGTTGTTGGGCCGGTCGGCATCAGTTATCACCTGAAAACTTGTTAGAAACGCAAATTCCCAAGTCCTATCCTATACCTAATGAATCCGAAACTAGAGGGCATGAGGCTCTGAAATCTGTTTTAACAAATCCTCTGGGTGATTCTGCTACATATTAAAGTTTGAGAACCACTGGAATATGCTAAATGTATGTATGTGACCTCTACTGAGATTTGAGGTTTAGAGTTTTAGCTAGAACAGTTGGGAGTGAGTCTCATAGTTGGATGGTATGGAAGCCAGGGATTTAACAGTTGCCCATAGTCAATGAGGTTGAGATTAAAACCTACTCTGACATAATGTAGGAAAGGAAATTTGATGCCTTGGAGAAATGAGAATGTTAGAAGAGATTTAAAATGTGCCATTGTCTCTACTGTCCTCTCACCTTCATTACCCCCAGAATATCCGGAGGTCACTTCTTTCATTTAAAAATACTAAAATGCATTTGTGAGGGGAACAGTCACATCCTTGAAAACTTCTGTGGTGGCTGTCTCTAACAGCTAATGATGGATATGGGTAGTGGTGCCGTGAAAATGAACTCTCTGACTTGAACAGAAAAAAATGGGATCCCAGAGTAGTACAGCCAAGTGTCTGTTCTTAACTGTGAGACAAGGTGGCACAATTATCTTAAAAGGGCATAGCTTCCAGAATGGTAATCAGAGTGTTTTGACTAGCATGGACATATGCCAATGACCAAGTGATCATTAGGTTACTGGGGATTAAACAGATGGGCAACCTCCTAAGGTGTTTCTTGATTTACATAAAATAAAAACTGACTTAAATTTTCGTAGAGTCTCATATTCAGTTCTTAGCCTCATACCCAGTTCCCACATCTGGGAACATGCAGATCTAAAGCCCTTTAATGAAGGAGCAGGCCAGGTTCTTTTGAGGAAGAATGTGGCCTGCAATATGGCCACAAATGAGGTCCTTGGCTTTTCCAAATAAACCTATTGAATTACTTACCAAGAAAAATTGGCGGGGGGGTGGGGAGGGGACCAGAATTCCCAGGCCTTCTGGAGGTTTTTAGATAGTGACTCTGAGATATTGCTAGTACTTAGGATATAAAACACCATCATAGTCCAGTAGTCATAGTATGGACTGAGGGAGATAAGGTGATGAAATTTTGACTCCATTCTGTTTAATAGTAGCTCTAATAAGTCCACAGATCCATCCTGTGGTTATTTGCACATTTTCTCAATATATTCTCAAATAGACATTTTTCTCAGCTGAGGCACCAGCTTAGAAACAAACCCTGGTTAGGGAACCTGAGTGGCTCAGTGGGTTAAGCATCTGACTCTTGATTTTGACTCAGGTTATGATCTCAGGGTTCTAAGATGGAGCCCTGCTTCAGGCTTGGCGCTGGGCGTGGAGCATGCTTGGGATTCTCTTTCTCTTTCTCCCCCCACCCCCTACCCTGCCAAAAAAGAGAAAAGAAACAACCACTGGTGAATTTAGGTTGCTGTGCTGTAGAATGCAGATGAGGAACCAAAGAGTGGAGATGGGAGCTACCTCTCTGACTTTTATATCTTATATTTCATTCAAAGATTCAGAAGGTTTAGAAGTTCTAATTCCCAAGGTAGGACAATTTCTGCCAGGAAACATAGTTACTATTCCATTAAATTGGAAGCTGAGACTGTCCCTTGGCTTTTTGGGCTTTTCATGCTGAAAAACCAATAGGAAGACCTGACTTTACTGGCTGAGGTAATTGGATCTGGTTGCCATGGGGAAATCAGGTTACTGTGATAGAATAGCAGCTAGGAAAACATGGTAGAACTAAGGAGTTTCGCTGAAGAACCTTTTACTATTCCATAAGAATGGCCAAATGGGAAAATGTGGAAGCTCAATAAAGATAGCACTACTAAGGATTTTAAATTGTGGGAATAAAGGTTTGGGTCACTCTACCAGGTAAATAAGCCCAATCAACAAAAATACAGGGAAAAACAAGTGCTAGATATCACTTTCGGTCTCATGATTAGTTACAGAACCAGGTATTATTATAGTGGCTCTGTCTGATGTTAGTTTATGTTTTCTTATTCCTCTTTTCTCTGCTACTGAATATGAAAAGTTCTCATGGGAGGATTAATTATATTTTAAGTTTCAGGAAAGGACATGGATGAACTGAAATAACTCCATGATTATAGAATAGCTGATGGGAGTTAGTATCACCTTTGTGTGGAGAGCAGGAGTTTCTGCATGAAAAGGCAGAAATAAATGCTGTGAGGCAAAGGGTGAACTGTGCTGATTGTTCTCAGACTTTTCTCCCTCCCCATGTATCAGTTATCTATTTCTGGATGACAAATTTCTTCCATATCTGGCAGCTTAAAAAAACAACAATTCTTTATCATCTTACAGTTTCTGTGGGTCAGAAGTCCAGACATAGCTTAGCTAGGTCCTCTGCCACAGGTTCTCTCAGAGGGCTAAAGCCGCATCCAAAGACTTGACTAGTGAAGGATCCACTTCCAAGCTCATTCACATGGATATTGACAGGATTCCGTTCCTCATGTGGTTGTTGGACTGAGACCCTCAGTTCCTTGCGAGGCTAGAGACTTTTCTCAGTTCCTTGCCATGTGAGACTCTCCATAGGGAAGTTCATAACATGGCAACGGGCTTCCCATAGAATGATCAAGTGAGAGAACAAGAGAATATCCAAGATGAAAACTCAGGATGGAAGCTCAAGGTGAAACCCAGGATGGAACCATATCATGGAAGGATATTCTAACACTTTTGTCATATTCTGTTCATCAGAAGTTTGTAACTATGTCCAGCACACCTTTAAGGGGAGGATTTTACACAAGGAATGGATACCAGGAGGCAGGGATCTTTAGAAGCTACCTCAGGGACCGCTTCTTATACCCCCAATTTATTCTCTGCCCTAATGTGGAACTTGGTTAGACTGCATTAGCCAGGTCCTCGCCCACTAGCTTTCTGCTGGGTTTTGCCAAGGAGAGTTCCAGGCAGGAGAATAAAAGACAGAAAGTCAGAATATTTATTTCCCTGCTTTCTGTCTTCATTCTGTGTTTCTGGCTATATTCTTCTAGCCAGAAGAATATATATACATATTCAGAATACTAGTATTTCTTCCCTTACCCACTTTAGGCCTGGGAATGATTTAGGCTCCCATAGTTGCCAGTCCCTGGCCACCTCAACATCCCTTGCTGATTCTTCACTTCTGCACACACTTCTATAAATAGTCCTTTCACTGAATTCTTTTGTTTTTCTGCTAGCACCTTAAATGATACATGTCTCTTAAGATAAGAGATTGTATATTAATATTTTTCTTTAGTCCTAGTGCTTAACATGGATTAAAGACGTAGTCAATGTTGGGTGATTAAGTGGTTGGCTGGGCACGTGAACCTAGTTTGAGTAATATGTAAAAAAAGAAAGAAAATATTTTAAATTATGTGAAAATTCTTCACTGACATGGAATGGGCCTAATGTGTTTTATCTGAGACCATAAATGAGAAAAAAATTAAGTGATTTCTAAAGAAAAATGGTAATTTTAAAGAAGTAATTTTTTTCCTTCTGATAGAGAAAGAGAAGCTAATATAGAAATTTACCTAAACAAGCCACTAAATCTATAGTAGTGTAAGGGGAGTTTTATCAGAGGATTATCAAATTTATGGAGGCAAAATGCATACTGCATTGACTCAATATGAAATAATCATAACTAAAGGGTGTGGCTGTTTTTATGCCATTTCTAAACAATTAATATTATTCTAACCATGTGTGTCATTAAAAAACTTTTACCAATGATTTTGAAATTTATGCTAATAATCAAGGACAATTAAGCTGATGTTTGAACGTATTTAAGAGTTTTAGGCATGACATGCTTCACAACTAACCATGCTGTGTTCTAAATATCAATGTACAAAAAGTAAGGAACTTTGGCCCTTTGAAGGAAGACAAATAAGAGGATTTAGTATGTTAGATGACCTCATTCTGCAACAGGTAATATTGTGGAAATCTGGCATTTTCACAATTTACTTTGTGAGGGCAGAGTACCATATCCTCTGAGATGTTGGCTTATGTCCCTTTGCCACTATAGTATAAAATACCCTTAGTGTTCTGGGTTTTAATTTCTTTGTTAATATAATGCAAATCCTAAGGACCATCTGTTTTCATTTTGTAATGTTTGTTAAAGCAGCCTTGCAAATAATTTTCAGAAATTGACTTACTCAGTATTTTTCCTGCCTGCTCTCACCTCAGGAGACATTTGCTTGTGCAGTAAATTCATAGTCTTTATTACTCCTAAAGCCCACACGGTTACTTACAGTGGGCAAGTGAATAAGGGAATATTGGCACGGCCCATGTAAAGACTATCAGAAAGAACAAAATTTAAGGTAGACTCCAGGCAACCCAAAAATGTTATATTAGTGGAAATTTATTTTTTAAAATGCATTTTTATATAGCCCAATTACGTAGCTAACTCATGTTTTAAAAAAAACATCTAGGAGTACCTTTTCTTCTCTTAATTGGTGGTTTTACTGGCACAGCGTTGACAACAGCCCTCACTAATACAACATTCATTGCACTTAAAGAAACCTAAGATGGTATGCTGTAGGGTGTAATAATATCTCAAACAACTCTGCACCTTCTTCCCAATGCTTGCGATCAGTAAAATCAAAAAGTTGAGAGAAATTAATAAAGTGACAGAAACCAATAATATTCAAAAAGAAACTCTAACACAAAAAAAAACTCAACTTCTTAATTAGGTCCTCTATTCCATTTCAAACACGCACATGCATAGGCCTACATATATCTTAATATCAATGTATTCAAGTATATGCTCATTTTTGTAGACTTGAACTACCTTATAGATCCCCCAAAAAAGCAAAAGTTATAGGAAATTGTTCAGTTAAGAGAGAACCAAGAATTCTTTTAATTAAAAACATTTGTAATCAACCTCCCAAGTGGGTAATAAAATAGGTGACTGAATGTAAAATAGGCAAACAAAAAAGAATCACAAATCCATTTATTTTCCCCAAATCAAAACATTATATCGAGAAATCTGTTACTCTCTCACCTGCCAAGTTCTAAAATTAGAAATCTTTGTTTTTGCTGTAACAGTTGATGCTACTGAAAACTGCTAAGTCACTTGAGGAACCTGTTCCCTGTTCTATTTCAGATGTTTCTTCCTCAATAATTTTTTAATTAATTAAAAAGCTTTACAGATAATCCTAAATTTGAAGTCATGAGAACAAGGCTTTCACATTGTTTCCCTCGCTTTTGTGTATACATATACCTGTAATTCTTCAGATCTCTTAAAATAACTACTGTCCTGTAGGCTAAAACAAAGCTACAAGTACAATCAATGTCTGTCACAGGTCTCTAATTATCTCTCGTGAATTTCTACCATTGTATTAATTAGCTTCTAGACTTCTCAACTCTGTTGACCTTATGGTTCCTTTTTTCAGTATCATCTGTTATCAGTCTTGTTCACAGTTAAAAAAAATAATAATAGATCAACCTTTTTCTGTAGGTTTCATTTGAACATGACTTGACCAGTTATCATAGCCATCAGTCACCCTTTCATCAAGACAACTACTTCTTTATCCATAATATTACTATACTATATTTGTTTCTTTGGAATAGAGAGAAATAGACAATATCACATGTTAAGAGGTGCGATAAGGCCAGAATCTGCTGAAAACTATTCTTCTTCCTACATGGTACAGTGTATGAATCTCTTACCCTTTGGGGCACTCTATTTAGTTAAGCTAAAGGCACCAGAACAATTATGTATTCTGATAATGTTACAAGGGAAGTAATCTAATAACACAACAAATCATGCATGCTTGGGGTAACTTGAAACTTACCTAAACAAAATAAAACCCATAACCCTTGCCAGTGGGTTTGGGATCAAATGTAACTTTTCACTGAGTCTTCAAATTCTACAACTTTTCCATTATTTAAGGTACATTCTTCAAAATTCCAGAAAGAAATTCCCAACACACCACCATGTAGCTGAGGTTTAGAGAAAGCTCCAAACATTAAGGAATGTGTGTAAAAGATCTTAAACAACAGAGCTGTTTTTGTTCACTCTCCCCTCCTCTTCTACGAAGAAAAACAAGAACATGGGTGACCTATGAGGATAAAGGAAACAGATCTCCATCTGTAAGCCTGTAAGAGGCCATTGCAAACAAGAGTATGAAAAGAAGTTTTAAACGTTATAAGGAACACATTCAGAGAAGACTTTCAAATGAAAACAAGCAATTAATGAATTGAATAACAACAGAAATTGAGCATATGCCAAGGCTTGCCAAGGCCTGCTATCTATCTCATGCTTCTGTGGTGGGAGAAATTGCTTTCTTTTACTGTGTAATTCTATCCTGAACTTTGTGCCATATGGAGGAAAGAAAGGTGCTCAGGAAATAGGATTATCATTACCGGTAGCAGAATGAGAAACTTAATGGGTTTATTGTTTAGAAGCCATTCCAAGTAAGAATTAAATTAAAGTTTGTCTGAAAATAACTTTATACAAAGAGCATATTGTAGCTGTCAGTCAATAAACTATAATGTACTAGAATAACTACATGGGCAATATGAAATGATATTTTAAGCAGTTTGTTCATATGTGAAAATACAGTTGACCCTTAAACAACACAGGGGTTAGATGCACCAACCCTTTGTGCAGTTGAAAATCCATGTATAACTTTTGACTTCTCGAAAACTTAACTACTAAATAGCCTACTTTTGACTGAAAGGCTTAGTGATAGCATGGTCAATTAAGACATATTTTGTATGTTATATGTATTGCATAGCATGGTCAATTAAGACATATTTTGTATGTTATATGTATTGCATACTGTATTCTTATAATAAAGTAAGCTAGAGAAAAGAAAATGCTGTTTAGAAAATCATAAGGAAGAGAAAATACATTTGCAGTACTGTACTGTATTTATGGGAAAAAATCTGTGTGTAAGTGGACCTGTGCAGTTCTAGCCTGTGCTGTTCAAGAGTCAGCTGTACTTAATATTGATAATTTAGTGAAGTAGTTATGACCTTGGGCAAGTTTGGTCATCTTATTTTGTGTGCCTCACTTTCACCATCCTTAAAATTGGAATAACAAAGGACCTATCCTATAATTTGTTTTGCTGCTATTAATTTGTACAACATTTATAAAATATCTGGAGCTGTAACTGGTACAAAGTAAGCACTCAATATTATTACCAATCCCTTAAAAAAATTATAGGCTTTTGTTAAAATATCTGAATAAGTCCTTCAATTTTCTAGTATGCCTTAATGATAGGGGTTTTGTATAAATGCCTCTAACAGGCATTTATATCCTATCCCCCAATGATATCCAGGAGAGTTGATCTCTGGAACCTATGAATATTCCTTCAAATGGCAAAAGGATCTTTGTACATGTGGTTGTTAATCTTGAGATTGTGGGATCTTTGTAGATGTCATTAAGTTAAGAATCTTGAGATTGTGAGATTTTCATGAATTATCCAGGTGGGCTTTAAAGATTTATTTATTTATTTGATAGAGAGAGAGAGAGAATGACAGGGTGGAGGGTCATAGGAAGAAGCAGACTCCCTGCTGAGCAGGGAGCCTGATGTGGGACTCCATGCTGGGACTCCACCAGCACAACCTGAGCAGTTGCTTAACCAACTGAGCCACCCAGGCCCCCTGCAGGTGGGCTTTAAATGTAATCACAAACATTCTTATAAGAGAGAGGCAGAGGGAGATTTGCATATAGAAGAAGGCCATGTGATGACTAAAGCAAGATGACATTATACTGGCTTTAAAGATGAAGGAAGGAACCAGAAGCCAAAGAATGCAAGGAATGCAGTTTTTGAAGCTGAAGAAGGCAAGGAACAGATTTTCTCCTAGAGCTTCCAGAATGAGTGTGCCCTGCTTGACATTTTGATTTTAGCCCAGGTGAAACTGATTTTGGACAACTGTAAAAGAACACATTTCTGTTATATTAAGCCACTAAGTTTGGGGTAATTTTTGTAGCAGGAATAGGAAACCAATGTAATATCATACTGTCTTATAAATGCATTTATTATGAATGTACTATGGATGAAATGGTTATGGGAAAGTGTGATTGTCTGGTTTAGAAGTCAAAATATGGGTGTATTTGCTTGAATTTTGCAAACTGGTGAGATTTCTCCAGCCTTTTGTCTTTTTCCAAGTGTTCACAACTGTTTTATTTCAACTATTTAGACAGAGCTATGGGCATTTAGTGGGAGGCCTTTTAGCTTCCTTTCTATGCTTAAGTTATCACTTCAAACATGTACTCTTTAAGTTGCTTATCTCAGGTTTGATGATACTACTTTTTAAATGGCTGTTTTAATATAAGCATACAGACTTGCTGCATTTTACAAAGCAAGAAGAGGATGGATAAAGGAATGGTGGTCTTATAATAAATACTGGCTTTGGAATCAGGTAAATACAAGTTTGAGTCCTGGGTCTATTACAGACTTTGAGACCTTTATCTTCTATGGGCTATAGTTTACTCCTGTGTAAAAAAAGGATTTTTTAAGTGCCATCTATGGTAAAAATTGTCTCATTTATATTTATAAACAGATTATAATTCTCCAAGTCTACATTGCTCTTAGTAGCAGGTATTCCAGTCGTTTTCCCCAAAAGATCCCCTCATCAAATGCTGCTGAGAATGTAAGTCTCTACTCATGGTAGCAAATCAAATGATGCCTCTAGCTGGGCTTCAAAACTGTTGGCGCCTTAAGAGACCTTGGTATCTATTGGTTCCAGAAGCCATGGTTTTTCTTTTGCTGCCTGCTCTACTTCTGAGACAGGCTGCAACCTACTCTGGTGCCCTCTCAGAAGAGCTACACTAAATTTCCAGGGGTGGGGGAGAAAGCCAAGAATGGGTTCTTTAGATGAGTGGCCAAAGATGAAAAACATCCTTTCTTCTCTGTAATTCTTAGGGCATATTCCAGAGCATATAACTGGGCCACAAACCAGCATCATGGAGATGTTATGTTTCAACTCTTTTGATTCTCCCACATGATTGCTTTCCCCTTGGCATAAATCCCAGTATTATTTTGATTAATCCAAAAAGATGTTGGCAAGAATTTAGATAGACCCACATAGACAAATCCAACAAGTGTTATTTGAGAAATGTCAGCTCTGTTTAGGAAAGCTTCTTAATCTCTTGTAGATGATACCAACCGAGGAAGAACTGTGACTTTCTAGGAATAACGACAGGTCTTGACTAAGACACAACACTTGGCCCACATTAAAAAATTAATCTCAGGCTCTTCTCTGCAGAGAATAAAATTCATTAAATTTGCAGATGTTTTCCTCAGAACTTACCATACTGACAATCTTCAGAACTTATGTGATCCTTATGAGCCTGGAAGTGACAAGTCAGTAAACTGTCTCAGAAAACATGTAACTATAAGGGGGGGAAAATGGTTTATATAGTCCTCTGACAAAATTTTCAAGTCCCATGACTTTCTCCACTGAGTCAAACATCTCACTGTGGACTAGCCAGATCATTCATTTGATGATAAATGATTATCCATCTAAATAAAAGCATATAGCATTGGGTTTTATTTCCATTAGGGAATAATCTCTCTTGCCTACTGATTAGTCAAATAAAAAGTGTGTTCCAAGGTTTAAATGGTTCTGACTTTTGGGGATGACACATTCTCCCTATCATAATGAATATATACAAAGCCTACAAAATATGGCATGTAATAAATATTAAGAGGTGCGTGTGTGTGTGTGTGTGTGTGTGGTCTGTGGACCCCAGTTTAAGAACTCCTGAGACACAAAGAATTTCAAATATAAAGCAAGATTTTCAGATTACATCTGTGTGATAACACAGAATTTAGGGGTTCAGGTTGCATTTTTATTCTATCATGACATTGAGTTGCTCACAGTCAGCAGTCAGTTGGATTGTCTTTAATGCATTTAGATGGTAGAATTGGTCAAAATAATACTATTTATAATTTGATATCATAAATAGATTTTTAAAAATTCCTGTTTATATTATATAGCACATTAATTTGTTAGAGCTGCCATAAGAAAACAGCATGGACTGGGTGGCATAAACAACAGAGATTTGTTTTCTCCCAATTCTGGAGGCTGAAAGTCTAAGATCAAGGTGTTGGAAGGGTTGGTTTCTTCTGAGGCTTCTTTCTTTGGTTTGCAGATGGCTGCCCTATTGTTGCTTTTTTATTTGTCTGTCCCCCTAAGTTTGCACCTCTGGTGTCTCTTCATAAGTCTAAATTTTCTCTTCTTGAAAGGGCACTAGTCAGATTGGATTAGGACCCACCCATATGATCTCATTCAAATCAATAACTTCTTTAAAGACTCTATTTCCAAAAATACAGTCACATTTTGAGGGACTGGGGCTCTAGGGCTTCACCACGTGAATTTTGAGAGAGACACAATTCAGGCCATAACACAGTGTCTGAATTTAATTGCTTTTGAAAATATTTCACATGTCCAAAATTTCGTAGTTGAATTATCCTTCAGGTTGTCTATAAATTGTACCTTATTTTCTTAGTTTAATCTGATGTCAGTAAAAATGGCATCATTATAATTTGGTGGCCCAAAGAAAACAACCATAGACAAAGGCTTTATAAAGTAAAAATAGTAATACCTGGAGTTTGATGAGCTTGTCATGATTTTAAATGTCATCATGAAATAAACAATGTAAATACTTTAAATATAGTCTTGAAAAGGCTTATAATATTTGTTTAATTATTGTGTTTACTTTTTATGTGGAAGAACTGGTATACAGGTTGTTCTTGGCAATTGAGGACTGCACAAATGGTATTTCAGTCCTTACCACCCTACTGATTTGGTTATGTTATAAGCATATCAATGACATATTTGCAAATCTGCCAGCTGAGGATGGAAATTACAAGGGAAAAAGAATCAGTGGGTTAAATGATCAAACATTAGACATTTATTTACAAATAGTACATTTATTGTTAACTTTCACTGTTAAACTAACCTCAAATAAAATATCTTATACTGGTGTGCATGCAGAAATGACAAGAGGTAAATACAAAGGGGAAAATTATACAGCTGAAGCATGGCCACAAATCCAAAGCAAATAAAATTAATATTGGATGTTAAAATGATAAATATTTAGGCAATGAATCTTAGCATATCAAGGTTATCAGTAGGTCAACTTCCATATTTGTGAAAAAGGTATCAGAAAAGAGACTGGTCTACTTAGTACCCTTTCCTCACCAAAGATCTTTTTACAAATAGGAAATCAGGATTTTGTAAGAATTGGGCTTTTTTTTTTTTCTATTTTCCAATTTCCAAACCAGTTTTGAGTAATATTAAAAGACATGTAAATTCAGGAAATATGCAAAATATCAACAGAATTTTCACCCTAACGCACAGTGCATCAGATGAACGACGGAAATAATTGCTGTCGGTTTGTGCTTTTTTGACCAATAATTCTCTGTATTTCCTGCAAGTAACTTGAGTGATGCAAATGACCTTATTTTTACAGCATGCTTTTATTAAATAGTTTATTATTTTGGCAGACTAATAAAGATTTTGGTATTTGCTTTTATTTGCAATAATATTACCACCACATAAAAAAGGATTTTATGTTCTTTTTGAGGAACAAGGAGGATAAAAGTGGTGATGGATAGCGCAACTGAGGCATCAGCAATGAGCTGGAAATGAGACACATAAATATGAAAGCAGAGCTAAGAAAATAGAACTGCACCCTTGGCCTTTCTTAAAAGAACATGCACACTTCATGGTTCATTCACACTGTTACAGAAACTCCTTTTGTTTCCAATGAATCAGGGAGTGCACGCAGTCTGAAACACGATTCTCACTCATAGCTGACTGACTCCTTCTATTTAATGAGACTCATTTCAGGAAAATAATTCCAAGCTTTCGGAGGATGTTTTGATTTGAGGAAAAAAAATAATCAATTGACTGAAAAGTTGGTGGATGGAGGGGCTGAAGAGGAAATCAAAACAGATTTACTAATTTCACCATTATTTAGCACAGAGCACAGAAATGAAAGCATTGCACACTGTCACATCTTTGCAATTGGGCAGTTGTGTAGTATTTAAGGATATTCGATGAAGGTCGCTTTGTAATTGAACGTGTCTTTAAGGACAGATAATATTCCAACATGTATATAGAAACATTGACAGACCACATTAGATGGCTTTGGGAATTATAGCATTATATCTTGCCAGTGATGGTACGTGTTTATTCAAAAATTATAATTGTTTGCATGTTGCCTGTTTTCTGATTTAATGTTGGTATGTAAATTTCACATGTCAAATATTATATATTTATTGTCAGCAGAGTATGTTTGGCATTAATTTTTATCTTCTTCCATTAATAACTTGTTTCCTCATAGCAGCATTTAATTGTTACCACGAATGAAAGCAGATTGTGATGAAGAAACCGAAGGGAAGGTAAATTTCTTATCAGGGCCAGAATATGAATTGGCACATAGTAGCTCTTAGCTCAGTAATATTCATACGTAGAACTATTTTTCTTTGCACATGGAAGTGCAGCCAATAGATGAAAGTAGAAAGAAGTAATATGTTGCAAGCCGAGAAAGCCACTGCTTCGTTATCGACATAATTCGAATCTTACAGAGGGAGAGAGCTCTACCATTTGGACTCTTGTCTCAAAGGCTTACAATAGACATGATTCTGACAAGAGGTTGGTGGTAACAGAACAGACTTAACAATTAATGGTATGCCAAGGCTGAGTTCAGAGAATTGCTTTACCCAATGCCAATCATTCATTCCTGGCAGTAGTACTTCACATCTTTCCTGGGATGCCATCCAACCGCAGTGGCATCTAAAATATATCGAGCAGTGTTGTTACAGTTGGAGGTGAAATTGAAATTTGCGCCAAACAGAAGTGACAAATTCACATGGCTGAGTGTTGCCTAGCAATCAGGTCCAAGGGGGACGCGGCAATTCTGCCTTTACCCGTGGGGGTGTGTAAGCGGGGAAAGAAACATTTACATTAGAGCCTAGGTGGTCTCACAAGTACAGCCAGGTATATGACAGACTTCATTTCACTTCCAGGGTGTAAGGAGGTAAGGTATTAGAGCAGCACAGGGAAAGGAGGGCAACAGCTGAAGTTGGTAGGGTAAGCAGCTTTCAAGGCGGAGATTCTTAGCAATTAACCTGGGGGAGGGGGAGAGCAGCAAGATGCCAAGATGCCAGACACGCTGCAGAAATTCATGGCAATTGGCCATCCTGCTGCCTTTTGACTGCAGGCCTCTGATGCACCTCTGTTCAGCTGACACTTGGCAGCTGTGTGGCCCCAGGGTAAAGGGAGCAAATGGTGGCTTTCTCTTCCCAGAAATCCACCTGGGAGCAAAGCTCCGGGCGGGTAACTGGATTCAAGAGATTCATGGAAGGAATGGAACAGTCAAGCTGAAATTCTTGTCTTGTGCCCTCATTTACTATTTCTTTTTTGGGTTCCCCATTCCATCTATTTTGCACTGATCTTTTCTTCACCTTGGAGAATACTACCCAAACTCCACCCCCCCCTGCTGTCCTCTACAGTGTGAAGTGATTATCAGATCAATGATTAACATATGAAACAGCAAGTGGATATACAAAAACACCAACTCTGGGGGAAGAGACACAGTGCTGGATCAAATGTTCTCCAGTCACAAACTGATAAGTTTTGTGCAAATATATATTTTTTTTTTCCACTGCTCCCTAATTTGGAAGAAGCATGAACCTGGACATTTATAGAACGGGTTTAACTGTTTGATGGAGGAATTTATGGAGGTATTACCGCAACCACATCATAGATTATTTTCCCTCTTTGCTTAGGATTGCTGTTGTTCTTTTTCTCTTTTGACTATTGGAGACTACTTAACCTGCTGGGTCTAGTCTTCACTGTTTGTGAAAGAGGAGCCCAATCTCAGCTGAGATAATGGATACTGTCACTTCCTGGCGTGTTCCCCCTACTTCACAGGCTTACTCAGGAGTCTCAGGCTTTAGTGAATTGTCAGTGTTGCAAACCTTCAGTACTGTGTTTATGGTATTTGGCTGGATTTGTATGTAAACTATTGCTATTCTTAAAGAGACTATAAATTCCTAAGGGCAGGAACCATTTCTTATAAGTAGAGTCAGATAAGATAAACAGATGAAACTGCAAAATGCTATCCAATTAGATTTTGTTATTCCTGTTATGTATAGTGCCGCTCTCCATTTTGCTGTAGATGTCCAATAAATGCTGGTGGATCAATAGATGGACTGAATAAGTGGATGAGCTGATAATGACTGAGGGATAAATAAAACTACACATGAATTTCAGAGATTATATAGAACATAAAACTAATAATAATAAAGCTAATATAATAACAATATAATATATAACAAGCTAACATAATAACAATAATGCAATAATAATAATTGTATGGACTTCTCATTTTGCATTATCTTAAGTTCTTTACATAAATTAATTCATTTATTCTCACAACAATTGAGGTAGATATTATGATTTAATGTGAGGGGGCTGTGGCTCAGAAATGTTGATTAATTTTCCCAAATTGTAAGTGAGGAGAACTGCTTTCTAACTGGACCTCCAGTTAGTAACTCCAGAAGTAATCTCCATTAATGGTATTAGTTACCTATATATGAGAATGTAAACTTTGGATCTATTCTGTTGGAGTTCTGTAAGCATGAAGAGCTAAGGCAGAATGCACTCAGTACACTGTTGTGGTAGGCAGAACAGTGGCCCTTTAAAATGACCACATCTTAAACCCGGGAACCCCTGAATATGCTAGTTTACACGGCAAAGGAAGACTAAGGTTGCAGATGGAATTATGGTTGTTAATCGACTGACCTTGATCTGCAGGAAGGTTAGCTTGGATTATCCAGGTGGGTCCACTACAGTCACAGGATACTTAAATGGAAGGAGGCAGAAGAGTCAGTGCTAGAGAGAGATTTGACTGGCTGTTACTGGCTTTGAAGATGGAAGGGGACCACTACCCAAGGGATGCACACCATTTCTAAGAAGCTGAAAAAGGCAAGAAAATGGATTTTACCCTAGACCTTACCAATACATCAGTTTCAACCCGGTGAGGCTCATTTTGGACTTATACCTCAAAACTGTAGGATAATAAATCCGTGTAGTTGAAGTCATTAAGACTGTGGTAATTGGTTATAGCAGAAACAGGAAACTAATAAAGCTTTCACATTTTAAGTTTACAGAACAAATTTTCACTCCTTGCTAATCCAACACTGAAATTTAGTAACATAACTTATGAGAATTGAAAGTTGGAAGTCTTGGCCTGACTTAGCTTCATTATTAAATTAATTTCGTCTGAACTATGTACAAGGAAAATCTCTCCACTTAACATTGTAGAATTCCTCGACACGTTTCTTCTCTAAAACAAGCAGTGTCTATTTTTATTCTATTTTATCCATATTATGATATTTAAGATTAGAAACATAGTCATGAAGAATTACTCAGGAAAGAGAGACATGAAGTCCTATGGACCAAAACTGAAACTTTTCTGTCCTGTTGCTTCAGCTTCCTTGCTCTTGTTTTCCCATCTACCTCCTGTCCTTTGTTAACTCTCAAAACGATGATGATCAGCTCAAATCTGCTAAGTCTCTGGCTAAAGGTCTGCAAGGATGCATCCTTTTTTTTTTTTTTATAAAAGTCTCAGTATGCTAGTAATTTTTATTGTTCTTATTTTCCCCTTTAATAATAGTAGTGATAATAATAATAATGATAATTAAGCACTTCCTGATGTAGGAGAATGTTAGGGTTTGAAGCCGATGGCCAAAAAAGGATTCTTGAGATGCCTTTGGTGCAAAAATATGATTTTTATTAAAGCACAGGGACGGGACCTGTGGGCAGAAAGAACTGTAGTGGGGTTGTGAGGGGTGGTGATTTTTATACCTACAATTTAGGATGGGGGTTTAGGGACAGTGTAAGTCTCTAAGAAATTTTGGAAACAAGGTTTTCAGGACCTTGAGGGGACTTAGCTATTGTCGAGAAAAGGTCATTTATTGTGATCTAATAAAACCTTAGTTATGAGACCCTTCAGATGTATATTGGTGGGTCATATTCTTGGGGTATGACTGCCAACACATATCTTGGGGGTTTTGAGATAAAGGATAATTTCTGAAGGTATTTTTATATGTTAAAGCAGACTTAACAGGATTGGGGGGTGCTAGGTGGGCCTTTTGCCCTTAGCAAGGTGTCCACATGGACATCTAGGCAGTTGAGTCCATAGAAGATTGTCACTTTGCCTGTTTAAGGACTAGTCAGTGGGTTGTAGGTAGTAGGGACATTTAATAATTTTTCTTCCACCTTTGTTTCCCACAACACTTTCTGTGTGCCATTCTTGTGTAAATGCTTTACAGATGTCATTTAATCCTCATAAAACTTCAGGAGGTAAGTACTTTTGTTATTTCTGTTTTTCAGATAAGAAAAGTGAGGCCCAGAGAGGGTTAGAAACTTGCACTAGTCCCTTAACTCAAAAGTGGAAGAGCTGAGATTCACATCCAGAGGATGGTCTAACTTCAGGTGAGTGATTTTAACCTTATATGCTGCTGCGTTCTTTAATGTCACCCTGGGAGCCATTGCTAGCCCACCTGCTAAGCAGGAAGTACTTGAATTATTCACAGTGCTTAAGATAACAAAAGATAACTGGGTGCTTAAGTGCTCTGTCCTGAGAATAGCTTTAGGTGGTCAGGAAATAAGTAGAATAAACCCAGGGGAGGTAGAAATTCTGGCAAGTGTTGTGTATTCAAAAGCCAAGGTTATCCATATCAGAAAGTAGACCTTGAGCATATCAAGGAGGGGCCCTAGGGTTATTTAATGTCCTATTTTGAGCATTTAGTGCCAAGTTCAGTCTGTAGCGTTTCACCAGTGATTTGAAATCTGGGTTTGCTGGACCACCAGGAATGTGATGATAATATTGGAGAATCCATGTGTTTTTCAGACAGTATTCTAAAATGTCAAAGGAAATTATCCACTGTTAAGACTGCACAGACTCTTTAAAAAGATGAATTTCTTGACTGTTGGCTGGAATTTTACCAGTTTAGTAAGATTATATACTGGTTACTTCATGATAACCAGAAGCTTTGATTAACAGATGTGTATGTACGATAAAATGGGAAACCAAATATGGCTTAAAAGGAATTTTATTTGTAAAACAAAAGGTTTCAACAAGGGTCCATGAATTATATGAGTACAATGAATTATGAATGCTTTACTTAATGGTTATGATGCAGACAGGCTGAGTCCGAAAACCCAGGAGAGAGTCCTGTAGGACCATCGAAGAGGGTCCTTGGCTTCACATAGGATAGAAATAAAATACAAGCCAGAGAACATGAAAACAAAGTTTACTGAATAGTGTCAGTGACAGGTAGAGACTAGCAGATGGTGTGTCTGGGAGACTCAGGAAGGAAAGAGAATGAGTCTCATTATTGCTTAGGGTTAGGGATTTATATTGGAAAAGGGTCTGGGTTTCGGTAGGTCTAGGGTAGGGTCTGATTAAAGGTGAATGTCTGGTAAACAATAGGTGTTATTTCATAAATTACCAAAGGTATTGATGCATATGTGAGCGGAGATTTATTTGCTCTAAGCTAATATCCTGGAATGTATTTGATATCTGGCTCTTCTTAGATGTTATCAAGTGTTTGGGGCCTAGGACAAAACTCGGAGATTAACTTTCTTGTTTCCCCCTTGAAATGGGAACATAGCTTGTTTGGCTTATTCAGACACAAAATATGGATCATGAGTAAAGGGAGCCTAGCAGACAAACAGCAGAGATGGAACCTTTCTACAATGGAGTCCCTTCAGTTTCCCTATCTCAGTGGACACATTGAGAACCATAACCCATACTCAAGTGTTAATCACAAAAGTTGAGTGAATGGGTTGAAGCCTTGTGTTTCCTAATATCTGCATTATACTTGATGCTTCTGTTAATAAATTACTTCTTCTAGTGATCCTACTTAGTGCTAATTACCTCAACTTCTGTGCCCAGTGACATGTATCTGAGCTCAGGCCACACAGAAAGACTGTAAGTTTTGTTTAGAGGGGAAAGTAATTTTCTAGAAAGAGCAACAAAAGTTTGTCTATTATGAAATGTTAAGGGACTAGTTCCTTTTGGGTTGGGGGTGTAGGCATAGAACAGAATAACATAAAGAGGAGAAAAGTATTAAAAGAAGAGATGAGACAATATAGCTAGAGACAAACATTGTCTACTGTACAATTTGCCTATTCCTGACACTTTTAACCAAAACAAGAGCAATTAATAAATTTTTTCTGGGCCTCTACTTTAAAGGCCTGTGCTATACAAAATAAAGTTCCTAATTTTTGTCCTTAAGGGGAAATGGGATATACACACAGAGCTGGCACTAGGGTAAGAGGAAGGCACTTTGTCTAAGCATATGAAAACATAAATGGTGACATAAAATAAACCATAATTTTATCCAACAGTACAGTAGATATCATGAGGTAATACCAAAAAAGTTAACCAGGGACAGGAAATGACACAAAATTTAGGGGAAAAGCCATCATTATTGCCTAGAATCAAGAGGTTCAGAGCTAATGTATTGGGATCTGGAGGGGAACATCTACCTGACTAGCTCACTATTTCTAGACATGTACCACAATGGATTACTCTTAATACGACAGATTTTTTTTTTTTCACTTTCCTCTTAATAAATAGAAGAGAACAGGTGAAGCTCAAGGGACTTCTGTTTTTCTTTTCATGACAACCCTAGCATCCTCAACTTAGCTGGTCCATGTTTAGCACTAATCAGAGTGCTAGGTCCATGGATCCACCTGATAAATACCTTCTAATTACATGGTAAAACTTATAAGCATTTAACTTAGAGAAGATCTCACTAAATGGCCACGTCACTACTTCCTAGCAGTATGAGTATGGGTTAGTTATTAATTTTATTTTTCTTATCTGTATAATGCGACAGCTAACTTTTATAACAAAAGGTTAAGGAAACCATAGGCATAACTGAAATAATTCGTGAAAGTATCTGATACCTATCAGACCCTCAAATACTGACTATAAATTTGAAAATTGACCATTTGGGTATAGGCAGATGGAAGTGGACACCTGTACCTGTGGTTGAGGGGAGTTGTGTGGTGTTTAGCAGTTGGGTTCTGCTGGTCTTCAAATTTCTTATCTACAAAATGAAAGCATTGAACAGGTGGGTTTGGAAGGTCACAGAAATTCTAATGGTCTCTGCTTCTAAGAAGCAAGATATTAATGAACCACCCTAATCAAATTCTTTCTAGGCTCCAAAGCACTGATACAATATTAAATATAAAAATAATGAGGGGACTGCATGGCTCAGTCATTAAGCATCCGCCTTCGGTTCAGGTCATGATCCCAGGATCCTGGGATCGAGTCCCACATCTGGCTCCCTGCATCACAGGGGAGCCTGCTTCTCCCTCTACCTCTCTCTCTGACTCTCTGTCTCTCATGAATAACTAACTAACTAACTAAATAATCTTTAAAAAATATAAAAATAAAAATTGAAAAGTCACCACTAACTAAAAAGACAACATCTGTCTGCTCATTGGGCATATGCTTATGGCTTGGATATATCAGCTGGTGCCAGTCAGTGACGATAGTTTTAGATGGCAAAAACAAAAAGTAGTGAGCGTTTCATTATGCCAAATTATTCAGCTTGATAAGAAACTATATCTTATTCAGGGATTCTTCCCACTACTTTGGTATCAATTTGTCTTTTCATGATAGGATAGAGATAAAGGATAGTAATTTATTCAGATTACAGAAAGGGAAAATGAAAAGTTGGCAACTCTGTGTTATTTCCCAGTTGTTTTTTATTGTTGGTTAATTTTCAGGTTCATAAAATTGGAAAATCTAGCAATTATTGACCTGGATTACACCCCCCACCCCAATAAATAGTTTTTATTTTTATCATTAGCACTGACATAATCACTAACAATGTTGAGAACAAAGTTTCTGCAAAGAATGTTGCATTGTTCATTGAAAAGTACCAAGTTGTTTAAAGCCTCACTAGCCTTTCTCAGCATCAAAGCTTAAAAACACATCTTCCCCCTGCCCCCTCTCCGAGGAGAAAAAGATATTAAGAAAGAAGGGGCAAGAGTCAGAATTTTTTTTTTCCCCTGCTCCTGGGGGATTCTACTGAGTGAAATATTTACAAGTGTGGAAATGGCACAGAGGAAGCCCACTTACTGATGGGGAGGAAAGTCGGTTCTGGCAGGGGCCTCGTCAGTGAGCCAGCTCAGAAGGCTTGTCTGTTTTGACCTAGCTCTAGGCAAGTAGCTATCAGGCCTGTTTGGGGTAAGCGATACAAAGAAGATAAAACATCCATGGCACTTTTAATGTCTGAGCAGTTGCTTGAGTTGCCAAGTTCCCAGCAGAATAATATAGTCAAAGTTCTGGAGGATGTTCACGAGATGAAATGTTAACAGATATATTAGAAAAACTGAGGAAAGTAATTTTATAGAAGTTGAAAGTTCATGCATAGTGATAGATTTTTTAAGTCCACAGTAAAGGCTTGGTTTTGACCATCTTCTGACTGACTTTTGAACACATTTCTCTTGTAAATTAATACACTTTTATAATGACTAGAGACATTTTCTAATTTAAGAACTCAATCATGAAATTGTTAATCTATAAATGATTTATCAAGTGTAAAAAACTGCTATTGTTGCTACCATTTTTCCAACTGAACAGCAATATTTTTTGTTTCTTATTGTTGTCTCTGTATGGAATTTGACTTGAAAAATGTTTCTTTGTGTATGTTAACCTTGAGTGTTACGTTGAGTTATATCAGACTTGTTGTTCAGACATATTGACATTAAGAGAAACAAAGGGAACCCAAACTGACTTTGAGAGTTCACCATATTAATCTGTTATCAGAACCAAGGACATGCATTTACAAGTTTGGTTTGCTCAGATTATATCAGGTCCCATCAGTAGTCCTAGATACTTACTTAGTTTGAACATAGATTCCTATGTGAGGGAACATGCCAAACAACTTCAAGTCAGTCCATGACGGTACTGGCTGCAATAGTACGTATAGATTCAACAACAGCAATGATAATATCCTACAAACGTGTATTCCCTAGAGAAATACCATGACCTTTAATACTCATTATCCAGTCCTCAGTTAAGTTTTGATGCTTTATTGCTCAGTAAAGGATCCCACCCTTTGACCTCTTCTGAGTTGATAATTATTGTGATTCAACTTACCTATTTGAAGGTACAGAAAAGAGTTTTAACTCTTTCCCATTCTTATGCATCATTTGTGACTTGCATAAAAATATCATGAATGCCCGCATCAGGGTAGCTCAATGGGCGAGGCTTCTGCCTTGGTTTAGATCTTGACCTTAGAGTCCTGGGATCTCTCCTTTGTCAGGATCCTTGCTCAGTGGGGAGGCTGCTTCTCCCTTTCCCTCTGCCTCCTTCCCCTGCTCATGCTCTTTGTCTCCCTCTTTCTCAAATAAATAAATAAATAAAACCTTAAAAAAAAATACCACGAATGCAGGTACCTGTCTTCTCAAGGTTATTCTGATTATGTGTGTGTATGTTTGGTAGTGTTGGAAGGGGGTAATAAGTATAGCCAGTTATATTTTAACAAAACACTTGAATGTCATAAAGTAAAATTTATATTTAGTATTTTTCTTTTTTAAGCCAATAAAAGACCGTACATTTAGTTCATCTATTACAAGGTGAATTGACTTGAGAAATATGTATTTTCTTTAGCTATTTAATTTTATATTTTGACTGGAAAATTATTTTTACCTTCTTTCCCTATCCTCATATGCCTATAATTTTTTAAGACACTCATCAGTAAGAGTAGATCTCCAGGTATGTGTTTGTGAAGGGTAGGGAAAGGGGGCACATGCAACCTTACCATCACTCTAGTCTTTAAACTTACTAAAAAATCCTTTAGAGGACACAGTATTATGTTTTAATCATATCCTCAACAAAATTCAAGAATGGAAATTATTTTCATAATTGCTTCAAAACTACAACAGTATGGTCTAAAGAATATTTGTGACCTCATGCTACCTCAAGAACATAGGTCAGGCATGGTTGTTCAAGTGCTGTTCTCTGACCAAGTCATATAAGGTAGGATTTTTCCTTCTAGACTTTCAGACAACAAGTTTTAAAGAATGAACATGTAGTTTGCCTCTAAATCAATTTCCTTTGGAATCAGTATGTGTTCTTCTGGGAATGTGGGGGCATATATGCACTATATTTGTGTGCAGGATTTGAATGGACCACTCTGGGAACAAGCTATATATTTGTATGTAGGAGTGTGTGTGTATACACACATATGTTTAATAGTCTAATAAAAAGAACCCACAGGCCTATATTCTAGCGTAAGTGCACATATTCATATTTTATGCTCAAGCACAATTCTGACATCATCGACACTTTGTGTTGGGATAGGACAAACTGGTTTCACCAAACAGGAAAATTAATTCACTCAGTCCTTAGTATGCTCATGGAAACCATACAATTCATTATAAGCATATTACCAATACAAAGACAAACAAACAGTACATGTATCCTATTAGATCTAAATCATAGAAGGGGGGTGATCTGGTAGAAAATATAGTGCCTCCAGCCTTGAGCATTCTGAGCTGTACTCCTGAATTACTTACTGCATGCCTAGGTTCCACTCTAGTTTCATGTAATTTAACACAGGGTATTATACATTGTGCCTCTTCCCAAATCGACTATCTCCATAAGAGGCTCATGCATTATGGAGCCAGGGGAACACTCAGGACCAGTCTAAGAATGCTGTGTCCATGGGGGAAAAAAAGTAAAAATCAGCCCCTACCTAAACGCACAAAGAATGTTGGTCTCTGAAATGTTCCTGAAGCCCTACCTGTGAAAAGTCTAAAGGCTGGTCTCACAAAGTATGTCACAGAGAGTTTGGATAGATAATTTAAGTCATCATGAAGTCGGTGAGAATGGCTGGTTAAATCTTTTGTGAGCTTGCTTCTTCCTTTCTGTACAGTGTCTAACATACAAACACACTTTACTGAGCACCAGAGGGTTTTCACCCACCGCTGCTCCATTACTCAGACAAATATAAGAATTAAAGCCAATGAAAAGGAAAAAAGTAAAAGCCTAGACGTCTAAATTTCTTTGCTCAGAAAAGATTTTTAAATAATTTTAATTTGGATATTGCAGCACTTACTCATGAATCCTCTGCTTTTAATGTTCAGTATGACTTTAGTGATATATTCCATGATAGAAACCATTCCTAAACCTATATGGAGGGGAAGTTTTCAATTCTATATGATACCAGGCTAACCATTTGACAAGTAAAATGTTCAGTTAATGCCACTCTAATCAGTGAGCATGTCTCTTAAAAAAACAAAGAAACAAAAAACGAGATTTTTGGGGCGCCTGGGTGGCTCAGGGGGTTAAAGCCTCTGCCTTTGGCTCGGGTCATGGTCCCGGGGTCCTGGGATCGAGCCCCGCATCGGGCTCTCTGCTCAGCAGGGAGCCTGCTTACTCCTCTCTCTCTCTGCCTGCCTCTCTGCCTACTTGTGATCTCTATCTGTCAAATAAATAAATAAAATCTTAAAAAAAAAAACCGAGATTTTTTTTTAATGGAAACTAGATATAAACTCAAATAACAGATGGATTTTGATTTTATACATTTTGCTCACTAGTGTATTGTTAGTGACTAGGCTGTAGTAAGCATTTAATGCATATTTATTGAATGGGGGAAGAAATCAATGCATGTGACATGTCAGGGAGAACAGAGCTCTGAGCAGGTGATGTGTTTATCACAGTGGAGTTCATTCCTCTATGTGTGTTTGCTCAGAAATCCAGAGGATACTACTTACAGCAACTTTTAGTAAAGGATGTCCTGATGTCTCTTCTGATCTAATACCTGTGTATGGTCAGAACAGGGTCAAAGGAGGCCTGTTAGGGGGTGTATTTGGCTGCAAATAACTGAAAGCTGCCACCGTGGCCCGGGCAAGCAAGGCTTTGTCTCCTGCCACAAGAAGTTTGGGAGTAGGTAGTCTGGGGTAGGTGTGGCAACTCAATAATGCCAGTAAGGAATCTATTTTTGTCCATCTTTCTGTTCTGCCAGACATAGTTTGTAGGCATTTGCACTCAAGCTTGGCATCTTGTGATTGCAAGAAAGATGCTTGCTGCCATGTCATATGCTAATATTTCATCAAACAAAAAGGAAAGATAAAGGACTGAAGAAGGAATCAGGAATGGATGGTGACTCTATCAAGAAAGCAACAGCTTTCCCATCAATCCCAGCAGACATCTGTTTACATTTCATGGAGCAGGACTGTGCCACATGATTAGCATGCCACAGAGTCTGGAAAAGCAAATGTTTTAACTGGACAGTTTGCTACATCTCCAAAAAAATCAGGGCCCTATTGAGAAGCAGAAGTGAAAGAGGGTGTTGGGTAAGCAACTAGTCATGTCGGCCCCAGGGGCTGAATTTAGGCAATTAGTATAATTGCCAGAACATAAAATCTGAGCAGGGCTCCTCTGATCTCACTCTTCTAAAAAATAAGTTCAGACCAGAGTAGTTCTATGAGGCAACAATTTAAGTGGGTATTTTCTTTTTCATGATTGAGTTAATTCAGACCTTGTATTCATAAATAACTGAACTAGTAGGTGAAGATTTCTTGATGGATTTTCATCCTACATTTGTGGCTTAAAATAAAAAAGTTATTGCCTTTGTACTACCTGTATTTAGGATCTTCTATTCTCTGGATCAACGTTTTGCTTATTTCTCCTTTCAAAACAATTTTTCCTAAATAGGAAGATAGAAGGAGTATGGTAAAGAAATTCATACCAGAATGTGAATGGTTGACGGTGTCTTTATAAATTGTTCTCTTTGGAGGCTATTTGAAGTTTAATGGGGTAATTGCCCAAAAGTTTATCTCTTATTTCAGAAGCAACTGAAGGAGTGGTTGAGAAAAACATTTTTGAACAGAAGAGTCTTAACCTTAGCTATGTAATAACCCATGTGGGCAATTGTCTTTCTTATCTAAGTATAGGACTTTGTTTTCATTAATCAAGAGTGGTAAATAATAATAATAATAATAATCTTCCCTCTTTAATGCTTTGACAATGTGCTGATAGAACAATGATTTCTTTAGCAGATGACCTATATGAATCATGTAATTCCATGGTTCTTTGTTCATAGAAATACAAGCAATTTAATAGTCAGGAGTTAGAGATGTTCAAATCTTTAATAAGGTTTTGGCCCTTACTTGGATTTATTATTTTTTCATTAGGACAAATCTTTTATTAATATAATGTAGGGAGATATTTGGTAGAAAGGTATAATGTAAACTGATCTGTTATAAATTTAAGAAAATTAGAAAGAGAGGCCAAAATAAGTCATTTATGAATAATACAACAGGAACCATTGTTGCAAGTATTCATGTGTGTTTTATGTGCACCCAGAAAGTCTTTATACTCTTCAAAACAATTTGTCTTCACCTACAGACCACACAGGCTTGTCCTGTATTTGTTGCTCACAACCCTACTTGCTGCTCTATTTTCCTTTCCTGCTTGAAGACTTAACATTCTTGGAGAAGAAGCCTTATGGAAATAGTCATTGACTCTTATTGAAGCAGTGTCGTTTCTGCATGGGAGCCAGGCTAAAGCAGTATTGCTACAGATTCCAGAATAACTTCCTTGATTTTACAAGAAGGGCTCTGAGGGATCCTTACACCTCAATAATATGAACAGAAAGTCTCATTCTAAGGTTTCACAGAAATGCATATACTTCTCTACTCATACCACTCAAAAAATCTTGCCCTTAGAGAATCCGAACCTGGGTACTTGGTATAGCTGGAAAAGAGACATCCAAAGAGATGTCATCTTGACTGTTATTTGCTCTAGAACACCCATTTGTCCCCATCCTATTATCTTCCATTCAGGCCTCCTTCATAAGGCTGTGTGGGGCCCTTCTCTCTGCGGCACTATATAATGGCTTCAGACCTTCTGTTCTAACACAGGGGTGGGGTATGAGGATGTGTAGATGAAATGTAAATGGATCTTTTTTCAGTAATTGTCAAGGGACAAGGAATATTAGAGAAGGATTTTTTTTTCCCCCACACATGGAGCACATTGTCCCTGGCTATTCAGAATAAGCCTCTCAGTCGCAGAGAATCCTATCCCTGAGGAATGCCACAAAAATAGCCCCAATTAGCAGAATGTAATTACTTGAGTGGGAATCATATACTTAATGATGAACCTTTCCTCTCAAATAGCATAAGCTCTTGAATAATTTAGAAGGCAAGAACAATTCAATAAAAGAGAACCTTCTTTAAAGTTAGGGGATGTTTGTGCCCATGCTTGTGCACATGTATATTATAAGGGAAGGTGAGAGAGAGAGAGAGAAGTTTAACTAGCTTTAAAGAGGAACAGAGTTGGTATTTTTAATCTATAAAGGGCTCATTTAAGTGCATGGAATGACATCAAGACCCCAGATAGATAAATGGACTAAGGTTATGAAGAGGCAGCTTAATCAGGAGAGAACAAAACCAGTAAACAAGAAAAATGTACATTTTCATGAGGAATCCAAGGCAATGCATGTTAAAACAACAATCCAGGCCAAATTTATTAAAGTAAGTAAAACATAAAAATATATTACATAATGCTGGTGAGATTGTGGGGGAAGCCAGTATCATTATTTATTGCTGGCTGCATTGTAAAATTTCTAGAGACAAATTTGATCATTTTATTATATCAAAAACCTTAATAAGTGACCAGTGATCCTGAGAAATGATTCAATAAAATCATAAAACTGCATGAACTGAAAGTAATTGCTGTATTTGCTATAATAACAAAAGTTAGAAGCAAATATTTAAGAAATATTCAGACCTTGTATTCATAAATAACTGAACTAATAGGCGAAAACCACCCCAATAGTGGGGCGCCTGGGTGGCTCAGGAAGCTAAGTGTCTGCCTTCTGCTCAGGTCATGATCCTGGGGTCCTGGAATTGAGCCCTGCATAGAGTTCACTGCTCAACGAGGAGCCTGCTTCTCCTTCTTCTCCATCTGCCGCCACCCTGCTTGCACTGTCTCTCACTCTATCTCAAATAAATAAATAAAATCTTTAAAAAAAATTTTTGAAAAAGAAAACACAATAGCTACAAATTATAAAATAACAATTCAATGGAATGGAATGTTTTTTGTTTTTTATTTTTTGTTTTTTTACAATGGATGATTAAAAAGTGCCAGAATATGATACAGGAAACAAAAAATACAAAATTTAAATTATACTATGGATGTAGCTATGTAAAATATGTAACTATATGGGCCAGCATTTAAAAGGAATTTATGAAAAGTAGCAATATGTTAGTGTGGTATGATTTTTAGGGATTGGTTTTTATTCTAAACATTATTTCAATATGATACAAGTTTTTAAAAAATCTGTAATGAGTTTATTGAGGACCCTCAACCTGTTAGGGATAAACATGAATTAGATTTATTTCTCTGATAACTCTACTATGCTGACCTTTCCAAGTTTGGCTGAGGTACTACTTCCAGTTCTATGACTTTCCAGCCTTTTCGGTTATCAGAAGAGTCTCTTCAGTTTTTGTTCTTGTTTTTAAATTTTGTTTGTTTATTTATTTATTTTAAGTAATCTCTATGCCCAATGTGGGGCTTGAACTCCTGACCCTGAGGTCAAGAGTCATGTGTTCTATTGACTGAGTCAGCCAGGTGCCCCTCTAGGTTTTTGTTTGTTTGTTTAAACTCAGTTCTGTGTTTTCTAACTTAATCTCATATTCAGTTCAAAACTTTCCTGTTCTCCCTCCAACTTCAATTAGATTTATGACTTGCTGTGGACTGCATATTTGGGTTCCACAAACCCAAACTCCTACTGTGATGGTGTATGTAGGTGGGGCCTCTGGGAGGTAGTTAGATCTAGATGAGGTTACCAGGGTGGAGAGTTCATATTGAGCTCAGTGCCCTTTTTAGAAGAGACTGGAGAGCTAGCTCTTGTGTATGTGAGGATACAGTGAGAAGTGGCCATCTTTAAATCAAGAAAGGGGTCCCTCAACAGAACCCAACAGTGCTTGTGTCCTGAATTCAGATTTCTCAGCCTCCAGAACTATCAGAAATAATTGTGTTTTTGTTTGTTTGTTTGTTTGTTTAAGCTACCCAGGGCATGGTATTCTGTACTAGCAGCTCAAACTGAGTAAGAAATGACTCATTTCCTCTCCCTCTTTCCTGTATTTCTGCTCTGGACATGGCTTGGCTTCTTTTCTGATGTTTTCCCTTCAACAAGTCTATTCTGTGTTTAATGATGACTGTCCGTCTTCCTTCTTTGGTTCCTGGGAGGGTCCCAGGAATGTCCCCTCTATCATCTCCTGGAATGGGAGATCCAGGTTAACTTTAATCTTTTCCTTCTAGCCTCAGTTCTTCTCACAGGACATCTACCTTACAGTTTCTTACAGTGGAGTCCCCTTAGTAGGCATTCGTCTTGGGGATGGGTTGATACCAGGAAGACAGCTCAAGCACAGCCATTTCATTCAGGATTTACATAGGAAATCATGGACCCTGGTTTATACCTAGTAGTGGAATGTGGGCTGTTTTACTGACTTTTCCCAAATACCATCTTCCTCTTACCTTTCATCCATTCTCAGCATCAGACATTCTGCTAGCCTAGTATCCTGGAAACTTTTTAATAACTTACCAACAATTGCCCACTTAATGGGGGATGGGACTCTTCAGATAGTCACTGAGAATAATTCTCCCGAGACTTCCTTTCTCTACTTTGGCAAGTCTTACTCTAGATCTTTTCTTCCTTGATTTTCAGCTTCGTAAACCTTGCAGTCTCCAGGAAAGCCATGCTTTAATTCCCATATCCAGACTTTTTCTTATATTAATCAGAGTGGTGGTGGTGGTGGAGGTGGTCTTTTGGTTATGTGGAGAGAGTGTCTCTCTCTAAGTCCTGGAGGAAGATGCTGGCTCCAATTACTGGCATTTCTTTGAACTTAAGAATGTGAAGTATTTAGATGACAGTTCTGGCACTCAGCATCTAACATCATTTAACAGCGGAGAATTATCATTTAATGGCAGTTTGAATGTAGTTAATTTATAGAATTAGGGGACTAAACTGATGCACTCTAATAAGTAAGTATAGTTACTACCACCAGTGTTTGTTGTCTGAGTGATTAAATGCTTTTTGAAAAGGTCAGGACAATAATTCAAAATGTTTTAGAAAATATTCCTAAAGCATCCTAACCCAGCCACATGGACGTTTTATTCTGAATTACTACCCCTAAATAGTATCTGCTGAAAACCTGCTGAAAATACTTTCTCTCTCTAAAATACTTGCCATGCATACATCTTCTACCTGGGTTAAAATTGTCACTATCATGGGTAGAGGAAGGGGGGTGGTGAAGAGCCATGGAATGTTGGGGCCAATGGGGAGAAATGGGACTTCCAAAACAAACTACTTCCTTTTTTACCAGGATTAGCACATGATGAGCAGGAATTTCGTGTTTCCTTTTCAAATCTATTTGTGAGTGGTTGTTAACTCATAGGCAATTAAAGGGCCTGAAGGCAGAAATCCTATTTCCTCAGTGAAATGCCCAGGTATTGCCTAATGCTTAAGTAACATGGATGCTACTATTTTGAATCTTTCCTTGAATTAAGAGACAATGGTACAGCTTCAAATCAATCAAATTTTCATAGTTAAAAATGGAAATACTCGTTGACAAAGGAGGGAATGAGAAAGATTTTCTTTTTTTTTAATGAACTTTTTAAAAGTTGGAAAATTTCATCTAACTGTAAGACTTTGGGATGCTTTTAAATTTAACCCAAAATGTTATTCTAGTGGAGTTATTTGTCTAGTTTCCAAAGCTGTCCATTTTTTATGGATTTTGTTTGAGATGTGCATCATAGATGTATTTTTAGATTGATCAATTTGACATAGTAGTTTAAAATACAACATGTCCCTTAAGACCCAATGTCTTTGAAAATGGGAAGCTCGTGGTTGAAATAGCTGAAGGCAGAGTTAGAAAAATGGCCTATATTAATATCAGGAAGCTTGTTTTGCTTTTGATCATGCACAGACAGAAAATCATGTCTCAGAGGTGAAATTGTGTATTATCAACACGCCTTTCCATTGTTCTTATATTCTGTGGTGAAAGCCGCTAATGATGATTCTTTATTTAGAATATGTGTTCAATTTTACCAGAGTATCCTTAAAATAACATGTAGTTGGATATAATAGACTCAGGAAAATGTATAAAAATACATGTTCAGTGAATCTATGGCCTCTGCTGTTGGTGAGCTGACTCTGGAAAGATAAGAGCTAAAGGGTCTGGTGACTATAATTTTGTTCTACACATGATGCCTACATGAGCTTCAGATGGGCCAAGTGAACAAATATTTGACCTTTCTTAACATTATGTAGGCTTAGTTATATATGCTATCACCATTCCTTTAACATTTAACTGCAAACTGTCTTGTTTTCTGTTTTACTTTAAATCTATGTAAAGCTTTTCTTTTCTCATTACATCTTTTCTGTTTCTACCCTGTGATCACTTTGGACCATAACAGGAAGATAAAGAATATGGAAGACAAGGAGGCACCTGGGTGGCTCAGTTGGTTAATTGGCTGCCTTGGGCTCAGGTCATGATCCCAGGGTCCTGGGATGCAGCCTTTCAACAGGCTCCCTGCTCAGTGGGGAGTCTACATCTCCCTCCCCTTTCACCTCTCCCCGCTCCACTTGTGCTCGCTCTTGCTCTCTCACTCTCACTCTGTCTCAAATAAATAAGTAAAATCTTAAAAAAAAAAAAAAAAAGACTATGGAAGACAGTCCCCCTAAACTACAGGATCAATCTTTCCTTATGTTGTTCTGCTTATTTGTGTTGTGTATTGAACTTGGTACAACACTTGGATTCCCAACTTTTCCTTCCTGCAGACTTGTGATACCTAGTCCTAACTTTGCTGAACTTGTGGTACTCAGATATGTGCATCTCTGAGTTTCACCCTTCTGTTTTCTATTGCTTACCCCATAACAAGTAACAACTTGGTAACTTACTCATTAAGGATAAGCACTGGTGGTCTCACTCATGCTTTTTTTTTTTTTTTTTTTTTTTAACTGGGAGTTAGTTGGCAGAAGGCTAGAAGTAGCTGTTTTGTCAAAATGATTTCAGTCGATTCATGGTAAATGAAATGAAATTTTCTCACTTCCTACATGGTTAGGAATTTTGGTTCTCAGAAGGTATTGAATTTAAATAGAGAACCAATGAAAGCCACATCTGTAGCTCTGAGAACAATGGTTAATTATATAGGTTCTTAAAAATCCAATCCCAATCTATGTTACTAAAGAGACCTGCTGAAATTAGATTTTTTTCTACTTCAAGAAATCAGTTCAGAAATTCCAAACTTTTGTAAGTCATGGTCTTCTTTGAAACCACATTGCTCATATGTTTTACATTTTCACTGCATGAGCTCTCTGTTCTTTTGATGTATTCAATCATTTATTACTTTTTACATTTTTCTGGTGACACAGATCCCAGAGCTATAAGAAACTGAGCATTTATTTCATATGATTTGGTCTTTTTTTTTTTTTAAGATTTTATTTATTCATTTGACAGAGAGAGAGATCACAAGTAGGCAGGGAGGCAGTCAGAGAGAGAGGAGGAAGCAGGCCCTCCGCGGAGCAGAGAGCTGGATGCGGGGCTGGATCCCAGGACCCTGGGATCATGAACCGAGCGGAAGGCAGAGGCTTTAACCCACTGAGCCACCCAGGCACCCCCATATGATTTGGTCTTAAAATATGATTTAAAAAAGTAAAAATAGCTACTGTATCGAATTGCATTACAAAAGGTGTTCTGAATAACAAAGCTTATAATCATTCAGTGTGTTTTTCTGTGAAAGAATGATCCTGTTATTACAAATTTTATGTAATGAATACTCCAATAAAACTCTTCTGCTTGTTTCTGTCTTATGATCGTTATCACTAAGTAATAGACTTATCTGCTGCTTACAGTAATGATCTATAGATGAATTTATTACAATTGCTTCCTTCTGCCATCGAACACCAATTACACATCAACTCTCCTAAAGTTTTTACTCCTTTATTACTAAAACCAGTTCAGACAGAGACAAGGACCCAAATATCTAAAGTTTGATATCACTATCACTGACCCCAAACAATTATAGTTTTTAAAGCTTAAATGATGGATATTTCATAACATCTCCTGTTTTTCCTGACCACAAAACTTTTTTTTTCTTCACAAGCTAATTGTAACTAGGAAATCTATTAGATTCTTTTCATCTCCACCACCTACATATGGTAAATTTAATTTCAAGTAAATGCCATTGTGAAGCAATTGGAGTGCTTCATGTAGTTTGTTACAATGCTTTTGAACTACAGCAACCTGGGAACATTAGGTGAAAATCAGTTATAATTCTGTGTGTGTGTGTGTGTGTGCATGCGTGTAATTTTGTGGCCCATGGGGAGAATTGGGCAAAGATACTGTGTTTTTCTCCTGACCAGAAGTCAGAAATATAACAGCTCTTTGCAATCTCAAAAAACATTCATACCTTCAATGAATTGTTAAAATATAATCACTTGCCTGGACTTAATAAAAAACATAGTAAAAGATTCTAATATTAGAAACCAAATCAGAATCTATTCTCTTTCAACAGTTAAAATAAATGGGATGGAGGGAATATACCAAGGCACAAAAAATTGTATTTTTATCAAAATCAGCCATAGCTACCTAGTTGGAGATAGGCATGGATCTATCACTCCTGAGCCTTTTTGACCCTCCTAATACTTTCTAAATCTGAAATCCCAAGCCATAGAAGGCAATCATGATAAGGGTCCTGGTATCTTTCAACTACTCTTGAACATTCTCTCCTCCCTATTACAGCATTATAAAGTTTTATTTTTGCCTTTTAAACATCACTTATCAGTCATCATTACTTTTCTATGGCCAATAGTTATTTCTCATAACTAAAATTTTATTGGTTTTTGTCCTCAAGCATCTTGTAGCATGTATGTTTCTATGTGGTTCACTTTTCTTTTTGCTGAAGTTTGTCCCTTAATGTTTATGGTGAGAGTGCCTGTGTGGCAAGCTCTGTCTTTGTAGGTCTGATAATATGTTTCCTTTGGCCTCATTCTGAAGTAATATCTAAGTAGATATCAAATTCTAACTTGACATCTCTTTTTCTCAACTTTTAAAGATATTGGTCCATTATTTTCTGGTTTCTATTGATTTATAATTTTTTTAAAAGATTTTATTTATTTATTTGTCAGAGAGAGAGGGAGAGAGAGCAAGCACAGGCAGACAGAATGGCAGGCAGAGGCAGAGGGAGAAGCAGGCTCCCTGCCGAGCAAGGAGCCCGATGTGGGACTCGATCCCAGGACGCTGGGATCATGACCTGAGCCGAAGGCAGCTGCTTAACCAACTGAGCCACCCAGGTGTCCCTGGTTTCTATTGATTTAGAGAAGATATCTTTATTGGTCTATTTTCATTCCTTTGTATGTAAAAATCTTTCTATGGTAGATTGCAAGATGGCTTTAAAAATTTTTGATACTTTACAGTTTAACATGGATTTTGTGTGGGATTTTTAAAAAAATGTTCTTGTTATTTGGAGTATATTCTTTATTTCATGTTTTTTTTTGTTTGTTTGTTTTTGTTTTGTTTTGTTTTGTTTTTCAATTCTGGAATTTCCCAGAAAAAATCTCTTCAAATACTGCTTCTCTTCCATTCCCTCTATTTTATCCTTCTAGGGCTTTTATTAGATGAATGTGAGAGTTTTTCAATTTGCCTTACACTCTGAAAATTGCTCTTTATATTTTAAAAATGTCATTGTCTCTGGCATCCTGAGTGGCTCTTTTACTTCTTCTTCTACTATTGCTAATTCTCTCTTCAGTTGTATTTAGTTAAGTTTTATCTCCCATTGCACTTTTTATTTCAATGGCTATATTTCTAATGGTTCATCTTTAATATTAATGATTTCTTCTTTTTTTTAAATAGAAGTTATTAGCCCACTTATCTCCATGAGCATACAAAATATGCTTAATCTGAAGTACAACTATCTTTTCTATAAAATGCACTTCCCATGAAGCAAATTCATGCTCTGATTGTTATTTTATGGTTCCTTTCTTATTGGTAGATTTCGTCATATGTTTGGAAACATTAGTTTGCAACTTTATTTTGAATGAGAAGTTATTTTTTCTCTCTCTCATTTTTTGGCTGACTCCCTTCTTCTCTAGCAAATTCGAAGACTCATCCACCTGGATCCTGCTCAGTACATGTTAATACACTCCCCCACGTTTTCCAGCCTTCCTTATATTACTTTGGATTATGAGACTAGTTCTGGCAAATGGATTGTGAGTGGAAGTAACATGTATCACTCCTAGTCCAAAAGACGACTAAGGGCATATGTGGAATAGCCATGTTTTGTAGCTTGTAGATGGGTATAAAGATCACTGGACTGGCAGAGATGCTAGATGGAATTGTCCCAGATTCCTCGTCACTGTTAGAAGACAGCTGCCAAGGAGAGCCACCTGACCTGCAGTAGACTGTGATGTGAACATGAAATAAAATTTTATTGTATAAACCTGCTAATTATTTCAGTTTATTTCTTACTGCAACATAGGTAAACCCTAACTGATATACCACATACCACTCTATCCCCCATTCCATCCTGTATCCCAGAGCCAAGTTATAAAATATTGGTTTAAAGTTCTTATCCTATTTTGATATTTGAAATATTGAAGATAATTCACTAAGTAACAGACAGGTTTCAGTCCTTATTATAAAGCTGGTCTCTACATTCCCTATTCTTTAGGCCTGAGGTCCTCTTTAGTCCCAGGCAGCAATCAGCAGTTCCCCTAACCTACAGCTACAGGTTGTGTAGCTGACTCTGGTTCTTCATTTGGAGTACCTGATGCTTATGAAGCTGACCTGCCTGGTGCCAGTCTGCTTCTGGGAGTGACACCCAGCAAGCCAGGAGCTTCAGCCCCACTTGGCCCTATGAATTCTGGTTTATGGAAATGCTTATCATTTTTTTTTCTTTTAAGATTTTATTTATTTATTTGAGAGAGAGAGAGAGACAGAGAGAGAGAACACACATGAGTGGAGAGAGGGGTGGAGAGACAGAAGAAGCAAACTTCACTGAGCAGGGAGCTCATATGCAGGGGTCAATCCCAGGCCCCTGAGATCATGATCTGAGCTGAAGGCAGATGATTAACTGACTGAGCCACCAAGGGGCCCTGAGATGCTTATCTTTTAAAATATATATAGCTATGAATTTTTTTTTTCCTTTCCATACTTGCTATATGTTTGGAATAGAGGGGTGTGTTGAGGTATAAATTTATTTCACTAGCTTAAATAAGAAGACTCTTAGAGTACAGTTCTCTAATCTGGAGTTTAAAGATTAGCATACATGAAAAGCCGTAGTGGTTAATGCAGGCCTTCTTAGACCCCGTGAGGGCGGGGGGAGAATCTGCAGTTGTTTTTAGCCATGGCTTCTGGAGTCATAATGGGCTTTATGAAGTTCTTGGCTTTCAGTATGCATTCACTATCAATTGTCCATTTCACACTCTGACAACTTTTATGGTGCTTTTTAGAGATGTTTTGGAAGCTGTGTTAGAAGCAATAAGCTAGGTTAGTGATTCTCAAATTTGAGTGATATATTGCCTTTTTTTTTTAAGGACCAAAGAATTCAAGACCTCCTAAATGTTGATTGACATTATATTATTATTATTAATTCATTTACTTGAGTGTATACAAACATAAACTAGATATGTGCTTCTCATGATTAAAGCTCAGATATGACTAAAAAAACAAATTTATAAATTAAATACAAATGAAACTATAAAATCAGTAAGATTCAGAGTAACACATTTATTTTAATGTGACAGATGATGTTGCTTTGCTGAAACCAAATTGATGCTTGTAATACAAACATTGTAATGACCATTGAGATTCATTGTATCAGACAGATCATGGAAGAAAATGAAACACATTTATTTCAGGAGTATTTGAAGAGGGTTTAATAAAGGAAATATATACAAGGTAAAGACAGGGTTGAGTATAGCAATAGTGAAGTGCTATTATCACCCATGGGACTGTATGGCAGATGAAGGAGTAATAATCAGAGCCTGGAGTGTGGCTACAGATACAGGAGTAGAATGACTTAGAGAAGCTGTGCTCTTTGTTGGAAGGATACAATCAATTTGTAGGAGCCCAGCAGGGAGGAAGCCATCAAAATAAATACCCTGACCTTACTCTTCCCACTCTTCAACCTCCTGCTATCAACTCCCATTTGCTGACCCCAACCAGAAGCCAGAGGGCAAAGAAGTCTGGGAACGAAGGTTATAGGCCTTCAGAGTGGAAAAAGGTAGAGAGAATAGTCTGGAGAGGCAAAGGAAAATATTCACTCAAGTTCTTTGAAGTTAAATATGTACTACCAGGTACTTTGTCATAACATAGTTCTCCCAAAACTTTTTTTTTTTTAATTTAATTTGGTGAAAAAAGCATTTGCCTTTCCCTTGGCATAAATACAAATTTACATTGAAGTCCCCTTTATTTTTTTTCTTATTAGTCCGTGACAACTTAAATTGTAATTAGTGCCAACACAATGATAAACAGAAAGAAGGCATAAGCACTGCAGTTTGTGGTGATATTCAGTTGTAATATGATCATCTAACTGATCCTGAATTGCATTTAAAAATTATCAAAATGAACACATAATATTTTTAAATGTTAAAAATACAGAAAAGCCAAGCAAATAACAACAATAACAAAATCGCCAAAGAGAACTTCAGTTTGTGCCTATAAACCTTCCTGAGTTCATGGACTTCATTTGAGAATCATTGAGCTAAGCCATTTCATGCTTCAATTTGGATAATTTCTCCCTGTTCCAAAGCAACCTTCACATAGCTGCTGGGAAAACTACCTGCAGCTGTGTTGTGATTCTGTCACTCTCTTCATTAAAAAACCTTTAGTGGCTCCTCATTTCCTACAGAATTAAATGTGGGGTCCTCAGCCTGGAATTCTAAGCACTTAACTTACTTTTTTGGCTTTATCTTCCATGACTGTTCCCTTAGATATATTATAGACACTATAGCCAAACTAGGATGTGTATTATGGCCTGAATATCCTGTGTTTTTCTACTTTCTTATCTCTGTAACTGTTTTTTCTCTGCTTAAAAATGTCAGGTGCCTCATTTTTGCCTTTTAAAATCTTATACATCTCTGTAAGCTCATTTCAAATTCTACCTTTCTCTGAAGACTGAACTAACACTAAAGATCAGATTGTCAAATCAGACTCACACAATTTGGAGATCTTACCTGGGATCAAGCTTTCCCACTAATTTTAGGAATACAGGCACTCAGAATTTACAGGCAGGGCAGAGAGAAGGCTGGCACATCCCATATGACTTCCCACATCCTTTTTTTTGGGGTGGAGGACATGTGCCCTTTATCCTACAGTAATAGATGAGCTCTCTAATGAGGATTGCAGGTCACCTTACACAATGGAGAGAATTTAAGCTAGGAAACATCTCTATATAGTGCTCCAGAGAGTTGTATGGTTTATGTCACATACTATAGGGAGCCATGCATCATAAACCCATAGACTGTAGGCTTGTTTACCCTAAGCAATCATAAACCAGAGGCATCCTGCATCATTAGTCTATTTTCCAAGAATTATGTTTATCATATTTTCAAGGATATTAAATTGAGTCACTGCCTACTTCCTTTTTCTGGAATCATCCGCATGGTAATTGAGAAAAGAATGACTCACTAATCTACTGCTTAAATGCCTTCCTCCACAAATACTTTCTTGATTACTCCAGTCAATATAATCTTTACCTTCTATCTCCCTGTGACTCTATCATAGCACCATTTTTCTGCCTTGTGTTATACTTATTTAAATTAAGTTCTCCCCTCTTGCAACTCAGCATAAAGGACACGATATATTTATTATTGGGTTATTAACAATACTTTGCAAAGTGACTTACATATAGTAATTATTTAATAAATGTTGAAAGGAATTAGGAGAAAGAGAATTTTTTATCCTCATTAATTTCTGCAAATACTACTGTTAAGTCCTAGACAGTGGAGAAGAATAAGACCAAATTCTGGTGAGTGTACATATCATCTTAGGCAAATAACTTAATAACAGCCCTTTAAAAGGTTGTTGAAAAGGTACATTATGCAAAATTTTGCATTAGGTGAAGTTGTTTTCACAGCCTTTCCTTTCATTCATGAGTACTTTTCCCCTCTCTCCTCAATGCTTATCTTGATCTTGTTTGTGGGGATGGACTTTACCCTGGTAATATGCTAGCTGGAAGAGTGATTCACAATTGCCAGGGAAAGTGCTAGAGAATGTTATCTAGAAATTCATCCTTGGAATATCAGAATCAAAGATAGGAAAGATAAGAACCACAGTGGAGTCAAGCTTGGAGGAGGGGAAATTAAAAAGTAGTTAATCAACTGGAAGGATAAGGAAGAAACAGTAACCAGTGAAACACAATGAGGAAGAGAGTATAGAGAAATGTGCTAGCTGTTGAAGTGAATGGCTCCATATCCAGGTCTGAAAATCTGGAACATCCTTGGGGTGTTGCTTTTATGTGGGCCTTAAAAAGTTTGCCTGGGTGAATGGCAGAGACCTAAAAGGATGGAACTGGCTTCAGAGACAGAGTTCTATATGAATTCTCTCCATTCATATACAATTTCATTCTCATTACAGACATACCTCATTTTATTGTGCTTCAATTTATTGTACTTTGCATATATTGTGGGATTTCTGTTTTTTTTTTTTTTTTAAAACAAATTGAGGGTTTGTGGCTATCCTGCATCAAGCAAATCTGTGGGGCATTTTTCTAATAGCATTTGTTCAGTTTGTGTCTGTGTTACATTTTGATAATTCTTGCAATATTTCAAACGTTGTTATTATTATATTTCTTATGGTGATTCGTGATCAGTGATCTTTAATGTTACTATTGTAATTGTTCTTGGACACCACAAACTGCACCCACATAAGATGGCAAACTTAGTAATAGTATGTGTTCTGACTGCTCTACAAGTGGCTGTTCCCCCATCTCTCTCCCTTTCTTCGGGTTCTCATATTCCCTGAGACACAACAACCTTGAAACTAGGCCAATTAATAACTCTACCATGGCCTCTCAATATTCAGGGGAAAGGAGGAGTCACATGTCTCTCACTTTAAAATAAAAGCTAGAAATGATTAAGCTTAGTGAGAAAGACATGTAGAAAGCTGAGATAGGCCCAAACCTAGGCCTCTTGCAGCAAACAGCTAAGCTGGGATTGCAAAGGAAATGTTCTTGAAGAAAATTGAAAGTGCTACTCCAGTGAAGATGTGAATGATTAGAAAGCGAAACAGCCTTTTTGCTGGTTTGGAGAAAGTTGTAGTGATCTGGATAGAAGATCAACCAGCACAACATTCTTTTAAGACAAAGCCTAAAGCAGAGCAAGATTCTAACTCTCTTCAGTTCTCTGAGGGCTGAGAGAGGTGAGGAAGCTATAGAAGAAAAACTGAAAGCTAGCTGAGGTTGGTTCATGAGGTCTGGGGAAAGAAACCATCACCATGACATAAAGTGCAAGGTTAATATAGAGTTCTGAAATAGAGGCTGCAGTAATGTATCCAGAATAACTAGCTAAGATAATTAAGAAAAGTGGCTATACCAAATAACACAGTTTCAGTGTGGATGAAACAGCCTTATACTGGAAGAAGATACCATTTAGGACTTTTATAGCTTGAATGAAGTCAATGCCTTGGCTTCAAAGCTTCAAAGGCTAGGTTGACACTGTTTTAAGAGCTAATGCAGCTGTTGACTTTAAGTTGAAGCCAATGCTCATTTGCCATTCCAAACATCCTGCTGCCTTAAGGAATTATGCTTAATCTACTCACTCTGTGCTTATTAATGGGACAAGGCCTAAATGACAAAACATCTGTTTGCAACATGGTTTACTGAATATTTTAAGCCCACTGTTGAGACCTACTGTTCAGCAAAAAGGATTTTCTTTTAAAATATTACTGCTCATTCACAATGTACCAGGTCACCAAGAGCTCGGATGGCCTTATACAATGAGATTCATGTTGTATTCATGCCTGCTAACAACATCCACTCTGGAGCCTATGGATCAAGGAGTCATTATCACTTTCAAGTCTTATTATTTAAGAAATACATTTCATAAGGCTATAGCTGCCATAGATAATGATTCCTCTGATGGATCTGGGCAAAGTAAATTGAAAACCTTCTGGAAAAATTTACTATTCCAGATCCTATTGGGAACATTTATGATTAATGGGAAGAGGTCAAAATGTCGACATTAACAGGAGTTTGGAAGAAGTTGATTCCAACCCTATAGATGACTTTGAGGGGATCAAGACTTCAGTGGAGGAAGTAACTGGAAATGTGATAGATATAACAGCGACTAAAATTAGAACTGGAAGAGGCAGTACCAAAGGCTAGGGACCTAATCAATACAGACATTGGTAATATGTCAGATCCAGAGTGCAGAATGACGATTCTCAAGGTTCTAGCCAGGCTCGAAAAAGGCATGGAAGATATTAGAGAAACCCTCTCGGGAGATATAAAAGCCCTTTCCGGAGAAATAAAAGAACTAAAATCTAACCAAGTTGAAATAAAAAGAGCTATTAATGAGGTGCAAACAAAAATGGAGGCTCTGACTGCTAGGATAAATGAGGCAGAAGAAAGAATTAGCGATATAGAAGACCAAATGACAGAGAATAAAGAAGCTGAGCAAAAGAGGGACAAACAGCTACTGGACCACGAGGGGAGAATTCGAGAGATAAGTGACACCATAGGATGAAACAACATTAGAATAATTGGGATTCCAGAAGAAGAGGAAACAGAGAGGGGAGCAGAAGGTATATTTGAGAGAATTATTGGAGAGAATTTCCCCAATATGGCAAAGGGAACAAGCATCAAAATCCAGGAGGCTCAGAGAACCCCCCTCAAGATCAATAAGAATAGGTCCACACCCCGTCACCTAATAGTAAAATTGAGAAGTCTTAGTGACAAAGAAAAGATCCTGAAAGCAGCCCGGGAAAAGAAGTCTGTAACGTACAATGGTAAAAATATTAGATTGGCAGCAGACTTATCCACAGAGACCTGGCAGGCCAGAAAGAGCTGGCATGATATATTCAGAGTACTAAACGAGGAAAACATGCAGCCAAGAATACTATATCCAGCTAGGCTATCATTGAAAATAGAAGGAGAGATTAAAAGTTTCCAGGACAAACAAAAACTGAAAGAATTTGCAAATACCAAACCAGCTCTACAGGAAATATTGAAAGGGGTCCTCTAAGCAAAGAGAGACCCTAAAAGAAGTAGATCAGAAAGAAACAGAGACAATATACAATAACAGTCACCTTACAGGCAATACAATGGCACTAAATTCATATCTCTCAATACTTACCCTGAATGTTAATGGGCTAAATGCCCCAATCAAAAGACACAGGGTATCAGAATGGATAAAAAAACAAAACCCATCTATATGTTGTCTACAAGAAACTCATCTTAAATCTGAAGACACCTCCAGATTTAAAGTGAGGGGGTGGAAAAGAATTTACCATGCTAATGGACATCAGAAGAAAGCAGGAGTGGCAATCCTTATATCAGATCAATTAGATTTTAAGCGAAAGACTATAATAAGAGATGAGGAAGGACACTATATCATACTAAAAGGAAATATCCAACAAGAAGATCTAACAATTTTAAATATCTATGCCCCTAGCGTGGGAGCAGCCAACTATATAAACCAATTAATAACAAAATCAAAGAAACATATCGAAAATAATACAATAATAGTAGGGGACTTTAACACTCCCCTCACTGAAATGGACAGATCATCCAAGCAAAAGATCAACAAGGAAATCAAGGCCTTAAATGACACACTGGACCAGATGGACATCACAGATATATTCAGAACTTTTCATCCCAAAGCAACAGAATACACATTCTTCTCTAGTGCACATGGAACATTCTCCAGAATAGATCACATTCTCGGTCCTAAATCAGGTCTCAACCGTTATCAAAAGATTGGAATCATTCCCTGCATATTTTCAGACCACAATGCTCTGAAGCTAGAATTCAATAACAAGAGGAAATTTGGAAAGAACCCAAATACATGGAGACTAAACAGCATCCTTCTAAAGAATGAATGGGTCAACCAGGAAATTAAAGAAGAATTGAAAAAATTCATGGAAACAAATGATAATGAAAACACAACGGTTCAGAATTTGTGGGACACAACAAAGGCAGTCCTGAGAGGAAAATATATAGCGGTACAAGCCTTACTCAAGAAACAAGAAAGATCTCAGGTACACAACCTAACCCTACACCTAAAGGAGCTGGAGAAAGAACAAGAAAGAAACCCTAAACCCAGCAGGAGAAGAGAAATCATAAAGATCAGAGCAGAAATCAATGAAATAGAAACCAAAAAAACAATAGAACAAATCAACGAAACTAGGAGCTGGTTCTTTGAAAGAATTAATAAGATTGATAAACCCCTGACCAGACTTATCAAAAAGAAAAGAGAGAGGACCCAAATAAATAAAATCATGAATGAAAGAGGAGAGATCACAACGAACACCAAAGAAATACAGACAATTATAAGAACATACTATGAGCAACTCTACGCCAACAAATTTGACAATCTGGAAGAAATGGATGCATTCCTAGAGACATATAAACTACCACAACTGAACCAGGAAGAAATGGAAAGCCTGAACAGACCCATAACCAGTAAGGAGATTGAAACAGTCATCGAAAATCTCCAAACAAAAGCCCAGGGCCAGATGGCTTCCCGGGGGAATTCTACCAAACATTTAAAGAAGAATTTATTCCTATTCTCTTGAAACTGTTCCAAAAAATAGAAATGGAAGGAAAACTTCCAAACTCATTTTATGAGGCCAGCATCACCTTGATCCCAAAACCAGACAAGGATCCCATCAAAAAAGAGAACTACAGACCAATATCCTTGATGAACACAGATGCAAAAATTCTCGCCAAAATACTAGCCAATAGGATTCAACAATACATTAAAAGGATTATTCACCACGACCAAGTGGGATTTATTCCAGGGCTGCAAGGCTGGTTCAACATCCGCAAATCAATCAATGTGATACAACACATTAATAAAAGAAAGAACAAGAACCATATGACACTCTCCATAGATGCTGAAAAAGCATTTGACAAAGTACAGCATCCCTTCCTGATCAAAACTCTTCAAAGTGTAGGGATAGAGGGCACATACCTCAATATTATCAAAGCCATCTATGAAAAACCCACCGCAAATATCATTCTCAATGGAGGAAAAACTGAAAGCTTTTCCGCTAAGGTCAGGAACATGGCAGGGATGTCCATTATCACCACTGCTATTCAACATAGTACTAGAAGTCCTAGCCTCAGCAATCAGACAACAAAAGGAAATTAAAGGCATCCAAATCAGCAAAGAAGAAGTCAAACTATCACTCTTTGCAGATGATATGATACTATATGTGGAAAACCCAAAAGACTCCACTCCAAAACTGCTAGAACTTGTACAGGAATTCAGTAAAGTGTCAGGATATAAAATCAATGCACAGAAATCAGTTGCATTTCTCTACACCAACGACAAGACAGAAGAAAGAGAAATTAAGGAGTCCATCCCATTTACAATTGCACCCAAAACTATAAGATACCTAGGAATAAACCTAACCAAAGATGCTAAGAATATATAATCAGAAAACTATAAAGTAGTCATGAAAGAAATTGAGGAAGACACAAAGAAATGGAAAATGTTCCATGCTCCTGGATTGGAAGAATAAATATTGCGAAAATTCTATGCTACCTAAAGCAATCTACACATTTAATGCAATTCCTATCAAAGTACCATCCATTTTTTTTAAAGAAATGGAACAAGTAATCCTAAAATTTATATGGAACCAGAAAAGACCTGGAATAGCCAAAGGAATATTGAAAAAGAAAGCCAAAGTTGGTGGCATCACAATTCCGGACTTCAAGCTCTATTACAAAACTGTCATCATCAAGACAGCATGGTATTGGCACAAAAACAGACACATAGATCAATGGAACAGAATAGAGAGCCCAGAAATAGACCCTCAACTCTATGGTCAACTCATCTTCGACAAAGCAGGAAAGAATGTCCAATGGAAAAAAGACAGCCTCTTCAATAAATGGTGTTGGGAAAATTGGACAACCACATGCAGAAAAATGAAATTGGATCATTTCCTTACACCACACACGAAAATAGACTCAAAATGGATGAAGAATCTCAATGTGAGAAAGGAATCCATCAAAATCCTTGAGGAGAACACAGACAGCAACCTCTTCGACCTCAGCCGCAGCAACATCTTCCTAGGAACATCGCCAAAGGCAAGGGAAGCAAGGGCAAAAATGAACTATTGGGATTTTATCAAGATCAAAAGCTTTTGCACAGCAAAGGAAACAGTTAACAAAACCAAAAGACAACTGACAGAATGGGAGAAGATATTTGCAAATGACATATCAGAGAAAGGGCTAGTATCCAAAATCTGTAAAGAGCTTAGCAAACTCAACACCCAAAGAACAAATAATCCAATCAAGAAATGGGCAGAAGACATGAACAGACATTTCTGCAAAGAAGACATCCAGATGGCCAACAGACACATGAAAAAGTGCTCCATATCACTCGGCATCAGGGAAATACAAATCAAAACCACCATGAGATATCACCTCACACCAGTCAGAATGGCTAAAATTAACAAGTCAGGAAATGACAGATGCTGGCGAGGATGCGGAGAAAGGGGAACCCTCCTACACTGTTGGTGGGAATGCAAGCTGGTGCAACCACTCTGGAAAACAGCATGGAGGTTCCTCAAAATGTTGAAAATAGAACTACCCTATGACCCAGCAATTGCACTGCTGGGTATTTACCCTAAAGATACAAACGTAGTGATCCAAAGGGGCACGTGCACCCGAATGTTTATAGCAGCAATGTCTACAATAGCCAAACTATGGAAAGAACCTAGATGTCCATCTACAGACGAGTGGATAAAGAAGATGTGGTATATATACACAATGGAATACTATGCAGCCATCAAAAGAAATGAAATCTTGCCATTTGCGACGACGTGGATGGAACTAGAGGGTATCATGCTTAGCGAAATAAGTCGATCGGAGAAAGACAACTATCATATGATCTCCCTGATATGAGGGAGAGGAGATGCAACATGGGGGATTAAGGGGGTAGGAGAAGAGTAAATGAAACAAGATGGGATTGGGAGGGAGACAAACCATAAGTGACTCTTAATCTCACAAAACAAACTGAGGGTTGATAGGAGGAGGGGTGTGGGGAGGGGGGTGGGATTATGGACACTGGGGAGGGTATGTGCTATGGTGAGTGCTGTGAAGTGTGTAAACCTGGTGATTCACAGACCTGTACCCCTGAGGATAAAAATATATGTTTATAAAAAATAAAATTAAAAAAAAAGGAAAAAAAATTATATACTGAAAACTAAAACAGTGCTGAAAGAAATTAAAGACTTAGGTGAAATGGAAAAAAAAATTAGAACTGGAGCTGAAATGTGACTGAATTGCTGTAATCATATGATAGAGTTCTAATGGATGAGGAATTGCTTCTTACAGTTAACCAAAGAAAGTAGTTTCTTGAGATGGGATCTACTCCTGGTAAAGATGTGAAGATTGTTGAAATGATATAAAGCATTTAGAATATTACATAAGCTTAGCTGATAAAGCATCAGGGTTTGAGAATATTGACTCTAATTTTGGGAGAAATTCTACTGTGGGTAAAATGCTATCAAACAGCATTACATGCTGTAGATAAATCATTTGTAAAAGGAGGAGTCCATTAATACAGCAGACTCCATTGTTGTCTTATTGTAAAAAAATTGCCATAGCCACCCCAGCTTTCAGTAACCACTACCCTGATCAGTCAGCAGCCATCAACACTGAGACAAGATCCTCCATCAGCAGAAAGATCACAATTTACTAAAAGCTTAGATGATGGTTAGCATTTTTCTTAGGAATAAAGTTATTTTTAAATTAAGTTATGTACATTGTTTTTTAGACATAATGCTATTGCACATTTAATAGACTATACTATAGTATAAACATAGTTTTTATATGCATTGGCAAACCAAAAATTTCATTTGACTCACTTCATTGCAACACTTATTTTATTGCAGTGGTCTGAAAATAAACCCACAATACCTCTAAGGTATGCCTGTGTGTGGAAAGGATTGATGATAGTTTAAAATTTCCTCCCTCTGAGGACTATATACATATGCCTAGAACACAAAGCCATAGGGAAAAAAGTGAAGAAGGGTGCATTTCTATTCTTGGATGAGGAGAATTGGGACCATAGGGGCCACCTTCTTTAGTACTCTGATTACTCTTTCCTCCCTTATATTCTTGCAATGCTTGGCAACTTTCTTATGACTCATCATATTGTATTTCATAGACTTATTTTGTGGAAAAATTCATATAACATTAAACTGAGGACTTTAACCATTTTAAAGTCTGTAATTTACACTCACATGTAAAAATTTACACTCAAATGTATCATTTGCATTCATGGTGTACAAACATCACCATTATCAAATTCCAAAACATTTTCATCATACCCCCCCAATACCCTGTACCTGTTAAGGTGTCACTTCCCATTTCTCTACCCCCAGGCCCTGGAAACCACCAATATCTATGGATTTGCCTATTCTGGATATTTCATATCAATGGAATCATCACACGACATGAGGTCTTTTGTCTAGATTTTATCAGTTAGCATAGTATTTTCAAGGTTTATCCATATTATGGCATGCATATATCAATACTGTTTGTGACTGAATAATATTCCATTGTATGGCTATGCCACATTTTGTTTATTCATTTATCATTTGATGGACATTTGGGTTGTTTCACTTTTAGCTGCTTGAATAATGCTGCTCTGAAATTTCAAATACATGTTTTTATTTGAATACCTGTTTTCAGTTTTCTTGGGCATATACTCAGAAGTATAATTGCTAGGTCATATGGTAACTCTATGTTTAACATTTTGAGAATATGTCACTATTTTCCATAGCAGCTATACCACTTTTTGCTCCCACTAGCAGCACGTTAGGACTCCAACTTCTATACATTCTCACCAACACTTGTTATTTTCCAAATGTGTGTGTGTGTGTTAATTCAAGCCATCCTAGTAGATGTGAAGTAGCATCCCATTGTAGTTTTAATTTGCATTTCCCAAATGACAATGATGTTGAACATCTTTTCTTGTGCTTGTTAGCCATTTGTATATATATATTTTTGAGACATAATCAAACAGATGTTGATGTTTATTTTACATCTTTCCTTTGAGACTATAAGTTTCTTGAGGACAAGAAATATTTTATTAATATTTTAATCTGTTAGGGGATCTTTTAAATTGATTTGGGCACACTAAATGCTCAACGAATCCTTATTGACCTTAATTTAGGACTCATAACAAAATATTGTATTGCCTGAGTCAGCCCTGAAATAAAGTCTTCATATCATGTCATTTTTGTATAAAACTATTCTTATTCAGGACATCAGTAAATTCTTTATTAATAAATCTACTGGGCCTTTCAGTGACAGCTGAAGTTTTGACCACATATTCCTTGAAATATTTTGTTTCCCTTACTTTAGGATAACACATTTCCCTAGCTTTACTTCCTGCTTCTTAGAATCAGTCTCCTCTGTGGACTCCTCTCCTCTGATAAACACTGGAAGATGAGAATTCCCAGGACATCTGACCTTGGTCTTCTCTGTTCACTGGTACCAGTATTTCCCAAATGCTTGTCTTCAAAAGGTGTCAATTCATGATAAGGTAAATCTTTTATATATCGTATTTTGGTTAATTGGAATGATTATTCTTTTTAAGATTATATCATCCATATTTTTATAAGTTAAAATTTCTTCTCCTTCTTCTATGAAATAATAGTCCTAGTATGTGACTACTAATATATACTTTTAATGTCCATGAAAAAGTAAAATATGAGCAATCCTTGATTGAGTTCTTATACCTAATCATTTAAAAATATTCTGGACATGGATATTCTATTCTACCCTTATTCCCAAAGTAGTTTCATTTATGCATAAAATTTTAGTGATCACTTACATGATGATGAACTCCAAGTAAAAAAGTCTCTATTAAGATCAAATCTATATGTCCAGCTTCTTATTGAATAAATTTGATGTTCACAAGATCTTTTGATTTAACACAGCTAATCTTGAACTCATTGTGTACCTACTCACCTGCTTCCCACATCTCCATGTTTCCTATCTCATTGAATTGTATTATCTCATCACTTAAACCAGAAACAATGAAGTTCCTCTGAGTTCCCCCTTTAACACGTTTTTCACACCCTATTATCAACTTCTTTCATTTTTATCTTTATAGTATTTCTATAGATCATCCACTCTACTCAATCCCCCATCTTCTTGCTGCTACCTTATTTAAGACTACAGCCAAGCAACCATCATCCATTCAACATACACTGACAGAGTCTATACTGTGTACCAACCCTAGGGATATAACCTGAAATCAGTATGAGAGCCTATTTTGAGGAAATATTCTTTAGCATTACAACCTAGACTAGGTAATAGTGGATTTTCAAATCATGAATATTTTGAAATTTTCCCCTGCTTAGTCAGTGCTGTGTATGTTTTAGAGGTTTACATTGGAAATATTTTGGTTTGGGGGGATTTAAAGTGAATTATTTATATCGAGCAAAGGAGTTATTCCCTAAACCTGGACTGTAGTCTAAGGAAATTCTCTTAGTCTCTTAGTCTCTTTCCATTTGGAAAACTGGAATAGTTTTGTAGGAAACTAAGGGAAATTGGTTGTTTGTTAGGATTCAAGAGTTCTATGGATAAAATTTTAAAGTACAGATTTCTTATTTATTCATTTAAGATAGTTTTTGCTATGACTTCCATGATTGAGGTATAATGGATTATAATCATTAGTGCATATTTAAGAGCACTCAAATGTTGCCAATCATTATCTTACCAGTCAAAAAGAAAAGAAAAGAAAAGAAAAAGACCCAGAAATCAAAGCATGAGACTAGAGGGGATTAAAGGGATTTGACTGTGGTCCATGAAGAAGTCGGGAACAGAGTGTCCATCTTATACTGTGGTTCAAAGCAAAGGCTACTAGAATATGCTACTTATCCTAAGTAGGGCTTGCAAAAAAAAAAAAAAAAAAGAAAGAAAGGAAAAAGAAAAAAGAAAGCAAAAGGAGGTCCCAGGGTTAGTAGGGTCAGTGTCTTGAAGGGAAAAGAAAAACATCTGACTGGGTTCCAAGGAGTCAAGCATGGGGGAAAAAAAAAAAGGCAAGAAATTTGGCTCTCTGGAGTGGATTACACCATCTGCTTTTGGGCAGTGTCCAGTACTTGATATTTCAGGACAAAAATATCCAACACCTTTTATACATTTCACTTGGTAAATAATTAAAATCTGAAAACTGTCCTTCCTACCACCTTTACTTTGGCATTTTTTTTCCTTTGAGACTTGTTTCTTTTAGATTTCTTAGTTGGAATAGAGCTTGAAAAATATTAGTGGTAATATCTTTTTTAAAAGGCTGGGATGCATGAGTATTGCAAGCTTGCTGGCAACATAAATGCTTTGCCAAATTCAGTATCACAGGGAGTGCCTAGAGTTTCTAGAAAGGTTTGCAGAAAGAGAGCAAACACTTCGCATGTCCTAATGTTCTTTCGATGTACCACTAGGACTTACATTTTTAGATGTGTCTTGATTTTTGTCAGCCATTTCAGCTATTTTTTTGGGTAAAGAGGTAAGATATCAAGGAGCAGTATAGAGGAAATACATGCTTGTTTTATAATCCTTATCTCTCATGGTTGACACTCAAGAGATTGCCATCCGTGATAACCAAGATGTTACAGATTCAGAAAGTTACCCTTAGTAACAGCATTTGTTTCAACTTCCCAAGGGAGTATTTTAGCCCCTGAGGTGATGGTCTGGGACAGCATGTTTTTGAGCAGGCTTCTCCAACCAGGAACAAAAGAGCAGAGTTCATTATCAATAATTAAATATTTCCAGGTATCTTCCTCTGCTGCTTTTGGGCCATTTTTTAGAATCATAGAGTTTTTGTGCTTAAAGGGACTCAGATAATAAAATCAAATCTCTTTAATTTGGAGTCCAATCATTGGCCTCAGAAGTTTCGATCCCATAATTTTTTTCATAGTTACTAAGTTACTGGTGGCACAGTTGTGACTAGAACCCAGATCCCATTCCTTGTCCTGTGTTCTTTCCTTTTATCTGATACCCAATGTTCTCCTTTCTTTGTTGATATTTTTCTTCAAAACTTTCTTTGAAGAAATTGAACAAAACTAGTTTAGAATACTACTGGCTTCGTGTGAACTTGTTTTTTGTTCTTTTACAACAGTGACTTCCTCTGATTAAAAGAATCCTGGAATATTAGAGCTGTAAAGGGTATTTATGGATCCTAATCTCCTTATTTTATAAATATAAAAATCAGGGCCTAACAGAATCTACTTGCCTAAGACCACACAGGTAGTGGTAAGCATAGGATATGAACTCAAGAGTTCCTGTGAGTTTAGTGACTTACAGAGAACTTCATTACCTTTAAGAAGCCACCTCTTGGGGCACCTGTGGCTCAGTGGATTAAGCTTCTGCCTCCAGCTCAGGTCATCATGATCTCAGGGTCCTGGGATTGAGCCCCACATCAGGCTCTCTGCTCAGCAGGGAGCCTGCTTCCCGCCACACCCCCCTCCCCACCGTCTGCCTCTCTATCTACTTGTTATCTCTGTCAGTCAAATAAATAAATAAAATCTTTAAAAAAAAAAAAAAGAAGCCACCTCTTTTTCTGAGCCATGTCTATGCCGGTTGAATGCATTATGGCTATTCATTAAAATTAAAATTAGGAAGACTTAGGACTCCCAATTCTGAGACTTAGTTTTTCTAGTATACCATATGTCTTAGAGAATTAGTGAAGAAAGAAAATAGCAAAATGAAAAACAACAACAACAAAGCTGTAAATAAAATCAACATTTAAAGGGAGCTTAAAATGAAATTGCAGAGATAATAAAGAATGATTTGTGCTTTGAACTATTATAGGTTAATTAATTAGCAGCTTTCCGGATGTTAAAGACTGGTGTCCAATGTTTTTTTTCCTCTAGAAAATACCAAGATAACAGCTTGTTTTAAGGCTCCAAGCCATTCCCTGTGGACTGTTCTTGGCCTCTGCCATCACAGACTATAACTAGAAAAAGAAAATTGACAGATAGAAAGAAAAAACCTTAACAGCTGGAGTTTTAATTTACCTATGCGGGAAAAAAATTTCAATTTCTGAGATTTCTCTGGGGTTGCCTGATTTGGAGGTAGAAAGAGAAGCCAAAAATCACCAAAAAAGCTTTTAAAAGAAACACTATGAAAAGAGCAAATCCTGAGAATTGTGTTTAATAACAGCAGTGATGAATTTCCTGGCAGTCTATACTGAGCAGTTAAAGACCAACCAGCATGTGAAAGAGGCTGAATTAGTTAGAATGGTCTAGAGCAGCTTAATAAAGACTGCCAGAAGATTTATTCTCTCATATGTATAATTTTAAGATATGAATGATTCTATATTTAAGAAATGTATTATACCATCATAGTAATTTTTACTAAGAGCTTCTAGTTTGACTCAAAGCAGGGTCTGAAAAATGGAAGAGCAATGCTTTGAGCCACCAAGTTAGTGCCCCACAGAATATTTTAAAATTATTTAACACACATCATCTCAGTGTCAACAACTCATCACAGATAAACTATCTAATTAACAGAACCCTTCATCGTAATTTGATAACTGAGTCTTGGCTCAGTTTTTATACCAGAAGGGCAATCCTTGATAAGCAGAAATTATAAAAGCAGATTTAAAAACCATTAATTCAGAAATAAAATCAAATTGGTCTCAAATTAACCCCCTATTGGTATTTAAACTTATTTAAAAGCACTTGGCTTAGAGATAACACTTGGAGAGCCTGCCTTTGACCAGAGTCAGGCTTTGTCTGGATTGTCAGCCTCTGTATTTTAATTCCCTTTGTTGTGTACCATCCTCCTTATGCCCAGTGTAATTGATGTGGTTCCTACACTCGGGACAGATGAGTTTATCCTGTCATCAAAGCCCGTCACAAGATGCTTTAATTATTAGAACTAATTCAAGGATTTGTGCTCTGTGTTCTACTTAGGAAGCTCAATTGTTTTCTCTTTCCAATTCCATGTTGGCACCATTTCCAATGACAAATCCAGTAAGGAATTTGAAATTTGGCTCCCTGTGGTGGTGGAAAAAGGACAGCGAGAATGTGCAACAATAATAATTCCTGTTTGTATGGTGGTTTTTTTTTTTTAAATGAGAGTTATTACTGCTACAGCTTAGGGACAAAGACCCATGAAAAAGTAGAGAAGGAATTGAATTCTATAAGGATTGTAAATTTTAATATTCTTATCCCTGCTGCTGATAATCCATTTTGCCACTATGTGGGAAAGGATAGTTTCCAATGGAGAGAATTGGAGATAAAGAAAAAGTAAGATATTTCCATTAAAAATGGTATTCCTCTGTTTAGGGTTCAAAGTGACAAGCAAGAGGAGACAAAATTAAATTGTGGATGTTGCAGTTAGGTTACCAAACTCTCAGAATAGTGATTTGGTGGAAGTGAACTCTTTTTGGCTAGGAATCTACTCTTGTATTTCTTTGGGACCACATGTTTAATTAAGGCTTGCTGAATCTTATCCTGCATAATGGCTGAGGCATAACAGCAGAGGTATCCATATATTAACAGAAGAATGTATTTCCCAGGAACTCAAAACATGCTCACTTCTTGCTCTTATTTTGGTGCTATGGATAGGTTAGTGCATAGATGGTGGATAACACAGCATTAACTGTAATTAACTCTGGGTTGTGGAACTACGAGTAATTTTTCTTTGCTTTTTAATTTTATTGTGTGTATGTGTGTGTTCAGCTTTGTTTTCTTAACATAAGCATATATTACTTTTGTAATAGCAGAGTACTCAATTTCTAAACTACCTGCTTTGTGATATTCCTTCAGATGCGTACATTCTGATTTCCAAAATTCAGTTCGTGGAAATCAGGATATACAATATAAACAAATCCTCAACTATTTCATTCTTGCTAATAGACCAGTTTCTGGATTATTATCTAGATTTTAACAAAGGTCTGAAAACCATTTTACAGGCAGAGCAGATAGACCTGGAGCATCCTCTTGGGACCTGGTGGATTTTATTTCTGATATACATAAATTCAAAGGTTTTAGAACTTTCCTCATCTCCGTTCTTACTTACTACTCTTTGCTTGTAAGTTGACTGACAAAGAGGAAACTTGTAGTTTTTCAGTATTACATTAATATAGTACAATTTAGCAAGGGGACAGAGGATACAGACTGCGTTTGTGTCAGGATATTCTTTTTTTTTTTTAAGATTTTATTTATTTATTTGACAGAGAGAGATCACAAGTAGACAGAGAGGCAGGCAGAGAGAGAGAGAGGGAAGCAGGCCCCCCGCCAAGCAGAGAGCCCGACACAGGACTTGATCCCAGGACCCTAAGATCATGACCTGAGCCTAAGGCAGCAGCTTAACCCACTGAGCCACCCAGGAGCCCTGTGTCAGGATATTCTTGACATGCAGGTTGAGAATAGGCACTTCTTGGTGAATGAACTTTGACGTCACTATTGTCAACTTCGCAGAGTGGCCACCTTATATCTAGTCCCTCAGAGAGAAACTTAAATTCCCTAGATCATCTTCTTGGGATTAGAATAATTTTATCTACTGTGTGATAGCTTAACTTAATGAACATTTGAGAAAATTCCACAACCTTGTTTGGAAGCCAACTATCAGAAACCAGTTTTTATTTTCAGTCGAAATTTCTCATATTTCATTTTTCCATTCTTTTAATTTCTGACTGTATCCAGCTCACTGCATAGAGATCATTCATGTACTTGCAGAACAATATATTAATCAATCCCTTAACCTTCTCTTCTCTGAGTCAAATTTCCTTATTTCCTTTAGAAAATATATATCTCCTGTTTCTCCATATGGTTCTTCTTTGGTCCTACATGCAGGATACCAAAATGGCATAATGAAATTCTGAATTTTTTGCCTTTGAGAACTTAAGGTAGTAATTCTCATTAGTCATGGTTCAAACAACATGTGGAACTCCATCTCTGGAGATACTGACTTTGTAGATCTAAAATAAGACATAAGGTTACCCTTACATTTTTTAAAATATATTTTAAAAAATTTATTTATTTGAGAGAGAGAGAAAAGAAAAGCAAGCATGAGTTGGATGGCAGGCGGGAGGCAGGCAGAGGGAGACCCCCCCCTGCCAAGCAGGAAGCCTGATGCAGGACTTGATCCCAGGACCCTAGGATCATGACCTGAGCTGATACAGATGCTCAACTGGCACTGAGCCACCCAAGCACCCTACACTTACATTTTTTAGAATTGTCTTTTGAAGAAGTAATTTTTAATTTTGATGAAGTATGATTTATCAAATTTTTTATAGTCTATAATTTTTGAGTCAAATAAAATTTTGCCTGACCTTAAGTGACCACAGTTTTCTTCTACAAGTTTTTTAGTTTTAAGTTTGGGTCTGTGATACATTTGGAGTTAATTTTTGTATATATAGAGATAAGGATCCAGAGTTGTTTTTTGTTGTTTTGTTTTGTTTTTTAAAGATTTTATATATTTATTTGACAGAGAGATACAGTGAACCAGAGAGCATAAGCGGAATGAATGGCAGAGGGAGAGGGAGACACAGGCTCCCCACTGAGCCAGGAGCCTGATGTGGCACTTGAACTCAGGACCCTGCAGTCATGACCTGAGCCAAAGGCAGATACTTAAACTTCTGAGCCACCTAGACACCCCTGTTTTTGTTTTTGGCATGTGGATATTCAACTTCTAATTGTCCCGGCACATTGGAAATCAATTTTGTACATTGAATTGCCTTGGCTCTTTTATTAGATATCAACAGACTATATATGTAGTGTTCTCTTTCTGGACTTCTGTCCTTTTCCATTGATCTATATATTAATTTTATTATTTTATTTTTTAAATAATTTTAAAGATTTATTTATTTTTAGAGAGAGAGAGAGAGGGAGAATGTGTAAGTGCACATGAGTGGGGGAAGAGTAGAGGGAGAAGAGAGAATCTCAAGCAGACTCCCTGCTAAGTGCAGAGGGCTCCATCCTACCACTTTGAGATTGTGACCTGAACTGAAACCGAGTTAGTTGCTCAACCACCTGAGCCATGCATGCACCCCTGATCTGTATAGTAATTTTAAAACCAATATCTTGATTATTGTAGCTTTATTATAAGTCTTAAAATCAGGTAGTATAAGTCCTCTTTTTCTTTTGTTTTCAAAATCATTTTGGACATTCTAGTTCCCTTACTTTTGCATATGCCTATACCTTTTAGAATTGGTTTATTCATTTCTGAAAAAGAATCTGGTTTTTTAATGTATTGACTCTCTAGATTATTTTGAAGAGAACTGACATTTTAATAATGATTCTTTCAACCTATGAGCATAGTGTATAGGTATTTATTTAAGACATCTTTAATATCTTTTAATAATATTTTATAGTTTTCAGCATAAAATTTCATGCATATTTTCAGTTTATCCCTTTCATATTTCATATTTACATGCTATTTTAAGTTATTTTTTCTTTATTTTTTATCTCCAGTTATTTATGTCACAAATTTATTGAGGCATGACTGAAGAACAACCAACTGCACATATATGATGTATACAATTTGATCAGTTTTGGTCTATTTGTATACTCAGGAAACTATCATCACAATCAAGACAAAGAACATTTTCATCACCCTTCAAAATTTCCTCATGCCTTTGCAGTTGATCCCTTCCTCCACTTCTGGCCCCAGATAGCTACTAACCTGGCTTCTGTTATAATACATTAGTTTGTATGCTCTAGAATTGAATCATCCAATTTTACTCTTTTTTAGTTTCTTTTGTAAATGATTTCAAGGTTCATCCATGTTATTGCACGCATGATAATTGTTTCATTTTATTGCTAAATACCATTCTATTTTATGGATATACCAGGATTTATTTCTCTCTTCAACCACTGATGGACATTGGGTTATTTCCAATTTATGGTAATTACAAATAAAGCTGTGATGAATGTTAGTGTAGGAGTCTCTGTATGGACATATGCTTTTGTTTCTCTTGGGTAAATACCTAGAAGTGGAATGGCTTGGTTGTATGGCATATGAAAGTTCAGTTTTTAAAGAAAATGCCTAACCATATTTTTGTGATTTCAGATTCCGATGGTTCAATGCTAGTATATAGAAATGCAGTTGATATTTTGCATTTGCTAATATACAGAAATACAGTTGATTTCACTTTGTTAAACTTGCTTAATAGTTCCATAGCTTTTTTTTAATAGATCTCTTAGGGATTTTCAATAAAGGTGATCATGCTTCTATAAATATAGACGGCTTTACTTCTTTTTCAATTTGTATGCCTAACATTTCTTTTCCTTGCCTAATTACCCTGGCTAGGATCTTCACTATAAGGTAGAATAAAAGTGGTAAGAGTGGACATTCTAATAACTTCTTTTTCTGTTTTTCGTACAAAGGTAATGATGGTCACATATGAATTGAATGGAATTTTCTGCTCTTCTACTTTTGGGAAGAGTTTGTGTAGAATTGGGTATATTTCCTTTTCAGTGTTTGATAGAATTAACGAATAAAGCCATCTGGGCCTGAAGTTTTCTTTGCAGGACTTTTTAAAGTTATGCATTCATTTTCTCTGATAGATATAAAAACATTCAACTTGACTACTTCTACTTTAGTGCATTTTGGTAGTTCACATCATTCAATAAGTTGCCCATTTTATCTTAGTTGTCAAGTTACTTGGCATATACTTCATAAAATTATTGATCCTTTAATGCCTGTAAAATTAGTAGTGACATCCTCTTTCTCACTCATGATATTGGTAATTTGTGTATTTTCTTTTTTTCATAATTAGTATAAGTAGAGGTTTATCAATTTTTTGCTTCTTTTCAAAGAAGCAGCTTTTGATTTCCTTGATTTTCCCTAGTGTTTTTATGTTTTATATTTTGTCACCTTTTGCTCTGACCTTTATTGTATCTTTTCTTCTGCTTGTTTCAGTCTAATTTTTTTCCTCTTTTTCTAATTTCTTAAGGTAGAAGCTTAGATCATTGATTGGGTATCTTCCCTTTTTTACCCTTTCATAGTTATTTAATGCTATCCTTCAAGCAGTGCTTTACCTACATTTTGCATATCTTGTTATATTGCATTTTTATTTTCATACAGTTAAAGATATTTTATAATTCACCTAGTGATTTCTTCTGTGACCTACAAGTTACTTGGCTGCGTGTCATTTAACTTAAAATGTTTGAAGATTTTCCAGATATCATTTTAAAAAATCAATTTCTAATTTAAATCAGTGTGATCAGAGAACATACAATGTATATTTTTGACCTTTTAAATTTTATATTTCATTGATTCTTGTTTTAAGACCTAAAATGGTTTACCTCCTTAAATGATTCATATGCACTTATAAAAAGTATGCATTTTATTATTGCTTGAGAGTATTCCATAAACATATATTAGGTTAAGTGAGTGATATTGTTGTTCAAGTCTTAAATAGATATACTGATATTCTCTCTAGTTTCTTTATTGTTTATTAAGAATGGGATATTGAAATATCTACTTATAATTATGTACTTATCTAATTCTGCCTTTAGTTTTCTCAGGTTAATCTGCTTTTATTTTGTATATGTGCTGCCGAAGCGAGCACTAATCTACATCTATTCTGAATCTCTGGTATTTATTACAAACACATTTAGGAGAATTAATGCCTCTTGAAAAATCAACCCCATCATCACTATAATTTACCCTCTCTATCCCTGGTAATATTCATTGTTCTGAAATCTACATAGTCTAATACTAGACTTTTGGCTTTCTTTTGGCTCGTGTTTTCATGGTGTATCTTTTTAGTATCCTTTTACTTTTAACGTATTTATCTTTATATGTCAAGTGAATTTCTTTAATACAAGATATAGGTTAGCATTGTTTATGTTTCATGTAACTTAACAATGTATACCTTTTACTTGAAGTATTTGGAAATTTATTTCCAAGTATTTCATATTTTGGGGATTATTTTAAATTGTATTATTTTCTTTCTTTTGCTATCTTCTTTGGTTACCTATTTTACAAATTTATTCAGCTATAATTGAAGTACAAAAAATCGTACATATTTAAAGCATATAATTTGATCAGTTTTTGACTTATATATGCACCCATGAAACTATTACTATAGTCAAATAGTGAATGTTTCCATCACCGAACTGTTGTATTATATGAGTTTAAAACATTATATAAATAATGATATGATCAGGTTTAAATCTTCCATCTTGCTATATAGGCTTTATTTGTCCTGTCTGTTCTTTGTTCTTTTTTTTTTTTTCTGTTACTTTTTCTTGTAGATTGGTTTTTTTTTAATAATTCTATTTTATCTCCATTATATAGTAACTATACTTTATTATTTCATTTTTCTATGTGGTTGATGCAGAGTTTACATTACATACTTCTAAGTTATCACAGTCTGTTTTCAAATAATATAATATCACTTTGCATATCATGTAAGAAACTTATTAACCATGTATTTCTGTCTTGATCTTCATAAGCTTGTGCTATTTTTGTAATAAAGTTTACTTCCAAATCTATAAGCCACAGAATATATTGTTAGTGCTTTAGCTTTAAAGATATTAAAAAAAGAAAAAAATGCCTTTTATATTTTATCACAATTTAATCTTTTCTGTGATCTTCATTTCTTTGAGTAGATCTATATTTCTGTATGGGTTTATTTTACTTCTGCCTAAAGAACTTCCTTTAATGTATTCCATAGGTCTGGACTGCTGGGAATGAATTCTCTCAACTTTTGTAAGCCAAATAAGTATTTATTTCACTCTTATTTTTTAAAAGATATTTTTGCTGGGTATAGAAGTTTAGGTTGACAGTTTTTTTCTTTATGTACTGTGAAGATGATGTTCCATTGTCTTCTGGCTTGAATGGTTTCTTGAGAAGTCTACTTCACTCTTTTTTTGTAGTTGTTCATCTAGTGTCATTTTTAGTCTGTGTTTTCAGGATCTTTCCCCCAACTCCCTAGTTTACATTAGTTTATTGTGATATGCCTTCGCATTGTTTTCTTTTTTGTTTCTTCTGCTTGAGTTTTGGTGAGCTTCTTGGATTTGTGGATTTCTGTATTTTATCAAATTTGGCTAATTTTAGGCCATTATTATTTCAAACATTTTTTCTACCCCTCAACTTTCTGGGGTTTCAGTTATCCTTACTTTAGGTTTATTGTTATTTTCTCACAAACCAGTGATGCTCTTGTTTTAATTTTACTAGTTTTTCTATGTATTTCATTTTGTACAGTTTCTTTTGCTGTGTTTATAAGCTCAGTGACTTTTTCTTCTGTAAAGCTTATTATGTTTTTAATAGCATTTGGTGTGATTTGTATTTCATATACTTTATTTTTCAGCCCATATGGTCAGTTTTTGTTTTTTATTTTCCACTTCTCTCCTCAACATTTCATGCTTTCCTATACCTTCTTTACAATATAGAGTATCTTGGTTTTAACTGTTTTAATATATTATCAACATCTTTGAGTATGATCCTAATAATTGATTTTTGTCTTGGTTTTGCATCATATTTTCTCCCTTTGCATGTTTGGCAATTTTTGAATGGATGCTAGTACATATGAATTTTAGTTTGCTATTTTCTGGATTTGGGGAGAGAGTAATATTTTAAATATTTGAGAACATTGTTCTCAGATAAAGTTAAGTTACTTGGGTCCAATTTTATCCTTTGGGGTTTCCTTTCAAGGTTTGTTAACAAGGGTCCAGATATCCTTTATTTTAAGCTAATTTGCTGACTATAGAGTAGTGTACTTCTGAGGACTCTACCCCATACTCCATGTATTAGGAGGAATTTTTACTCTGGCTAGTGAGAATAGAACCTATTTCTGGACCAACTTAGCCTTTGAGGATTGATCTACCACTTTCTGGTATTCTATTCCTGGCCTTACACTCATGTGCAGATCAGTACCCAGCCAAGGACTCAAAGAGAACTCTTCTGCAGCTTTCTTGCACTCTTTCTCTTGGTAGCAACCTCCTCTCCTCTTTGATAATTTGCTTTCAAGATTGTAGTCACTTTGGCCTCCCAAAGTCTTATTCTGTCTCTGAAACTTAGCAAGATTACAGTCTGTCTTTGGATTCCCCTTATGTTTTGGCTTGGAAAATCCCCTCATGTAGTGAGTTCAGGCCCTCATAAGGATCAAATCATTTGTTTTTACTTTCTCAGAGATCATTGCCCCGTGCTTTCTGTTGTCCAGTGTCCATTTTATTCCATCTCTTTTGTCTCTTTTTAAAATTTTTTAAGGATGTAGAGTAAATCTGGTATTTACTACTTCATCTTGGTTGGGCATATGATTTAAATGCAGGAAAAAAGAAAGAAAAAAATATTGTATAGATAGAAGAGCATATCACAAAACTGAGGGCAAGAATGCAAGCAAGATTTGGGAATAAGTAATTTAAAATCTTCAGTTACCCAGGGAATACTTTTTTTTTTTTTTTTTTTTTTTTCCTCTCATCACTTCATTTCTCTATCAGTCTCTGTTGACTGGCTTTCTGCTTCTCCAAGCTCTATGGTTAAATATGTCCACTTCATTGTTCCCAGATTTGCATATTATTGTTCCATTAACTTGCAGAAACTTCTTCTTGAGGTATTTTCCTTTACAGCATTAATTGGTTTGCAAAAGAGTTTGAAATTACTAGAAAATATATTATCAAATATTATTGTAACAACATTATTTTACCCATTTTTAAGTACTATTAAGTCTTCTGTTATGTAATATGATTAATATCATTAAACCTTGATGAACTTAGTGCTTTGTAGGTAAGAATATTAATTTGAACTTATTATTTAATATGTCAATATAATTAATATCAAAATATTCTGCACATTATTTTTTTAACCCTTGCATAATCTAAAGTGTCATTCACTTTTAAAAAACAGTTGTGGGGCACCTGGGTGGCTCCGTGGGTTAAAGCCTCTGCCTGCAGCTCAGGTCATTGTCCCAGGGTCCTGGGATTGAGCTCCGCATTGGGCTCTCTGCTCAATGAGAGAGCCTATTTCCTCCTCTCTGCCTGCCTCTCTGCCTACTTGTGATCTCTGTCTGTCAAATAAGTAAATAAGATCTTAAAAAACAAAACAAAACAGTTGTTACAGTTTTATTGATTTACTCATAATGATATCTCTATTTTTTCAAGTGAGCACAACTGACTTAAAACCTGTATGTGTCTATAGGTAATTTAAAATTTTCTGCCATTGCGTATTTATGATCATGGGTACTCAATTTTATATTTTATTCCTTTGTCTAATATTAAGACTTTCTTGGAAGCCATCGTATCTTTTCAACTTTGCCTCAACTAAATTGTCCAGTGCTGTCTATAATTTTTATATTTGAACTTTTATTAAATACATAGCATATTATTTGGCCTTGTAGCAAATTATTCTATCATTTAGGCACTTTACTACTGACCTTTTCCCACCACAAAACAGATACCACAACTTTATCTTTAACAAATTAAGAGCTTGTTTGGAATAAAACTGAAAGTTTGTAACTTTACGTCTTCTGGCAACTTATAGTAAAATATAAAGAATACACAAGAAATGCCACTGTTTAAGAATCAGTGTAAAGTTACAACATTAAGGGTTTTTGCATGAAAGTGAGTGATAGGTTATGTCAGATATGCAGTTCAGTTCAAGCACTGTTCAAAATATTGGTTAAACAAATAAGTGAATAAATATTGAATGTAATGTGAGCTATTCACATTCATAAATTAACTATGTCTTTTATTGAATTGAGAAGAAATAGATCATCTGCAAGTATTGTGTAATAAAATATGTGATTATATTCACAATTACACAACCTGGTTGTCTTTCTTAATCAGAATATAAAATTCACAATAAAAAATGATTACTCAGACTTGACACCAAAAGCATAATCTATAAAAAATTGATAAGTTGGACCTTACCAAAATTTAAAACTCCTGCTATGCCAAAGACTGTGTTAAGAAGAAGAAAAGACAAACTGCAGAGTAGGAGGAAATTTTGTGAATCACATATTTGACAAAGAACTTGTATCTAGATTCTATTAAGAACTTTCAAAACCCAATGATAATAAATCAAATAATCCCATTACAAAATGAGCAAAAGACATAGACATTCCACTGAGGAGGATAAACATATGGACAAATAAGTACACAAAAAAGATGTTCAACATCATTAGCTATTAGGAAAGGTGCATTCAAGCCACGGTGGGATGTCATGCACCCCTATCAGAATGGCTAAAATATAGAAACAAAAATGATAACACCTAATCCTGCTGATGATGTTGAGAAACTGATCCACTCATACACTGATAGTGCAGATTTTAAATGGCATAGCCACTTTGCAGTTTCTTATGAAGCTAAATATGTGATTACCAAAAGATCCAGCAAATGTACTCTTGGGCACTTATCCTAGAATATGAAAATGTACATCCACACAAAACCTGTACATGAATATTCAAAACATCTTTATCTTAATAGCCCAAAAGTAGAAATAACCTAAATGTTGTTTGATGGATTAATGGTTAAATAAACTGTGGTACATGCTTTCTGTGGGATACTACTCAGCAATATAAAACGAGAACTGTTCATACATCCTTTGATGGATTTCAAGGGAATTATATTGAATGAAAAAGACCACTCTCCAGAGGTTATATGCTGAATGATTTCACTTATATAACAGTCTTGAAATGACAAAATTATAGAAATGGTGAACATATTAGTAGTTTCCAGGGGTTAGGGAGAGGAGGTGGGAAGGATGTTGCACCATGGTTGTAAAAGGTAGCACCAAGAATCCTCATGATGGACCTGCTCTGTGTTCTGACTATTGTGGTGGCCATGCCAACCTACACATGTGATAAAATTGTATGGAATTACATACACACAAAGACACAAATGAAGGCGTGTAAAACTAGTGATATCTGCATAAGATCAGTGGATTTCATCAGTGTTAATTTCCTGGTTGTGATATTGTGCTATAGTTATGTAAGATATTATCATTGGGTGAAACTAGATAAAGGGTATTTGTGATTTTATTGTATTGTGTGTTTTTTTTTAAAGATTTTATTTATTTGACAGACAGAGATCACAAGTAGGCAGAGAGGCAGGCAGAGAGAGAGGAGGAAGCAGGCTCCCCGCTGAGCAGAGCCCGATGCGGGGCTCGATTCCAGGACTCTGAGATCATGACCCCAGCCAGGCAGAGGCTTTAACCCACTGAGCCACCCAGGTGCCCCTACTGTATTGTTTTTTGAAAACTGCATGTGAATCTATAATTATCTAAAAATAAAAACTTAGAAAATGATTATTTACTGCAATTATGAATCTACTACTATAATCTGTACTTAGCATTTCTATAGAGATTAATCTGAAGAATGATATTGGGTGACTGATTGGATCAGGTGAGAAAGTGTGGGGGGAAAAAAAAGTGTTGGAAACTTTCTTGAAAGGAGTGACTTAATGAATCCTAAAAGGGATGCTAAGATGAGAGGCTAGAGTGCCTTCATTAATTGGAGAACATGATCAAGTTCTAGCATTCATGTTATAGGTTCAGGTTGGGTAGAAGGGCATTGATGGAAGCTTGACTTTAGGCTGGGTTTTCTGGAAGCAGATGACGAGACAGAATTTAGAGTGTTTATTGGGAATTAACACCTATGAAAGAAACGTGATCATAATAGAGCTCTAAAGGGAGTCTTGCTTTTCAGAGTCATCCTGAGCTTTACCCCAGTGGCCTCGTTCAGGCATTAGATGTAGACTACTCTCAGTGGGCAGAACCCAGGTGAAGAGGCTCTCTGCTATTAAGGCAGATCCTGAAAAAGCTGACAGATATGAGAAGCTGCTGTTTTTTCTGCATTTAGGACTCCCTCAGTGTGTTCATAAGGATGGTTAGAACTGGCAGGTAACTTATGAAAAGCTCCTCAAAGGGGCCCCTTAGCATTTTCTTACTCCTGCTGAATGGAACCTGAAAAAGCTATTGTTACATTTCTTATGGAGTTCCCCAGCGCCTCTTAGAAATGAGCCATATTTAGTTTAAAACAAATTTCCTGAAGTAAACAGTATATTTCCCTGATTTTCATCTCTCTTGGTGAGCTTCCAAAAAACTTGGAAGTGAATTAGTGTGCAATTTGCATCCAAATCTTAGCCAAGGGGATGTGGTTTATTATAATACATGGTCCTCCTAATTATTGAACAGCCCAAGAAAACTCGGCCCAGTGTGCATCTGTTCTTGCTTGACCACACTGCCAAACATAATTTGGCAAGCACAGAAATGTACATTGAGCAGACCTACAGTCTAATTTGCATTAGAGTTTGTGGTAATTATATGAAAGCTATAACTGAATGAGCTTGTCCTCTCTTTTTAGATCACTTCATTTCTAAAAAATAAACAAGAAGCAAACCCCTCAAAGAATTTCCTTTTTTATGTGTCTTTGAGGTTTCTCAATGTGATTTAATCATTGCCCAAGTGTTAGTTCTGCTTATACATGAAGAAAAAACATCTTTCCCACATATTTCATGCAGACTTTCTTCTATTATCCTTGATGTCTATGGGTCGACTGTGCGTATTTCAATATATGTTTGATATCATTGCTCAAGAGAGTGAATTAGGCTACTGCTGACCAGATGTCTACATCATTTGGGAATTTGCATCCAAGAATCAAGAAATAGGTTCATCCTTTAATTGCTTTAAGGAGTAATAAGGAATCATTGAAAGAGCTATAAACTAAAAATCACAAGGATCTCATTTAATTACTATCTTTGCTGAGCAACCTTAAATAAATCACTAATCCCTCTGATTCTCAGTTTTCTTATCTATGAAATGGGGATATCTATGCCTGCTTTATCTACTTCACATAGTTTATATTGCTGTCAACTAGAATAAAAAGAGATTTAAAAGTGTTTTAGTAAAAAATATAGGTGACAAAGTTGCTTAAAATGATATTGTTATTAGCTACATACCAATACATACGTAGATCCTGTAGAGAATAATGTAGCCTGCTACACAAAGTACCCTCTGAGACCATCAGGGAATCTGAAGTTTCAACCTGGGTGGGGGTCCTGGGAGTAGGGATGATCATGGCCCAAGTGCTTTAGAGCTACACTATCCAATATGGTATCCACTAGTCATATGTATCCACTGAGCACTTGAAATGCAGCTAGTTCAAGATAAGGTATGCCGAAATTGTAAAATATACACGGGATTTCAGACTTGGCATAAAAAAAGAGTAACAACCTTGTTAATATATTATGATCCTTACAGTACACTAAGTTAAATACATTTATTATCAAATTGTCTCCATTGTTTTTACTTTTTAAATTTAGCCTCTAAAATAAAAGAGAGAGAGGGATATAGAAGGGGAAATCATGAAATAGACTCAATTATAAAGAACAAATTGATGGTTACCAGAGGAGAAGTAGATAGTAGGGATGGGTTAATTAGATGATGGGTATTAAGGAGAGCACTTGTGATGAGAACCAGGTATATTGTATGGTAGCGCTGAATCACTATATTATATACCTGAAACTAATATTACACTGTATGTTAATTAACTGGAGTTTAAATAAGAACTTAAAAAAAATAAAAACATGGAAAAATAAATAAATTTAGCCTTTATGACTTACATTACATATGTGACTTACGTTATATTTCTCTTAGACAGTGCTCCTCTAGGTCATGGAGCTATGGGATATCAGAATTATATCCAGGGCTAATGCCAGAATTGGGAACTAAACAGGCAATTGAAGCATAAAGCAGGTACAAAGCAACAGGGTAGTAACTGGGGACACTAAACCAGAATTTGTGGATTTGGAAGGGTGAGCAGGAAGTGGAGCTTAGAAGTATTTTTTGGAACATATATTGGAATTGCACTTACAGAAAGCCATTGGCTTTGTGGGTGGAGAGGGAGCTATTAAGGACACCAACCAGTTCAGACACAGCAGTATTATTCTTCAAAAACAGTTATATTTAATAAGACCACAATAGTCTAGAGCCTTCAGGGAATGCAGTTTTTTGTGCGTATTTGGGTATTCTTGTTATTTTAGTGTTTATCCTTTAAATATCAAAGTTAAGACAAAATTTGAAGCATTTCATATGGAAATATTTCTTAAAATGTATTAGGAACCTTTTGCCTTCTTATACAAAATGTACTGAACCTAATTTTTTTGGCATCCAATTTATACAAGGTGATTATCATGGAAGCAAATGATAAGTTTCTATAATGTATTAATGATCCACAAAATATTTTGGGGTTTGATTGGAGAGTGGCTGTTTGCTCCAATACTAAATGGCCCCAGCTGCGAATATGGTTAAAGTTTTGTGTGTTTCTATATTTCTCCACATCCTTAATGTGTCTTTAGATAGCAGTCTTCACCCATTAATTTATTGTATCTAATCTGTTGTGGAGCTGGAAGTTGGGAAAACAAAACAAAACAAAACCTAACAGGCTCTTTTGCAGTGTAGGAAAAGTGAGTGTAAATATATTCTGAGTGAGAGGACCTGAAGATTCTCCCCCTATACACAATTTACGATGATGGATTTTGTGACATTTTGCTTAATCACAGGCATTTTTGTTGTTGTTTAAGTGTTCCGGACTGTAATCTAAGCTTGTTTGCTTGAGAACTAAAGTTTCAGATATTTAAGATTTAAAATGATACATTTCACTGCGATACAGAGTCAGAAATAATAGACCTGTTCTGACCTGCCATATGGGATACATTTCTTCGTATCAGGAAGGGGCATAATGCTTTCAACTTGTTGGGATCCAAAACTAAACTGTCCCTTTTTAAGCACCAATCTCAGATTAATTTATTCACATGCTATTTCCTTTTCTTTCTTTCTTTTTTAAAAGATTTTACTTATTTATTTGAGAGAAAAAGAGAGTTTGAGAGAATGAGTGGGAGGAGGGGCAGAGAGAGAAGCAGGCTCCCTGCAGAGCAGGGAGCCCCATGTGGGACTCAATCCCAGGACCCTGGGATCATGACCTGAGCTGAAGGCAAACATTTAATGGACTAAGCTACCCAGACGCCCTCATGTGCTATTTCTTAACAGGGCATTCTGTGCAAAGTAATTGAGAGGGTGATGAGGTAAGAAATGATGGCAAAATAGCTTTACCAAAATCTTAATAACGTTATTTACAAACTTATTCAGACTATAACTATGTTATGCATATCATATGAACTACATGAAATACCCATATTAAACATGTATTAAGTTTAAAAGTAGAAAGTCAGATTTCTCGTTAGGTCAGTGATCTTCAATGAATTTTTTTTTTTTTTAAGATTTTATCTATTTGACAGAGAGATATCACAAGCAGGCAGAGAGGCAAGCAGAGAGAGAAAGGGAGGAGGAAGCAGGCTCCCTGCCCAGCAGAGAGCCCGATGCGGGACTCAATCTCAGGACCCTGAGATCATGACCTGAGCCAAAGGCAGAGGCTTTAACCCACTGAGCCACCCAGGCAGCCCTTCAATGAATATTTTTATCTATTTTATCATTAATTGCATGTTAATGAGCACAAAGGCATTTCATTTAAACTTTATGATAACCAAAAATATGGGCTCAACCAGTATTAGATTTGGTGAAATGTGTAAAAAAAAAAAAAGTTCTGATGCCCTGCTTTCTTTCTGTCTGTGAAACCTGAACTTGTTGGAGCTACACATGCTGTAAATTCTAATCACTAGTTGTTGAATCTGAAAGAGCAGCCAGTTTATTATTGCTAGGAGACGCCCATTTATTGCTTAGCTACCCAGGGCTGTGATCCCTGTGAGGTGGCTGCACATGTATAATCCCAGGCAGCCATGCAGCTGGAGTTAAGGGCACAAGAAACTGGAACTAATCTTGTCTTTGCCAGGCAGTAGCTGTATGATTCCTTCTTTCTGTGCTAAACTCTTCTTTATTCATCTGTGACACAGAGATGGTAATAATGCCTATTTCCTAGCACCTTGTTAGAATAGCTGTTATTATTGTTGTAGCTCATGCCAGCGATGGTTTTTAAACAAAGCTGAGAAGAGAAACATGATTTGTTTTTTCCTCTATGGTTTTTGCTTCTGAGACAGAACAGCATATATGTTTATTTGATTTGGGGTGTTAGAGTGATCCCAACCAAGGATAGGGTGACCAACTTTATAGAAAGATATGTCTGGCCTATGAGGAAAAGCAGTGCCAGCATACATAATGAGAAACCCTACAAAGAACTGATAAAAGTTTACACCAGAAAACAGACTATTGATTTCACCAATGTGGAGAGCCACACATTCCTGTGCCAATAAAGACATGTATAGGTAGAAGAAGATGATGTAAATACACATAATCCAGCACTTCTTAAAGGAATGTTATTGGATTAGGAGAAATGATCAGCAAAATTTCTGCACCATTCTTAACTTTCCCTGACTAATATTACCACCAAAACTAAAGAAATAGTTTCCAAAATTGAAAAAAAAAAAAACCTCATCACAAATCTAGTGAAACATTTTTTGAATTATTCTTAATATGTTGTTGGAATTATTCTTTAAATTAACACTTATTATTTCAGCATTGTTAGTTTCATATACTGAGTGCCTTGTTCCTGAGTGTTTATTTTTGTTTAATCTTTATCGCACCTCCTTTACTATCCCTATTTTACAGATGAAGAAATGGAGACACAGGACTTATTAAATTTTGTTAGATTACCTAGCTAGTAAGAAGCAGAGGCAATATTTGAACCCAGTCGGGTTGCTCTTATTTATCAAGTAAGGGTAGAGTGATTCTGGCAGTTCTTTTAGCTTAAGCAATTAGCAGGGATCAATTTATATGGCAAAGGCTCAGAAGTGTTAATTATATTAATTTCTCTGCTTCATAGAACACATAAACTGATCAGCTTGACTCAAATTTTTCTTAAAATGTTTCTCAACATTATCAAATACCTACATACAGAAGAATTCAAATCATTTTTGTGTTGCTATTGAGATTCACAGAAATTATACTGGAAAATATAAATAAGCACAAATTCCATCCAAAGAGCGAGGGTACTTCCAGAAGATGATCCTTTGAATGAGTTCTGTGTTGCATCTACACCAGTCATGCCAGATCGTTCTCTCAGGTTGACGTCTTAGTCTTTTTAGGCTGCTATAATAAACTGGCATAGACTGAGTGGCTTGTAAACAGTAGGAATTTATTTCCCATGTGTCTGGAATCTAAAAGTCTGAGATCAGAGTGCCAGCATAGAACTCAGCTATGAGTAGCCTCTTCCTGTTAGCACACTGCCAACTTACTGTATCCTCATAGGGTGGAGTGGAGAGGGGACATAAGCTCTCTATGACTCTTATAAGGGCACTAATACTATTCATGAGGGCTTCACCCACATGACCCCATCTAATCCTAATTACCTCCCAAGGCACCACATCCTGAAGCCATCACATTGGGGTAGAGAAGGATTTCAGCATATGATTTTGGGACAACACAAATATTTAGCCTATAAAATTAAAGTATATAATCCATTCATTAGATCCTAATTCTAATTGCCCCATCAAAAGACCAAATTCTTTGATATTATCAGAATAAATCATCTGTGTGAAAGCATTTTGAAAACAACCACTATACAATTATTTATAACATTAATTTCAACCCCTATTTTCCATGACCACACACTCTATTGGTAAAGATGGCTGTGTTTTAATTTAAGGCTTCTATATCTGCCCATTTTGGTGCTCAGGGACTCCAGATCCATCAAATATCTGTGAGGAGATGTTAATCCTTCTGTTCAGTGAGGCATACAGCATGCCATCAGATAGCATAAACTTCAATGGTGGTATAAAGGCTTGAAATCTCAAGACAGTAAGAATTATCCTTGCCTAGCACTCTGTAAATTACAGTAAGCTCCTTGACAGTAAGAACTAGAGTCACTATGCATCCCCAGCATCAAGCCATGGTAGCACATTGAATGCTTGTAGAATTGAAATCCTTGTGGTGGCTCCATAGGTGTGGTGGTAACAAGGAGGGATAGAAATGTACGTCAAACACTGTGTCCCAGCCTGGCCACTGCTGGAGCTTTCATTCTTGTATCCTGCAGAGTATAGGCTAAGGGATTCTGTTTGGGTTCAGGGTAAGATGTTTATGTTCCATAAAGGTGTATAAAAAGCCTGTAACCCACTATGTGAATGGTGGTAACTAGAGGGCAGTGGGTTTGGTAAATAATTCCAGTTGTTCTTTACATGTAATTCCTCAGATCCCCCCATCCCAGACCCTCAGCAAGATGGGGCAAAGAAGGATCGAGGCTTATTGGTCCTAAGGAATATCAAGGACTTGAAAGCTGTACAAGATAAATGTGAACAATAAAATTCCAATTGCACTATTATTATTTCTATCAATAATAATACTTTCCATTTCTCCATTTGAATTTATATTAAAGATGTATATGTTTGAATTAATAGGAGTTCTAGTTATTCATGATGTATTACTATGCTTCCTATGACATCATTTTGTTTTTACTCTTTATCTAGTATACACAGTATTTTATGGTGCTATAAAATCTATACTGGAGACACACTGTGAGGTCTAGATTACTTAAGGTCAAATTCTATTCTTAGTCCTATAAGTGTTTAGAAAATTGAGATGAAAGAGGCTGAAATCTTGGATTTGATATCACTCAGCAATACCTTGCAATGAAATCAACTTTCCTTTGTGAAGTCCAAAAGTAAACACTAATATTGGAATCTTATACTGAATCTAATATCAAAGTAATACTTAGACTGGGCTTGAGGCTGGAGAGAAGGGAAAAAGAGAATCTTCTTTATACACAGACCATACACTCTAGCATTTCATGCGTTTCTAGGAAGACTTATTTAATCTACCTTGTCATGTGCTGACATTTAATAAACACCTCACTCCTTTCCAGGTATTTTTAACAGTGAGCTGCAGAATAGTAAATCCCTAGCTAGTTAACACTATTGAAATGACCATACAGCTTCTTGAAAAATAAAGCTAATGAAAGAATTTCTATTTTAGTATGATCTTCTTCATCCTGTCAACTGTACACATGTACATACCTGCGATGCACATTGTTTGCTAAGAATAAACATATTTTTTGTCATGGTAATGATGCTTCTATAATATTATGCATATAGTTCCATTTGAACGACACATTACTCTCTTCCGTTGGTTAATATTTTCATGAGGGTTTTTTTTTTTCCAGACCAATGTAAAATGTGCCTCCCTGTGCATAGCACACATTCTCAAAGAATGCTAACACTTTACAAATTTGCTGGCTAATGTATAATCTGCAGAGAATATCCGCCTCATCTGACAAACACCATCTCAGCTCAGGAAGCCACGTTCAATCCGTCTATCAGATCTGACATTGGTGGTATCCACACAGCCCTTCCCAGCACACACCCTGCCTTTAAAGGCCTTCCCATCCCTGTTATTGGTCTCACAGATGATAGAGTATGACACTCCATAAACAATGAGCTAGGCCTTTTGTAGGCTGCTTTGCTTTTCTTGGCTTCAAACTGCCACTGAATGTCAAATCAATTTGGCTCTCATTAGAACAGCTTTATATGTGCAAATGTATTTGGGTCTGGTTGCCACTTTTTTTCCCTATTTTTTTTCTCCTTTCTATTCCTCCTCTTCTCTTGAAGATGATGTAATTTTTCTCTAATCCATGCCAACACCTGTTTCTTTAAAAGAGAGAAAGAAGAGAGAGAAGAGTGAGAAAAACTGCTCAGTGTGCTGTTCTTTATCACAATCAGCACGAACACCAGGCTGCCACATTATGGCTCAAGTCTCCCCAGAACAAAGAGAAAGGGCCTTGTTGCCATGATATTGTACATCACAGGGGCCCAGATAAAGTCAGGAGTCTATGTAAACCTTGGTTCCTGATGTCTGGGGGGACGGCTGTCGAGATAGAACAAGGTGTGGAAACTGGTTTTATTGATAAGTGATAAAGCCAGCAATAAATCTGCTGCTGTGCTTAAGGAAATCTGAGCCAAAGCACCATGTTTGATGGAAGACTGTTTTCCTCTTGAGTTGGGAGGAAGAGAGGGCTACACCTTAGAGAAGAGTACAGACTTAAAGAGGCATGAGAAGCTGAATGATGAACAGACAGCTGGAGAGAAACAGATAAAAACATAAACTAGAGTCTGACCAGTGTTTTTATGTTGATGTGTGTATACTTTTTGGGTTATGTGGGAATATTTTCACCCTGATACATGGACTTTGAGGCCTTTGAGTCAAATAAGTCATTTTACTACTACAAAGACAATACACAGGTATCTGA